>NC_062579.1:81109771-81807771 GCF_022837055.1 Prionailurus viverrinus | reverse complement strand
TGAAAATTATGTGTACAAAATGACTTGTACACAAACGTTCATCGTGAAAGATAGATCAGTGGCTCCAAGGGAACAGAGACAGAGCAGGATTTCACTGGAAAAAGATATATGTGAATTTTGGGGGGTAATGAAACTATTCAATATCTTAATTATTGCGGGTGTATACATTTGTCAAATTTAGTAACTGTACACTTAAAATGGATGTAGTTTATTATATGTAAACTATACTTCAAAGAAAGTTGGTTTAAAAAAATAGAAGAGAGGGAAGCCTAAATTGGGACTTGGATATCTTCAGTAAGATTTCCACAGGCAACTCCCAAGAGGGACGCTTCATTGAGGTCCCTGTTTGAGCCAAGGAATGCGGAGGCCAAACATTGTTGGAATAGCTAAGTTATTCACTTGTTCCCTTAAATTTACTAAATGGTATGCTGTATTTCCTGAAATATTCAAAGTATTTATTTAAATTTCCTTTGAGTGGAAAAGAACCCCCTAAATTAGTTTAGGAATAATAAACTTGCATATATGTGACATATATGTGTAACAATATATGTACCTATACTGTACCTAAATATTTAATTTCAACTCAATAAATAATTGAATAATCAAAAACCTTAGGAAGCTTCCTAGGAAATCAAAGTGCTCAAAGTAGTCTTAACAGTTTCTTCCTATGGCTACAGATAAACCTGTTTTCTTGTTTACAAATTAGTTTTAATTTTCTCTTTACAACTACTTCCACCTCTCCCCCCCCCCATTTTCCTGTCTCTCTTTTGGTCCATTTAATTTCTAGTCAGATAACACTACTTAAGGAATTGTATCTGTTTTTTTTAATGTATCAAATATTGGTATATGCATATTTAACTGGCATATACCAGTGAATACGGTATTAATACCTTTAGAAATACCAATACCTTTAGAAATAAACCAGAAAAGTTCTTTTAAGTCATCTTTCCACTGATGGTAAAGACTAAAGCTGAAGAAAGATACTCAAAAAAGGAAAAAACAAATTAGTATGCCTAAGGAAAGGCAACTAGATTTCACTGAATTATACTAAACGAGACTACAGATCCTGTGGAAAATCACAGTCATTATTTCTTTAACACATACTATGTAATACACATTAAGATACTTCAGGCTAGTATTATTGACCTAATGAGTACGTGGAAAAGTCATGACTTAAATTAAGCTTGACATCAACATCCATGCTCTAAAATAAACCATTACTCAATTCTACTATAGAAACTTTAAAACCAACTATTTATTTATTTATTTTTATTTTTTTAAATCTATTTTTAATTTAAACCCAAGTTACTTAATATATAGTGTAATAATAATTTCAGGAATAGAATTTAGTGATTCATCAGTTACATACAACATCCAGTGCTCACAAGTGCCTCCCTTAATGCCCATCACCCCTTTTAGCTCTTTCCCCCACCCAACACCCCACCCGCAGCCCTCAGTTTATTTTCTGTATTTAAGAGCCTCTTATGGTTTGTCTCCCTCTCTGTTTCTATATTATTTTTACTTCCCTTCCCCTATGTCCATCTGTTTTGTATCTTAAATTCCACATATGAGTGAAATCACATGATATTTGTCTTTCTATTGCAGGGACTTCATACTGCCATAAAAAGAGAAGAATTTTTCCTACCTAGTGCACACACCAAAACGCTAAAACAGTCCATCATTCTAATCCTAGGCCCTTTGGTGTCCAGGATACACTATTTCAGCATTCTCTCTACCTCGGTTCTGAAGTATAACCTAACTTCCAAATCCTACTCTTCCAAAAATTTGCCAAATTCCAATAATTTGTCATTCCTGACAAAGGAATAGCTAAGAAATGTGCAGAATCTTCCAAGAGGATGGATATAACAGCCTAATAGCATGCCACTCTCACTTTACCTAGCTGCATTCACCTATACCATCTTCTAGACAAAATCAGAAAGTCTGCATCCTTTCAGGAATACAAACCCTAAAAGTGTTATCTCCCTTCCACAACACCCTTTGCTCCAGCTGGGTGACAGGGCTGAATCTCAATCACTGAGTTTGACACAATTTTCTTTGTCAGGAAAATTATAACTTGGGGTTGGGTACTGGGGAAGAAACAGGAAATATGATTCAAAATTTTCAATCAATATTGGAAAAAAAGGCATAAACTAATTAAAATTTATTTAATTAAGGCTTTGGAATAAATTATAGAAATTACAAGTAATTAAAAACTAAGATACCTTTTCGAAGTATTTATTAAAGAGTGATGACATATCTTACAAATCCTGAATATTTCTAATTCAACTAGAAAACACACATTAATTTATTTTTGAGAGACAGAGAGAGCACAACCAGGGCAGGGGCAGAGAGAAGGGGACAGAGGATCCAAAGCAGGCTCTGTGCTGACAGCAGCAAGCCCGATGTGGGGCTTAAACTCTTGAACTTCAAGATCATGACCTGAGCTGAAGTTGGACGCTCAATGGACTGAGCCACCCAGGTGCCCCAGAAAACACTCAAATAAAACATAAAGGTTTGAAATTACTTTTTTAACCAGGAAGGAATTTGTATTTTATAGCAACTTTTATGTCAATTTATCTAAAGATTTTAGATACATTCACAAGAACCTAAAATAATAGGTTTCAAACATACATTACATATTTTCCTCCAAATATAAGTGAAAAAGTTGGATCCAGCATTCAAAATCACTTTTTTAGTGTTGGCAAAGTAAAAGTGGAAAGGTGTGTGTTACTCAGTGGGGGGCAGGGGGGAACATAAGGAGAATATGTGTTATGTTTTATATGAAAGAGTACAAATTAAAAATGACTCCTCTTCATTGTGTTCAATGACAAAATTATTACTGGCATTAGGTTATTCTGGCAGCCTCTGGAATTTTTTTTAAGCCTTTTTAACCTTTATTGATTTTTGAGAGACAGAGAGAGACAGACCATGAGTGGGAAAGGAGCAGAGAGAGAGGGAGACACAGAATCCGAAATAGGCTCCAGGCTCTGAGCTGTCAGCACAGAGCCCAATGCAGAGCTCGAACCCATGAACTGTAAGATCATGACCTGAGCTAAGGTCGGATGTTCAACCAACTGAGCCACCCAGGCGCCCCGCCTCTGGAATTTTTTAAATTTTTTTAAATGTTTATTTTTTAGAGAGAGAGAAAGACAGAGTGTACATGGGGAGAGGGGCAGAGAGAGAGGGAACCACAGAATCCTAAGCAGGCTCCAGGCTCTGGGCTGTCAGCACAGAGCCCAAGGTGGGGCTCGAACTCATGAACTCTGAGATCATGACCTGAGTGAAGTTGGACACTTAACCAACTAAGCCATCCAGGCACCCCCTGGAATTTTTTACTTAAAACAAAACATAACAAAACAAACAACAACAAACATTGAAGTTCTATTTTACTACACTTGATCTTAGCCAAAAGGCTGAAAAGCAATGAAGTTCTATTTTAGAAAAGCAGATAGGAGAAAACTCAAAAGTTGACCTGTTTATTAAAAAAATAAAATCCTGTTTTAGTTATTTCATTACTTCATCTAGCATTCTTGTCCTTAAATAATGATGGCATAAAATAGTTAACTGTAAAATATGTTGTTAATCTGTTTAAATCCAAAAAATGTTGAAATCTACAGCCATAAACTAATATTCAATATTTTTAAATATTTTTTATTGCAAAAGTAATAAGCATTTACTATAGATAACTGAGGAAATACAGATAAGAAAAAAACCCTATAATTTCGCTATCATCCTCTAAGTCTTTTTTTCCACTTAATTTTGAATAAACATTTATCAAGGAGATGAAACTTTAAGCCCTAAAGTATTCTACCCAAGTGAACCAAGTTAATGTTCCTATAAATACATATTTCCATTAACTGTGATTTAAAGAGTATCTATGTTTATATGCTTGCTTTCTATATCAATTTCCAATTCTATTAGTGTTTAAACCCAATAAAAAATCTTTACAGAATTTTTAAGTACCATGAGGTAAAAATACAGATGAAAAAGTAAACATGTAAACAAAACTAAGAAAAAGATTATAATCTGAAATAACTTAATCCCTTTGGCCTCTTGAATATTTTTCGTTTTTCAGATTAAATCAGGACTTGATTTTAAAAGGAAGCCTGGGCATGCTAAGTGAATTAAGTGAAAGACAAATACCATATGATTTCAGTTATAAGTATTATCTATAAAACAAAACAAATTAATAAACAAAAAGCAGAACCAGACTATAAATACAGATCAAACTGATGGTTGCTAAAGGAGAAGGGGAGGTGGGCAAAATGGGTGAAAGCGACTGGAGAGGTACAGGCTTCCAGTTATGGAATTAATGGGTCACAGGAATAAAAGGTACAGCATAGGGAATATAGTAAATAGTGTGGTGATGTCGTTGCATGGTAACTGATGGTGGCTACACTCCTGCTGAGCAAAACATAACCATAAGAGTTGTTGAACCACTATGTTGTATACCTGAAACTAACATAACATCACGTGTCAACTATACTCAAATAAAAACAAAGCCTGGGTAAATAATGTTCACAATGCCTCTTGGAAATCAGAAAGACTTGATTTTGAACTCATCCTTGTTTTTTACCATATTGACAAATTCAAGTTATAATGATTTTAACCATCTGAAGAAAAAAAATATTTCCCTTTCCCTATATGTGTATCATGGTTTGGATTAAAAAAAATGAGACTATAGGTGTGAAAATCTATTAGGAAACAGATACGTTTATAAGCTCATGTTTTTTTTTTTTTTTTTTTTTTTTCAACGTTTATTTATTTTTGGGACAGAGAGAGACAGAGCACGAACGGGGGAGGGGCAGAGAGAGAGGGAGACACAGAATCGGAAACAGGCTCCAGGCTCTGAGCCATCAGCCCAGAGCCCAACGCGGGGCTCGAACTCACGGACCGCGAGATCGTGACCTGGCTGAAGTCGGACGCTTAACCGACTGCGCCACCCAGGCGCCCCTAAGCTCATGTTTTTAATATAAGGGTTGTCAATCTGCAAATTCAAATGTGTCGGTCACATTAGTCAGGAAAACAAACTCAAGCCCCTGAAGATGAACCCCTTTTTCAGCCTCTAAAAAAGGTGACCTTTTCAGTTTAGTTTCATTTGTTATTTTACAACATTAGTCTGGTTTTTTTCCATTATACAGTATACACAAATGAAGGCATGAAGGCAGTGATAAGGTCTAATAAACTTGTGACATAACAAAAAGAAGTCTTTACTGCGACTGTGGAGAAAAATGAAATGCCCAAATAGGCTGTAAAAGATAAGTGAGCAAACAGAATCGAGAGAGGTGATGGCAAAAAATGAATTTACCCACTATTAACCAAATTACTATGAACTGAGTATACTCATTCTGAAGGAAAATCATCTTTAAAAATTAAAAACCCAGGAACTCAACTGACCATAAGAACTAGAAAAAAAGCGGAGTGCCTGGGTGGCTCAGTCGGTTAGGTGGCCGACTTTGGCTCAGGTCATGATCTTGCGGTTCGTGAGTTCGATCCCCATGTCGGGCTCTGTGCTGAGAGCTCAGAGCCCGGAGCCTGTTTCAGATTCTGTGTCTCCCTCTCTCTCTGACCCTCCCCTGTTCATGCTCTGTCTCTCTCTGTCTCAAAAATAAATAAACGTTAAAAAAATTAAAAAAAAAAACTAGAAAGAAAGCTCTTATTTTCTTTCTTCCAAAATGTATCCAGTATTTCCAGGGAGTAAGAGGAATGGGAGATGAGGAAACCCATAACCTATGGAGATAAATTCTGCCAGACAGTGGAAACTTTCAACATACTCACATCTAAAGAAAATGTATAGTTTATTTTACAAATCACAATGTAATAAGAACTGACTCCTTCATTTTGAAACAAAACAATGAAAATTAACATGACCTTAAAGCTAGGGCAAATTGGCTCATTAAAAGCCAGCTAGGAAAACTACTAGGGAAGGGATACTGAAGCTTAATAAATGCTTCACATTTCAAAAGGCTTCCTGAAACTAAATTAACTCAAAATGGGTAAGGCCATTTCCTACAGGGTCATTGTTCAAGCATTTTTCCTACAAAGTCAAAATGAAGGAGGATAGAAAAAGAGTCTTCTTATTTCAAAATAAACTGAAGTACATTTTTTCTAAAATAATTTCTAAAATATTTTTATCTATGACCAAATCTGACCTATTATTATAGTTAAATTCTTTGTTTCCTAAACATTGTCAAAGAGAAATAAAACCCCTAAATAAATAGAAAATAAAAACTATCATAACAATGCTAGTTTCTCTTCCCTCAAACTTCACAGGCAAGATCAGAAATATCTTTATCCTAAGATTAAAGAAAGATTCCGAGTATGAGAAAATTAATTAATCATTAAAACTTTAGTTTCTGTTAATTATGTGAAAGGCTTTCTGCTAGATGATGTGAAGTATAGAAGTAGAAAATTATCACTGCTCTTGAGGTAACTTCTATACTGTTGGTTTAGACAGATGGATAGATGGATGGATAGATAAGGTAGACAGATACACAGGTAGAGATATAGGTATATAGATGACAATATGTAGTTTTAGAAGTCTTCTCAAAGGAAATAATCTGAAATACAAATAATTTTATTCAAAAATGTTGACTGCAGTGTTATCAAAAAAATGAAATCAGGCTATGTTGAATCAATTGCTATTGGACTTGCCGTCTTCCATAAACTATCAGAAAACTGCAAAATATGTGAAACCAATATTTTTAGACATTGGGAAAAGTTAGAAAAGACAGTAGTCTCAACACTTATATTAAACGTTCTCTTGAATGCCCTAACAATAAGATAAAGAGGAAAAAAAAAAAGAGTGTGCAAAGTAGAATAAAAGAAGTAAACCTATCTCAATTCACAAAAGACATAATGACATTTGCAGATAATTCTAAGTAATCCACAAAAGACTTCCAGAAATAGTAAAACAATTTAGCAAAATCACAGAATATAGGTCAATAAAAACATCAGTTTTGTTTCTATATATTGACAATAACTGAAAACAGAAAATAAAATACAATACCATTAATAATACTATTAAAACAAATGAATACGTAGGGATACATTTAGAAAGTATGTATAACACCTACACACTGAAAAGTAGGAAACATTACTGAGAGAAATTAAAGAAGACCTTAATAAACAGAAATATATATCATGTTCATTTATCAGAATATTGAATGCTATTAATACATCAATTTTCTCCCAAATGATCTTCAGATTAAACAGTCTAATTCAAAATTCCATGAGTTTTATTTGTATGAGTTGAAAAGCTAATTATAAAAGTTACATAGAAATGTAAAAGATGAGGAGGAAAAGGATGAGAGGAGGAGGGAGAGGAAGATGAGGAGGAGGAGAAAAACCAAAAATCTGAAAAAGAACAAATGTGGAGATTTGCACCACCTGATTTAAATCCTTATAATAAAACTACAGTAATGAAGACAATGTGGTATTAGCTTAAAAATATACATATAGGTTGATCGAACAGATTAGAGTCCAAAAATAGACCTACACATATATGGTTAACTGATTTTCAACAAAGGCACCTAGTTATTAATTCAATGGGGGAAGAGATCATCTTTTCAATAAATGGTGCTAGAACTAAACATAATGGGGAAAAAAAACTGTACCAGTATTCTTACCAAATACCATACACAAAATAACTAAATGAGTAAGAAGGTAAAACTATAAAAGAAACTTTTAGAAGCAAACATGGAAGAAAATCTTGATGCCCTTAGGGTAGTCAAAGATTTTTTATAAAGGACACAGAAAGTCATAACCATAAAAAGGTGATAAACTGGACTGTATCAAAATTTAACATTTCCTCTCTGAAAATACCAGTTACAAAATTGAAAAGGCAAGCGACCAAAAGGGAGAACATATCTACAAAACATGTATGTATTAGATTAGACAAGATGTTGAATCCAGAATATATAAAGCTCTTAATACTCAGCTATGAGAAAACAAAAAAGAAATGGCCTACTGAAGCACATGACATGGATGAATCACAAATGTATTATGTTAAAGAGGAAAAAAAAAGCTAGACTCAAAAGGTTACATACTGAATGATTCAATCTATGACATTATGAAAAGGTAAAATTATACAAAGACAAAATAGATGAGTAATTGCCAGAACTGTGGGTAGGCTGGGGGGAGGGGGCTAATTATAAAAGGGAAGCATTTTATAATCATAAAAGGGAAACATTTCATATTTTGAAATGATGAAACTGTTCTGAATCTTGATTATGGCAGTGGTTACAAGATCATATGCTTCTATCAAAACTCATAGAATAGTACACCAAAGATAGTAAATTTTACTAAATATAAATAAAAAGACAACTATAAGAAAACTACCACGTGATTACAAAACTCAGATATCAAAATGGTTACAATTAAAGAGTAACTGGGGCACCTGGGTGGCTCAGGTCATGATCTCACAGTTCCATGAGTTTGAGCTCCAGCCTTACATGGGGGTCTCTGCTCTCCATTCTCAGCATGGAGCCCACTTCAGATCCTCTGTCTCCCTCTCTCTCTCTGCTCCTACCTTGCTCACACATTGTCTCTCTCTCAAAAATAAACTTAAAAAAAAGGATTACTATAATAATAGCAAATACAGGCAAGGATGAGGAATAACTAGAACTTTCATACATTGGTGGAATGTACAATGGTACAACCACTTTGGAAGACAATTTATAAGTTTCTTGTAAAGTTAAAAATAGACTTATGATAACCCAGAAATTCCATTACTTGATATTTGTCCAAGAAAACAAAAGCACATGTCCACACAAAGACTTGTTGCAACGTTCATAGCAGAGGAAGTGGGGGAAAACTGAAGACACTTTTCTCCATTCTGACTCAGTACTTGGTACTTTTCCACTCCTAGTCTTTCTCTTCTTCCGCCTCTGGGCCCCTAGGTCCATAAAACCCTGGGAGCTTTTTGTTTGGGGCTTCTTCATCAGTGAGATGACCTACCCCCAAGTCTGTGCTTATCCAAAGGACGTGGAATCACTGTGTTGAGAAAAATGTAAATGGGAGGGAAGGAGAGTCGGCCCTTTCCTTGGTTTAGTCTCTTGCTTATACAATCATAGTAAGCAATTAAAGACTTGACTGTTACTTTCATTTTGGCTTGTTTTAGTTGGCTACTCAGATTTAGGAGCTCAGCCGAGCTCCTGACAATATGATCATTTAAATAGGTGCCAGTTCAACCAACAGAATGGGAAAAGATATTTGCAAATGCCATATCAGACAAAGGGCTAGTATCCAAAATCTATAAAGAACTCACCAATCTCCACACCCGAAAAACAAATAATCCAGTGAAGAAATGGGCAGAAGACATGAGTAGACACTTCTCTAAAGAAGACATCCAGATGGCCAACAGGCACATGAAAAGATGCTCAACGTCACTCCTCATCAGGGAAATAGCAATCAAAACCACACTGAGATACCACCTCACGCTAGTCAGAGTGGCTAAAATGAACAAATCAGGAGACTATAGATGCTGGCGAGGATGTGGAGAAACAGGAACCCTCTTGCACTGTTAGTGGGAATGCAAATTGGTGCAGCCACTCTGGAACAGTGTGGAGGTTCCTCAAAAAATTAAAAATAGACCTACCCTATGACCCAGCAATAGCACTGCTAGGAATTTACCCAAGGGATACAGGAGTACTGATGCATAGGGGCACTTGTACCCCAATGTTTATAGCAGCACTCTCAACAACAGCCAAATTATGGAAAGAGCCTAAATGTCCATCAACTGATGAATGGATAAAGAAATTGTGGTTTATATACACAATGGAGTACTACGTGGCAATGAGAAAAAATGAAATATGGCCCTTTGTAGCAACGTGGATAGAACTGGAGAGTGCTATGCTAAGTGAAATAAGCCATACAGAGAAAGACAGATACCATATGGTGTCACTCTTATGTGGATCCTGAGAAACTTAACAGAAACCCATGGGGGAGGGGAAGGAAAAAAAAAAGAGGTTAGAGTGGAAGAGAGCCAAAGCATAAAAGACTCTTAAAAACTGAGAACAAACTGAGGGTTGATGGGGGGTGGGAGGGAGGGGAGGGTGAGTGATGGGTATTGAGGAGGGCACCTTTTGGGATGAGCACTGCGTGTTGTATGGAAACCAATTTGACAACAAACTTCATATATTGAAAAAAAAAAAGAAAAATGAAAAAAATGAAAAAAAAATAGGTGCCAGTTATTTCTTGATGAAATTTAACACTATGTTTTTAGTCTAAGGAAATAGGAATGGAAAAGGACCTCCTCAATCTGTAACTATGAAAAACTTAAAGCTAACATAAGGGCGAAATACTGAATATCTTTCCCAAAAGACACAGTACCAAAATGGATGTCTTCTCTTACCACTTCTATTAAACTTGTACTGGAGGTCCTAGCCAGTTCAAATAAAGCAGCCAGCACAAAAAGGCATAGGAATTGAAAAGGAAAAAGTGGAACTCTCTTTCTTTGTAGACAGTATAATTATGTACATGGAAAATACAAAGTAACTACTAGAACTAAAGAATAAATTTAACGATGCTGTTCTATATCGTAGATTACACTTACACTGTTGTATGGATCTATCAAAATGCACAGAATGCATGCATAAAATAGGTGAATTTTATAATATGTACCTCAAACCCTAGAAAAAAGGAAAAATTAGTAATATCTTAGGATAAAAATATCAATCTAAAAATCTGAAACTATAAAGATTCTAGAAGAAAACATATAATATTATTGTAACCTTGGAGTTTAAGATTTCTTAGAGAAGACACAAAAGGTACTGAAAGGGAAGGGGCATGAATGAGCTTGGGGTAATGGAACAGTTCTACATCTTGACCTGACTGTGGTTACTGTGTATACAACTGTTAAAAAACAATGGAACTGTTAACCTAAGATCAGTGAATACCACTTTTTGTAAATTACACTTCAATAAAGTAACAGTTGAAGTGCAAATATTAAAATGTTCACAGCAGCTTTACCTGTAATAGCCACAAACTGGAAAAATGTCCATTAACAGGTAAATGGAAAAACAAAATGTGGCATCTCCATACGATGGAATACTAACTACATAGCAAGAAAATAATGAGCTATGGAGACAAATCACAACATGGATGACTCTCAAATGCTGAGAGAAAGAAGATAGAACAAAGTATACATACCATATGATTCCATTTAAATAAACTCTAGAAAATGAAACAAATGTAAGAAAGCAGATCAGTGGTTACTTGGTGGTGGAAGATGGAATTGGGAAGGGAGGAAGGGACTACAGGAAGGCATGGAAATCTTTTGGGGTGATATATATGTTCCTTATTTTTAATGTGCCAATTTCACAGGCATTACATAGGCCACAACTCCTGAAATTGTATACTTTAAATATGTGCACTTTACTGTATGTCAGTTATACCTCAAAGTTGCTTCAAAACTACAGAGAGGAAGATTTGAGCTCAATAAAAGAGCTTTTCCTTCTAACAACCAGAAAAATAGATTTTTAGAATTAAAAGAAACTTCATAGGTATTGCTGACAAGGTAGCATACATTCCCTATTTGAGCAATTTTAGTAATGGGACATTTCCATTATTAAATAGCTTAATTGTTAGAAAATTATTGGTATTAAGAGTTCCTGTAATTTAATCCATTGATTCTCGGTCTTGTCTGGTCTCTGGTGCTATCTAAATCTACCCCCCCTCAAATTCAAAATTCATTCAACAACTAACTACTGAGAACCAACTATATACAAAGAACCAGTCTATATACTGTCTATATACTGTGTGAATACAGTCTATATACTGTGGTGAATACATAGATATATAAGACAAAGACCCTGATTTATGGATTTTCCAATTTAGTATCTAAAAATAACTCTGATTATCTTTCTTCATCAGTCTCCTCTGCTTTGGTTCATATAGTGAGAAATTTTCTGACTTGGCAATTGGACTGAAGATGGTAGGAAAGACACAAGTCCAATCTAGTATCATCATTTTCTATATGCTAGGTTTATTGTGTCTACTAGGATGAATACAAGTACAAAGTCATATTATCAGCTCACCAATCCCTAAACCAAAGTGGTATCCTGGAAAAAGCACGAGAATAAGATTCCTGCTCTGCTTCTGCAACTAGCTACATCCCTCATCAATATTTCACTTTCCTGTAAAATGATGGAGCTGGTCTCTGTAGTGGTTTTCAAACTTTTTGGTTTGAAGACCCTCTTACTCCCTTAAAAATCATTGAGAACCCCAAGAGCTTTTGTTTAGGTGGGTTATATCTAACAATATGTACCATATAAAAAACTGAGTAAAAAATAAAAATTAAATAAAGCTGAGAAATATTTAAAATAATTTATTCATTCATTTAAAATGAACAATAATGAACCGATTACATGTTAACATATGTTATACATTTTTATGAAAACGAATTACATTTTCCAAAAGTACAAAAAAAAAGTACGAAGAAGGATTGTTTAGATTGTTTTACATATTTTTGGCAAATCTCTTTAATGTCTGCCTTGATAGAAGCCAGCTTCCTCATATCTGTTTCTGCATTCACTCTGTCTCACTCAATATGTTGTTTTGGTTGAAATAGTTGGGATCTCCATATCTGCTTCTGCATTCATTCCGTTGCAATATGTTGTTTTGGTTGAAATATATGAAGAAAATCTGCCTTCATAAAGTTATACATTTGGAAATTTGAGTATTTTAATAGCCTTTTAAGATAATTGTGGATATTCTTTGATACAATGCCAAAGCTCTGTAAGTGGTAGAGTCTAAGGTTACTTGCAACACAGAATCTGAAACCTTATCAATTAACTATTTGTACTCAGTTACATTAAAACTCATTGATCTATCTTGCCTCTGAATGGATCTTTTATCCATGCATGATACGGTAACATCATGCATTAGTCATTTGGAAAATACTGGTCCACTGAGATTTACACAACTTACGAATGTTAACACATTTCATTATACAATATCAAAAAAAAATCATATACATTAATATAGTTACCAATCTCATTAGAAAAGGCTAAGATTTTGAAAGCTGTCAAGCTCATAGTAGCAAATTCAAGTTTTCCAAAATTCTAGTTCTTACTTGAAAAGTTCAAATTTGTTTATTGGCAACAAATACTGAGAGTAATTTTCCTTTAAGTGATAGAGTCACTTTGCTCATTTTCAAGAAAATGCCTGCCAAATACCCAAGTCTGAATAACAACAGTTTGTCTCAGTTGTTCTTTCAATAAAAATGTGTTCCATGCAAAGATCAGCTAGTTTGAGCCACAACTGAATCAACTGCACACGTGCTTTCCCTAAAAACAATGACCTTACTGCAACATACAGAAGAGTTGTGTGTATACTTCCCATTTTGTCATACAGTATGTTAAAAACATGTGCACCTGAGAGTCAAGACTTAATAAAATTAATGCTACACTGAGACAATTCTTAATTAAAATTGGCTTTTTATCCCCTGAGAATATGAAGAATACAACTACTAGGACAATTTGGTACACTGCACTAGCAGTTTTACCCACCATCAGCGCAAATGCCAACACAGTGAAAAAGGCACACTTTGAAACCACTGACCTGAAAGATCTTTAAATGTACCTCTAGCTCTAAAATGTCTAGAATTATGTAAATAGTCACCATCTTCCATTTGTACAACTCTACAAAACATTAGTTTCTCTATTAAGTGATACATCTTACATTTAACAAATACATCAATTTCTTACAAATCTGCTATTTGTAAGGACATGCTCATGAGGTCATGGAACAGGACCTATTTCTTCCTTGCTAAACTAACCTTGATTTCATTTAGATTTTCCCACTCTCCAACTTTTCCAGGCACCAATGTGCTTTGGGGGAGGGGGGTGGTTAAGTCACTGGTCTAACTCTACTTTTATGGTCCTTCATTTGCCAATGTACTGGTATAAATATATCCATATAAAACAATTCTAACCAATGAGATATAAGGGGTGTTTTCAGAGTGGAGGTATGGGACTCTTGAGAAAGTTTTCAGTACTGAAAAAAAAGGACACAAATGAACAAACAGTTCATACTCTTCTTTACTGGTCATTGCGGTGTCTGCATGTGCTCTCTGGAACTGCAGCAGCCATCATGCTAGTATGAAGGGAACTAATCTGAGAGTAAGCTGATAGGCAGAGTATGGCAAAACAGAAAGTGGAAAGAACCTAAGTCATTATTTGGCTGAATTAATTAACCTTGGAGATATTCTACTTCAAAACTTCTTGTGAAGTGAGCTAAAATTTGCCTTTATTGTTGAGACCATTGAACTGGTGTTTTCTACCACTTGGAACAGAAAAACCCTTATCTCATATAAAGACACTATTATGTCTATCCTTCATATACAGAAATGTTTTACGACATCAATTAAAAGATGAGATTATGGACAGAGAAGGACCTCTCTTCCTTTATCAAAGTCCTAGAGAGCTCAAAATGCAGAATACACTAAACAATCTCACTAGTGTCAGATTCTTAGTACCATTTCCCTCCCAAAGTTCCAAAATCTCCTTCCCTATCCCGTTAATGTCATATATACTATAAGAAATTTTGGATGCAAATCAGCCATTTCTCATAACATATAGGAAGAGTGTTATTTGACTGAATTATAAGATGATATAAATGCCAACAGAATTTCTTACAGTCCTATTTTAGTACTCACTGTCATAAAACCAATTCCATTAACCTGACTAGCACTTGCTCATAAATGGTGCTTAAGTCACCAAGTTAATAAGTAAATGTAATGTTTACATCGGATTCAGTAAAATTAAAAAGTAAGTTAAAAATTAAATTTAGCGAAAGCTTGTTTCCTTTATAACATTTGCCTTTGGTTGGCTTTGGTTAGCAAATAGCAAGGGATTTAAGATTCTCATTTCAACAGGGCAGCAAGTACCATTGCAGACTACACTTTTGGTTAAAGGCCAGCAGAAGCTGCTAAAGGAACAAAGGGCAGTTGGACCTGGATAGATTATGAAGGTAAATAAACTCAAGCATTGATGCATAAAATGAGAATCTGGTTTGTTAAAATTAAAGGAGCCTATGTATCAGAGATCACACTAAAGATACCTCTCCAAAAAACCTCAAGAAATACTGCTATTAAAAACAAATCTTTGTAATCAAGATTTAGTTAAGTGGCTGGGTGGTTCATTTATAATGTTAATTAGAGAGAATATATTTTCAAAAATTACTTCTGTTCCATAGTTGCTATTGTCAGAAGGGGATGAGATAATGGAATCATTACATTTTAAAAAGAAAATCATTAGAGGATAGGACCAAATCAACCAACCAACTGGCAATCAATTAAGCATCAATTCCATAGTCACTCTACTAGATAGAAAAAAATGATTAAGGTTGTCTCATAGGCACTCTTATACACTACTGATAGGAGTATAATTGGTAAGACCATTCTGGAAAGTAATTTGGCAAGAGCAGATCTCTGTCATTCGGAAACTTAAAGTTTAGCTATTCAAATGCCACCTGGAAAAGCCATAATGCATAACAGTTTGTGATTTTACAGAGGAATACATTTGAATTGCACAAGCTACAAGGCTGGCATAAAGGCAATAAAGTCTCTTCACTAGTGAGGAAACACAAGAAGGTAAAGTGGGAGTGGTACAGAATGGATGGGGGATCTCTGATCTCATATATACTTACAAGTTTGTTTCTAAAAGAGGAGATGGGGGCTGGAATAGCATCAACCCAAAGTGGGAAAAATAGATTAGCAATTAATGGGGGGGAAGGTCCTGGAGTAACACTAAGGGAAAGATGAAAGCAAAGGACAGAACTAGACAAAGACATGGCCATTTAAGTGCACACATCATAGGCAGCTACAGGTCAGGGCTGGTGAAGAGGGTGGGGAAGGAGAGCAGAAGGGGCTCCCACTTCAGTCGCATTCCAAAATTCTCCTAGGGAAGGAGGGATATCAATGGGTTTGAGGTATGTTATACCCTTGCTATGGCTAGGAAGAAGTCAGTAGGGGAGTTATTCATGGAGGGCAGCCTCCACCTTCTGTCCAGGGGAGAGATGTACAGGAATGTATGGTTCACAAAATTAAAATTTAGGCCCTTGAAGATGGATGGCCTAGGCAATTATAGTAAAGAGTTATCAAAGGATGGGCCAGTGGTGAGTGTATCTTTAAAATCAAGTTAAGTGACCAACTGCAGGACAGGACTATGGGCAGGGCAGTGGGAATTATTCAACTTTTCAGCATGACTTTACTTTTCTGTATTATCTATAACGTATTAAATAGGAACTGAGGAAAATCTCATGAGCAGGCTCTAGAACCAGACCATTCCAGTTCAAATCTTGGCCCAATCACTTACCAACTGCATGACCTTAGACAAGTTATTTAACTACCTTGTGGGCCTCAGATTCCTTGTACATAAAAATGGAAAGAGTATTACCTATCTAATAGGGTATAACACAGGAACTACTAAAAAAAAGTTAGCTATCATAATTTATCTGTTAATGTCATTTTTCTAAATGTCAGAGTCTACTATATATACCAAAGACTCTGAAAATACTTATGGCCTCTAACCCACTAATTCCCCATAAAGGAGGAAGTACTAAAAAAATAATACAAAATATGGAATAAGAATTGTTCACGGCAGTTTTTCTTACAATGGCTTTACAAACTTGAAATTTAAAGATATATTCTATACGGATACCTGTCTGGCTCAGTCAGTAGAACATGCGGTTCTTGATCTTCAGGGTTGTGAGTTTGAGCCCCACATTGGGCGTAGAGATTTTTTTTTCTTTTAATTTACAGGTTAGTTAGCATATAGTGCAACAATGATTTCAGGAGTAGATTCCTTAATGCCCCTTACCCATTTAGCCTATCCCCCCCCCAAAACCCCTCCAGCAACCCTGTTTGTTCTCTGTATTTAAGAGTCTCTTATGTTTTGTCCTCCTCCCTGTTTTTATATTATTTTTGCTTCCCTTCCCTTATGTTCATCTGTTTTGTATCTTAAATTCCTCATATGAGTGAAGTCATATGATATTTGTCTTTCTCTGACTAATTTTGCTTAGCATAATACCCTCTAGTTCCATCCACATAGTTCCAAATGGCAAGATTACTTTTTAAAAATCTTTAAAAAAATATTCTGGCGTGCCTGGGTGGCTCAGTCGGTTAAGATTCCGACTCTTGATTTTGGCTCAGATCATGATCTCATGTTGTTGAGATCATACCCCAAAGAGTCCGGCTCTGTGCTGATAGCACTAGGCTGCTTAGGATTCTTTATCTCAGCCCCTCTCCCTCATGCGTGCATACGCAGCCACTCTCCCCCCCCCCCTCAAAATAAATACATAAGCATTTAGAAAGTATTATATAGAGGTACATGGGTGGCTCAGTCAGTTAAGCATCAGACTCTTGATTTTGGCTCAGGTCATGATCGCACAGTTCATGGGATAAAGCTGTATGTTGGGCTCTGCACCGGAGGGCAGGGAGCCTGCTTGGGATTCTCTCTCTCCCTTTCCTTCCGCCCCTCCCCTGCTTGCACTCTCTCTCTATCAAAATAAATAAATAAATAAACTTAAATATATATATATATATATATATATATATTCTATAAAAGTGAATAGGTAAATTAATTGTGGTGTTTATAAATATAAATTGTATACAGCCATTTAAAACTAGTATCTTTAAAGGAAGAATTTTAATAACATGGGGAAATGCTTGATAAGTGAAAAAGCATTAAGTTATAAAACTATATATAAAGTAATTCCAGCTTTTAAAAATTTTAACCAATATACTCTTTTAAGAAAAGATTAGATACATAAGAAGGAAAATCATCAAAACAACAATAGAGGTTATTTCTATGCTATTGGTAGAATTGTGGACATGTTTTTATTTTGTTTATAATTTTCTGTATTTTTCAAGTTTCCCATACTGAACATGTATTACTTTTGCTATCAGACAGAACCAACATGGAAATTGGTTGAACAAATGAACAGATATACAGTTCTTGCTTATGATTTAATAGGGAAAACAGATAAAATCCCATGAACCAAAATACTTGTAAGACCAAATATATTTGGATACTAGACAGGAAGAGCATAAATACTGCATGTTCAAAGAAGTGTAAAATCAGTCATTGGTATATAATAGTAAGGGAAAGTTTAAGAGAAAGACTATTTATTCTCACTAGCATGTAAACTCCATGAAGGCCAGAAACTTGTCTATCTTATTTAGTTTTATCCACAGTATCTAGCACAAACTGATTTTGTGAACAGTACATATCCAAGAGTGTGGAAATAAGACAACATAAATACAATTCTTAAATACTTGTAAGTTGCTGAATAAATATCTGTTGGATGAATATAAACATCACACTGAAACTGAGTGAAGATTTAGATCGATAGGACTCTAATCAAAATGGAGAGGCAAAATATGTATGTAGTAATCAAGATTATAGAAAAGCTGACCTAGGCTACAATGGAGAACATATATTATAAAATGTAATGAAAAATAAGGTTGGATGGGGGGAAAGATAATGTTAGACCCTGAAAATCAGGCAGAAAATTTGAGAGTTAACGCAATAAGAAATGGCAAGTCAATAGTTTGTAATCACAATAATGAAATCTTTAATTTATTCATTATTTTCCAAGTATTATTCTAAATACTTTACATAACTCTTCTCATTTTATCCTCAAAACAATCTGTGACATAGGTACCACTCACACCCTTTTGCCAATAAAGGAATTTGACTCCAGAGGCCAAGCTTTTAAAGACTGTATGAGACCTCTCCAAAGCCCACGAAACATGTCTGAAGAAAGATACCAGAAAGCAGTGAGATTCGAAAACATCAAAGATGTGTTTTTATTCTGTGGTCTTGGACTGGAATCAGTGATGTAAGTACAAATTCATGTTGTTTAATCACATATATACAAAGATAGGTTGTAAAAAAATAAGATATAGACGTGGGTATGTACCTATGTTTTGTCTGTTGAGAAGACATAGATGCAATGACACCTCAATAGCAATGAGCACACCAAGCACCCAGGCACTGATCTCTAAATACCATTATCCAATAAAAGAATCAAAGCTCCCTGGAGAAACAGCTGATTCCAAGGCTGGGGCAGAGAAAGTAGAAAAATGAGGCTGGAACATCTTGTGGTACCAGAATGTAAGGCAATGCTCAAAAAACGATAGGGACGCACTGAAAGGACACAGGAACCAACTAGAAGAGGCTCCTGTTAGCCAAAAATGGGGTAACTTCAGCCAAAAAAAATAGCAAAATTCATTATAACTCATAGAATAAAACAAATATCCATAATTCCATACTACCTTAAATAACTGAATAAATAGATAATAAATAAATAGCAGATAACATAAAGTTCTGTTACATTAGAATTCAATTATTAAATGCAGAAAATGTTAAAACCTGAAAATCACCATTTGGCAAATGTCAGAGTAATAATTATTCAGGCTAGAATCCTCAATAGATGCTAAAATTAGCAGGCAAGTATGATGAGAAACAGGATATTTACATTGTTTCATAGTATCGCCCCAAACAGTATCACAAGATCTGCTTACTTTGTAATTATGAAAAGGACAAAATAGTGACTTTATGGCATATAAACCTGGCAGACATAACATGAATCAAGTTATCAAGGTTGGATCTTGAGAAACTTAACAGAAGACCATGGGGGAGGAGAAAGGGAAAAAAAGTTACAGAGAGGAAGGGAGGCAAACCATAAGAGACTCTTAAATACAGAGAACAAACTGAGGGGTTGATGGGGGGTGAGGGAGAGGGGAAAGTGGGTGAAGGGCACTGAGGAGGGCACTTGTTGAGATGAGCACTGGGTTTTGTATGGAAGCCAATTTGACAATAAATTATATTAAATAAATAAATAAATACTGTATCAATAACATCAAAAAGTTAAAAAAAAAAAAGGTTAACTCAAGTAAAGAGTCTTATGTGTCGTATATACAAACATCAAAAGCCAAATAAAAACACAGAAAAAAATGTACACACTCTTACACAAAGGACAGGTACATACATAAATATATACACAAGACTAAAGTTGTATAGATAGTTGAGTAAATACAATTGGATAAGATAGGTAAGTAAATTGGTAAAAACAACATATGTGAATTGGGCATATTAAGCAGAGTGCCACCATATACACATACCCTGTTTTATCACAATAGACATGCTCCTGAAAAGTTCAGTATACTTAAAATTATGGAAACTAATTAAAAGAAGGATAAAGCAAATCTTTCCTCAAAATAATCATCCACCACAAATTATAGTTGTTTTAGAAATCTAACTTTAAAAAGTTAGTTAATATAAAAATGTGATTGTATAAAATCATACAACCTGCAGCAAGCAATTGCTTCTATACTGCTTTTAAATTATCTCTCTATATGTAGACCTACATATGGAGATCAAACTGATCTCTATTATGACTCTACCTCCAAAGCTCTTTCCGTTATGCCATGCTACTTCTCCCAACATCAGCAGGAAGAGATATAATCCCCATTATCATTTCCCTTTCAACTCTTGTGTCTCCACCACCAAAAAAAAAAGAAAAAAAGTAGCAGAGATCCAAACACTCTGAAGAGCAAATAAATCTTTACAGACCACATACAAAAGAGGCAGTATAGTACAGTGATTGAGGGTAAAGGATTTGGAGTCAAGGTGTCTCAATTCACATTTCCAGCTCCCCAACTTAATACCTCTGTGATTTTTTTGCAAGATACTTAACCTCTATGATCCATAGATTCTTGATCTGTAAAGTGGGGATAACAATGATATAAACCTCATAGGTCTGTTGTGAAGATTAAATATGATAATGTACATTACCATATTAGCACAGTGCTTGGCACATAGTAAACACTCAAAAATGTAAGCTATGGTAACAGTGTCAATAAATTCTTCCTATGGAGCAGTTAATTCATAGCATACTTCACAGGAAAAACTGTTCCTGGTCACAAACCATAATACCACCCTTAATGAGTTGTTGCCACTGGTCACAAGAGAGATGGTCCATTTAAATTAGAGAAACCTATCCATCTACTGCACAAAAAACTCACTATCCATAAATCTAAGTGTGTGTCCTACTGACAGTGAATAAATACAGGTATAATTACCTTTGCATAAAAATGTTATTTTCACCACTACAAATGACCATTGCAATCTAAACCTGCCTTTTTCTCTTACTACTAGGTAAGTAACATAAAAGTTACTCTATTCCACCTAATAAACACTCTACTTAAAAAAAAATCTTCCACATACTTGTGATATCCCAATTTGGCATGACTTCAGGGATAAATCACTTAACTATGAAAAATGAAAGCAATTTAAGTTATCAATGGTCTTCCTGATATAAAAGTCCCAATACTAGACTACTGCAGCCAATAATCAGTCAGCCCCAGTACCATCCAGTTTACTCTGGAGAAGGTCACCAATATCCCTGCACTAATATGGAGAGAAGATACCATTCAGATCTTTGAGATAAAAACATTTCATCTAACTAGGATATTGATGTGTGAAGCAGAAAAACCAAACCCCTGGCTTTATTACAGGCATAGTGTCCTAATGACAGAGAAATGGGATACAAAAAGGATCTTTTAAAATTACATAGAAAGGAAAAAGAAAAAACTGCATGGTAACTTCTGTAACTACTTCATGAACACTCAACCATTAAAGAGTCCAAGAAAACAAGCTTGCTCCCAAGTTTTGTCAACCATAAAAAGAGATCTCACTTTTAATATAAATTGATTTAACACAAATTGATGTATAGAATTGTTATACATACCTGCACAACTGGTTCTGGTACACATTTACTAATAGCAATGTCACATAAAAAATTTGAAATATTTAATCAAACATCCACAAAATCTTTGCCCCTGGCCAAATGCCATAAGCAGTAAGCACCATGATGTTTTTAAAGGTAACTATTTTCAACAACACAATTGTAGTTTCATCTAAAGGTCTATAAGCACTATCGAGTGGCAAAACTTTACCCCATTGAGATGCTCTGCATCCAAAAAGCAATTTTAAGTCATCTAATTGTTTTGGAGGCAAAATTACAAACGTAGTTACAAATACTTGATATTCATGGTTTTTCAGCAGATTTGCTATCATAATTATGCTGTGCTTAGAGTAATATGAAAGTTAGTTTTCATACCTTGAGTACACATTTTCTGGAGGATAAAAGAAGGACAATGTAATGTAAGGTATGCTGAGTGTATAGAGAAACCAGACAGCTAACTTAAAAGTGGACCCAGATAAGCCCTAACATAGCAGCTGCATATATAAAAAAGTGCCAAGTCACTCAACCACGTGAAGGCCTAAGCCATTCTCTCACATTAATGATCACTCAAATATAACTTTTAAATAATCTTTCACATACTTAATTCTTTAGAGGTTAGTGAAATGAAGGATGATGGCTTCAGGCTGGAGAACACTTCTTTAACAAAGCCATTCATTCCTTCACATCTGCCTCTTCCCCAGAAAGAAAGTGGGTGGGACTACCCAGAGATCCTTCTAGGAGATATACTGGGGTTTTAATTCTCCATTCCTAAAAACTAAGTGGAACTTTTGGCTCTGTCATTTCACATGAGCATCCTCCTTCACTGTGCTTTAAACCAGAACACTTATTCCCGGGGGAAAAAGAGAATTCCTTTCCTTTAAACAGGTGATGGGCAAATTCTCCATTTGTTTAGGTGCCTTAGTTTTTTTGTTTTTTTTTTTTTGTTTTTTTTTTTTGTTTTTTTTTTTTTGTTTTTTTTTTTTACGTAAACAACAAACAGAAACCCAAAACTTAAAATTAAAAAAAAAAAAAAAAAAAAAAAAAGACGCAAAAAAGACCTGAAGCCTAAGGCCATCCGTCTGGATCTCCTTCTCTGGTGTGTTACCTGAGCTTTTGCGATAAGAATGTCAAAAGGGGAACTAGGTCTCTACAGAGGCTTTCCCGGCCAGAGAAGGCAGATTCGTGCTGCTTAAGGAAGGGGCAAAAGGGAAGCACTTCCTGGGCGCGCTCAGCACTTTGATGGCAGCTGGATTCGGAAAAGCCTAAATATTAATACTACAGCCCAAGTTTAAAGAGTGCGTGGGTTGGGCACAACTAGTGTAAAGGTTAGCCGGCAGGCAGGGAAACCCCCGAGGGCGCAGGGTGGGCAGGAAAAGTTTCAAATATCCTCCAGAGCCTGGCGATCTGTTCACCGGCGTCCCCCAACCCCGGCCCCGCTCCGACCCCCGAGCGGCTAGATGCTGGAAAGCAAGTAGCCCCATTTTTAAACGTAAACCTCTCCCCCTGGGCTGAAGAAGGCTGGAGTTACCAGCGTTGTAAATAATGTTTGCTTTTTGTTTTCCTAAGCAAGTAAGGGCAGACTGGAATTCCCTAGCCAAGGCCGAGGAGAAAGGAAGGTAAAGGGACAAAAAAGTAACTTCTGCGGGAGAGTGAGGTGACGGGGGGGGGGGGGGGGAAGGGTAGGGGGTGTATGGAGGGGGGGAGGTAGATCGAAGGACTTACCGCAGCCTCTGCAGGCTGCCCCCAAAGACTGAGGGCCAGTAAGAACAAGCCGGCAGCCAGGCTGATTCCACGCAGTTGCATTCTTCTCCGGCTCCCGCAGCTCCTTCAGCACCCGCACGAGATCCCTGGCTAGCTCGGACCAACTGACATAATCTTGAGGGTTTATGGGGAGAGAGCTGGAGTCGGAGACGGACAGCGAGGGTGTCCCAATTGTGCCCGTGGGCTTAGGTGAGACGAAAGCTTTTTAAGAGTTGAGCGGGGGTAAAAAAATAATAATAAATAATAATAATAATAATAATAATTTTTTTAAATTGGGGGGGAAAAAAGGAGAAGCTTTTCTTCCCTCCCTCCTCCCCTCTCCAAAGCCGATCTCTCGGGAGCACTTTTCCCTTCAGTCCGGACTTGCAAACTTTTTCTTCACGCAGGTCCCACAGCTCTACTTTCCTCCCTCTCTCCTCCCGCACCACCCCCTCCCCACCAGCCCTGGGGAATTTGAGGATCACTCCGCTCCGGCTTTAGCCTGCACCAGCAACCTGCGAGGGAGTGACGCTCAGTTATTTGGGGGAGGGAAACTTTCAGTTCAGTTGACCGAGCACCGTAAGTCCAACCGGGAAGCTTTTCTATTTGTTCACTTGCACCTTCCGTTGGCATTACTCTTCCCTGCCCAGTCCCACTCTCATTCGTGAGATCCCCAAAGCCAATTACAAGTAGACCTTAGCTGGGACTATTTTTTTTCGCGGATGGATCTTGGAGGAAGTGTGCCTTTTATTGTTAATGGCTAGAAAGAAATTTTGGTCGCCGCTCCCAGGGCTGCTGGTGCTCTTTGCCTTACACCTGCTCGCAAGACAGTTTCTACATACAACAGAATATGTGAAAATATTAGAACTATATAAGTATATTTATATTATTAAATATATTCTTATAACCGAAGAATTAAGAAAATGAACATACATGTATGTGAAGACTTTATGCGTGTTATATACATCTAAGATTGAGGCGCATTCAGGAGATATTAGTAATTATCATATGGTTGGATGTTATTGTAATATAGTCATATATTTTTATTTAACTGCATCGCTAAATGCCATAATTTTTACCTTTTATATTGAACCAACGTAAAAGGTATTGATTCTCATTGCGGTTGTGTTTCAGAAGGATTTAGTACAGGGAATTAAATAACTTTCTTGCAGTTGCCTTTAAAAGTAACACAAACACCAATTGGAAACGTTTATATAGAGTTAATGGCATTTGCACTGATGTTTCCCAAATAAAGTAGACTTGAACATTACTTTCGTAATCCTGATCTACAGATTGGTTAAAGTACCAACAGGCCCAGAAAATACTTTGTGTGGACTCCTGGGAAGATCTTTCGGAGATTTGCCCAAGAATTCTTCAGAACATTTCTGTTATCTCAGACCCTAGAATCTGTCACTTGGGAGTCTTTCAAGGCTTTGGACCTATTCATGGGGGCCCTCTCATCCTTAGGTTCTACTCCATTTTGGCTAGATTTCCAACTCCAGAAACCACCACCACCGCCACCCCCAAGAGCTTAGTATACAATCAATTAGAGCTTAGTATATACAGTCAATTAGAATGAGTGTTGTATGCATTTGGGCCAAGTGTGCAAGTGCAGTTTGGTGCCCATTTGTAGAAGTCAGTCCTGTGCCCTAAATCTATTTATGTGTAATTGTTAACAGTGGTTTATGGAAATGTATGCTGCATAGCTGCTTAGATCTTAGTCTTATAGGTCTCTATGGGCCTGTGCATGAAAACTATGCAGATGCGTGGGAATGTTATGTGCAGAGGTGCCTGAAAGTGAGAAAGACGCCCGGCTGCCCAAGGTAGGGGGGGATGATTGACAACAGACAGCCCCGCCCCTTTCCCCTCCATTCCTTCCTCTCCTGGTGTATGGAACTATCTTTTGAGTGCGGCAAGTTGTAGCGGGCACCGCTGACTGTTTCCCTTTGGGGCACGTCTTATCTAGAAGCTGAATTTAGTTTCTTCCGAAGTGAGTCAGTTCTCCCCCCAAGCCCGTCCTCCCGAATAAGGAAGCAGCCGCCGAGCATCAGCGGAGCCCTGATGAGCCTGGGCTGTGGAGCCGCTTAGCAGTCTCCCGGGACCCAGCTCCGGAGGAGCCGCAAGCATGCACCCTGGGTGAGCTGTTGCTGCCCCGAGCTCCCCTCCCTCTTTTCCACTTTGAGCTACTTTGCCGGGCCAGGACTGTAGTTGTACTTATGTCATTGCAGAGAAAGTGGGGGCAGGCAGCAAGAAAGGGTCGGGGGCTATGGACAGACATAGGACCCCGGAGCCTAGAGAGCCCATGTTACTCACCGTTCCTCCTGTTTCAGGTTGTGGCTGCTCCTGGTTACGTTGTGCCTGACCGAGGAACTGGCCGGAGCGGTGAGTCTCTTCTCCTGACCCCTTTCCCTCTTCCTCCCTTGACCCCCTCTCCATTCCACTTGTGTTTGTGTTAGGGGGTTACAGAAGGTTGGACTGCGAAGTAGAGTTCACATCACTCTCGTTTCTAGTGGGAGTTAATGGGGTTCTTAGAGAGGAATAGCGCAGTGTCACACGTATGCCTTTGGGACTCAGGCATCTTTCTGTCCCAAAACTTCGTAGCGGGTTGAGAAAATAAAAGTAGAAGACACAAGAGGCACACATTTCCCAGCCTGTTCCCAGACGACTTAAGAGGAGTGACATCTGATGCCTTTCTCTGCATCTATCTCCAAGGAGGAAGAAATGTAATTTTCCCTGCTCTACAAGAACATGAATTGGCACACAGGTTTGAGAGTGGGAGGAGAGCACAAGGAGTGGGAATTGAAAGTGTCCTGAAAATTATGGAAGTTAAGCTTAAGTATTTGCTTGTGAGTCCTTTGACAGTACCAGATGACAACATCTGGATTCTTTAACTACCTGAACTGAACTAATACCACTAATGGTGTTCAATTTCTGTCTGATGTTTCCTTCCACTGGTTTTCTGTGTCATCAAAAAGTTAAAAGTTAGTGTTTAGAATAGAAAAAAAAATCTAAAAGTTAACATTTTATAGGCTGTTTAGATATCATCCATCAAATCAGCTAGGAACTGCAGGCAGAGGAATTTCTGTAGACATCTGGTCAAGAAAAGTTTAATGGATCCCAGAAAGTGGAGAGACCTCAAATGTAATTACTAGGATAATTTACCAAAGGTGGAATGACCCAAATAATCAGAGATGCTGCTGTTTTCCAGCCTCAGTAGCTGTTTATGCTGGCAGAAATAAAGTTAGCTGTTAAGTTCAAATACGAAGTTGTTCCAACTATTAACTACTATATCACTGCTCTACTTAATAAACTGTTAATAGCCAAAGTTACGCACTATGTAGATGACAGATTAATATATATTCCAAATATTTACTTTGTAGGTTTTGACAATTTAAAATGATTGGCTGTATTTTTAATACTTAAAATGTTTTTAAATACTATTTATAGAGCCATACTTAATGCAACCCAATAAAATCGGCTAATAGTTTATGGGAGGAAAAAGGATTACTTTGTCCTGGCGTATATCTGTAAGAAAATATTAGAGTGAAGTGAAATGATTTCTCTTATGAAAAGAGAATGATGCCAGAATACTTGACTTTTAACATCTTGTGACCCCCCCCACCCCCCAACTCAGAACATCAGCTCCTATGTAAGTAAATTCTAAACTTTGTAAACAGAAGTATTGATCTAGGGTTCTGCCTACTTCTCCATCTGATTCCTCCAGTACACAAGTTTACTTATGTGTTACCTTGAGACTCAATACTACATTTATTGAAAATGCCACGTTTTGATTAGTTAACAATTTGGGAATCTTGCCACTTGTAAAAATGTTATGCTTGGGCAGCATACCCTCCAGCAAAACCTTTATTTTCAGACTCTAGCTGATTGTATTCAGTGTACTTTGGGAGAAAAGGCATTAACAAATCATTCTAGATAGCTGGAGACTGCCCAAACACTGCATCTCATCACTTGATCTCCTTAAAAGTCACTGAAGGATTATGCCTTAATTCTTAGAAGTATTTAAGCATGTCTCCAAAATCAAGCACTGCTTTGGTGTGTGGATTTTAGATTCTGTGTCACTGTTTTACAGTGTCACCTGCTGTCAGTGTGAGTGACCCTGGTAAGACTAAAATAAACCTTGAGATACACTGACAATATTTTTTTTAACCTTGCTTATGTCCAGAGCTGCTTCCTTCACTGCTATTTACTCCTGCATAATATCTTTGGCAGTGTAAAGCTATTTTGTTTTCATTTTGTGGAAAATGGCAAAGAAGAAGAGGAGAGTCACAAGATAAGTTCTCAAAAGGTGACTTTTCTGAAGACAAGTTTCTTACTTGTTTTTACTCTTTGTACTGGATTCTCATCTATATTGGATGGTCTCATCTCCTCCTCTCAAGTCCAGTTTATCCTCTGGGTTTGTGATGTTTCACCTTTCAAGTGGTCTTAGATCTTTGCATTCTCTGTACCTTGTTTGACTAACATTAATGAAAAATAACTTACAACTAGGCTGACAAGGAACTAAGTTGTGGTTCTCTATAAGAAAATTTGTTCACTGTGAGAGTTAAGTTGCCAATAACATAATGTTGGTGAGCATTTGAGATAGGGTCTTTTAGGTGCTTTTGAGTTCTCTTTGTTTATAAAGCAGTGCTATTTAAAGGGATGGAAAGCTAAATGTTAAAACCTGGGATTAAAGAATGAGTTTCTGTAAACTTCTTTTAAAATAATGATGATCTTCATTGAGGTGAAATATTGGCACAATTTATCTGAATGAGATAGAGCCTAGGATTTCAGAATATCCATAATCAGTTTTGGTTATTAAGTTCCTGAGGCACAGCACACAAAGATTTATTTAAACATAGTTTCTAACTTTCTAGGATTTCACTTTCTCAGACAATGGTGGTCATTACATTCCTTAAAAGATAAGATACCTAATGATAAATTATTATCTGCATGTACCTTCATCGTTTTAAAGAAAAGACTACAAAGATTCACGTCTCGCCATAATAGGCCAACATGACCAGCAGTTAAAATATGCGCCCAAAGTAGTCAGGGTCCTTATTTTTTTTGTCCCACTTTACCCTAAATCTGCTTTCATGGGTAGCTCTAATACAAGCAAGTATATTTGAAGTCAAAGCCTAATGAGAATCATTTGGGTGGAGAAGATGCAAAGGGGAGAAAATATACGTCTGGCTATTCCCTTCTGCAAAGAGCATAGGCAAAATGCCTTTAGCCACATTCAAATCAAGGTGTGATTGAAATACAAACTTCTTTCCTTAAAGTTGTAACCATAAATTCACCCCATTTTATGTATACAATTCAATGATTTTTAGTAAATTTGCCAAGTTGTGCAACTATCACCATATCCAGTTTTAGAACATTTTCATCACTTTGTAAGATCCTTCATATCCAGTCATATCCCCATTCCCACCCCTAACCCCAAGCAAGCATGAATCTACTTTTTTATCTCTATATATTTTTCTTTTCTGGGTCTTTTCATATAACAGAATCATATAATATGTAATCTTTTGTTTGGCATCTTTCACTTAGCATAGTGTTTTTGAAGCTCATTCAATGTTGTAGCGTGTATCAGTGTTTTACTCTATTGATATTGGCATTTAATATTGGTATTCCATTATGGATATACCCCATTTTGCTTATACATTCACCAGTTAATAGACATTGGGCTCTTTCCAGTTTTTGGCTATTATGAATAATGCTGTTATGAATATTAACATGCAAATCTTTGTGTGGACATACAATTTACTCTTCTTGAGTAGATATGTAGGAATAGATTTGCTGGGTCATATGAAAAATTTATATTTATGTTTATTTAAATATTTTTCCATTTTAAAATTGGGTTGTCTTCTTATTATTAAGTCGTAAGAGTTCTTTGTATATTCTGGATACATGTCCTTTGCCATACATATAATTTGCAAATATTTTCTCCCAATCTGTGGATGATGGTTGGTCTTTTCATTTTCTCAGCATGAAAATTTAAAGTAGTCTTTTGCTATACTTGCTAGCAAATAACCTATATCAGATAGTTATGAATAATCACAATATATAACATGTATATGTGTGTGTACACCTAGAATATATCTCTTGGGATGACTGGGGATACTGATACATATGTATGAGTACATCATCAAGGGAATCTTCAAATGACTACATGAATGGATAACACATAACTGATAATGTGGCTACATTATTGACAGATCAAAAACAAACATTTCAAGACAGGAGAGGAGGGGAATTAGATATTAGTATTTAATGTGTTACTAAAGAAACAGATATATAATTACATATCACAAATTTGTTTTATTATATTTATTGATGATTGTATTTCAATATAATTGGTTTCCACTGTAATCCCATGTGCTTTATTGAATATATTTAAATTTTTTTAATGTTTATTCATTTTTGAGAGCGAGAGAGACAGAGCATGAGTTGAGGAGGGACAGGGAGAGAGGGAGACACAGAATCTGAAGCAGGCTCCAGACACTGAGCTGCCAGCACAGAGCCCCATGCAGGACTTGAACCCACAAACCGTGAGTGAGATCATGACCTGAGCTGAAGTTGGACGCTTAACCGACTGAGCCACCCAGGCACCCCAAATACATTTAAAAATATTATTCTGAAAAGGAGTCCATAGGCTTCACTAGACTGCCAAAATAATCTATGACATTACAAAAAGAAACCCTGGTTATGCAATTGGATTTTAGAATAAACAAATTGTCACTTTCTAAGGCTTGTTCAGGCATGAGGGCATTTGTATTGACTACGAATACAAATAATCTGTTAGATTTTAGGCATATCATGGAGTCCCCAGTAAATATGCCCTTATATACTAGAATCTTATGATCCAGCCAGATCACAGGAGCAAAATATGCTGTTTCCCTAGTTACTTCCTTAATATAAGAATGAAATAATTCAACATCATATTGTAAGTCCTAGCCAGAGCAATTAAGCAAAAAAGAAATAAAGGCATCCAAACTGGAGAGGAAGAAATTGTCACTTTTTGTAGATGACATGATATTGTTATAGAAACCCCTAAAGATTCCATCAAAAAAAATGTTAGAACTAATAAATTCAGTAAAATTGCAGGATACAAAATTAATACACTAAAAAATCTGTTGTATTTCTTTACACTATTAAAGCACTATCAGAAAGAGAAAATAAGAAAACAATGCCATGCACAAGTGTATCAAAAATAATAAAATACCAGCGAATGAGTTTACCAAGAAGGTGAAACACCTGTACAGTGAAAAGTGTAAGATATTAATGAAAGAAATTTAAGGAGACACAAATAAATGAAAACATATTCTGTGTTCATGGATAGACAAAAATTAATATTGTTTAAATGTGCATACTACTCAAGCAACACACACAGATTCAGTGCAATCCTTATCAAAATTCTTGTGGTATCTTTCACAGAAATAGAGCAAACAATTCTAAAATTTGTATGGAACCATGAAAGATCTCAAATAGTCAAAGCAATCTTGAGAAAGAATAAGAAAGCTGGAGGCATCACACTCCCTGATTTCAAACTATATTACAGAGCTATAGTAATTAAAACAGTATGGTATTGGCATAAAAACACATAGAACAATGGAAGAAAACAGAAAGCCCAGAAATAATCTCATGTATATATGGTCAATTAATTTGTGACAAAGGAGCCAAGAATATACAATGGGGAAAGGACAGTCTCTTCAATAAATAGTGTTGGAAAAATTGGACAGCCACATGCAAAACAATGAAACTGGATCACTATCTTAGACCATAAACAAAAATTAATTCAACATGCATTAAACACTTAAATATAGGACCCCAAACCATTAAACTCCTAGAAGAAAACATAGGCAATAAGCTCTTTTACATAGGTCTTAAAGATGATTGAATTGGATACCAAAAATAAATAAGTGGCACTACATCAAACAAAAAAGCTTCTGCATAGAAAAAGAAGCCATCAACAAAATGAAGAGGCAATCTACTGGAAGGGAGAAAATAATTACAAATCATATATCTTGTAACAGGCTAATATCTAAAATATACAAAGAATTCATACAACTCAATAGCAAGAAAAAAAGCAGACCTATTAAAAATGAGCAGAGGATCTAAATAGACATTTTTCCAAAAAAGACATACAGATAGCCAACAAGTACATTAAAATGTGTTCAATATCATTAATCTTCAGAGAAATGCATATCAAAACCACAGTGAGATATCACTTCACACATGTTGGAATAGCTAGCATCAAAAAGACAGTGATAACAGGTGTTGGTGAAGGTGTGGAGAAAAGAAAACCTTATGCACTGTTAGTAGGAATGTAAATTGGTGGGACCACTATGGAAAACAGTATGGAAGTTCCTCAAAAAATTAAAAATAGAGCTACCATGTGATCCAACAATTCTACTTCTGGGTATTTATTCAAAGAAAACAAACAAACAAAAAAAAAAAAACAATTTGAAGAGATATACACACCCCCATATTCATTGCAGCATTATTTACAATAGCCAAGACATGCAAACAACTTAATTATTCATTGATAGATGAATGGATAAAGAATTTGCTACACACCCACACACAGTGGAATATTATTAACCCAAAAAAGAATGAAATTTTGCCATTTGCCAAAACATGGATGGACCTCAAGGACATTATGCTAAGTGAAATAAGTCACACAGAGAGAGACAAATATCATATAATCAATCTTATATGTGAAATCTAAAAAAAGAAAAAACAAGCTCATAGATATAGAGAACAGATTGGTGATTGCAAGAGGCAGGGAGTAGGGGATGGGAGAAATGGGTGAACTGTTTTTTTTTTTAGTTTCATAAATTGAATAAAAATTTTTAAAGAATGAAACAAATAGATCAATATCAATTGTCAATATGTATTAGTTTTTACTTGCCCCAATTATGTGAATAGTTCCATAATTTCACCACCATGCTTGGAGTATAGACTTGTCCTATTCTGTATGGATGACAGAACATACACATATAGAAAGAACTTATTAGGAAAGTGCCATGTTATATTAAACTATCAAGTCCTTTTAAGCTGACTATATGTCCCAGTGAGGTAGATCATAGGGCTCTAACTTGTTTTAAAATCTGATTAAATGTACATAAAAGACCTGATAAACATGCTCAAAGGAAAACAGTGATGGGAAAATTAGCTAAGAGCAATTATCCACTCTCTTACCATCTTTAATTATTCCCTCTCCTAGGATTTCTTTTCTGTTCTACTATAATGTCTCCTCCATTATAAAAAAAATAATTAAAAACATAGCTTTATTTTTCTCCATCACTCTAAACTTCTCAGTCATATTGCCACCAAACTTCTGGTTATTGTCTACTGTTCTTCCACAACCATTTACCTCTAAGCCTATTACAGTCTAGACTGAGGCTATTCCACCAAAATTGCTGTCTTTCAAGTTACTAATAGCTGCCTAACTACCGAGCCCAGTGGATTCTTGTCAGTCCCCATTCTATCTGACTTATCTATTGGGTTTTCCTCCAGTTTTATTGAGAAATAACTGGCATACATCACTGTATAAATTTAAGTCATACAGCATGATGGTTTGATTTATATGTATTGTGAAAAGATTATCACAATAGGTTTAGCAAACATACATCTTCCCATATAGATACAATAAAAAGAAAAAAGGGGAAAAAGTTTTTCTCCTTGTGATGAAAACTCTCAGGAATTACTCTCTTAACATCTTTCCTATATACCATACAGCAACGTTAGCTGTAGTCATCGTGTGTACATTACATCCCTAGTACTTATTTACCTTAAAACTGGAAGTTTATACCTTTTGAACACCTTCTTCCAATTCTCCTTCCCCCCATCCTCTGCCTCTGGCAACCACAAGTCTGATCTCTCTACTGTAGTGTTGGGCATTTTCCAATCATTCTGAAACTACCTTTACTTTTTTAACTTTCAAGACACTATGTCTCATTATTTATCCTTGTACTTCTCAGATATTTTTATTTGATTCATTCAACATTTTTTACTGAGCAAGCACTATATTCTAAATAGTATGTCAGGCTCGGATGACACAGTGATGAACAAGTCTGATCTGATCTTTGCTGTCATAGAGCTTATAATCTTCATTACTCTCTGGTCCTAAAATGGTGCTTTTTTTCCTCAGCATTTTATCCTTTGCCTTCTTCTTGCATCAACAGTTTTAACTATGACTCCTATACATTGATGACTATCAATTTATATTTCCAACTTAGACATGTCTTTTGAGTTCCAAACCTATATTTCCAATTACCTAGTAAGCCCTTGTACTTGGATATCAATTCATTGATACATACAAAACACTTAAAACAGTGCCTAGAGCACTCAACCAATGCCAGCTATTATTATTTTCTATTGCCCCAGCACAATGTATCCAAAAATGAAACTGTTTTCCAATCCTTTCCATGACACTCCAACCTGCTGTTCTCTCTCTTTTCTATCTTTGTGAAATATCACTATTTACCCAGTTTCAAGCAAGAAACTATAGAATCAGCCACTAACTCCCATTATCTCCATCCTTCTCACCAAGCTCCACTAGTTTTACCAAAAATCTGTAGAATCTAGCTATTCCATTCATATTCTATTGGTTACAAATCTCATCATCATGTATCAATAGCCTGTTAACTAGTTTTTCTACCTCCTGACTTCATTCTAATCTGTGCACTGCCACCAGAGTTATTTTACTAACAGCAAATACAATTACGTTATCTCCTCATTTCAAACCTTTGTTGGTTTGTCGTTTCTTGCAGTATTAAAATACATACTCCCTAGATTAGCACATTTAAGGGCCTTCATTATCTGGCCCCAACTACCATTCTAGCCTCATGTCTGTGTGTTTTTTTTCTTGCCAACCCTCCTTCTCTAGCTCATAGTGTACATTACACTTCATTCAGACTGAACTCTCTATTTCCTATCTCTTTGCTTTTACATATGTTGTCCTCCTTACTTGGAATGTCTTGCTCCATTATTTACACTTTCTCCTCTACCTAGGGAACTCCTACTCAATCTTTAATACTCAGATAAAATGTTATTTTTTCTATGAAACCATCCCAGACCTCTTCAGAAAGAAAGTGTTCTTTCTTCCCCCCAGATTCCAAGGTTCTTTGGGCCTCCTTGTAGCCCCTGCCATGTAGTCGTGAAAGTCCTGTGCTTACTTGTCTGTGTTGCCCTGTTCAGCCTTGTATATACAATGTCCAGGATACCGCCAACCATATAATGGGTGATCAACAAGTGACTTTCAAACGAGTAAGCAGATTTATTCCTAATGGCCTGCAACAACTGCCTTTTCCTTGTCTACCTTAACAGTTACTAGTGTTAACTCTAATAACAATTGCTTTGATGGCAAAATAGCAATCTTTTTCAATAGTGTAACAGTGAAGAGAAAAGACTCTGGAATCAGACTTGTGTTTGAATTCTGCCTCTGCCCTCTAACAGTTCCTAGCTGTGGGACTTACGGCAACTCAACTTACCTTCCTGAGACTCAGTTTTGTCATCAGTAAAAGTTGCATAATGACATCTTCCTCTTGAGAGTGCTGTGTGGTTAGAAGAAATAACATATGTGAGATTACCATTCACAACATATGTGCTGAATTCTCCTTCTGTCCCCCCTGTAGGCATTCTTGATTTCTTTTATTCTTGAGGGAAAACTAAAAAAGGATTCCCCAATTTTGACAACTGATACATGACAAGGTGAGAAAAAGGGAGATGTCAAAGTAGACTCTCTCCTCCACAGACTGTATGTCTGGAAGATTGGCTCTGTTTCTCAGTTGTCCCCCTTATCTCTTTTTCCCTCTTCTACCACATTAAAAGTGACATATAATTTCTAGTGCTTTAAGTTTAAAAGCATTTTCTCAATATTATTTTATCAGCTGCTCACAGTGACCCCGTGAAATATACAGGGCAAATATTTTCAGCCCAGAGGGATTAACTGATTTATCCAAGATCACACATCCAGCGAATGGCAGCATTTGGGTTAAAACCCACTATACGGTGCTGTCTCTCTAATTCAGGCATTTTATTGTCTCTTATCTGGACTCCTACAACAGACCTGACTGTTCTGGTTTCAGTCTTCCGCTGCCTCCTACCTTCTTTCCTGATATCCATCCTCTCTGCAAGCAAAGGCCTTATTCTAAAACACAAATATGATCTTACCACTCCAACGTTTGTGAAAGCTCCTTATACCCATCATCATCTGGCCCTGCCTACCCATTTGATTCCATCTGCTGTTATTGTTCTAGAACTGATGTTTAGATCACAGTTATACTTTTGATGTTGGCTCAACATGCCATGTATAGTCACTCCTCCTGCTTTTCTTCTGTTTGAAACACCCTTCTTTTCTCATCCCCTGCTTTCCTCCTGTCTCTGCAGATGGACATATTATTCTTCCCTTAAGGCCCACTTCAGTGAATATTTTTCTGAAACGACTCCTTTCTATCCTTCTGTCTCTCCTTCTTCCCTTCCTTCAAAATGGTATTTATTTAGTGCCTACTATGTGCCAAACACTGTAGTCATCCCTGTCGTTTGCAGGGCCATGGCAAGTACTAAGCCAGGGTGGCTGGAGTGTGGGGGTCGGAGAAGTGGAGGGAGGTCGGCAAGGATGGTGTAAGAGGAGGCTGGAGGAATAGGAAAGAGCTAGACATTCCCTGCACTCTTGTTGGCTCCCTGACTCCGCAGAGCATTTACCTAATACCTGTGGTAAGGTGTATTTCCCTAGATGGAGGATGATAGGCATCATAGTTATTGCTGGCCACCTACTCTGTGTTCAGCACTGACAAACACTTCATGCATGGTGGGCTCAAATCTGTGGCACAAATCTGCCCATTCCAGGTTTATAAAATTTAGGGATGCCGTATGTGTCTTTTCTCAAGCTCTTTTTGTGTTCCACGCCTAAGTCTGGAGGTCTACTTCCTAATTTTTTTTTTTTCCTTTATGGATTATAGTGTGGTCAAAAAATAGAAAACTCCAAATCTGGAGCCAGATGTTCCTGGGCTCAAATATAGACTCCAGAACAAACTATGGCCTGAGTACCATTCACTAAATATATTAACAGCTGTAAAATTATTACTATTGTTATTCTTCTCTGATCACTCACTGTGACTTCCTGTGTGCTAGGAATGAGTAGTGAACACATTTGATGGGACATTTTAGAGAAAATTGCTTAATTATTTGTTGAATTCCTTTCTCAAGCTTCCTAGGGGAGAAGAGGAGGTAGAATTGTTACACTGGTTCCAGTTTCTCCAAAGTCCTCTACCTCTGTGGCCCTACCTTTGTGACCCACTGTGGAGACCAAGGTCCCAAGTAAAGATTACATCTCAAGGTTGCTCCTCAGGCATCTTTGAAGTCCTAGTTCCCCTTTGTCTAACAACAATAGGGCTAGTTTGCCATTATCTTTCAATTTGGTTTACTTGTACTGGGAGGGGGGGGCAGGTGGTGCTCTTCAGTGGAAATTTCCCTGGCCTTAAAGCTCTACAGCATTTACCTCAGAGAGACCAGGCTTTCTGGGACTGCTGGCCAAGAGGCTGAACTGGTCCTTTGGGAGACAGATTCTGTGTTGAGGAGGGAATAAAAGTTAAGTGGTATTTCTCCTTGCTCTCTGAAGCTTTGAATGACCATTTTTTTTCTTACCCAGAGGGAAGAGGGTTGGCAGAGACAATTGAAAATGCCTAGAATCTCTAAATTGTTTGTAAGTGTCGCAGATCCCTTAAAGATGAGGATTAATTTTAGACTTACAAGATTTATGTGACCTTGCCTTGGAGATAAGATTAAGTTGCATAAATACTTGCCAGCACCTAGCCTGCAACTAGATATCCAGAGCATGCTCAAAGATAATAACGTTCATGTTGATGTTGATAATGATGAAGAAAAAGAATAACTAGAGCATTTTTCAAAATTTACAGTAGACCCTTTTCTCCCCAAACTTTTTTCATATGACCCCCAATATAATATCCAAATTTTTTCATATGATGCCCAATATAAAATCCAAACCAAAATAGCTGTTTTGCGGGGCACCTGGGTGGCTCAGTCAGTTAAGCTTCTGACTTCGGCTCAGGTCATGATCTCACAGTTCATGAGTTCCAGACCCGCGTCCGTCTCTGAACTGACAGCTCAGAGCCTGGAGCCTGCTTCGGATTCTGTCTCCTTCTCTTTCTGCTTTTCCCCGCTCATGCTGTGTCTGTGTGTGTCTCTCTCTCAAAAACAAATAAATATTTAATAATTTTTGAAAAAAAACCTATAGGAGGGTTGGAAGATGGCAGCGTAGGAGGACGCTGGGCTCACCGCGCGTCCTGCTGATCACTTAGATTCCACCTACACCTGCCTAACTAACCCAGAAAACCACCAGAAGACTAGCAGAACGGAGTCTCCAGAGTCAAGCGCAGACAAGAGGCCCACGGAAGAGGGTAGGAAGGACAGAGAGGCTGTGCGCGCTCCACGGACTGGCGGGAGGGAGCTGGGGCGGAGGGGCTGCTCGCCGGCCAAGCAGAGCCCCTGAGTCTGGCTGGCAAAAGCGGAGAGGCCTGATGGACTGTGTTCCCACAGCAAGCGCGACTTAGCCTATGGGAGGTCAAAAGTTAACAGCTCTGCTTGGAAAGCGGGAAGGCTGTGTTATGCCCAGAATTCGTGATCCCCAAAGACCACTAGGGAGCCGAGTCCGATGCAAAAGCAAAGAGCCTTTATTCGAGCTAGCTCGAGCTCAATCCCCTACCTGCACCGACGCAGCGGTGAGATACCAGGGAAAGAGAGCGAGTTTCAAAAGCACAAAGGTTTTATAGGGGTCTAGGGGCAGCCGATTGGCTGGGGAAGTGGCGTGTTTTGATTAGGAAGCTTGAATGGGTGAGCGGGAGGTCACTCAAAGGGAGGAGGCGTGGTCTAGGTGAAGGACACAGAACAAGATGGAGTCGGCTGGCATAGGCCCACCCTTTCATTCCCCCCTTGTCATGTAGCTTACGGACCCAATCATGGGGCCAGCTGCATTTATGGTGACAAGGGGAACAGAGTTTGGAGGTTTACACAAAGTTCTGGGAAGCAAGTGTCCCTGGGGTGGCTCTGGGAGGTCTGATTAAGTATTGTCCCCGAGCTGGTGTCTATGATCTGCCAGGTGATGTTTTGGGGGGCGTATGAGCAATGACAAGCAGAGTTAACAGAGTTACCAATATTAGGTGGGTCGAATGCGCTGTAGCTTGAGCTTGAGCGGGTTGTGTTGGTCCCGACTGATGGCCCATCGCGTGACGAAGTCCTTCCGGATCGAGGAGGGGTCCACTGGCTGGGCGTGGGTGTGATGGACCCAGGTCGCGATGCCGTCTACCTTGAGAGCGGTGGGGGTTGTCAACATCACGATGTAGGGTCCCTTCCAGCGCGGCTCGAGAGTCTCTCGGTGGTGCCTCTTGACGTAGACCCAGTCTCCCGGCCTGTACTGATGAGGTGTCGGGATCGGGCCAGCCTCGTAGATGGCACGGAGGCGCGGCCAAATGTCCTCGTGCGCCCTCTGGAGCCCGCTCAAGGAAAGAAAAAGTTCTTGATCTTTAAACTCAGCAATAAGTTCAGCTCGAAGGCTGGGAATAACAGGGGGTGGCCTGCCAAACATGATCTCGTAGGGAGTAAAACCCAGAGTGTAAGGAGTGTTTCTAACCCGGTAAAGGGCGTATGGTAGGAGAGTCACCCAGTCCCCGCCAGTCTCCATGGTTAATTTGGTAAGGGTCTCTTTTAGGGTTCTATTCATTCTTTCTACTTGTCCTGAGCTCTGGGGCCTATAAGCACAATGTAATTTCCAGTTTGCCCCCACCGCCTTGGCTACTGCCTGTGTTACCTGCGAGATAAAAGCTGGTCCATTGTCCGATCCTACCATGGCAGGAAAACCATACCTGGGTAAGATGTCTTCTAGTAGCTTCTTAGCCACCGTCTGAGCCGTTTCATGCTTGGTTGGGTATGCCTCCACCCAGCCAGAGAAGGTGTCTGTAAATACTAAAAGATATTTAAAACCATACTTTCCTGGTTTGACTTCAGTGAAGTCGACTTCCCATTGGGCTCCCGGTCTGGTGCCTCTGAGCCTGGTTCCTTTTTTATTTGATGTGGCCTTCGCGTTGGTGAGTTGGCAGGTCTTGCAGGCAGATACAACTTGCTCTATTTTTGGTGTCCTGTTGGTGAATCTTAATTCCGGCATGTCGGATTAAGTCTTTTAATTTTTGGGCCCCCATGTGAGTAGACTGATGCATGTGCTCTAATATTGAGACTCCGAGCTGATCTGGAAACACGAGTTCCTTGTTAGGTGTATACCACCATCCCTTTATCTCCTGGGCCATGGGGAGTTTCTTGATCCGCTGTAACTCCTCCTGGGAGTACTTGGGCTGGTCTGGTAAAACTGGGTCTCCCGGGTCTGGTAGTTGTATGGTCATGGTGGGGACTGGAGTAAGGGCTACTGCCTTGGCTGCCTGGTCAGCCTTTCGATTACCTCTAGCTACTGGGTTATCAGCTTTTTGGTGCCCTTGGCAGTGGATAATGGCTAGCTTGGCAGGAAGCCATAAGGCCGTAAGCAGGTTAAGTATCTCCTGCTTATTTTTTATAGTCCGTCCTTCTGCCGTCAGTAACCCCCTCTCCTGATAAATTGCCCCATGAATATGAGCTGTGGCAAATGCATAACGGCTGTCTGTGTAGACGTTGAGCCGTTTTCCAGCTCCCAGCATCAGCGCCTTGGTGAGGGCTATGAGCTCTGCTCGCTGGGCTGACGTTCCGGAGGGTAGAGCCTCTGCCCATATGGTGTCCGTTTCGGTGACCACCGCTGCACCCGCATACCTGTGTCCGTTTTGCACAAAGCTGCTGCCATCAGTGAACCAAGTAGCCTCGGCATCGGGGAGGGGCCGGTAATGGAGCACCTAGGTCAGGGTCGGGCAGCAGGGTTGCGGGATTGAGGGCTGCACTGGGGTGGAACCGCACTCGTGGAGGGTTGAGTAGGAGGCTCTGGTAATGAGTCATACGTGTATTGCTCATCCATCTATCCGGAGGCTGTTTCAGGACCCCTTCAATGGCGTGTGGGGTCGTGATCCAGATCTCCTGTCCTAGGGTCAGTTTGTCTGCATCCTTGACTAGGAGTGCTGTTGCCGCAATAATTCTTAGGCATGGCGGCCAGCCGGCAGCCACTGGGTCTAGTTTCTAAGACAGGTAAGCCACTGGACGGTTCCAGGGGCCTAAGGCTTGAGTTAGAACTCCTTTTGCTATTCCCTTATGTTCGTCTACAAAGAGGTGGAAGGGCTTCGTAATGTCCGGTAGGCCCAGGGCTGGGGCACTTAGGAGGGCCCTTTTTAACTGATTAAAGGCAGTTTCTTCTTTTTCAGCCCATTTAAATGTTTTCCCCTCTTTGGTAGCTTCATATAGGGGCCTGGCGATCTCAGCAAAACCTGGAACCCAGAGGCGGCAGTAGCCGGCTGATCCTAGGAATTCCCTCACTTCTCTTCGGGAGGTGGGAGTAGGGATCTTTAGGACAGTTTCTTTTCTGGCTTCTGATAACCGCCGCTGTCCGCCCTCCAGGATATATCCCAGGTAACTTACCCTCTCCCTGCATATCTGAGCCTTCTTCGCGGATGCCCGGTATCCTAAGGCCCCCAGGGTAGCCAGCAGGTCCTGGGTCCCTCGCTCACAGTCTTTGGCAGTGTCGGCAGCAATCAGGATGTCATCTACATACTGTAGAAGGGTGAGGCCAGGGTGCTCCCTTCTGTACTCACCCAGGTCCTCGTGTAGTGCCTCGTCGAAGATGGTGGGTGAACTTTTGAATCCCTGAGGTAGCCGTGTCCAGGTGAGTTGTCCACTGTAGCCCTCCTCCGGATCATGCCACTCAAAGGCGAACAAGGGTTGGCTCTGGGGTGCCAACGGCAGACTGAAGAAGGCGTCCTTTAAATCTAGTACAGTATACCAGACCCTGGAGGGCGCTAAGGAGCTCAAGAGAGTATATGGGTTGGGAACAGTTGGGTGTATGTCCGCGATCCTCTTATTTACTTCCCGGAGGTCTTGTACCGGTCGGTAGTCATTTGTGTGAGGCTTTTTGACCGGCAGTAAGGGGGTGTTCCAGGCAGACTGGCAAGGAACTAGTACCCCTAGGCTTCGTAGTCTCCGGATGTGTGGCTGGATCCCCTTCCGGGCCTCCTGAGACATGGGGTATTGTTTGATCCTTACCGGACTCTCTCCTGGCTTGAGCTCTACCAGGACTGGGGTCCTATGAGCGGCTAGTCCCATCCCCCCTGTCTCTGCCCAAACCGAGGAGAATTCTTGTAGCCATCTGTCTATATTATCCTCTCTCGGGAGCGCCTCCTGGTAGAGGAGGTATTCATCCTCCAGTTTCATGGTCAGGACCTGGATGGGGTGGCCCTTGCCATCGGTGACCTGAGGCCCCCCTTGTCTGAAAGTTATCTGAGCTCCAATCTTGGTCAGTAAGTCCCGTCCTAACAGCGGGTAGGGGCATTCTGGTATTACCATAAAGGAGTGGGATACCCGGCCCGTTCCCAAATCTACTGTTCTTCGGGTAGTCCATGAATACTGGCTCATACCAGTTGCCCCTTGTACCCAGGACTTCCTGCTAGCTAGTTTTCCTTGTGGGGTGCGGAGGACCGAATGTTGTGCTCCGGTGTCGACAAGGAAGTCAATAGGGGTCCCCTCCACTTTAAGAGTTACCCTGGGTTCGGGGAGAGGGTCCGAACCCTGACTCCCCTAATCACTTAGTTCATCCAGCTCTAGGACTTTTACTCCATCAGTCTTGCTTCCCTTCCCGCCGGCCCTTTTCAGACAATCTCGGGCCCAATGCCCTATCTCCTTGCAGTATGCGCACTGATCCTTCTGCAGCCTCTGCTTCCCCCGCTTGGTGGTTCCTTTACCTTTTCTTGCGTCGTCTGCCAGCTGCCGGAGACGGCGGTCTCCTTCCTCGGGGAAGTCAGCAGTGGTAGCTAGCAGTATTCTGGCCAGGTCTCGAGTCTGCTTACTGCTGGAAGCTGCCATGGCGCGAGCCTGCTTGTCCTCAGGAGGCTCCTGGTTATTATATACCTTTTCGGCTACCACCAGTAAGTCCTGCAGACTTTTTTCTCCTAGTCTATCTATTTTCTGTAATTTTCTCCTAATGTCTACGGCCGATTGGTTTACAAAGGCCATGATAACAGCTGCCTTGCTTTCCGGAGCCTCTGGATCCATGGGGGTATAGGTACAGAATGCCTCCATGATCCGTTCTAAAAAGGCAGCCGGAGATTCATCTTTTCCCTGTTGTACATTTCCTACCTTGGCCAAATTGGTTGGCTTTCTAGCAGCCATTCAGAGACCCCCCATTAGAGTCTGGCGGTAGACCCGGAGCCTCTCCTTACCTTCTGCCATGTTGAAATCCCACTGGAGCCGAGTTAAGGGGAAGGAGGCATCTATCTGAGCCTGGTTGGTGGTGGGATTCCCATCTGCGCCCGGAACTAGTTTTCGGGCCCCACTGAGGATTCTTTCTCTTTCTTCAGTCGTGAACAGGACCTGCAAAAGCTGCTGGCAATCGTCCCACGTGGGCTGATGGGTAAAAAGAACAGAGTCTAATAAATCAATAAGCCCTGCCGGTTTCTCGGAAAACTTAGGATTCTGAGCTTTCCAATTGTAGAGGTCACTAGTGGCGAAAGGCCAATAGTGATGGGGCTGATTCCCCTCCGCGTCTGGGGGTCCGGTGGCTCGCAAGGGCAGAATAGTAGAGTCGGCGGCGGAGGCGGATTGCCCCCTCTGAGCCCTTTGTCTGGTAAAGGGCGGGCTTCCCCCTGGAGCGTTTCCGCCTCCCGCTCTCGGAACAGCGTCTGCCTCCCCCGGAGGGGGAGGATGGTGTTCTTCCGGCATCCTAGAGGGGTTATATGGGGGAGGAAAAATTAATTCTTCTTCAGTACCCCCCTGTAGGACAGGGTAGAGGGGTGCTGAAGGCTGGGTAAGACGTTTCCTCTTCTCTGTCTCCTGCAAAGCAAGAATGGGTTTTGGCTCCGGAGGGAGCAGGGTTAGGAAGGGCTTAAGCCAAGAGGGTGGGTCTTCTACAAGGTCCTGCCAAGTGATAATGTAAGGGAGCTGATCAAGATGGCCCGTCTTAGGCTGAGAGATGATACTCCTGACTCGGTGGATGGTAGGGAGGTCGAAGGTCCCCTCTGGTGGCCATTCGACATTGAAAGTTGGCCACTCGCTAGAGCAAAAAAACTGCAACCGACCCTTTCGGACTTCCACACTGAGGTTGTTAGCTCTTCCCCTCACATCCTTAAAGTGATTAATCATAATACTTAGAGGAGTAGTCCGAGTCTGTCCCATAACGTCCGTCCAGTAAGTCCACAGAGCAAAACAGAGAAACACAAAAGCAGACAAACAGAGGGCCCCTAGAAAGTCTTCCAACTCCATGGAAGCAAAACTGAAAGCTAGCTTTTGAGGGGATTCCATGTCCCTCCAAAACGGATGAGGGGATTCCACGTCCCTCCAAAACCGATGAGGGGATTCCACGTCCCTCCAAAGATGACGGCCTCACACCGACCAGCGGGAGCGACCCGCCTCGTCTCAGACCTTTGAGGGGATTCCACGTCCCTCCGAAACAGATGAGGGGATTCCACGTCCCTCCAGAAGGGAGAATCGGAACGTCTTCCGAAACTCCTGGCCCGTGATCCTCCAGTGCGTCCACTTAGACCGCGTCAGGCACTACCAGAACTCCAGAAATGAACTCACACAGAAAAGACAGAACAGACACTAACCGTGGCCAGTCAGGCTCTCCGGGTCGGGGGTCCCTTTGGGTTCTTGGGGATCCCGGGCCGAGCCCCCAAATGTTATGCCCAGAATTCGGGATCCCCAAAGACCACTAGGGAGCCGAGTCTGATGCAAAAGCAAAGAGCCTTTATTCGAGCTAGCTCGAGCTCAATCCCCTACCTGCACCGACGCAGCGGTGAGATACCAGGGAAAGAGAGTGAGTTTCAAAAGCACAAAGGTTTTATAGGGGTCTAGGGGCAGCCGATTGGCTGGGGAAGTGGCGTGTTTTGATCAGGAAGCTTGAATGGGTGAGCGGGAGGTCACTCAAAGGGAGGAGGCGTGGTCTAGGTGAAGGACACAGAACAAGATGGAGTTGGCTGGTGTAGGCCCGCCCTTTCAGCTGGAGGACAAAGGGAGGGAGAGCTGCTGAGCCCCCTGACGACAGAGCTCAGTTTGGCGGGGAACAAAGGTGCTCACCAGCGCCATCTCCCCTGCCCATCCCCCAGCCAAAATCCCAAAGGGAACCAGTTCCTGCCAGGGAACTTGCTCACTCCGCGCAAACACCCAACTCTGTGCTTCTGCGGAGCCAAACCTCCGGCAGCGGATCTGACTCCCTCCCGCTGCCACAGGGCCCCTCCTGAAGTGGATCACCTAAGGAGAAGCGAGCTAAGCCTGCCCCTCCTGCCCCTGGGCACCTTGCCTACCCACCCCAGCTAATACGTCAGATCCCCAGCACCACAAACCTGGCAGTGTGCAAGTAGCCCAGACTGGCCACGCCACCCCACAGTGAATCTCGCCCCTAGGAGAGGGGAAGAGAAGGCACACACCAGTCTGACTGTGGCCCCAGCGGTGGGCTGGGGCAGACATCAGGTCTGACTGCGGCCCCGCCCACCAACTCCAGTTATACACCACAGCACAGGGGAAGTGCCCTGCAGGTCCTCACCACTCCAGGGACTATCCAAAATGACCAAGTGGGAGAAATCCCCTCAGAAGAATCTCCAGGAAATAACAACAGCTAATGAACTGATCAAAAAGGATTTAAATAATAATAACAGAAAGTGAATTTAGAATAATAGTCATAAAATTAATCACTGGGCTTGAAAACAGTATACAGGACAGCAGAGAATCTCTTGCTACAGAGATCAAGGGACTAAGGAACAGTCACGAGGAGTTGAAAAGCGCTTTAAACGAAATGCAAAACAAAATGGAAACGACGACGGCTCGGATTGAAGAGGCAGAGGAGAGAATAGGTGAACTAGAAGATACAGTTATGGAAAAAGAGGAAGCTGAGAGAAAGAGAGATAAAAAATCCAGGAGTATGAGGGGAAAATTAGAGAACTAAGTGATACACTAAAAAGAAATAATATACGCATAATTGGTATCCCAGAGGAGGAAGAGAGAGGGAAAGGTGCTAAAGGGGTACTTGAAGAAATCATAGCTGAGAACTTCCCTGAACTGGGGAAGGAAAAAGGCGTTGAAATCCAAGAGGCACAGAGAACTCCCTTCAGACGTAACTTGAATCGATCTTCTGCACAACATATCATAGTGAAACTGGCAAAATACAAGGATAAAGAGAAAATTCTGAAAGCAGCAAGGGATAAACGTGCCCTCACATATAAAGGGAGACCTATAAGACTCGTGACTGATCTCTCTTTTGAAACTTGGCAGGCTAAAAAGAATTGGCACGATATCTTCAGTGTGCTAAACAGAAAAAATATGCAGCTGAGAATCCTTTATCCAGCAAGTCTGTCATTTAGAATAGAAGGAGAGATAAAGGTCTTCCCAAACAAACAAACACTGAAGGAATTTGTCACCACTAAACCAGCCTTACAAGAGTTCCTAAGGGGGACCCTGTGAGACAAAGTACCAGAGACATCGCTACAAGCATAAAACATACAGACATCACAATGACTCTAAACCCGTATCTTTCTATAATAACACTGAATGTAAATGGATTAAATGCGCCAACCAAAAGACATAGGGTATCAGAATGGATAAAAAACAAGACCCATCTATTTGCTGTCTACAAGAGACTCATTTTAGACCTGAGGACACCTTTAGATTGAGAGTGAGGGGATGGAGAACTATTTATCATACTACTGGAAGCCAAAAGAAAGCTGGAGTAGCCATACTTATATCAGACGAACTAGACTTTAAATTAAAGGCTGTAACAAGAGATGAAGAAGGGCATTATATAATAATTACAGGGTCCATCCATCAGGAACAGCTAACAATTATAAATGTCTATGCGCCGAATACCGGAGCCCCCAAATATATAAAACAATTAGTCATAAACATAAGCAACCTTATTGATAAGAATGTGGTAATTGCAGGGGACTTTAACACCCCACTTACAGAAATGGGAAGATCATCTAGACACATGGTCAATAAAGAAACAAGGGTCCTGAATGAGACATTGGATCAGATGGACTTGACAGATATATTTAGAACTCTGCATCCCAAAGCAACAGAATATACTTTCTTCTCGAGTGCACATGGAACATTCTCCAAGATAGATCATATACTGGGTCACAAAACAGCCCTTCATAAGTTTACAAGAATTGAAATTATACCATGCATACTTCAGACCACAATGCTATGAAGCTTGAAATCAACCACAGGAAAAAGTCTGGAAAACATCCAAAAGCATGGAGGTTAAAGAACACCCTACTAAAGAATGAGTGGGTCAACCAGGCAATTAGAGAAGAAATTAAAAAATATATGGAAACCAATGAAAATGAAAATACAACAATCCAAACGCTTTGGGATGCAGCGAAGGCAGTCCTGAGAGGAAAACACATTGCAATCCAGGCCTATCTCAAGAAACAAGAAAAATCCCAAATACAAAATCTAACAGCACACCTAAAGGAACTAGAAGCAGAACAGCAAAGGCAGCCTAAACCCAGAAGAAGAAGAGAAATAATAAAGATCAGAGCAGAAATAAACAATATAGAATCTAAAAGAACTGTAGAGCAGATCAACGAAACCAAGAGTTGGTTTTTTGAAAAAATAAACAAAATTGACAGACCTCTAGCCAGGCTTCTCAAAAAGAAAAGGGAGATGACCCAAACAGATAAAATCATGACTGAAAATGGAATTATGACAACCAATCCCTCAGAGATACAAACAATTATCAGGGAATACTATGAAAAATTATATGCCAACAAACTGGACAACCTGGAAGAAATGGACAAATTCCTAAACACCCACACTCTTCCAAAACTCAATCAGGAGGAAATAGAAAGCTTGAACAGACCCATAACCAGCGAAGAAATGGAATCGGTTATCAAAAATCTCCCAACAAATAAGAGTCCAGGACCAGATGGCTTCCCAGGGGAATTCTACCAGACGTTTAAAGCAGAGATAATACCTATCCTTCTCAAGCTATTCCAAGAAATAGAAAGGGAAGGAAAACTTCCAGACTCATTCTATGAAGCCAGTATTACTTTGATTCCTAAACCAGACAGAGACCCAGTAAAAAAAGAGAACTACCGGCCAATATTCCTGATGAATATGGATGCAAAAATTCTCAATAAGATACTAGCAAATTGAATTCAACAGCATATAAAAAGAATTATTCACCATGATCAAGTGGGATTCATTCCTGGGATGCAGGGTTGGTTCAACATTCGCAAATCAATCAACGTGATACATCACATTAATAAAAGAAAAGAGAAGAACCATATGATCCTGTCAATTGATGCAGAAAAGTCCTTTCACAAAATTCAGCACCCTTTCTTAATAAAAACGCTTGAGAAAGTCGGGATAGAAGGAACATACTTAAAGATCATAAAAGCCATTTATGAAAAGCCCACAGCTAACATCATCCTCAACGGGGAAAAACTGAGAGCTTTTTCCCTGAGATCAGGAACACGACAGGGATGCCCACTCTCACCGCTGCTGTTTAACATAGTACTGGAAGTTCTAGCATCAGCAATCAGACAACAAAAGGAAATCAAAGGCATCCAAATTGGCAAAGATGAAGTCAAGCTTTCGCTTTTTGCAGATGACATGATATTATACATGGAAAATCCGATAGACTCCACCAAAAGTCTGCTAGAACTGATACATGAATTCAGCAAAGTTGCAGGATACAAAATCAATGTATAGAAATCAGTTGCATTCTTATACACTAACAGTGAAGCAACAGAAAGACAAATAAAGAAACTGATCCCATTCACAATTGCACCAAGAAGCATAAAATACCTAGGGATAAATCTAACCAAAGATGTAAAAGATCTGTATGCTGAAAACTATAGAAAGCTTATGAAGGAAATTGAAGAAGATATAAAGAAATGGAAAGACATTCCCTGCTCATGGATTGGAAGAATAAATATTGTCAAAATGTCAATACTACCCAAAGCTATCTACACATTCAATGCAATCCCAATCAAAATTGCACCAGCATTCTTCTCGAAGCTAGAACAAGCAATCCTAAAATTCATATGGAACCACAAAAGGCCCCGAATAGCCGAAGTAATTTTGAAGAAGACCAAAGCAGGAGGCATCACAATCCCAGACTTTAGCCTCTACTACAAAGCTGTAATCATCAAGACAGCATGGTATTGGCACAAAAACAGACACAGAGACCAATGGAATAGAATAGAAACCCCAGAACTAGACCCACAAATGTATGGCCACCTCATCTTTGACAAAGCAGGAAAGAACATCCAATGGAAAAAAGACAGTCTCTTTAACCAATGGTGCTGGGAGAACTGGACAGCAACATGCAGAAGGTTGAAACTAGACCACTTTCTCACACCATTCACAAAAATAAACTCAAAATGGATAAAGGACCTGAATATGAGACAGCAAACCATCAAAACCCTAGAGGAGAAAGCAGGAAAAGCCCTCTCTGACCTCAGCCGTAGCTGAGGCAAGGGAAAGGCAAGGGAAATAACACATCCCAAAGGCAAGGGAAATAAAAGCAAAAATGAATTACTGGGACCTTATGAAGATAAAAAGCTTCTGCACAACAAAGGAAACAACCAACAAAACTAAAAGGCAACCAACGGAATGGGAAAAGGTATTTGCAAATGACATATCGGACAAAGGGCTAGTATCCAAAATCTATAAAGAGCTCACCAAACTCCACACCCGAAAAACAAATAACCCAGTGAAGAAATGGGCAGAAAACATGAATAGACACTTCTCTAAAGAAGACATCCGGATGGCCAACAGGCACATGAAAAGATGTTCAGCGTCGCTCCTTATCAGGGAAATACAAATCAAAACCACACTCAGGTATCACCTCACACCAGTCAGAGTGGCCAAAATGAACAAATCAGGAGACTATAGATGCTGGCGAGGATGTGGAGAAACGGGAACCCTCTTGCACTGTTGGTGGGAATGCAAATTGGTGCAGCCGCTCTGGAAAGCAGTGTGGAGGTTCCTCAGAAAATTAAAAATAGACCTACCCTATGACCCAGCAATAGCACTGCTAGGAATTTACCCAAGGGATACAGGAGTACTGATGCATAGGGGCACTTGTACCCCAATGTTCATAGCAGCACTCTCAACAATAACCAAATTATGGAAAGAGCCTAAATGTCCATCAACTGATGAATGGATAAAGAAATTGTGGTTTATATACACAATGGAATACTACGTGGCAATGAGAAAGAATGAAATATGGCCTTTTGTAGCAACGTGGATGGAACTGGAGAGTGTGATGCTAAGTGAAATAAGCCATACAGAGAAAGACAGATACCATATGGTTTCACTCTTATGTGGATCCTGAGAAACTTAACAGAAACCCATGGGGGAGGGGAAGGAAAAAAAAAAGAGGTTAGAGTGGGAGAGAGCCAAACATAAGAGACTGTTAAAAACTGAGAACAAACTGAGGGTTGATGGGGGGTGGGAGGGAGGGGAGGGTGGGTGATGGGTATTGAGGAGGGCACCTTTTGGGATGAGCACTGGGGGTTATATGGAAACCAATTTGACAATAAATTTCATATATTGAAAAAAAATAAAAAAAATAAAAGCTTTGATGAGGAAAAAAAAAGAAAAAAAAACCTATATAGCTGTTTTGCCAGTAAGTAAATGTTTTTAACATTTATTTATTTGTAAAGTCAGTAAGAAGGAAGAGATTGAGAAAAAACATAAAAATCTGAAATTGAGAGCTATTAGCAGTCTTGGTGTCCAGCTTTTGTTTTATTTTGGTTATAGAATATGAAGAAAATTCTCATGTACCCCAATAAATAGTAGACATCGTAGGGTGAGGGCTCTTTCATCTAACACCTGGTCTTGCCATTATCAGGATACACTTTAGTTAAACAGATGTGGCAAGAGAATCTATATTTCTAGGTATACAGACACTACCTTCTCTCTCTTCTCTCTCTCTCTCAGGCATACACATAAATACGCATTGTTACCTTGTTAAGTTGGCAACACACATTAACACAATCAGTGGTTTCTGATGAGTTAATGCTTGGTATGTAACCCATTTAGATGCTTCATGCTGTGTTTTATTGCAGTTTTAAAATAGCTTAAAAATATATATATTTAAATGAAATTAAAATTAGATGTTGCGGAACTGTTGCGATACCTGCACAATTTTAAAACACCGAATTATATAATAATTGGGAATTAAACTTCATAGGACAGAATGAGGTGCTATAGAAGGTGAGAGAAGAAAGGTTGGTATGGGTTGTAGTTGGGGAAGGCTTCACAGAAGTAGGATTTGTGCCAGGACTGAAGGGACTAGTAAAAAATGAGTGGTAAATGTGAATACTCTATGTTCTACATATTCCAGGACATCCTTGATTTCCATTTTCTGTCTCTAAGCCGTTATAAATGTATTTGTCCAGAAAGATGATCCATCTTTGATTTAAAATTTTTTTAACGTTTATTTACTTTGAGAGAGAGAGAGACAGAGTGCGAGCGAGGGAGGGGCAGAGAGAGAGGGAGATACAGAATCTGAAGCAGCCTCCAGGCCCTGAGCTGTCAGCACAGAGCCTGATGCGGGGCTTGAATCCACGAGCTGATAGATCATGACCTAAGCCAAAGTCGGACCCTTAAGTGACTAAGCCACCTAGGTGCCCCTCATCTTTGATTTAAAAATGTAGCACTGTTAAGTCATCAGAGAGACAAACTGATCAGAGCATGAGCAAAAATATGGAGGAGGTATCAGGGTGCAACATCTTTGAGGAAACTAGGAATAGGTCCTTTCTTCCAGGCAATCATAGCTCCCTGCCATGTCTCACTCCTTGCTGAGCAGTGAGCAGTCTGAATTTCAGTTCCCACTTGCACCCTCAGTCAAGTTTACTTTGGCAGTGGACCCTATGAACACTCATACACTGTAGCCCTAGCAGGAATGAATATGGTTAAGTAGAGGACAGTGAGCAGAGCTACCTGGCTAAAACACAGCAGTAGAGGGAAATGACTACAGATAATTGGAGCAGAGTCAGGCCATGGAGGCCTAAAAGCCAGGCAAAGAGAAGAATTTGGCTACAACGCACTGTATTGAATGCTGCGATCAGTGGATCTTTTGCCCATTCTTCTTGGGCCAGACAGTTGCCTATACAAATAACTCCCTATATCCTATGTGTCAAATGTAAATGCACATACCAAGAGTCTTCTTTTTTATTTACATTTTCATTATAAAGACAAATACTAGCTTTAACCAGTTTTTGCCTTTAGTTTTTTCCTCTATATATGATGCTCCTAAATCACCTCTTTTATCCTTCCCCTGCTCAAGAAGTTGTAACATCACCTAGACACCTAGTCGATTAAAATTTCCTATTTCTCCCCCAACTTCCCCAATCTCTCCCTACTGGACTGCCAGAAGAATTGAAGGCACAGTGGTCAAGTTGGAAGAAACCCATAGCTTTTTCTGGTTTGATGCCCAGTACCTGTTTGGAGCGTTCAGCCTGAGCTCTCCTGTCTTGAAGCCATAAGAGAAGCTTGAAGCTCACACACTCTCTCCCTAATGGCCATGAGAGCAAAAGGTGCTGACAGAGATTGCTGCTTCTTTGTCCAATGAGTCCCAGTTTATCCCCTCCCCGTCAGAGTATTAGTGGGAAAAAGAGAGTTCTGCCATAAAACATTGTTCTTTAGAGCTAAATTGACAGCAGTTCCTTTGTCTATTTTGAAGGATCACTCAATGCATTTCTACATGTCCATTTCTCTGTAAGTTTGGTTATGCCTTCCTGTATACCTGTGAGAGTATGTCTTTAATTAAGGTTTTTTTGGTTGTCAGGTTTTTTTTTCTTTTTACTGTTAAGTGTCCATTACTGTTTTAAAAAACATTTTTGAAACAATCTCAGCATTACAGAAAAGTTTCAAGAATGGTACAAAAAATTGTTCTTTAACATTTTGAGGGTAATATGCCAATGTAATGTCACATAATTCCTTAATACTTCAGTGTACATTTCCTTCCAACAAAGATATTCTTGGGACACCTGGGTGGCTCAGTTAAACATCCGACTTCAGCTCAGGTCATGATCTCAACGGTTCTTGAGTTTGAGTCCTGTATAGGGCTCCTTGCTGTCAGCGCAGAGCCTGCTTTGGATCCTTTGTCCCCTGCTCTGTTCCCCTCCCCTGCACATGCTCTATCTCTCTCTCTCAAAAATGAATAAACATTAAAAAAAATTCTCCTATATAACATTTTTCTATTTAAAAAGTTAATAAAACAAAAAATGCTTTATATAAAATATTACGTAAAATAATATAATGAACATTCATAATCATGTAATGAACATAACATAATGAATATATGAGCATCACTCAGCTTAAGAAATAAAATATTACCAGTGCAATTGAAACCACCTGTGTATCACTCCCACAGGTCCGTGTCCATCATCTTATTATATATCATTCATTCGTAACCTGGAATTTCTCTGTGGGTTTCAGGTGGGTCTATGAGTGCCCCAAAGTTGTATGTAAATTAGATATGTATGTACATTTTTCTGGGGCGAAAAAGTCCATAGCTTTGATGAGATCTACAGGGATAAAGGTAAACTGTATGCAAAGCACCATATTTCATGAAAGAATGGTCTACAGTTAGTGTACATCCTTTTCTGCCACTCATTTATTGTTTAGCCCTTTGTCTTCTGGCTTTCTTCCCAACCAACTCACTGAAATTAACTTCTTAAGAGTTACTTCTTAATCATCAAAATTGAATTGCTTCTCTTCATTGAACTACCAGTAGCATCTTACTCTTGGTTCACATATCCTTCTAGGCTCTCTCCTTCTGCATCTTCCTTGACATTCTTCTGTCTCCTTTGAAAAATAACATTCAAAGTCTCATTCAAAAATTACATTTGAAAATTGTAATACCTACCTCATGTGGCTGGGAGTATTGACTATAATATGCAGGAAGTAGCTGGTTGTTGTATGTGCTTCAACAAATGATAGCTATTATTGGCAATTAATTCTCATATCATTGTGGCACAGCTCATCATCTCCCAGCACCCCCATGTAAGGTGTCAGTAATGGACAGAGGTCATTTCAAGTAGACAGCCTGTAATTACCACCTTGGCTTCCTGCAGTGCTGTTCACTAGCCTCGTCATAGCCCCTATACCTATTAATAGTCCTGGTTAGGGCAGGATCAGTGAGCCTTAGAGTCTCCAGGAGAAAATAATTTAGATGGGGACTAGTTAGCCTTACATTACATAGGATATATTTTTAATTTCATCCTCCAAAGTTCATAATGTTCTTCTCAGCCTGGTCACCTTTAAGGGCCTCAAATGGTGAAAAGGTAGTTCTTTCTTCCTTGTTTGTTCAGCTTTTTGCCCACTCTGCTACTGAATACACTGACAAATGAAGGTGCCAACTCTATTATGAAGGACACCTGCTGGCTTCAAACTGGCCTAGAGCCAGTTATTCTGGACAGGCCATTGAAGAGCCATATGACTTTCAGTCACTATTTACTTGGAACAGAATGAGAGAAAGGATTTATATTAAGTTGCCAGTCCCTTGAGCCTGCCATTTCCTGAGTTGTCCTCTTTATTTTTCACGGCCACCATTAGCTGCCAGTAACAGTGACATGGTTCTGTTCATATCCATAATAGAACCTTGCAATATTTGAGGACACAAGCCTCCAAGAAGCACCAAGTTCCCTTAACTGAGGCTCATCTGCTGAAAGAAAAGCAGCCAAGCTATTTTTTTTCCCTCTGTTAGGTAGAGTTTGACTTCATGACTGCCATCCCTTCAGTCAGGATAGGATGGGCTATGTTGCTATAGCAAATGACTCCCAACATCTCAGTGGCTTAAAATGGCAAAGGGTTAGTTTTTGTTTACACTGCATGTCCATCATGGGTCACATGGGGGACATTATGCAGTCCTCAACCTGGGACCTAGATGGAGCAGCCACCATCTGGAACACTGCTGATGGTTGTGGCAGAGGGAAAGAGAGCCCTGAAGGTCTCACTCTCCAGTACCAATTAAATCTTATTTCTATATCTGACACATGTCACTGTTTTCATATATCATTGGTCAGCTTTGATAAGGGATCAATTGGAGGCCAGAAAGTGCAATCCTACCATGTGCCCTGAAGGTGGAGAGCTGGAAATACTCAGTCACCCCATTATTTAATGTGCCCTGTCGAAAGACATCACTGGTCTCTCGAGCCCTGTCCTTTTTTCCTGGGATCATCTTGCTAAGTTGCTTTCTTTCAACTTCACTCATTCTTGTTTTCTTGCTTCTGTAGAAATCAAGCTACTTGATAATTATTGTCCATACTGTAGGCTGTGTTGTTTAATGCAAGGTGTTTCTCCCCCCAACCTTGATTTGAATTCCTTCAGCCTTTTTGGTGTTCCTGTAGTTTATGCTGCAGTGATATACAAAGTTGTTGACCTAGAATGGTTGTTTCAATAAAGTGCTCTTTTGGACTCTTCTTCACCTCCTGCTGTTTTCTTTTATAGTCAAAGAACAGCTATAATTTTGTGCTCCTCTGACCATAAAGATGAGGTTAAATGACTTGCCCAAGGGTATGTAGTTAGTTGATATTAGAGGAGCCTGAACTAGAACTCACATTTTCTGACTCAGAGTCTGTTTTTTTTTTTATTACACCAGGTCCTATTATAAAGAAAGTTGTATAACTGGCTGCTGTGTAATTTACTCCCAAAGATGACTGGTAACAACAGAATCTGGCCTTTAATCTTGAACAAAAGGAATTTTCCATTTAAATGTCTCCTTTTGAGTATTTTGATGAACTCCATGTCGTAAAATCAGATTCCTGGGATTCCTATGCCAATGAATGTGTATTCTTTCTTGAAGCAAACAAATAACTGGCCCTGAATAAATCAATGACATGATCCCCACTATCTGCAAGATTCAAACATAAGGACTTTCACCACCCCTGCTGCATCTCAATGTAGAATAAGCCATTGGATATGTTGTGTTATTGCAAGTTGGTTTCTTACAAGTATTCAGAATGGGAGACAATGTTCAAGGATTAAAACTACAAATTGCATCAAAAACCTGGTGAGAGCATTACTGCATATGCTATATCAGCCTGTCTCAATTTGGAATTCATTTTTGTGTGAACTGCTGTGGTCTCTTCTTATACAGAGTTTGCTCTAAAGCTCTTCAGTGATGCTTCATGTCTTAACGAAATTTGCTATTGCTAATGGCTTAAGAAAAGGTCCTAGCCAATGGGACTGTCCCTAAAAATCATAGATAATAAAGGAGACATCTCTAATATAAAGACAAATCTTAATACATAGGCACAGAGATCTCGTGAAGATATCAACCAAATATCACATGGGTAGCCTGGAGTATACACAGGTACCACAAACCTCTACCTGGGCTTAGTATAGGCCCCATTACTTAATACACCATTGAGTCTTTATAAAGATTCAATAGTATACATTGTAGGATACAAAGAAAGAACCTTTTTAAAGAATGCCACACAGAACCCATTAGAATGATGTTCTGAATAGTTCCAACACTTTGTCTTCTGGCATCAGGTGTTCTTGATTACTATTCTGACACTAAAACCCGAGATGATTGTCACATATAGAAGCATAAGGCTAGATATTGGAGGACAGTGGCCCGTAGTGCAAAGTTAAAGCCAATTTCATTTATGGGATATCATGATTATAGACTATCTTCCATAATATTTCTTTACAGTGTTTTGTTGTAGTCATTTAGCTAACAGGTCCATTTTCCTCGTGGGAAATTTCATACATGAACACAGCAGAGAAAACAGTATATATAATATGACTCCATGTTCTTATCACCCACCTTCAACAGTTATCAACCCATGCGAATATACTATGAGACCATTATGAGGATTACCATAACCATTTGCATATCATGGCTATGAACTGTTTTTAAATGCCTTTTCACTTTTTATGGCAACTGTAAGTATAAAAGGTATTTACATAAAGGAAATTATTTTGATATCCAAAATATTTATGTCACCAGAATACCTCAACCACAGATATTATCAACCAGTTTCCTAAGAAACTTTTAGATTTCTCTTTCCACAACTTCATTATTAGCGTATAGCAATGCAACAAATTTATTTGTGTTAATTTTATGTCCTGCAACTTTACTGAATTCATTTATCAGTTCTAGTAGCTTTTTGGTCTTTACTGTTTTCTATATATAGTATCATGTCATCTGCAAATAGTGAAAGTTTGACTTCTTCCTTACCAACTTAGATGCCTTTTACTTATTTTTCTTTTTTGATTGTTGTAGTTAAGACTTCCAGTACTATGTTGAATGAATGAGTAAAGAAGATGTGGTGTGTGTGTGTGTGTGTGTGTGTGTGTGTGTATACACATATATACATACTATGGAATATTATTTAGCCACAAAAAATGATGAAATCTTGCCCTTTGCAACAGCATAAATAGATCTAGAGGGTATAATGCTGAGTGAAATAAGTCAGTCAGAGAAAGACAAACATCTTATGATTTAACTCATATGTGGAATTTAAGAAAGAATAAAAATGAACAAATTAAAAAAGAGATAAAAAAATAACTAGACTCTCTAGACAGAGAACAAGCTGGTGGTTGCCAGAGAGTAGATTGGCAGGCGGATGAAATGTATAAAGGGGATGAAGTGTACACTTATCTTGGTGACCACTGAGTAATGTATAGAATTGTTGAATTATTATATTGTATACCTGAAACTAATATAACACTGTATGTTAACTATACTTGAACTTACCAAAGAAAGAGATTCTTAGACCCAGCATCTTTTATTAGGATCTATCCATCATATCAAATTACTTGAAAGCTAAAAAAGTACTGTTGCTTTGCATACTGTGGTCTATTAACCTTTGGGTGTCAGCAAATGTATTCTTGGGGATCTAGAAATTCTTACATTTAAGAAACATTCTTCTAATATCAAAATGGTAGTAATCCTTCTACATGTTCACTCTGGTACTCATGCTGAATTCATTTACCAGCACTTGCCTTTTAAAATGGCAATGCATTAGAAGGGTTTTTTTAATCAAATAAGATTTAACTTTATTATGTAAGTGTTTCTCAAATAGACCCATGAATCCATTCTAGAGTTCCTGGGCATTCTGAAGAATGGGAAATACCACTCTAAGGGAAGAACATAGGAAAATTTGAGAGTTTTAGCAAACAAGTTGCCATGGAAACAAATGCATAGGCCCTGAGGTTTATGCTAGCTGTGCCCTTAGTGAACAGAATGTGGACATTCTGGTGGAGCAAAAAGCTTTCTAAAGAACATAAGATTGAAAAGTTAGTGGTGGAAAATAAGATTAGAAAGGTATATTGGGACTGGATTATTTAAATCAAAACATAACATTTTTCTGTAAGGTTGAAGAGTTTTCACTTTTATATTTTCCATCAATGTGACATTATTTCATATGAGATTAGGAATGTTATAAATGTGGATGCTATAAACTTTGTATGTTTGGTAGGAGAATATTTCGGAAGTCATTTGCTGCTCTGCATGTGCAGTGTGGAAGCCTGCTTCAAAATCTAGGTAGGATTCTGTACTGGGTTTTAATATTGTGTAAGTAAGATAATATTCTCTTTATTTTGTCTCCATGAATAATCATTGAAACTGGCAACAATGGGAGTGCCTGGGTGGCTCAGTCAGTTGGGCGTCCCATGTCAGCTCAAGTCATGATCTCATGGCTCTTGAGGTCAAGCTCTGGCATCGGAACTTACCTCGGATTCTGTGTCTCCCTCTCTCTCTGTCCCTCCCCTGCTCATGCTCTGTCTCTCTCCCTCCAAATAAATGTTTAAAAATTAAAAGAAAAGAAATTGACAACAGTGAAGGCTTTAGTCCTTTTTTGTCATCCAGAACTGAACATTATTTTAATTTTATACCTATCTTACGTGGAGCAATAATCTGCTGGACGGAGGACTCCCCTCTGCTGACACACAGGTTATTTAACTTTTTTAAATGTTCATTTATTTTTGAGAGTGAGAGAGAGACAGAGTGTGAGAGGGGGAGGGGCAGAGAGAAAGAGGAGACAGAATCCGAAGCAGGCTCCAGACTCTGAGCTGTCAGCACAGAGCCCAACGCAGGGCTTGAACCCACGGACCGTGAGATCATGACCTGAACTGAAGACGGACAACCAACCAACTGAGCCACCCAGGCGCCCCTGACGCACAGGTTACTTAGAGGCAGTCAGAGGATTCTAAGCAGGCTTCAGGATGGAAACTTACTAGTGCTTTCATTTCTCACTACAGAACTCTTAAAAACAAGAACATAGCATAAGCTATTGTATGCAAATGCCTACTAATATAATAGTATAATAGTAATATTACCATATTATAATATGGTAACCATGGCAAAATGAAGATGACAATAGCATATGCCAGTCATTGTACTAATAACCTTATTTCCAATTTTATTTCATCCTTATAACAACCCAGAGGCAGTAGGGTGGTAGGATTTTCCTTCTTTGCTTGAGGTGCTGTTGACATCAGGTAACAAACACTAATGGAAGGCCCTGGAGCTCATGTGTTTGTGTTTCATACAGGCAGTTTCTCCTTACTCATCTTCCAGTGTGGGTGTGCCACCACCATAATTCTCATTCCCATATCACAACATGAGCCCTTCATCAGCATCTAATATTCATATGCAGTTAACCAAATCTCTTTTATGTGTGCTACCTCATTTGATCTTGACAAGAACGCTATGAAATAGGAAAGGAAAATTTTGTAGAGTGTTACATTCATTTCAGATGAAAAAATGGAGGCTCAGGTCTGTGTAATTTGCTCAAGGTTTAAGTCTTGGTCACATTACCTTCTGCTACTGTTATATATATATATATATATATATATATATTCAATTTGACCTTCAACTCCTTTCAAACTGTTAAAAGTATATTCATATATATATATATATATATATATATATATATATATATATATTGCTTAAGAAGGAGAAAGAAACTAACCTTCATTTACTATATCCTTCACAGCATGATGTCAGGCATACAACAGGCACTTAATAAATGCCTGTTGACTTGTCTTGTTAGATTTTATATTTAAGTGGAGGAAGGGCTAGGAGAATAAAATAAATTTTAGGTAAGGCTTGCTATTAGTATGTGGCTGCTTATTAAGCTGAATAATCTCTAAATATTCCTAGGAACTACCTACTACACAAGGGTTCCAAATATTTTACCTGACATTTATTATACTCTGTCTAAAATCAGACAGTTATAGATCCATCCCTTTGGCCACTGATACTCCTAAACATTATCTTAATATATATCTAGAAAGTATAAGTCATTTACATATTAGTACAATTTTTTTTTTTAATCTTCGCTGAGGATTTGGCTAGAGTAGTTTTGAAAGACCATTTTGGAGCAAGGATCACTACTGGGGAGAGCTGTGAGAAGTGTATTAGGATTGTTTATTATTTACTATGACAACAATAACCAATACTTGTTTAGAATAAACTGTGTGCCAGACTCTGTGCCTTAATTACTATTATTACCTCATTTTACAAATGAGATACTGAGATTCAGAAAAGTTGAATAACTTGCTGAGTGTCATAATGCTAGCAAGTGGAAGAACTGGGATTTAAACTGACGTCTGACTAACCCAAATCTGCCATTCTTAATCATTACTCTGCACTACCTAATCAGTGGGAATAAAGAAAGGCAGGGAAGAAGAATGGAAAAGGATATATAAATGGTTGCTAGGAAGATACCCAAGGCAAATATTTACTAAAGTCACAATGGAGACTGCAAATCTGTGGACTTAAGTCCTGTAGCAGGTATTTTGGCCTAGATTCCTGTAGGTAATCACCTTCCTTTCCTTCAGCATTACTGGCTACTTTGCCTTTATTTGTGATTATTTGGTTACCCTCTTTGGTCTTCACAGTTGTTTCTCAAGTGGATCCTGAACAATATAGTCAGATCTCCTTTGTAGAAGTCTTATCTCCAATGTGCAGCTCAAAATGTGTTACTTATAAATTCTCATCATGCAGGGCTACCAGGAGCAATGAATAATATGTAACGAAAGTTGCTTTTTGCAACTAGTAAATTGACAAGCTGATCCTTCTTTCAGAGTGAACTTTAAGCAACCCATTCTCACAGACTGGAATGATGACTAATAATGATGGCATTACCTTTACACTTCTGATAAGGGCTTGCATATGTTACCTGATTTGAGCTACTCACCAGTTATATGACATAGGTAGAGATTATTACACCCATTTTATAGCTAAAAGGGACTGAGGCTTATTGATTTTAAGTGGTCATCTGACTGATAGGCAGAAAATCCATTTACAGAGCCACAACCTGAATCCAGTGGTCTTCCAACAATCCCACATTGTTTGCTTTTCTGCCCATCCCGTGACCTGATACATCCCATCTCACAAAAAGATCTATTTTATTGCAAACCTCTCTGTGAACAAAATAAATGGTACAGTCCTAGAGTAGTCAGTTGGAGTGGCTGAGGGGAGAGCTCATATGGGACAAAGGTAGTCAGGAAAGTTTCCTTGGATGAAAGGAAATTTGAGTTGTAGCATGGTTTATCAAGTTCCCTCCTTCTTTGATAAATCCTGTAGGTGGGAAAGAAATAAATTTCCCTGATTCTAAATGCATGGGGTATAGGTATGTGCTGATAGGGAATGGTGAATGTGTTGAGTGTGTTGGGGGTAATGTTTGTAGACCTTTCAAAAGTAGGTTTACATGGGACGCCTGAGTGGCTAGGTCGGTTAAGTGTCCGACTTCAGCTCAGATCATGATCTCACGGTGGCTCTTGAGTTTGAGCCCTGCGTTGGGCTCTGTGCTGACAACTGAGAGCCTAGAGCCTGCTTTGGATTCTGTGTGTCGCTCTCTCCCTACGCTCCCCTGCCCCTGCTCTGTCTCTCTCTCTCTCAAAAATAAATAAACATTAAAAATTTTTTTAAAATAGTTTTACATGAAATGAAGTAGTTGGAGAGAGGAGAAATCCTACTCATGTGCAAAGATCCATCAAATTGCACTGCTTCTGCAAAGCATGCTATAACCATTCTGACCTCCATTAATATTTCTTTTCTCAGAAATTCTCTAATAACTGTAGTCTAGACAAAAGATTACAAACTGGTGAGCCATGGTTCAAATTTGGTTCAAAGACATGTCTTATTTTCACCAGCACTGCTGTATGCTACTTGTAGGATTTTATTTGCTTTCTTGGAGAGAAGGGCATACCTTTGAGACTACAGGCTTTTCATAACACCCTCCCTGTCCAATAAGGCCCTCCAGATGCTCTGGTGTGATGAAATGCAACTATAGTGGGATATTCAGATGTCAGCAGTTCATAGCTAAGGACACGTGTGGTTCATTGAGCAAGATAGCCCTCTTCTTCCTCAGCATGGATGTAGAATATAGTTGGGAATGGTCTCAGCATTAGTGTCTTCCCAACTGGAGAGAAAATAGAAAGTGGCACCAAGCTTTCTGAGAGATTAGATCACTGTCCTATTATACTCCTTTCTGCCTCAGAGCATTTTCCACTGAAATTGATTAAAGTCTTGTAGTTAACAGGCAGATTGAATATAATCTTTCCCTCCTCAACCTATTAGTCACTGACTACTGAGCATAACTCTGAGAGTTTTGATTAGAGAGTTCTATTAAAAATCATCATACACTGCATTTTCCATGTCTCTATGAATTTCCCTTTGCTCTGTATGATCACCATAGACTTAACCCTCAACCCATGTGTTTTGTAGCAAATGAGATGGGGAGAGCATGAAACCTTTAATTAGTGTCTCTTAAGAATGTGATGGTTCTGGGGGCGCCTGGGTGGCGCAGTCGGTTAAGCGTCCGACTTCAGCCAGGTCACGATCTCGCGGTCCGGGAGTTCGAGCCCCGCGTCAGGCTCTGGGCTGATGGCTCAGAGCCTGGAGCCTGTTTCCGATTCTGTGTCTCCCTCTCTCTGCCCCTCCCCCATTCATGCTCTGTCTGTCTCTCTCTGTCCCCAAAATAAATAAACGTTGAAAAAAAAAAAAAGAATGTGATGGTGCTGAACAGCTTTGCACAGATGAGAACCACTAGATACTATCCAAACTGTTCCTGAAAACCAGTAGTAATAGATGTTTAACTCCTACATTGCCTTTAGTCTTTGTGAACCTCTAGAGTACAATGGACCTAGGCTGGAAAACCAGTTCTGACTGGACTATACAGAAACCAGGAAAAGTCAGTGCTAGAAAAACCATGGAAACTGCCTTAATGTTGCTAGCAGCATGGCAGGTCTGGTTATCTCTTCGCTTTTGGGATCCTGCAGACCATGCTGAATCAGCTCAGATGGACCAGATTGACCCTAGCTTCTGGTGTTATGATTAACTTTGTAAGGCGGGCAATCCAGTGACTCCTTTCCCTCAAATAGATAATTTTCTTTCTTTTAAAATGTGTTAAGGGGCGCCTGGGTGGCACAGTCGGTTAAGCGTCCGACTTCAGCCAGGTCACGATCTCGCGGTCCGGGAGTTCGAGCCCCGCGTCAGGCTCTGGGCTGATGGCTCAGAGCCTGGAGCCTGTTTCCGATTCTGTGTCTCCCTCTCTCTCTGCCCCTCGCCCGTTCATGCTCTGTCTCTCTCTGTCCCAAAATAAATAAACGTTAAAAAAAAAATGTGTTAAAATGAAATCTATCATCTTTTTGCACCTGAATTTTAACATGAATACTTTCATTTGGAGATTAATTTTGTGTGGGACTGTGGTGCTGACTCTCTAACATGAGGATCCCCAAATAAATCCTTTTACCTTGTATTACCTTAATGGATGTAGCAATCTTCCTATGTGCCATTAAGGCTACTAAGCATTCCAAGTGTATAATCTACTCTTGTAAATTCCACAGTAAGGTGTTACCAACCTTCAGCTGTCCCCAAATGAGAACAAATGAGTCAAATAAGAGACTGCCCAGCAATGATAAACAAGACCTTTCAAAAGAAAGTCACTTTCTTAGTTTTGATTATTTGGCATGCATACCCCAAATCAATTTCACAGGACTCCAGGCTGGATGGACTTTTTCACTGTGCCAGAATTGTGTTGAATTAGCTGTAACACGAAATTCAATGTGCCATTTCCTGCATCAGGGAACTGCCTCTGTTATGCAATGGTGGTTTGGCTAACAGGTGTGTAACTACTTGAATCATTATGTGCTGCCTGTCAGAAACCCAGAACTTTCCTAAGTCAACTGGGCTCCCTTTTCATTTGGTGGAGTTGGTCCCTGGGGTGGTTGGGTGCCAGAAGGTCACAGGAAAGGCAAAGGTATTTAGCACTTTTGTCAAATTAGTGAGGATAAGGGTGGGGTGGAGTGATTCCCCCCAAAACCGGCCCCTCAAATGGCACATGATGATGATGATGATACCTGACCTCTCACCTCTGCTTCCTCCTTCCTTCTGAATTTATGGCAGTCCTAGATTTAGTAGAGTTCTCCTTCACACAATAGGCTTAAGATATGTTAAGCAGTGAGAACGTATCTCTGTTTTCAAATTTCCGGTGAGAGAGACAGAGAACCTCTGGCCTGTGTGTTGTACTGCATCTAATATTTCTGAGAGAATATAAATCTTTGTTTTACCCTATGTTGTGCCAGATCCTCTAATATAATTAGAATCAGCAGTAATAAACCAGTATTTTCATACAATAGTTATTTGGGAAAATGAGATAAGCCTACAAATCGACTGACTGACACCATATCTCACTCCTTTTACTGGGAAGGCATTTTGGATGGGCCCCAAGAACACATTTCCTGCTTTTTTATTAAAACAAACACTAATGTTATTCCTGTGAGTCTTTTCTTTTTCCCTGATAAGGCTAATTTCCTGCTCCTCTTCATTAAGACCTAGGTATGCTTTTGTGAAAATGCCTATTTTAGCATGTGAAATGCAGCCCTCCAGCCCAGCAGGCACTCCTATTGCCTCCCTTGCATGGGCTCCAGAAGTCTCTCTTCCTTTCCTCTGATCCCCTCCACCACTATTGTCAACATTGAGTATCTCCTCCCTTCAAACAACAGTAGAGGGGAAAACATGCAACTAAAGAGGTGCACTTGAAATGTCCATAGCTTTTAAAATAAAAATGCTCTAGGGGCCCCACCTGGGTGACTCAGTTGGTTAAGCATCCATCTTCAGCTCAGGTCATGATCTCACAGCTTTTGAGTTCAAGCCCTGCGTCGGGTTCTGTGCTGATACCTCAGAGGCTGGAGCCTGCTTCAGATTCTGTGTCTCCCTCTCTCTCTGCCCCTCCCCTGCTTGCGCTCTGTCTCTCTCTCTTAAAAATAAATACACATTAAAAAATTATTAAAAAAATAAAATTAAATAAGAATGCTCTAAGCATCAACCTTGACATGTGCAGGTGCCCTAGAGGTATAGGTCTCAGATACTTACAGTAGGAAAGCAGTTGAAATACATCTCATTCTGTTTTTCCTGCTGTTCAGTGAGAGTATCCTGGATAAATGAAATCCATAAATGGCCTAGTACCATTATCTAACCCTTTGTTTCAAGGAAATAGGGGCAATGGATACTCATTGGGTACCAATTGGAAGACTTTTGGCCTTGCTGCTTATGGCCTCAGTTGATTCACTTCACCTCTTCTGGAGTTGCTTCCTTTGCAAAATGGTGATAATAGTATCTGCCCCCACACCTCACAAAGTTGTACACAAGTTCTCACATATAATGGATGTGTACATAAGGCTCCACAGAACTTTAAAGTGATATTATTTCAGACACCTCCCATCCCTATCTTGGAGGAGATGAAATTGCCTACCATTTCCTATCAACTGGCAGCTAGAAGAAATTAAAGGGTAAACTTATTATAATCATCAATCTTTTCTGTAGTTTTATTATATTTTTAAGGCTCTGTCCACTTGCCAAGTGAAAGGTACCTCCTCCGAAAGACTTTATGATCCTGGTATGCAATTATGATTTACTGGCAAGATTTTTTAAGAGAAGATATTTACTAGTACCTACCTTGGCCCACCCTTGGGCTTATCTTTCTTGTGCATTAATCATCATATAGAAGCGCAGTTTCTTTATTTTTCATCTACCTTTGCTGTGCCCAAATTCTTCATCTTGGCAGATGTTGATTGTTTTACCCTCTGACAGTCCCCCCCTTTTTAGTATGAGTTGATGTCTAGACAGATAACAGTTATGAAAAATTTGGGAGTTGATTGTTGTCCTAGGTGGGCTGGCATATGGTTTGTTTAGGAGAAAACATTCTCTGTTTAAGCTTTAAAAAAGCACATCTCAGTTGTCATTCATACAAGATGGAAATTGAGTTTTTGGTGCAAATATCACTTGAGAAATGGAAATACAGGGTGGAAAAGTGATATTGATGGCCAGAGTCTTGCTGCGGAGGGTCAAAAGCAAGCCTTTGTTCACCCTAAAATGGTGATAATCAGTTGTTGAAGAAATATTTATTGAACAATTATATTAATTATGCACATATTCAGAACCTTCAGAGAACATGCTGATCACTTCCGAAACGCCCTCAGACATACTGCTTGACAGCCACTTGGGAAACTCTGTCCTTATTTTTAATTTCTCACCTTCCCCAAGGATCTCTCTTCTGGATGATCAAAGGAGGATCCTGGAGAAGACTTCAAGGGACAAGTCTGGAATAAGCTGCTTGAGATACACAGAAAAGTTGATCATGCCCAAGTCAGGGAAAACATTGTTGGGGGAAATCTCATTAGCCATTCAGTGAAAGAATGAAGATCATTCTCACCCTGGATCATATAGTGCCACTATTATCCTTAAAAGGGGCATAGCTTTCGGAAATAAATTTGGTATTCAACCCATTTTCTGCCTGATGCCTTGCCATCTTTTCCTACTACTTTTGAGGGGCTTAAGTTGAAGAAAGCAGCATAATGCAGTTTTTATATAGCTGACTGGAGGGCAGCAGGCTGTTTGCCATACTGGTTAAAAGCAGATGAGGTAGTAGTGCTGGACAGACCTGAGTTCCACTCCAGCTCTTCCTCTTCCTAGCAGTGTGACCTTACACCAGTGGTTTAGCCCCTTCAAGCTTACCGAAGCCTGCATCTTTGCACTGGTAAAATAGGGATAATAATAGTACCCATGTACTAGGATTGTTTTTAAGAATAGATGAGATAATGCATGAAATCGCTTAGCATAGTAATCACTTGATTACTGCTGGTAGTTGTTCCCAATGTCATAGTTTCATTATCATTATTATTATAATATATAATAACTTCCTATCTTTGTGGTTATGGAGGGTCTCTGGGAAGCTCTGTTAGCCACAGCTTAAGAACAGCTGCTAGATTCCTCTCCTCACACACTCTGGCCAAGTCGCTTCTACCCAAGGTAAATTATGCCTTCTGTGAGTACAGATTGCTTAAAAGGCAGGCATTGCAACCACAAGGTTCCCAGCTATGGAGACCAAACATCCTGAACATTTCAGTTAGGCTGCATCTCTTCTTAATTCCCAAAGTCCAGTCCTTAAATGGTCTAGACCAGTGGTTTTCAAAACTTTTTAACAAAAACTTCCTCCATCTTTCCCCAACTGAAATCATACAAAGAATCATAATATATAAAAGATACAAATATAGCATTCTATTCATATGGAATTTTTCATAGGTTCATATTTATGGTATTTGTACGGTTAACCCTTGAACAACATGGAGGTTAGGGGAGCCTATTCCCTGCACAGTGAAAAAGCCATGTGTAACTTTTGACTCATCAAAAAACTAACCACTAATAGCCTACTGTTGACTGGAAGCCTTACTGATAACATAAATGGTGATTGACACAGATTTTGTGTGTTGTATGTACTATATACTATATTCTTACAATAGAGGAAACTAGAAAAAAAAGTTATTAAGAAAATCATAAGGAAGAGAAAATACATTTGCAGTACTGTACTATATTTATAAAATTATATGTGTATAAGTGGACCCATGTAGTTCAAAACTGTGTTGTTTAAGGATCAACTGCATATTATTTTCAGTGCACAAAATGAAACTATTGCTAAGAATGACAATTGTAGTCTTTTATCAGTGTCTATAATACAGGGTTGTTTTTTTTTTGCATTTTGTTTTCTGTACAGTAGTATTTGAGACATAAAGTTCACAGAGATGTAGAATTGCAAATGGCTGCAGGTTTTGTTTGTTTTAGTAATTGATCCAGAAGCTTAAAAGAATATTAATAGAAAGGATTTGTGTGGCCTTGTATAAGCTACTTATCTTCCCTGAGCCTTGGTTTCCTTATTTGTATAATAGTACCTATCTCAAAGGGTGATGTGGGTTAAATAAGACGTTGTATATAAAGTTTTTGCAGGATTTTGTAGGCTTTTCACAATTCCTGGCACATGATAAGCAATGAAGAAATACTAACTGGCACTATCATGATCACTACCATCACCACCAGCAGCGACAGCAACATCTGTTCGAATTCCTTAAACCACATGGCAATAGAATTAGTCAGTAGATTCCTTAGCTCATCGCTGTTGTGTGGGAATCACTTTTTCAAATGAATCTTACAACATTAGTTGTAAAATGCTTAGTAAAATGCTTAGTCTTAAATGCTCATCTCTGTCAGGTACTAACATTAGGTTCTGTAGTACACAATTTGGAAACCACTGATATAGATGTCTGCTTCAGTTTCTGCAAAGTCCTTGCCTGGCAGATTATGAGCTCTTTGACAGCAGGGTCTATATTTTATTTATTTCTATATTCTTTGCAGTGTCTGGGACAACAAATGTTCAAAAACTATTTCATGGATTATATCCAAGTTCCCTAGATTTTAAAGAAATTTTCCATCATCTCTAACCACCTTTACATGTAAAAGTAGAATTTCTTCTCACCACCCTCACTGTTTTTCCAACATTGCTGTAAATTTTTTTGCTGTGTCCCGAATTGAAGGTCTCAACCTTTTTGTAGGGAAAGAGTTCCCCAGTTTCTCAGCTAGAAGCTCCAGATTTTGAAGGCGTAAAATCCTCTAAATAAGGAAAGCAAGGTACTACTATTCAACAGTCACTAAAAGGTCACTGGCCCACCTTCTCAAATCACTGTTTGGGGCTCATCTGAGATTAATTTAGCATTAATCTCTCATGGGAGAGGCAAAAACATTTTATTTTAGACTTGACAGTTTCTAGTTACAAAAGTTTCTTCTAGCAGTCATAGCAAAGCCATTAATTATATATAATTTGCTCCCAGAATTTATGTGTCTTGTGGTAAAATCACAAATGCCATAAAGCCTTGAAAGTTGTGTATTATTAATACAACCTATTCTTATGATCCAGCAGGCAAATTTAGATTGACATGCTTAGAGTTAGAGAAGTCCTGTCTTTCTGCCTCCCTTCCTTCCTCCCTTCCACAAACACTGTATAACCCCCACCACTACTATGACCATCAGTCCTCACTCTAGGAGTTAAGAGTCTAGTAGAAGAGACAGATACACAAACAGATTTCCTTTACAGTTATTACATGACATTCTAATTGAGATATGAAAGGATATTGTAAAAGCACAAAGGAGGGAAGTATCTAAAGCAGCCTTGATAGGACATCCTGAAAGATAGAGAGCACTTTCCCAGGGAAAGGGGTGAAGACGAAAAGAAAGACTACTTAAGGCAGAGGTTGCTGCCCTGAGTATAAAACCAGGGCAAGAACCATCATGGTGTGTTTGGAAAACTCCAAGCAGTTTGACGTTAGAGAAGCATAATGTGCCAGGTAGAAATCAATGCAAACCAAAGCCAGAATAAGCAGGCACAAGAACAAGAAGGACCTTGGATAACATAAGCCTGAAAAGTATCATGTAAATGATAGTGATCTCCTAGAAGATTCTAGTATAAGGGTGGACACTGGGAGGCCCATAGAATGGTTTGATGATGATTTTTCCAAATAGTCCAGTGAGTAAGAGGTGATAAGGCAGGAAATAGGGTGAGGATTATAGCAGTGGAGGGGAAAAACAGATTCAAGAGATACTTAAGAGATAAAATAGGCAGGATTTGGGGATTTAGTGCACATGGGGTCAGAAAAGGGGGAATTATTAAGGAAAACTCCTGTCCTGGTATCAAGCTTAGTGACGATGATGACTGATATGGACAACATGGTAAGAAGAAGAGATTTAGGAGGAACTCAACTGGCCATCAGTTTAGAAATTTGAGATGACCAATCTCCCTTGGTCTATGCAAGTGTAGATAACCATAAAGCAGTTGGAAATACTAGTAGAGGATTGGGCTAGATATAGATACAGGAAATACTTGGTAGAGGATTGGGCTAGATATAGATATAGGAATGATGGATATTTTTGATAGTGGTTGAAACTATGGTAATAGATGAATTTAATTAAGGGGAACATGTGGAATAAAAACAGAAATCTAAGAATAGAAGCCGGGTACAACACCACTATTTAACAAATATTTCCTGAGTATCTATGCTAAATATGGGAGGAATGTCTATGCTAAATATAAAGTGCCTTGACCTCAAGCACTTAACAACCCAGTTAAAGATGAAACCAAGGGTGCCTGGGTGGCTCAGTCAGTTAAGCGTCAGACTTCTGGTTTTGGCTCAGGTCATGATCTCATGGGTTCACGATGCATCAGTCTCCGCATGCTGACAGTGCAGAGCCTGCTTGGGATTCTCTCTCTTTCCCTCTCTGCCCCTCCCATTCTCTCTCTCTCTCTCTGTCTCTATCTCTCTCTCTTTCTCTCTCAAAATAAATAAATAAATTTTAAAAAATGATACTGAATTTCAAACTATTCCTCAAAGTATCAAGATTCTGTGGAGCTACCATCCCTGCAGGCTACTGCATGGGGCAAGGAAAAGGCAGAGCAGCCCTCTCATTCATACTAGAATATGCTTCCCTAGAAACATGTTCAACTTCTCTATGTATGTGTGTGTGCACACGTGTGTGTGTATTTTTTTTTCAATGTAAGGTTGGCTTGGGTGGTGGTAGGTGAAGAGAACCCTACTGTTAAAAAAGAAAGTTGGCAATCATCTCTGTAAAGAACTGATTTAAATATAATCAAAACCCAAAATATGTGAAATTAATATATGGTTCAAATGCTACTTTTGATGAAAAGGAAGGGATGTTATCAGTGTTAAAAGATAGATGATTTATGGCTGCTGTTCAGTTCTATTTCATTCACTTCAACATCATTAAATCATCACATATTGCTAAGTATGAAATAATATATGGGAAGGTGGAAGGCATATTTGTTAGGACGTGCCTGCCAGATGAGGTATTGGGTACATGAGACGGGGCCAAGTAACGTTGATTCTTAAATATTACACTATTGAATTTGGATATGATCAGATGAACAGTTAGAAGCCATTGTTCTCCAGTGGGCTTCTGCCTTATGTCTGTTTTAGAATGATAGGTTTAACCTTTTCACTCATCACATATGACACATGAGGTAAATTGACAGTTACCATTCCTCAATGATGAAATTTCCAGAAATTAAAACTTCTGCTAGAATGTTAGTCAATGTTTCTATTGAAAACCTGAGTAAAGGATAAACTGCATGTGCAGCTGATAGCTTCTGTCTCCTCTCCATCTCCAGTAATTAAGCAATAAGATATATATCAGGTTTACAATTTATCAGTAAAGGAAATAAATCCCTGGAAATTGAACACTTAATCAGTGTTTTTGATTTTAGCCATTCTGACAGGTATAAGGTAAAATCTCATTGTAGTTTTGATTTGTATTTCCCTGATGATGAGTGATGTTGAACATATTTTCATGTGTCTGTTAACCATCTGGATGTCTTCTTTGGAGAAATGTCTGTTCATGTCTTCTGCCCATTTTTAAATTGGATTATTTGGGGGTTTTTTTGGTGCTGAGTTGTATAAGTTCCTTATATGTTTTGGATACTAACCCTTTATTGGATCTGTCATTTGCAAATATCTTCTCTCATTCCATACATTGTCTTTTAGCTTTATAGTTCTTTGATAGGAATGGATTAATAAAGTTTTCATACATCGAAAGTGAAAGATGAAGTAGTTATTGCCAAGTTTTTACTTTTGTGTATTAAAATAAGTTATAATTGGTCCCTTGAAAAATAAAATATATGTGCTTATTCATTATTATTATTATCATCATCATGAAAGCTTCTAGGTTTCCCTCCATTTGTGCAAAACCTGTATTCTAGTCAACTTGGTTGTGAAACAAAATTTCATAGATCAGACATTGCAGCAGGTGTAGAGGGAGAACTTGAAGGGGGCCATGAGGACTAGGGTGGGAGGAAAATCTGCTTCCAGCAGCTGAAAAGGGAGACAACTTTTACTTGCTTGAATTTGATAAGGTTAGAACAAATAACTTTTATATGAATCTCTGCCAAGTCAAATATCCAGGTAAGGCATACAACATTTGTTGCTGATTTGTCAATTCTTTAAGTTTAATAATTCATACTAGGTTAAGGGAAGACAAGTTATGAATTTTAGAAGACTATTAGTGGCCCAGAATATAGTTGTTTGTAGTAGTCTATCTGAGCCCAAGAATCAAGGCATTTAATATAGTGTTTGGGCATAAAAATTTACATTCCCTAGACATTGCTGCTCCCAGCCATATGATGTAATCGACATGCTGGGAGTATTCTGTAACCTAGAAACAATAAGACCCTGGATAAAATATAGTTTTATGCATTTCTTGGATCACAGAAAGTAAAGGCGGGTTCAAAGAACCATCTCAGTTCCCCGAAGTGAAAGAAATAAACCACCAACTAAAACAAGAGCTGGTATTGGGGTGCCTGGGTGGTTCAGTCAATTAAGTGTCTGACTTCGGCTCAGGTCATGATTTCATGGTTTGTGCGTTCAAGCCCTGCATCGGGCTCTCTGCTGTCAGCACAGAGCCTGCTTCATATCCTCTGTCTCCCTGTCTCTCTGCCCTTTCCCCGCTGGTTCTCTCTTTCTCAAAAATAAATAAATAAACTTAAAATAAGTAAATAAAAATAAATCAAGAGCTGGGAATGAGAGCCAGAAGAAAGCCAGACATATGGAAATTGCTCTGTGTGAAAATACCTATAGTAGTTCTGCTTTCGGTTCACTAAGACTTGGAATAGCAGTAATATTGGGGACACAGAGAGTGGAGATCTGAAGCCGACATTAAAGCAGGACACTTGAAGAGACCAAGGTGGTCCCAGATTAGTAGCATCATTCTTCCCCAGGGAAAGCAGACAAGAATACCCTTTGGAAAAAACAACAACAACAACAACAATTTAGGCCTGCAATTATACATGTTATAGACAAGCATGTATGAGTTCACAATAATCAAAGATCACCAAGCACTTGACAAAACAAGACACCATAAGCGAGAGTCAGCAGCAACAATAACACAGAGATTTATATTCCCAAGGACTTGAGATATTCAGAATACCTATGTACGAAGTGTTTTTAAAAATTAAGAATATATCACAAAGATGAACAAGCAGTAAGAGACTATTAAGAGTTACCAGGAAATTTTGAAAAATAATTATATGGAAGTTTAAAAAATGAGCAATATATTTGTCAAAATAAGAAATACAGTGAATTGTTAAAAACATCTCAGAACACAGGTAAAGAGAAAATTGCTGAACTAGAAGAAAAATCAAGAAGAATTATCTACAATGGAGACTGAAATACAAGGAGTTGGAATATAAAAAATAAGAGATATGGAGTACAAAATGAGAACACTTATATCTGATTAGAGCCCCAGAAGACGAGAATAGAGGCAATTGAGGAGAGGTGCTATTTGTAGATGTAGTCACTGAGAATTTTCCAGAACTGATGAAGTACACAAATCTTCAAATTCAGGAAGCACAATATATACCAAACAGGATGAGACAGGTAGAGAGATAAAGAAGTAGACTGAAAGATAGAGATAGGGAGAAAGAATCCTCGCCTACACACATGTAGTGAAACTTTAGAACACTACCAACAATAAAAAAAATCTTAAAAGCAAAAAGGCAGATCATTTACAAAGTAGCTTAGACTGATAACAGGCTACTTATTAATCACAATGGAATGCAAAATTTAATGGTAATGTAGGAAGAAATTCACAGATTTAACATTTTAGAAGGAGATTTCAAAACACCTCCCCAAATTATGGATCCTTAAAGCAGATAAAAAATTAGCAAAGCTATAGAACATTTGAATAACATAATTAACAAGCTTGATACAATGAATATTTATGGAACACTGTACCCAGCAAGTAGAGAACACACATTCTTCGCAGGCACACATGGAACATATGTAAAAATTGACCATATATTGTGCCCTAAAGCAAATTATAACAGAATTCAAAGAAATTCATATCCACAGAACATGTTCTCTAGCCAGAGTGAAATTTAGTTAGAAGCCAATAACAAAAAAATAATTTTGTAATCCTCATACAGACATTAAAAACACATTAAAAAAGGAAATCATAATGTAAACATTAGAAGTGAATGATAATGAGAATTCTATACATCAAAACTGTGAGATGTAGTGAAAGGTATACATAGAAGAAATTCTATAGTATTCAATGCTCATAATAAAAAATGAGAGACTGAAAATTAATCATATAGGCATTCAGCTTAAGAAGTCAGAAAAAGAAAAATAGAATAAATGCAAAAGTTTGAAGAAAATAAAAGTAGGAGCAGAAATTAATGAAATAGAACATAAACAGTGAGTGGAGAGCATCATTAAAATCAAAAGTTGGTTCTTTGAAAAGAATAATAAATAATATATAATAATAAATAAATAAATAAATAATAATAAATAATAATAATAAATTCCTAGAAGACTATTTTAAAAATGAATTCTGTAGTTTAAGTTTTACCAAATTTTCATGAAACAGATTATCCCAATCTGTATACAAATCCTTTCAGAGAATAGAGAAACTTACAGTATCCTCCTACCCAACTCATTCTATGAGATCAGGGTAACCTTTAGGAGAAAAAAAAAAGATAATGGCAATGAGAGAGTAAAATTACTGGATAGTTTCTTTCATGAACATAGATGTAAAATCCTAAACAAAATATCAGGAAATTAAACCCATCAGGATATAAAAAAAGAAAAATCTCATGACATTTTCAACTGATTCCAGGAATGCAATAGTATTCCTGACATTAGGACATATATAAATGTAATTTACCATTATAATAAATTAAAGGAGAAGAAAAAAATATCTGCTGCCCTCAGTAGAGAGATTTTTGTACAATAGTATGTGGATAACTCCCTGACAATTTATTTGACCTCCATAGAAGTTTTTATATTTTTAGTTTATATTTTTATAAACACTTTTATATTTTTAAGTTTTTAAGTTTATTTATTTATTTATTTATTTATTTATTGAGAGAGAGAGAGAGAGAGAGAGAGAGAGAGAGAGCACAAGCTGGGGAAGGCCAAAGAGAAGGAGAGACAGAATCCCACACTGTGAGATCATGACCTGAGCCAAGATCAAGAGTAAGATGCTCAACCAACTGCACCACCCAGGTGCCCCAAATTTGAAACATTTTTAAAGCAACAAGGAATAAACTTTATTTCTCAAATTTCAGTTTGGTTACTCTCTGTTAGCATGTAAATGATACTAATTTTATCTTATTTGAAAATAAAACTTAAAATTTCCTGATTACAAAATAATATATCTTTATTAAAGAAAGTAGGAAAATACTGAAAAGCATGAACAAGAAAAATGTGATCACTCATAATTCCACAATCCCCACCATTTTAGCATATATCCTTCCAATAGTTTTTGTGTATGTGTGTGCATTTGTAACTTACATGAATGTGATCTTACTGTACATACTACTTTGTTGTAATTTCTTATTTTCATTTACCAAAATTATGAATATTTTTCATATCATATCCCTAATTATATATAGTCTTGTAATGGCTATCTTATATCATATCAAATGGTTATACCATAATGTGTTCAGGTACTCTCCTATGTGTATACATTTTAGGTTATTTTCAATATAAATTCTTATGGATAATGCTCTGATTAACGTTCTTTATAGCTGAGGCTTTATACTTATCTATAATTTTCCCTAGGATACATAACTGCAAGTAAAATTGCTAAGTCAAAGGATGTGCACATTTCTAAAAGCTCAAGAAATTACCAATTTCAGACACATATCCAAGTATGTACATGAAGGTAACATCTCAAGTCAGGTTTGGGAGACAGTTGACTAATAAGTTTGAAAAAGTCTAATCTGTATTGCATGCAATGCACCAGAATATATGCCAGGTATAGTAAAGTGTTTTTTTTTTTTTTTTGTTCTACAAGCTTTTTTTATTTATTTATTTTTTAATTTTTATTTATTTATTTTTTTTATATATGAAATTTATTGTCAAATTGGTTTCCATACAACACCCAGTGCTCATCCCAAAAGGTGCCCTCCTCAATACCCATCACCCACCCTCCCCTCCCTCCCACCCCCCATCAACCCTCAGTTTGTTCTCAGTTTTTAACAGTCACTTAGGCTTTGGCTGTCTCCCACTCTAACCTCTTTTTTTTTTTTCCTTCCCCTCCCCCATGGGTTCCCGTTAAGTTTCTCAGGATCCACATAAGAGTGAAACCATATGGTATCTGTCTTTCTCTGGATGGCTTATTTCACTTAGCATCACACTCTCCAGTTCCATCCACGTTGCTACAAAAGGCTATATTTCATTTTTTCTCATTGCCACGTAGTATTCCATTGTGTATATAAACCACAATTTCTTTATCCATTCATCAGTTGATGGACATTTAGGCTCTTTCCATAATTTGGCTATTGTTGAGAGTGCTGCTATGAACATTGGGGTACAAGTGCCCCTATGCATCAGTACTCCTGTATCCCTTGGGTAAATTCCTAGCAGTGCTATTGCTGGGTCATAGGGTAGGTCTATTTTTAATTTTTTGAGGAACCTCCACACTGCTTTCCAGAGCGGCTGCACCAATTTGCATTCCCACCAACAGTGCAAGAGGGTTCCCGTTTCTCCACATCCTCTCCAGCATCTATAGTCTCCTGATTTGTTCATTTTGGCCACTCTGACTGGTGTGAGGTGATACCTGAGTGTGGTTTTGATTTGTATTTCCCTGATAAGGAGCGACATTGAGCATCTTTTCATGTGCCTGTTGGCCATCCGGATGTCTTCTTTAGGGAAGTGTCTATTCATGTTTTCTGCCCATTTCTTCACTGGGTTATTTGTTTTTCGGGTGTGGAGTTTGGTGAGCTCTTTATAGATTTTGGATACTAGCCCTTTGTCTGATATGTCATTTGCAAATATCTTTTCCCATTCCGTTGGTTGCCTTTTAGTTTTGTTGGTTGTTTCCTTTGCTGTGCAGAAGCTTTTTATCTTCATAAGGTCCCAGTAATTCACTTTTGCTTTTAATTCCCTTGCCTTTGGGGATGTGTCAAGTAAGAGATTGCTACGGCTGAGGTCAGAGAGGTCTTTTCCTGCTTTCTCCTCTAAGGTTTTGATGGTTTCCTGTCTCACATTTAGGTCCTTTATCCATTTTGAGTTTATTTTTGTGAATGGTGTGAGAAAGTGGTCTAGTTTCAACCTTCTGCATGTTGCTGTCCAGTTCTTCCAGCACCATTTGTTAAAGGGACTGTCTTTTTTCCATTGGATGTTCTTTCCTGCTTTGTCAAAGATGAGTTGGCCATACGTTTGTGGGTCTAGTTCTGGGGTTTCTATTCTATTCCATTGGTCTATGTGTCTGTTTTTGTGCCATAAAGTTTTAAATGGAAGAGAGAAACACTGCCAAAATCCTAAAAGAGAATGTAGAGAAATATTCTCATAAGTATAAAAAGTAGGGGGTAAATACTGTTATAAAGATCTCAAAGCATAAAAGAAAATATTGATACATTTGAACACTTTCTAAACTTTTTGTGTCAAAAATATATCATGAAAAAGTTAGTAGACAAATGCCACGTACCAGAAAACATTTACATGTGCACAAGAAAAGCTCAATTTATCACTACGTAACGAGGTAAAGACTACCTATTGTTTATATGTAAGTGCATGTATGTATGTGTGTGTGTATAAATATGAACATACACACACATACTTGCTTGTGTCTTTTTCAATAAAGAGAAGTCAGATCTTTCTTGGGAGCTGGAAAAGAGATTTTCTGAGACCAAAATGAAAATTACAAAAGGTTTTTTTACTCTGACGTTCTGGTGAAGTGAGGCATAGGCATTTCACCCTGCTATACTTGAAGCCCAGATAGAAGGCATATTCCTTTCATCATTGCTTCTTCATTGCTCCAGTCTTGAGCTAAGGGCAAATATAAGTGAGCCATGAAAATCTGGGAGTGACTATTTAAATGCTGATAATCTATTCCAAGCTAAGATGAACAATGAAGCAGTACCACCTGTACATAATTTGTATGGCCAAAGTCTTTATACACTGTAAAAGAGAAGTCTTATATTTTAAGGCACTCTGAAGGAGAAAGGAGAGGGAAGAGAAAAGAGAAGAGAAGAGAAGAGGAGAAGCAAGTTGAACTAAACTACAAACCTAAAGACTTTTTCCTTGCAATAGTAACAGCAAAATATAGAAACCATTCCTTACAAAATTGTCTTAAACATGTTTTCCTAGCAAATACTAATCTCTACTAACCTTCACCTCATAATAAAGGAGGCTTAGTGTTGGTCTTCAGAAAAGAAATGTTTTATTGGCAGCCATGTAGTCTGGATAGAATGTCTTGTAGAAATCATAAAGCATGCCTTGACTGGTAGTAATGATGACAAAGACAGAATAGCTTTCAGGCACTGAAAATAAACTCCCTGAAATTAGCCATCTCCATTATCTTCCTCAATGTAAAACTGACTATCCATACCTTCCAACTCACCGTGACCTCTCTGTTAGACAAGTGGGAAAACAGAGTGGGCTGGGAAGTCTCAGAGCTTCTCTATTGTCTGGGTTTATGTACTTGGATGGACTCTTCCACAATCCTTTTTCATTATCAAACTTTCAAGATGGTTAATAATGAAAGATGCTAGGGTGAATCATTGGGCTATTCAATGATTATTAAAATCTTCTGCCTCCCCTGGGTGTCTCATCTTGTATCCAGCCCTAGCATTTTGTGTGTTGAAAAGAACATTGCCTGAAGGGGAAACACTTGGACAAACAGTATGCTTGGAAACAATCCAACTAAAAACTTTGAGGCATGTTCCTGACCCAAATAGGAACATATCCTATTGTCTTTTTGCCCCAGTTTTGCTTGATTTGTAATATCCAAAGAGTTGGAATTTTGAATAAATTCCAGTCTAATTTATACCAACCTGGAATGTAAATTTAATTCAGCAATTTACAAAATAGACAGGTCTGGTACTTCTGAAAGGCACAAAACAGAGCATCTTAGATACTATTTAAAACCGTCAACCAAGGCAGAATCTAGCATAGTACAGTGAACCAAGTAGGCATTTAGTCAACTTTTGCTGTATCAAACTTAATGAATTAGTAAAACAGCATTTTCTCTTAGTGTCTTGCTAAAAACTCTTCAGTGGTTTCCTATTAATAAGAAATCCAAGTTCAAAATCCTCTTCCCATTCCGTACCTAGCTGTAGTCACCAGCTTTATTCCATACTACCTACTGGCCTCCTTCGCCTTGGCCAAATAGGTAAAGTCTTTCAAGCCCTTGACTGGCCATACTACAACTTGCCCAAACACTTTACATTCTCCCATTTACAGCATGGATTCCACATCCTCTACTTATTCTGCCCTGATACTCTAGTTCCAAAGTACTTATTCCCACTTTTTTTCTTTTGCCTTTCCCTCTCATTTAACTCTTATTGTGGATACTTACCGGTTTCTTCAAATTTCAGGTTTTCCAGGTTTTTTTCCCCTCTGCCAGATTATTAACTCTTAGAAATGAGGAGCTTCTATCTCTATTCTTTTTATATATCCTACCTCTTTTTTCTGGGTTCTTAACCTAGGGAGGGGACCCCACTAAGGGCCTGTGGATAGAACTATATTTCAGTGTGATAGATGTCTTTGTAATGGTACATCTTATTTATTTTTTAACTTTTTCATTGAAGTCGAACATACATCCATAAAAAAACACACAAACCATAAATGTACAGCTCAGTAAATTTTTACAAGGTGAACATAACTGTATAATTAGCATCCAGAAGAAACAAAAGTCTTGCCTGCACTCCAGAAGGGCCCCTCATGCTTCCTTCCAATAGGTACCCCTGAAGGGTAACACTTATCCTGATTTTTGACACCATAGATCAATTTTGCCTGTTTTTGAAGGTTAAATGATAGGAATTGCTGTTAATCTTAGTTTATGCACTTAAAAACATAATTCTGAGAAGGTATCCAAAACCTTTGCCAGACTGCAAAAAGTCTGTGTTGTGTGCACACATGTGCACATGCAACACACACACACACACACACACACACACACACACACACACACCACAATTACAAGAACCCCTGGACAATTTCTCAGACCTTCCTAGCTCTAGGATTTCTAAGAGTCTGATCTTTAATGAGGGAAAATTTACAGAACTAATTGCAAAAGCAAAGTGACTCAGAATCTGATAATGCCTAAAATAGATGGGCAGTGCCTACTAAGGTTTGCAAAGATTGATTCATTGTTAAGTCAGTTCTTGCTGCGAGGGCAGGGTGGGGAGAGTACTTTTTGACTGAGCAAAGATGAGCTTTATTTAAGTATTTTATCATAGATTGCTTGCGGCTTTGTGTGCTTTTCTCTTTCAAAATAATTTTCAAAAGTCACCCATTTTGTAGATGTTGAGGATATTTCATTTAGCACAGGGTCTTGCAATGCATAAGGAGCTCAATAAATATCTGATTATTCATTTTGTGCTTCAGGTGGCCATCTTGAAACAAAATGTCAGTGAATTAAACCTTTCAAAAAGGTACAGCTTGTCTAATTTGCAGGGTTTTTTTAAATAAACAAACTGGAATAGAATTTGTTTGCTTGGTGCCAATTGTAGGGAAATAGGTTTGCACTGAGGATGAACACCACATGGACCTCTGAGTATAAGCAGAGACTAATTTACTTGTTCAAGAAAAGCTGCAAACTAGCATCAGTTCCCTGCAATGTCTTTGGAACATAAATACATCACTATACCTATCCATGTATTTTGCTTAGGGAGTTAGATGGCTCCTATCTGCATGTTCTTTTTGCCTAGCATTTTTCTTGTCTTGAATATCTTCCACATATTCAATATCATTTTTGGAGTGTTTAGTATTCACACAGAACTGCATTTAGAGGCTGTGGCCAATGAAGCAAATAGAATATGCTGACCCCAATCATCCCGTAACTTAATAACTACTTTGAGAAACAAGATATAATAACAAAAAAAAAGAGCTAAAGAAAAGTATAAGGCTGACTATATTCAAGTAACAACAATAAATGACAAAATTATTGAATGTTTAGTGATTAACGTCTATTGGGGTGGTTGGAAGACCTCAAAGAAGAGATCATCACCACTGTGGCTGATTCAGACCTTCTATATAGGAGAGGCTTAGGGGGTAGCAATCTGATTAGAAGGGAGGGCTGAAGGGTTTGTCTTGAAGCTGCATTTACATTACCAAACACATTATTCTTATGTGGACTATGTGTTTATTTGTGGTAGTCCTTGAAGAATAGATGGGGTCTGGCTTAGTGAAGGAGAGAGGCTCTTCTTGAGTTGAGGATTCAGAATCTGCTGTGTGTATAACTGCCTTTGTGGAAAATGTAATGTGGAAGACAAGGTTTCTATTTTCAAGAAAGTTGTATGTAAGAGGTATGATATACATACATAGAAAGTCATTACAGATGGAAAGCATTTTAAAATAAATGCCAAGTTCAGGCAATAAGTGATCAGAAGAGAAAGCATTCAGCATTTGCCTTGGTGGTCAAGGAAGGCTTCCTGGATCCAGTGCAACATGAGGTAGGCCTCGAAATAGACATGGAAATTGGATAGGCAGAACGAAGATGGAGCCCAGGCTGAATTACATTGATTGTCTAGTCTCTGACTTCTCAGTCAGCATTGAACACTCTTCCTGTGACTCACCTTCTGCATGACATCATTTTAAAGATCTTAAGCAAATAGTGCCTTGAATTGTTTTAGAATGATAAGCTTTATTTCCCCCAACCAGCCTGTTGAATGATTATTTAGCATTAGGAGGTAGTTCTGGATCATACCTTACTGTCCTGAAAGAATTAACAGGACACTCCTATAGGTATCTCACTGCTAGGAGTTCAGGCACTGGGCCACAGACTTTAGATAAGAGAAATGCCGTGCTGGAGTGCACTTAATAAGAGGGAGCTTCTCTGTCCCTACACATTTGATGAATTCACTCAGTTTGGGAAAACCCAAGCCAGGGCACAGACGTTAAGATGAGTAAAGAAAAGCTCTGTTCACCTTTTTCATTCCAAGGTTGTGAATTCATTCTTGGGACGCCTTGAGAAGGGAGGGTGGAGAGAGTAGGAGGAGGAGTAGAGGTGGGGGATACAGAGTTTCTGACCTGAATTCCACAACAGAGGAATGTGTGAACAGTGAGAGCACAGGTACAGGCTAGTGCTCTCACATACCTGGGGAAAGCAGTTTTCATCCAACTTCCATTACTCCATAAACAGTTGACAGTTTGCTCTCAAGAATTAATATTATTTGCTGCGTTTCCCCCAGAGTTTGGAGAATGAGAGAGGGGTGCTATGAAAAGGGAGGACAGAGAAATAACATTTTAAAACAGATATGTCTAGAATGACAACGTGAATGGTTTAATGCGAGTTAAAGCAGTCTTGGATCAGTCATGTTTTAAAGGGGGAATATAAGGGACACAACTAGTGTTTGTTCTGATTTATCATAAAACTACAAGATGGTTAACAGGGATGTAAAATGAGGTCAACCTCTCTTATTATGAAATCCTTTGAAAAAAGCTACATTAATATATTTTGAACTGTTTTAGTGAGTGACTCTTGGGCCAGGAGTTGGGTTCAGAAAATGTGAAGTGTCTGCTGGCATAAGCATAGTACATTTGTTCAAACTGCCATGCAAACTGTAAGGGTAAATGTAAAATAGAGCTCAAGGCACATAAAAAGGTAAAGGAAATGCACAAAGTGCTTAATCAGACTGACAGGATAAACCAAAGAAGTCGAGTCACTTCTATTCTATCAGATATAATGCTTTCTAGATATCAGGTTAAAGAAAAATATGAGATACCTATAGTTATAGTATCTGCTGATTCTCATTTTTCCTCCCACAGTATTTTTCTTTGTGAATGAATACTATCAGGGGGGTTTCTGCTCCTCACCTTAAGATTGATTCTTTTAGCTGAGGGAGCACATTTCATAGTGCAGGCAGGATCTGCCATCATGGAGAATAGTCTCCCTCAACCCCCAAATAGATGTTCTTCTTATTTTATTTTATTTTATTTTTGGTTTTTTGTTTTGTTTTACTTTGTTTTATTTATTTTATTTTATTTTACTTTATTTTTAGAGAGAGCGCAAGAGTGGGAGAGAGGGGCAGAGAGAGAGAGAGAGAGAGAGAGAGAGAGAGAATCCTAAGCAAGCTCCACACTTAGTGCAGAGCCCGATGTGGGGCTCGATCCCATAACCTTGGGATCATGACCTGAACCGAAATCAAGAGTCAGATGCTCAACTGATTGAGCCACCCAGGCGCCCCTTTTCCCATTTTAAACTGTGAGTCAAAATCTGATGTTCCAGAAGTAGCATGTGGAAGGCCATACAGTAGTAACATGTGGTTAGCCTTTGATGAAAGAGCTGTTTATAAACTTCACTAGTAAAGGGTACTCTTGTCCTTATTGTTTTCTGTAATGCATGAGGAGGCAAAGACAAACAATGGTAAATTGGATTCTGTTGGGGTGGGATGGTGATAATATTAATATAAATACAAGCTTCACTCAATAATATACATAAATGTAGTTTTCTTTTTTAAATATTTTTAAACGTTTATTTTTGAGAGCCAGAGAGAGACAGAGCATGAACGGGGGACAGGGGGGAGCAGAAAGAGAGGGAGACACAGAATCCAAAGCAGGCTCCAGGCTCCAAGCTGTCAGCACAGAGCCCGATGCGGAGCTTGAAATCACGGACCACGAGATCATGACCTGATCCGAAGTCGGTTGCTTAACCAACTGAGCCTCCCAGGTCCCCTGCATAAATATAGTTTTATAAAGAAGGTGGTGTCTGGGGGCGCCTGGGTGGCGCAGTCGGTTAAGCGTCCGACTTCAGCCAGGTCACGATCTCGCGGTCCGTGAGTTCGAGCCCCGCGTCAGGCTCTGGGCTGATGGCTCGGAGCCTGGAGCCTGTTTCCGATTCTGTGTCTCCCTCTCTCTCTGCCCCTCCCCTGTTCATGCTGTCTCTCTCTGTCCCAAAAATAAATAAACGTTGGAAAAAAAAAAAACATTAAAAAAAAAAAAAAGAAGGTGGTGTCTAGCAACATAGAACCCCAGAACCTGTATTCATATATGGATCATTTTTAGTGTCAATTTTTTATTGAGGAGTAATACGCATTCAATAATGTATAAAAACCTTAACTGTTCAGTTAAATACAGAAAAACAACCACCTAGATGAAGATATAGAACATTTCTAGAATTGCACGAGACTCATTTCTATTTAACTTCTATTACCACAAATTATTTTTGACTGTTCTTAAACTTTATAAAAATGGAATCATAGTCTAGCTTTTTTGTCTCATCAGGTCTGTGAGATTTATTCATATTGTTGCAAGTAGAATTTACTACTAATTTTAATGTAAATCAACCAGTAAATAATTCAATGATTTTACAAGTAGATAATGAATACCTTATATGCTCCAGGCATAGTGCTAGGTGCTAGAAATCCATAACCCAGATGTATGTGGCCCCTGCCTTCAAGGAGCTCACAGTTTTAGTAGGTAAGATGGACAGGTTAAAAATGATAATATAGCCACACTGGCTTCCTTGTGATTACTATTTGCAAGAGAGATTTTTTCCATCCTTTTACTTTCAACGTACCTATGTCTTTATAGTTACTTAGTAACAGCTTTATTGAGGCTTAACTCATCTAACAGCATTCTATTCGCTTATTTAAAGTGTACAATTCAATGATATTTCGTATATTTACAAATACATACAACCATCACCATGGTCAAGTTTGAACCACTTTCACTGTCTCAAAAAGAAATCCTATACCCATTAGGAATGACCCCCCCATAACCTCATCTGCCCAGATCCTAAGCAACTCCTAATTTACATTCTGTCTCTAGAAATTTGCCTATTCTTGACATTTCATATAAATGGAATCATACAGTATGTGGTGTTTTTAACTGGGTTCTTTCATTTAGCAGAAATATTTTCAAGGTTCATTAATTTGTACATGAATTAGTACTTCATTCTTTTCTATGGTTGAATAACATTCCATCATGTGAATAAACCATGAATTATTCATCCATTCATCAGTTTAAAGACATTTGGATTTTTTCCACTTTTTGGCTATTATGAACAGTGTTGCTATGGACATTCACATATGTTTACCGATGTCTTGAGGATATACATAGGAGTGGAATTGATGGGTCAAATGATATCTATATTAACTTTTTTAAAATTTTTTTTTTCAACATTTATTTATTTTTGGGACAGAGAGAGAGAGACAGAGCATGAACGGGGGAGGGGCGGAGAGAGAGGGAGACACAGAATCGGAAACGGGCTCCAGGCTCTGAGCCATCAGCCCAGAGCCTGACGCGGGGCTCGAACTCACGGACCGCGAGATCGTGACCTGGCTGAAGTCGGATGCTTAACCGAGTGCGCCACCCAGGCGCCCCTATATTAACTTTTTAAAGAACCATTTAGACTGTTTTCCAAAACGGCTACACCATTTTATATTACCACCAGCAGTGTATGAAGGTTTCAGTTCTCACATCCTTGTCAGCACCTGTTATTGACGTTTCGATTATAGCCGTTCTAGTGGGTATGAGGTGGTATCTCATTGTGGTTTTGATTTACATTTCCCTAATAGCTAATGATGTTTAGCATCTTTCCATGTGCTTATTGGCCATTTATACATTTCCTCTGGGGAAATGTCTATTCAGCTCATTTGTCCATTTTTAAAGTTTATTTATTTTGAGAAAGAGAGAGAGAGAGAGAGAGAGAGAGAGAGAGCAGGGAAGGGGCAGAGAGAGAAGGAAAGAGAGAATCCCAAGTGGGCTCCACACTGTCAGGGTGGAGCCCAATGCAGGACACCAGTCCACACACCACAAGATCATGACCTGAGTCGAAATCAAGAGTCAGATGCTCAACCGAGTCACCCAGGTGCCCCTCATTTGTCCATTTTTAATTGGGTTGTTTTCCTATTACTAAGTTGTAACAGTACTTTATGGGTTCTAAATATGAGGACCTTTGATATATGATTTGCAAATATTTTCTCCCGTTACCTGGGCTGTATTTTCAATTTCTTGATGATGTCCTTTGAGGCACTAAAGTTTTTAATTTTAACAAAGTCCACTATATTTTTTCCCCTTATTGCTCATTATTTTGGAGTCATATTTAAAGATCCATTGCCAGATCTGAAGATTTATCTCTGGTTTCTTCTAAGAGCCTTATAGTGTTAACTCTTACGTTTAGGATTTTGATCCATTTACAGGTAAATTTTGTATATGGTGTGAAGTAAGAAGCCAACTTCATTCTTTTGCATGTGGATACCCAGTTGTCACAGCATCATGTGTTGAAAAGGCTTCCTTCCACATTGAGTGATCCTGAAATCCTGCCAAAAATAAATTGACTCAGATGAATGGGTTTATTTCTGTAGTCTCAATTCTATTCCATTGATCTATATGTGTATCCTTACACCAATACTACACTGTCTGGATTACTGTTGTTTTGTGTTAAGTTTTGAAATCAGGAAGTGTGAATCCTACAACTTTGATCTTATTTTTCAAAACCAATTTGGCTATTCTGAGATCCTTGCAATTCCATATGGATTTTAGAATCAGCTTGAAATTTTTTACAAAGAAGCCAGATGGGATTCTGGTGGGAATTGAATTGAATTTATAGATCAACAGGGGAGTCTCACCATCTTAAAATATTGTTTTCTGATCATTGAACATGGATTTTATTTATTTATTTATTTATTTACTTATTTATTTATTAAGTTTATTTTTATTTATTTATTTAGAGAGAAAGCAAGCAGGACAGGGGGAGAGAGAGAGGGAGACAGAACCCAAGCAGGCTCCACCTGGCAGCACAGAGCCTGATGCAGGGCTCCAACCCATGAACTGTGAGATCATGACCTGAGCCAAAATCAAGAGTCAGACACTTAACCGACTGAGTCACTCAGGCACCCCTATTTCCACTCATTTAGGTTTAAAATTTTTTTCAAATATGTTTTACTGATTTCAGAGTATAGATTCTATACATTTTTATTGAATTAATTCCTATGTATTTTATTCTTTTGGTGCTATTATAAATGGAATTGCTTTCTTTTTAATGCTTATTTATTTATTTTGGAGAGACCACACATGTGCAAGCATGGGAGGGGCAGAGAAAGAGAGAGACAGAGAGACAGAGACAGAGAATCCCAAGCATGCTCCACATTGTCGGTGTGGAACTGGACACAGGGCTAGATCCCATGATCTGTGAAATCATGACCTCAGCTGAAATCAAGAATCAGACACTTAACTGACTGAGTCACCCAGGCCCCTGAATTGTTATCTTAATTTCACTTTCCAATTATTCATTTCCAATGTATAGAAATATAATTGGGGGCACCTGGGTGGCTCAGTCAGTTGAGTGTACAACTCTTTATTTTGGCTCAAGTCATGATCCCAGGGTCATAGGATCAAGCCTCATGTTGGGCTCCATGCTCAGTGAGGACCCTGCTTAAGATTCTCTCCCCCTCTGCCCCTCCCCTTCACTCGTGCACTCTCTCTCTCTAAAATAAATAAATAAATAAATAAATAAATAAATAAATAAATACATGCATACATACATAAAATACAAAAAATATAATTGATTTTTGTGTACTGATCTTGTATCCTGCAACTTTGCTGGACTCTTTACTAGTTCTAGTAGTTTCTCTTTTACTAGTTTTAATGGATTTCTTAGATTTTTTATATACATTATTATGTCATTTGTCAATAGGTAGTTTTGCTGTTTTATAATATGTATGACTTTGATTTCATTTTCTTGTCTAATTGCTCTGGATACAATTTTCACAGTACACTGCTGAATAAAAGTGGTGAGAATGAACATCCTTGTCTTGCTCCTAATCTTAGGAGGAAAACCTTCAGTCTTTTACCATTAAGTTTGATATTAACTTTAGGCTTATTGTAGATGTCCTTTATCACATTGAGGAAATTTTCTATTCCCAGTTCATTGAATGTTTTTATCATAAAAGCATGTTGAGTTTTGTCAAATGCCTTTTCTGGGTCTATTGAGATGATCATATTGTACAGTATATTACATTAATTTATTTTCAGTTTTGTTTGCTCTTCCTTTTCCAATTCCTTAAAGTGTAATTTTAGATTATTGATTTGAGATCTTTCTTCTGTCTTAATATAAGCATTTATAGCTATAAATTTCTCTTTAAGCACTGTTTGACCTGCATCTCATAAGTTTTGGTAAGTTTGTCTTTATTTTTATTTATCTCAGAGTATTTTATGATTTTGCTTTTTATTTCTTCTTTGATCCACTGGTTATTTAAGAGAATGGTTCAATTCCACATACTTGTGATTTTCCCAAGTATTTTCCAGCTATTGTTTCTAATTTCATTACACTGTAGTTGCAGAACATACTTTGTATTATTTCTATCCTTTTAAATGTATTGAGGTTTGTTTCATGTACTAGCATATGGTATGTCCTGGAAAATATTCCATGTGCAATAAAGAGGAATGTATATTTTGCTGTTGTTCAAAGGAATAATCTATAGATGTCTGTTAGGCTTATAGTGTTGTTCAAGTCTCCTCTTTTCTTATTGATCTTCTGCCTACTTGTATCCATTATTGAAAGTGAGGAATTAAAGTCTCCAACTACTTTTGATGAATTGTTTTCTCCCTTCACATCTGTTGATTTTGCTTTATGTATTTTGGTGTTCTGTTAAAATGCATATATGTTTATAATTGTTATATCTTCCTAAATGATTTTACCATTATTAAATGCCCCTCTTATCTCTAGTAACACTGTTTTAAAGTCAATTTTATCTGATTTTCTCTTTATTTAAAGTATGGCTTTTTATACTAAAATTATGATTCTATAGTTGAGTCAAATGGATCTTGCTTTTTATCCATTCTGACAATCTATGCCTTTAAATTGCAGTAGTTAGTCCATTTACTTTGAATGTAATAATTGTTATGGTTGGGTTTAAGTCTGGTTACTTGCTATTTGTTTTCTATTTGCTTTCCCCCTGTTCTTTGTTCCTTTGTTTTTCCATTCCTGTATGCTTCTGAATTAATCACAGATGTTTTTAAATTTTGTTTTGTGTTCCATTTTATCTCCTCACAATATTTGCTTTTTATTTATGGCTCTTGGTTATTGTAGTTTTTAATGGGGAGGTTTCCACAGTGCTTGTGCTGGGAATTACAGTTCATCACAATACACATGTTCATGGGTAGAAAAATATGGAATAATCAAGATTTTCTTTGTACCTGGATCTCAAAGACTAAAGTAGAGGTTAACATAACCATTAATCAGACTGGACTGATGATAATATTTACATTTATCAAGTACTTATTATGTGCCAGGCACTGTGCTAACTCCTTTATGCACTTTAAATTAAATCATTTAATCCTGACAACCACCTAATGGAGGATATATGAGAAAACTGAGGCTTGGTAACCTTCCAAAGTTCACATAGCAAGCAAGAGGAGGTTCCAGGGTTGAAACTCTGCTAGAAATAGTGGAGATAAAAGAGAAGTTGCATATTATTGTTGGGGTGCATTTGAAGATTTCTCAGCAGAGGTGAGATGTGAGCAGACTTGTATTTCAGCTCTGGGTGCTGAATTGGAAGTTGATTGGAGGAGATGAAACCTAGGGCTGAGAAACCAGTGAAGACACCACTGTTATAACCTAGGCGAGAAATGATGAGGGCATAAAATTAGTAATAGTGGAGGTGGAAAGGAAAATTCACATTCTAAAGAAAAAGAGAAATGAATGCATGCACTGGAATTAATATGACCTGCGGGGCACCTGGCACCTGCAGGGCTCAGTTGGTTAAGCGTCTGACTCTTGATTTCAGCTCAGGTCATGATCTCACAGTTCATGAGTTCAAGCCCTGCATTGGGCTCTGTGCCGACAGCCCGGAGCCTGCTTGGAATTCTCTGTCTCCCTCTCTCTCTGCCCCTCCCCTGCTCTTGCATGTGCACGTGTGCTCTCTTTCTCTCAAAAATAAACATTAAAAAAAGAGAGAAACTATGACTTTAGAAAAAAGAATTAACATGACCTGATATTGCATTAGTCATAAGGAGTGAGAAAAAAGAGTAAAATTGAGAATGAAAAGTTCTTACTTTGTGCCTTGTACTGTGCTAAACTGAGGAAGAATAATAATATCAATTATTAATTGTAATATGATCAATTGCATAGACATATATATGTTAGACTATGTACTAATGCTGTTGACATTAATAACGTTGTTGTTGTTAATGATACTCTTGTTGCCAATAACTTTTTAATGAATATGATAGTAATCAACATTTATTAAGTGCTACAACGTGCTATGTAGTGTTCTAATGGTTTTGTTTACATACATTACCTCCTTGAATCTCCGTAACCATTTAAGAGTTAGGTACATAATTCTCATTTTTCAGCTGTGGAAGCTGGGGTACAAGGAGGTTAAGTAACTGCCTAAAGTCACACAAGCTAGGAAAGAGTGTGGCCAAATCTAGCCTGAAGGTGTAGCTATCTTTTATTTGGTCTGCACAATATTTTAAGTTAGTTTGTTTTTAACATGCAAACAAAGACAATTCACATTTTTTAAAGGTACAGATAAATGGTTCAGCTTGTTTTTTAAAAATATGATAGAATGTAGCTACACTTGGCTTGCTTTCCCACATGGCAATGTTCAGCCAGGCTCAATGAGCTTCCCCTTTAGAGGAGGCATAGGCTGTCATAGACCTCAATGCCCACCCAGCCTGCTTCACTCATTTATGTTACTTGACTGTTTCTCTGGGGATATCAGTCAGGAACCTTAAGGCGTAAGACATAACCTACAGTTCTCAGGGAATTTTAGAGGTAGACAAACATGGATAAAACAAAAATTAAAAATACAACTTATAGTTTAATAATACACCCATGATTGAAGATACAGCATTTTAAAGAGATAGTGATGAAGTAGGCATTTTAATCGCAGATGTCTTACAATTGAAGAGTAGGTGAAAAATAAAGTTGTAAGTGGTGTTTATCTACTTTATGGAAATAATATTCTAATAATAATAGTGCTCACCATGTCCCAGTCATTGTAATAAGTGCTTTATATGCATGTATCTCTTTGAATCCTTTCAACAACCCTATGAAATAGATGATTATTATCCCTTTTTTATAGGTGAGTAAACCAAGGCCCATACCAGTTTGGCAATATGTTCAAGGACACACAGTAACTTAGTGACTCAAGAACCCTGAGCTGCCAACTTGCCGTTCAATGTCCTTCATAGTATAATTTCAGAAAGAGTTGAAATTCTAGACAGTTTCCCCATTCTCTAAGGACAGGTTGTAAACTGAGGAGGTAAAATGGTGCAACGAATTTGCAAGTAGATTTGCCTCAGGTGTTCCAGAGTTGTCTCTAAATTTCTTTCAGGGAACGGTTGAATAAAAGATGAGAGAGATCAGTAGTGGTAAAAGAGATCCCAAAAGTTAATCAATACCACAGATTGTTCTGGATTGAAATTGATGTTACTGCTTTGTGGAAAAGGTCCTAGGCCCAATGTGTATCCACTCCCCTGTCCATTATAAAGCCCAGTAAATAACCTGTGGGCCAATGGATACCTCACTATTCACTCTGGTCAGTGCATGATCTATTCCTCTAGCTCTGAAGAAATCCAGTTTCCAAAAAGTTAGTTTAACATTTTTTTCTTAAATGGCAATTCAGCTATTTATGCACTAGTTTACTGAGATAATCTCCTTAAGCTGTAGTGAGCAATTTATATAGGAAAGAATATCAACAGCAGTCTTGATTCACAGAAGTGAAAAATAGCCTTCATAAATTTAACCTATGTTAATTAGATATATTAAGATTAGATTGTGTTATGGAAATGGATTGATGGCATTACCTAGTTAACTGAGTGTAAAGCAGAAACTCGTCTGCTAAAAAGTCTCAGTAATGCATAAACCCAGGAGATTCCATGCTGAATCCTTAGTGTGTTGGGTCAGTTAGTGGATTCTCGGGATCATTATCAAATATTGGTGACAGTGGGATTTGTAGGACAGACCACTGGGTTCAGCCTCTTGAAGAACTCTGAAGGACTCTGGTTGTTGGCAATAATGAAGAGAGAGGTCAAAAAGAAAATTTGTAGAGCAAATAGATGACTCTGAGTCTCCAACTCCTGGTGGGATGTCTTTTTTTCTGTACCATCCAGACTTGAGAGCTTTTTAAAAATATTAATTTCTTTTAAATGTCATATGGGGACAACTCTAGTATTTTTTCACATGTAATGCTCTAATGCTACTAGTGTGCCTCCATCAGTTGTGAGGTGTACTTTAAATAACACAGTAGAAATAACACACTAAAATTTGTGATTTTCTGATATAAATAAACCAGACTCAAGTTTATTCCATGCATCGGTCAGGATATCAGTAGAAAGCAGATGGCATACTCAAAAGACTAATTAAAGAGAATTTAATGAAGTGACTATTTACAAAAGTGTGGGCATTTTCCCTGGGCACAAAACAGAATAGAAAAAGGTAGATCTGCAGAGGCAAGCAGAATATGCAGCACAGCCCTTAACAATATGTTAGATCAATTGCAGTAACAAAAACAAAACAAAGCAAATTTCAGGGGCTTAACATAATAAAGGTCCAATGTGAGTACATGGAGGAAACAGGTGCCTCTGTTCCACGTAGTCATTCAAGCACCCAAGCACCTTCCATCAAGTTTGTGTCATGGCCTAAAGCAGAGGGCAGCAATCTGTTCTGTAAGGGACCAGGTAGTAAATACTTCAGGCTTTGTAGGCCATACATTCTCTCTCATAACTACCCAGCTCTGCTATTGTAACATGAAAGAAGCCATAGACAAAGCTTAAATGAACAAGTGTGGCTGCATTCCAAGAAAAATTTTATTCACAAAAATGGGCAGTGGTTGGATTTTATCCATGGACCATATAGATTGCCAACCTTTGCCATCAAAGTCTTCCTTGGAGGCAGAGAGGGAAGATGGCAGCGTAGGAGGACGCTGGGCTCACCGCTCGTCCTGCTGATCACCTAGATTCCACCTACACCTGCCTAAATAACCCAGAAAACCGCCAGAGGATTAGCAGAACGGAGTCTCCAGAGCCAAGCGCAGATGAGAGGCCCACGGAAGAGGGTAGGAAGGGCGGAGAGGCGGTGCGCGCTCCACAGACTGGCGGGAGGGAGCCGGGGCGGAGGGGGGTCTCGCCGACTGAGCAGAGCTTCCAAGTCTGGCTGGCAAAAGCAGAGGGGCCTGACGGACTGTGTTCCAACAGCAAGCGCGACTTAGCATCTGGGAGGTCATAAGTTAACAACTCTGCTTGGAAAGTGGGAAGGCTGGAGGACAAAGGGAAGGAGAGCTGCTGAGCCCCGGACAACAGAGCTCAGTTTGGCGGGGAACAAAGGCGCTCACCAGTGCCATCTCCCCTGCCCATCCCCCAGCCAAAATCCCAAAGGGAACCAGTTCCTGCCAGGGAACTTGCTCACTCCACGCAAACACCCAACTCTGTGCTTCTGTGGAGCCAAACCTCCGGCAGCGGATCTGACTCCCTCCCGCTGCCACAGGGCCCCTTCTGAAGTGGATCACCTAAGGAGAAGTGAGCTAAGCCTGCCCCTCCTGCCCCCGTGCACCTTGCCTACCCACCCCAGCTAATACGTCAGATCCCCAGCATCACAAGCCTGGCAGTGTGCAAGTAGCCCAGACTAGCCACGCCACCCCACAGTGAATCCCGCCCCTAGGAGAGGGGAAGAGAAGGCACACACCAGTCTGACTGTGGCCCCAGCGGTGGGCTGGGGGCAGACATCGGGTCGGACTGTGGCCCTGCCCACCAACTCCAATTATACACCACAGCACAGGGGAAGTGCCCTGCAGGTCCTCACCACACCAGGGACTATCCAAAATGACCAAGCGGAAGAATTCCCCTCAGAAGAATCTCCAGGAAATAACAACAGCTAATGAACTGATCAAAAAGGATTTAAATAATAATAACAGAAAGTGAATTTAGAATAATAGTCATAAAATTAATCGCTGGGCTTGAAAACAGTATACAGGACAGCAGAGAATCTCTTGCTACAGAGATCAAGGGACTAAGGAACAGTCACGAGGAGCTGAAAAACGCTTTAAACGAAATGCAAAACAAAATGGAAACGAAGACGGCTCGGATTGAAAAGGCAGAGGAGAGAATAGGTGAACTAGAAGATAAAGTTATGGAAAAAGAGGAAGCTGAGAGAAAGAGAGATAAAAAATCCAGGAGTATGAGGGGAAAATTAGAGAACTAAGTGATACACTAAAAAGAAATAATATACGCATAATTGGTATCCCAGAGGAGGAAGAGAGAGGGAAAGGTGCTAAAGGGGTACTTGAAGAAATCATAGCTGAGAACTTCCCTGAACTGGGGAAGGAAAAAGGCGTTGAAATCCAAGAGGCACAGAGAACTCCCTTCAGACGTAACTTGAATCGATCTTCTGCACAACATATCATAGTGAAACTGGCAAAATACAAGGATAAAGAGAAAATTCTGAAAGCAGCAAGGGATAAACGTGCCCTCACATATAAAGGGAGACCTATAAGACTCGTGACTGATCTCTCTTTTGAAACTTGGCAGGCTAAAAAGAATTGGCACGATATCTTCAGTGTGCTAAACAGAAAAAATATGCAGCTGAGAATCCTTTATCCAGCAAGTCTGTCATTTAGAATAGAAGGAGAGATAAAGGTCTTCCCAAACAAACAAACACTGAAGGAATTTGTCACCACTAAACCAGCCTTACAAGAGTTCCTAAGGGGGACCCTGTGAGACAAAGTACCAGAGACATCGCTACAAGCATAAAACATACAGACATCACAATGACTCTAAACCCGTATCTTTCTATAATAACACTGAATGTAAATGGATTAAATGCGCCAACCAAAAGACATAGGGTATCAGAATGGATAAAAAACAAGACCCATGTATTTGCTGTCTACAAGAGACTCATTTTAGACCTGAGGACACCTTTAGATTGAGAGTGAGGGGATGGAGAACTATTTATCATGCTACTGGAAGCCAAAAGAAAGCTGGAGTAGCCATACTTATATCAGACGAACTAGACTTTAAATTAAAGGCTGTAACAAGAGATGAAGAAGGGCATTATATAATAATTACAGGGTCCATCTATCAGGAACAGCTAACAATTATAAATGTCTATGCGCCGAATACCGGAGCCCCCAAATAAATAAAACAATTAGTCATAAACATAAGCAACCTTATTGATAAGAATGTGGTAATTGCAGGGGACTTTAACACCCCACTTACAGAAATGGGTAGATCATCTAGACACATGGTCAATAAAGAAACAAGGGTCCTGAATGAGACATTGGATCAGATGGACTTGACAGATATATTTAGAACTCTGCATCCCAAAGCAACAGAATATACTTTCTTCTCGAGTGCACATGGAACATTCTCCAAGATAGATCATATACTGGGTCACAAAACAGCCCTTCATAAGTTTACAAGAATTGAAATTATACCATGCATACTTTGAGGCCACAATGCTATGAAACTTGAAATCAACCACAGGAAAAAGTCTGGAAAACCTCCAAAAGCATGGAGGTTAAAGAACACCCTACTAAAGAATGAGTGGGTCAACCAGGCAATTAGAGAAGAAATTAAAAAATATATGGAAACCAATGAAAATGAAAATACAACAATCCAAACGCTTTGGGATGCAGCGAAGGCAGTCCTGAGAGGAAAACACATTGCAATCCAGGCCTATTTCAAGAAACAAGAAAAATCCCAAATACAAAATCTAACAGCACACCTAAAGGAAATAGAAGCAGAACAGCAAAGGCAGCCTAAACCCAGAAGAAGAAGAGAAATAATAAAGATCAGAGCATAAATAAACAATATAGAATCTAAAAGAACTGTAGAGCAGATCAACGAAACCAAGAGTTGGTTTTTTGAAAAAATAAACAAAATTGACAGACCTCTAGCCAGGCTTCTCAAAAAGAAAAGGGAGATGACCTAAATAGATAAAATCATGACTGAAAATGGGATTATTACAACCAATCCCTCAGAGATACAAACAATTATCAGGGAATACTATGAAAAATTATATGCCAACAAATTGGACAACCTGGAAGAAATGGACAAATTCCTAAACACCCACACTCTTCCAAAACTCAATCAGGAGGAAATAGAAAGCTTGAACAGACCCATAACCAGCGAAGAAATTGAATCGGTTATCAAAAATCTCCCAACAAATAAGAGTCCAGGACCAGATGGCTTCCCAGGGGAATTCTACCAGACGTTTAAAGCAGAGATAATACCTATCCTTCTCAAGCTATTCCAAGAAATAGAAAGGGAAGGAAAACTTCCAGACTCATTCTAGGAAGCCAGTATTACTTTGATTCCTAAACCAGACAGAGACCCAGTAAAAAAAGAGAACTACCGGCCAATATTCCTGATGAATATGGATGCAAAAATTCTCAATAAGATACTAGCAAATTGAATTCAACAGCATATAAAAAGAATTATTCACCATGATCAAGTGGGATTCATTCCTGGGATGCAGGGTTGGTTCAACATTCGCAAATCAATCAACGTGATACATCACATTAATAAAAGAAAAGAGAAGAACCATATGATCCTGTCAATTGATGCAGAAAAGTCCTTTCACAAAATTCAGCACCCTTTCTTAATAAAAACCCTTGAGAAAGTCGGGATAGAAGGAAGATAGTTGAAGATCATAAAAGCCATTTATGAAAAGCCCACAGCTAACATCATCCTCAATGGCAAAAACTGAGAGCTTTTTCCCTGAGATCAGGAACACGACAGGGATGCCCACTCTCACCGCTGTTGTTTAACATAGTGCTGGAAGTTCTAGCATCAGCAATCAGACAACAAAAGGAAATCAAAGGCATCCAAATTGGCAAAGATGAAGTCAAGCTTTCGCTTTTTGCAGATGACATGATATTATACATGGAAAATCCGATAGACTCCACCAAAAGTCTGCTAGAACTGATACATGAATTCAGCAAAGTTGCAGGATACAAAATCAATGTATAGAAATCAGTTGCATTCTTATACACTAACAATGAAACAACAGAAAGACAAATAAAGAAACTGATCCCATTCACAATTGCACCAAGAAGCATGAAATACCTAGGAATAAATCTAACCAAAGATGTAAAAGATCTGTATGCTGAAAACTATAGGAAGCTTATGAAGGTAATTGAAGAAGATATAAAGAAATGGAAAGACATTCCCTGCTCATGGATTGGAAGAATAAATATTGTCAAAATGTCAATACTACCCGGGGCGCCTGGGTGGCGCAGTCGGTTAAGCGTCCGACTTCAGCCAGGTCACGATCTCACAGTCCGTGAGTTTGAGCCCCGCGTCAGGCTCTGGGCTGATGGCTCAGAGCCTGGAGCCTGTTTCCGATTCTGTGTGTCCCTCTCTCTCTGCCCCTTCCCCGTTCATGCTCTGTCTCTCTCTGTCCCAAAAATAAATAAACGTTGAAAAAAAAATTTAGATAAAAATAAATAAATAAATAAATAAATAAATAAATAAAAAATGTCAATACTACCCAAAGCTATCTACACATTCAATGCAATCCCAATCAAAATTGCACCAGCATTCTTCTCGAAGCTAGAACAAGCAATCCTAAAATTCATATGGAACCACAAAAGGCCCCGAATAGCCGAAGTAATTTTGAAGAAGACCAAAGCAGGAGGCATCACAATCCCAGACTTTAGCCTCTACTACAAAGCTGTAATCATCAAGACAACATGGTATTGGCACAAAAACAGACACATAGTCCAATGGAATAGAATAGAAACCCCAGAACTAGACCCACAAACGTATGGCCATCTCATCTTTGACAAAGCAGGAAAGAACATCCAATGGAAAAAAGACAGCCTCTTTAACAAATGGTGCTGGGAGAACTGGACAGCAACATGCAGAAGGTTGAAACTAGACCACTTTCTCACACCATTCACAAAAATAAACTCAAAATGGATAAAGGACCTGAATGTGAGACAGGAAACCATCAAAACCTTAGAGGAGAAAGCAGGAAAAGACCTCTCTGACCTCAGCCGTAGCAATCTCTTACTCGACGCATCCCCAAAGGCAAGGGAATTAAAAGAAAAAATGAATTACTGGGACCTTATGAAGATGAAAAGCTTCTGCACAGCAAAGGAAACAACCAACAAAACTAAAAGGCAACCAACGGAATGGGAAAAGGTATTTGTAAATGACATATCGGAGAAAGGGCTAGTATCCAAAATCTATAAAGAGCTCACCAAACTCCACACCCGAAAAACAAATAACCCAGTGAAGAAATGGGCAGAAAACATGAATAGACACTTCTCTAAAGAAGACATCCCGATGGCCAACAGGCACATGAAAAGATGTTCAACGTCGCTCCTTATCAGGGAAATACAAATCAAAACCACACTCAGGTATCACCTCACGCCAGTCAGAGTAGCCAAAATGAACAAATCAGGAGACTATAGATGCTGGAGAGGATGTGGAGAAACGGGAACCCTCTTGCACTGTTGGTGGGAATGCAAATTGGTGCAGCCGCTCTGGAAAGCAGTGTGGAGGTTCCTCAGAAAATTAAAAATAGACCTACCCTATGACCCAGCAATAGCACTGCTAGGAATTTACCCAAGGGATACAGGAGTACTGATGCATAGGGGCACTTGTACCCCAATGTTTATAGCAGCACTCTCAACAATAGCCAAATTATGGAAAGAGCCTAAATGTCCATCAACTGATGAATGGATAAAGAAATTGTGGTTTATATACACAATGGAATACTACGTGGCAATGAGAAAAAATGAAATATGGCCTTTTGTAGCAACGTGGATGGAACTGGAGAGTGTGATGCTAAGTGAAATAAGCCATACAGAGAAAGACAGATACCATATGGTTTCACTCTTATGTGGATCCTGAGAAACTTAACAGAAACCCATGGGGGAGGGGAAGGGGAAAAAAAAAGAGGTTAGAGTGGGAGAGAGCCAAAGCCTAAGAGACTGTTAAAAACTGAGAACAAACTGAGGGTTGATGGGGGGTGGGAGGGAGGGGAGGGTGGGTGATGGGTATTGAGGAGGGCACCTTTTGGGATGAGCACTGGGCGTTGTATGGAAACCAATTTGACAATAAATTTCATATATTAAAAAATAAATAAATAAATAAATAAATAAGAAAAAAAAACAACAAAGTCTTCCTTGGAATCCTCTTTATCTGAGGGCAAGTAAGAGGAGAGCTTGTGGAAGATTGCATGAGATATTTTTATGGATCACACCCATAAGTGGCATATAAGAATTCTACCCACATTCCATTGGCTAGAACGCAGTCATGTGGCTGCACCTAACTTCAAGTGAGGCTGGGGAATATAGGCTAACTATGTGTCTGGAAAGAAAAGGAAAATCTTTGATAAACATGTAGCCAATCTCTACCACTTACTACTTCAAACTTTGCTCTAAACCAATATTTCTCAAAGGGTATTCCGTACATGCAACACATATACCAGAGACTTTCTTAGGAAAAGAAAATGAGTCTGAGGCCTTATAAGATTGGGAAATATGGGGCACCAGCATGGGTGGAATAGTCGGTTAAGCTTCTGACTTCAGCTCAGGTTATAATCTCGTGGTTCATGGGTTCCAGCCCCATGTTGGGCTCTGTGCTGAAAGCTCAGAGCCTGGAACCTATTTCAGATTCTGTGTCTCCCTCTCTCTCTGTCCCACCCCCCACTTGCACTCTGTCTCTCTGTCTCTCTCTCTGTCTCTCCGGCTCTGTCTCTGTCTCTGTTTCTCTCAAAAATAAATACACATTAAAAAATCTTTAAAAAGATTGGGAAATATATTTACTAGAGCCTCCCCTAATTTGGGATTTATAATGCATATTAATATATCAAAGGCTGTGAAAAGCCCTGTAGTGTATAAAATTGTAAACCTTTGTACATGTAAATTGTAAATCTTTGGCGAGATCTGCTTTATAATGAAGTCACTGGTGCTCACTTGCATTCTGAATGGAAGATGAAGAGAGTAGGGTTACAGGTAGTGCTGGGGGAATTATTTGCAATCCCAGATATACTCATGGGAATTCTTTATGCATGAAAACTTAAAAAAATTAATTGTAAAACCAGTACATGCATAGTTAAAAAATAAAAGTACCCTTCCTCTTAATCCTTCCCTACCGTCTGTATCAATTACCTGCTTACTTCAATTTCTGTGTATTGTACTTGTATGCCTATTGCTGTGCTCTGCTTCATGACTCTGGCATGCTGTCCTTCATGCCACCTTTACATTCAGCTCTCCCACTGGAATATAAATTATATGATTCCAAAGACTTTTGTCTGTTTCATCTATCCCTTTGGTATCTTCAATGCCTATAACATTGCTTGACATGTAGTAGATGTTCAGTAAATGTTGCATAAATAAAATCTTGTACTGCCTGATAGACTAGATTTCCTCTTCATACACAGAGGCAGGTAAAACCATGGTTTTTTCCCTCTCCTTATATCCAATAGTCAATTCTAGTTCCAGGCACCCCCAAGTTAGGACAGGCCATTTAGGGTATCAAAGAAAACTTCCCTGTTGTTCAGAGCAGTGATTCACAAACTGGGATGATTAAAAAATCACCTGGGGAGCTTTTAGAAGAGTGTAGATTTCCAGGTTTCCAAAATCCACATTTCTAATAATGAAATCAGGGACTCTGGAACTTTAAAAAACACAATTATTACTCTTTCAAATACACAAATATTTAATTAAAGGTTATTAAGTACCAACAGTGGACAAAATAGACTAAATTCCTTATTTTGTGGAGTTTGTATTCTAGTGTGGGGGGGGGCGAATTAGCAAATAAAATAGTTAACAAATAAATATATAATGTGTCAGTTCATATTAAGTCCCATGAAGAAAACTAAAAGAATAATGTGGTATGAAATGGCAGGAATGCATATAATATTTTAAGTGGGGTGGTCATTGAAGGGTGCTGGTTGTTTTCTGATTTTCACCACCTCCCCACTCCATCCAGCTCATTCTTCAACATTCTCTGTTCTGTTCTGTGCCTATGGTAGCCAGTCTCCAAGATGACCCACAGTGAACCTCAGCTCCTGCTATTCACGCCCTTGTGTGGTCACCTCTCACATTGGCTCAGAATCTGTGTGACCAAGAGAATATGGCAGAGGTGACAGTGTGTGATTTTCAAGGCTAGATTGTAAAAGACATTGCAGCTTCCACTTTGACCTCTTGAATCACTCACTCTGTGGGAATCCAGGTGCCATGTCACAAAGCCACTCAAGCAGTCCTGCAGAGAGGCCGACTTGGGGAAGAACTGAGGTGTCCTGCCAACAACCATCATCAACAGGTCACTCATGTGAGTGAGCCACTTTGAAAGGGGATCCTCCAGTCCTAGGCAAACCTTTAAATGACTGCAGCCCCAGCTGGCATCTTGACTGTAGTCTAATGTGAGATCCAGGACCTGAACCACCAAGATAAGCTGCTCCCAAATTCCTAACCCACAGAAACTATAAGACAACAGAAATTTTTATTGGTTGAAAAGAAACTCAAGTGACTCTGATGCTTAGTTGGGTTTAGCATTATTCTCAATATTTTTTTTCATAAGCCATGACATCCAATGAAAATTCACATGCATGACCTGTAGAAATTTTTTTAAGAAAGAGAGAGAACATGCAAGCTGGGGAGAGGGGCAGAGGGAGAGAGAGAGAGAGAGAATCTGTAAGCAGGCTCCAAGCTCAGCGCAGAGCCCAACACAGGGCTCGATCCAACGATGCTAAGATCATGAGCTGAGCTGAAACCAAGAGTCAGATGCTCAACCAACTGAGCCATCCAGGTGCCCTGACCCATAGACATTTTTAACAGTGGCTAGTTCTGAGAAAGGTGACTGGAATGTGCCTGTGGGAAGGGTAGGAAACTTTACATATATTTTATTATGTTTTTAAGTAATCTCTACCCCCGACATGGGGCTTGAACTCAATGACCCCAAGATGAAGAGTCGCATGCTCTACCGACTGAGACAGGAAGGTGTCCCTATATATTTTATCTATGTATATATACACCCTGTGGCATGCATGATTCCAAATCTACACATACTAGGGTACTAAGTTAAGCATACTAGGAAACTCAGGCAACATGACAGTTCAGGGAGGGATGGAGGGGCCCAGTTTCCATCATTCCATCATTCCATCAAAGTGGTGACAAGGTCTCTCCTGGACTTTCATAGCACCCTGGGCATAAGTCTAGCTCTGAACACATGTTGATAATATTAAGATTATGTGTCTGAAACCTTAGTAAGCTGAGCTGTCTCCAAGGCCTAACTAAAGTACCTGGCACATAACAGATGCTAATTAAAGCCTGCTAAAGTGAACTGAATAGAAGAGCCATCAAATTATGAGGACAGGAATACAGAGTTGGGGCCAGATCAGCAATGACAGTGATGTTGCATTATGTGTAGATTAGAGAGTTGAGTTAGAGCTCTTTAAATGCTCCCCCTCTCAACTATTATTTAGATTTATCCTAGGGGTTAGAGCATAGTTGAGGCTTCAGGCGAGAAGCAAATGGCCCCAAAAGTCAAGACTGAGAAGGCTGGAAAGCAGGTAAAAGCCCGACTGGTGTATTAAGATATCTGAAGAAAAGGCAGAGATGGAGGAGGTAATGGAATCTATTCTATACCAGCATATGAAGAAGGGTGTTAAAAGCAAGGTGTTGGTATCATTTTCCAAGAATCTCAAACAATCACATTAAGTTTCTAAACTCTCACTGATTCTGATTGTAAAATGTCTCTTCTTCAGGTAGCTCAGGAAAAAAAAATCTTTTAGGAAAATACTATTTTCTTTCATCTTCCAGTCATGTTAATCCATATTCTTGAGATCGGCAATTTGTAGTTCTTGAAATGTTAAGGAGAAAGCATACCAGGCATGTCAGATTAGTGGTGTTCACCAAAGAGGTACGTTGTGATGCATACCCACACAGACCAGCATCTTTCATTAAATACCAAAAAAGAAAAAAAAAACTTCATTCCTGAGACAAACACCATCAAAATGATTGAAAAAGCTACAGTCCAAATCATTCAATTCTTAATCCCTAGAGATGCTCTTCCCCTACAACCTAGCTGAGTAAAGAAGGCACTTCCTTGGAGATAGCAATTATATTAGAAAGCCTGGAGCCTTCCCCTTGATTACTTAAAATGATCTAAGTCCTTGAGCTAACTTAGATGGATGGTAATGGTTTCCAGGGGACAGAAAACTCAGAAAAGACAACTTCATTGCACTTCCTTTCCTGTCTACTTACTTCACGCTTTGGAAATACTTTTGTAAATTTTATTAAAGAGGCTGCAAGCCTTTTTAAAATGGATCAGAGAGCTCTCTCCTGATTTCAAATAGCTGAATGAAATTCTGCCAAGTGCTGATAATAACAATCCTTCTGTGTCATGGATGGTCAACCCTTACTCCCACCTTTAGAGTGAATGTGAAGTTCTAATCAGTGTAATGAATGAAGTACTTATTAACCTCTCAAAAAATACCCCAAATTGCTGTTCTTTTGTGAATTATATTGGTAAATTCTAGCTTTTTCCTCTGGGCCAGCTGCTCGTCCAGGGGCTTTGTGATTAAAAAGGCAGGAGGTTATTTACCAAATGGATAAATGAGGGGGTTGTTTACTAAAGAATTCACTTGACGTTGAGAACATTCTCTCCATGTTGAAAATAAGATTTGATTTATACCCCTTTAAAAATTACCTTTGAAGACTAAAATGTGAGGCACACCTGTGTTTAGGGACTATCAGTGGTTTATAAGCAGCAAACAAATGTGTAGAACATTCGTTTCAGGTATATATACCTTGGACAACTTTAGGCCCTTACAAGTCACTTAGCCTGGCTGTCTCAGTTTCCCCATTGTTTAAGTGTGATAAGACTTTTCTACCTCAGAGAGATGTTTTAAGAATTAAGCAGTTAGTGAGGTGCTTTGAAGATGAGCTACCATGTTTTTGTGATCCCTTTGCTTCTAGTCTGGTTCAGTTGCTACAGCAGTTAAACATATAATGTTGTAAATATGCCATGTTTGTTTTTCATATAACCATACTTTCTTGAAAACAAAATTTGCTCAAAATATTTTCCTACTCTCTGCCTTTGGTCTGTGTGGGGCCTGGGGTTAATTAGCATCCACAGGCTCTTATCTAAGCCTTTTCGAAGGGCTAATTAACTAGTGTATACTTTGTCAAATTCTAATGAGAACTGATAAGGCATCTTCCTACTCAGTTTTATTTTCTCTTGGGGAGGATATATTATTTTAGCAAACATTTGTTTTTTTTCAAGAGACAATATTTGTTAATTTAACTAAATGTTTACAAAACACCTTTAAGGCCCATGGTGGATACAAAAGAATATAAAAGAAAAAAAAATTAAAGGAGCTGATGGATTTGAGAAGGTTAAGCTAGCTACAAAAAAAAAAAAACTGTAAGCCACAAACATTATGCATATGCGTGAAGGGACTCTCCAGTAAATGAGCATTGAAGTGGGCTTAAGGTGACAGGCTTGACTGATGTAGAGGCCTTGCTTTGGATAGTAATGAACAAGATGAAGTGCATAGGATGAACTTGGTGGGGGAGATATAATGGGCTTAATCAGGGAAGAAGAGCTTAATCAAAGGGGGTAGGGAAGCAGGGAGAGGGAGGTCTGGGGGGCGGGGGGAGGGGGGAAGAAGTGCTGGACTGGGATTCAGGAGACCAGAGTTTAGCCCTGATGCAAACTTCGCCATTCTGTAGCTCTTTGACCTTTGGCTTGTCGCTTTCCCTCCCAGAACTTTAGGTCATCCCCTCCACAATACAGACGTTGGAACTGCAAAGGGACTTGCAACCAGGGTATTTAAGGATTGGATAGCTTCCTCGAAAGAAGGGAGTTTTCAATTTTAAATCCAGTCAGGTTCTTGAGTTCTCAATAGTTCTCATGGCTGAAGAGAAACAAGATTCCAAGGTAAAGAAATGAACCTTCTGATGGCTCCTCCATTAAAACCCAGTACCAGAATAAGGAAAATCTAACCATGGACAAAACAAACAAACAAACAAAAAACACGTGAGAGAAAATTCTGTATCAAATACATTTAATAGATTCCTTGGGAAGTAGTATCATGTAGTAGAAAGAACACAAGCCTAAAGAACATGATCTTTGGAGTTGAATACACGTGGCCAAGGTTTGAATCCCATTTTATCCACTTAGTTGGGATTTCTGGCAAGTTCCTTAACCTCTCTAAGCCAGAATTTTCTAAATATTAAATTGGAATAATAATACTATATACTTAATAGTGTTGTTTTGAAAACTAAATTAGTTAATCTGAGCAAAACATGTTGCACTCACCTGGCTTACCATAAACACTCAATAAATGGCAGCCATTTATAGCTCCCAATTAGTGGAGCCCTGCTTTGTCTTGACTGTTTTGCTAGACAAGTTAGATTACACAAAGGGGCCTCTTTAGCTCCTCCTTAGCTCCTTCCTTAGAGTTTTTATCATCTTTAAATTGAGGGCCTCTGTGTCAGCTTACACAACAGCCCCCTTCCCCAACACAATTAGACTTCCTCAGCTCCCCTCCCAGAAAACAAGTTTTGAGGCATCTCTGCTGTTTTCAATTTGTCGGTATCTGGATCTGCCTGGTCCCAATCTAGATATGGAGGGTTGGACTGTATCCTTGTTCTCCAAAGGCCTGTGGGTGTATCTGATGTAATTCCTATCAACATAAAGAGTTTTTCACAGAATCCTGAGGAAGCCCTTTCCCACAGCCAGACAGCTCGACCACCCTTCCTCCCATTCACAGGGGCTTACTGGGGGCCTCCGCTAGGGTAAAGACTTCGGCTCTGTTACTCAGATATGTCAGGCAAAGATCTGTTTGGTGATTAGTTTTGATTAGATAGGAGTTCCACACAAAAGGGGGCTTGTGCATTTATTGTCATTACTGAGATTAAGGGAGCCAGGTACTGCTGTGGGAAGCTGCCTCTTTGAAAAGAGAGGCCATTCTTTGATGTTGAGAGGCCCAGCCTTCCCCAAGAGAAAAAAATGACTATTAGTTTCCTTGATTTGGCAAAGCACTTGAAAAGCACTTTAACCAACTCCTTAGCTTGGATAATGCTTGTCTGAGGGTGGGAGTCCAAGTCTGTGCAGGGGAAGCAAAGTGGAGATTTTGGTTTTTTCACTTGTTTCCCATGATCTCAATGGCAGCTTGACTAACATTTTTCTCCTGCTTTTGTTCTTTCTCTTCTTTCCATCTCCCCTGTCTCCCATGCTGGCCTCTTTTTTTTTTCCAAGTAGCTCCTCTGTCATGGTCTACATTGATCTAACCCATACCTCTCCATAGCACTGACCCATTTTTTTGACACATACAACTCCTATCACTGTGCACACTCCTTGCACTCAAAATCTTCGTCTCGATACACTTAGTTACTTGGATGATTAGAAGAGAAATTATATAGATCATCCAAAAGAGTATATAGATTTGCCTTTGAGTGCTGTACTGTGCTTAATATCAGAATAGCAGTGTGTCTGATCTTGAAACAGCCACCTAAATAAATTCAGAAGGCATGTTATAAGGAAGATCTAAAAGCATGAAAACCTGAGAAGTGACTCACTTTGCCTTCTCCCTTCTTTGTCCTCTACTCAGTGAAGCTGGACAGTGTCAGCCCTCCAACTGATTCTTTTTTTTTTTAGAGAGAGAGAGAGAGAGAGAGAGAGAGAGAGAAGCACATGAACAGGGTAGAGGGGCAGAGGGAGAGAGAGAGAATTATAAGCAGGCTCCATGCTGAGACCAATGTGAGGCTCAATCCCATGACCCTGGGATCATGACCTGAGCCAAAATCAAGAGTTTGACGGTCAACCAACTGAGGCACCCAGGCACCCCAACCCCCAAACTGGTTCTAAAGACAAGCTTAAGCTAAGTGGAGTTGTTCTCTTCTTCCCCCATCCTGTTCTTGTTCTCCTCCCTCTGATTTCATCACGTAAGGAACATGCTTGGCACTGAGCCTGGCATATAGGAGGTACTCAGCCAATGATAGCTAAACCAACCCCCACTTGATCCCCTTTCCCTGCTTTATTTTTCTTCATAACACTAGTCACTATCTGCCATAGAATATATTTTATTTAGTTTATTGTTTGTGTCCTTTCCAGTCTCCCCACCCCATATACACACTCAACAAAGACTGCACAGAGGCAGGGGATTTGGATGGTCTCTGCTGTGCCAGTACCATTATCACTTAGGATGTACCTGACATTTCATAGCTGCTCAATACATATTTGTTGAATAAATTAAGTAGGTTTTGTCTGTTTGTTCTTCTCTGGGACATTTATTAAGTGGATACTCTGTTGATGATTTTAGTGAGCTTACTTCTTCCAAGTAAGAAACTGCACCCACCTCAGAACCAACAATGAAAATGACAATTCAAAGGTATTAAGTCACCTAAAAGTGCCTTGCTCTCAAGTGCAGGTTTCTGTCATCTAGATGTCAAGATCAATTGATAAAATGAGACAACATTTTCCTAGAGAAGATAGATCTCTTCCCGGAGGATGCCTGATTCAGGACAGATTTGGGGGCTGGCTGAAACAATGGTCCAGAAACCTAAGAAGGCAATCAGTTAAGCAAGGTTAGGAGAAGCTCAGAGAAAGCTGAGCTCTTGCTTCAAATCTGAGTGATTTCAGCTGCTCCTGTGAAAGGAGGGAATGTTTTTCTTGTATAAATCTCCAGTTCTGCATCTGACCTTATTTCTCTGTCTTGCTGTGCTTTGGCTCAGAGATGCTGCTCTGAACGGAAAACTTTCTCTTTGAATGGACTTGCACTTGAAAACTTCTGATTTGGTGGGGTCCATTGTTGAAATTTCACAGGATATCAGAGTATCTCAAGGTTAAAGGTTTGAGAGAGCATTTCATGCAATGATTTTCAAACTGTACTTCATGAAGTTAGGTACAATCTCTTTCTTTGGCAATTAAAATGTTGGCTATTGCCAACTGTTGTTAAGAGTGTGGGAAAATGGTCACTCTCCTACCTTGCTGGTGGGAGTGGAAGTTGATGTAGCCTTTTTGTTCAGCAATTTGGCAACACATGTCAAAAATTTAAATTCACGTACTCTTTGACTCATCAATTCCACTGAGACTATTTCACAAATATACTATATTTCATCAATTCTAAGGTGCACATTTATTTTATAGATGTGCATTCTATGCACATTTTAATATCTCTGAAATTGGGGTGCATTTTTAATTCAATACGGTACTTTCCCGTATTCACAAAATGTTACTATACAAATTTTTTTTTTACTATATGGATTTTCATTACAATGTCACTTGTAACAGTAATATTGAGAAAAGCATAAATGTCCATAGATAGGAGACTGTTTAAATAACTTACATTCATCCCAAATAATATCCTATGGAGTTACATAAAAGAGTGAAATTGATCTATCTGTGATAAGAAAAAAGTGTTTGAGATATATAATTAAGTAAAAAAAAATTAAGGTACATAATATTGTGTTGAGAAAAATCTTTTGTGTAAAAACCTATTTTAATAAGATCCAGTATATATACAAGTTCTGACATATATGTACAAATGTTTTTATGGTAGGATACGTAAACAACTGTTATCAAAAATTTCTTCTTGGGCGAGGGTTGGCTAGTGGGAGACTTTTACTTTTCATTTTGTACCTTTTTGTACAGTTTGAATTTTCTTACCATGTTCATATATTGCTTTATTTTCTTAAAGACTAAAAGAGGTTTCTGGGAGATGAATTATGGTCCTTTTTCCCTTTTTATACTTATCTGTATTAAAAGCACACAATAGATGTTATTTTAAAAAGGAAACCAATAAGATGGCCCCTGTCTCAGTAGAGTTCATAGTGTGATAAACCAGAGAACAGATGCTTTACTAGGTCCAATAATAGAGATTTGAACAAAGTGCTGAGCGGGGGGAGCCTAGAGTAGAAACTGTGTGACTTTTACAGTGTCTGGATTGTCTCCAGAGGCATCAGGGAAGTATCATAAAAGAGGTGACATTTGAGCAGAGGCTTAGTAGAGCAGAGACATGTGGTGGGAAGCATTCCAGGAAGAACAGGCAGCTCATGTAAAGGCAAAGTGGTGTGGAAGGGCATTGCTTGTACTGGAAGTGGTGAGAGATTCTGTATGGTCAGAGTGTGTGTCTGTGTTTGAGCATATGCAGGAGAGTGGTGGGTAACAAAAACAGATGAATGCATGATTCACTGCATTAATGTAGTGTCTAGATGCTAGACACTAGACTAAGTGCTTTCAGCTTTTCACCTCCAATCCTCAGAAGAGTGTTTAGGAATCAATAGCCTTGAGAACAGAAGTAGTGGTAAAAAATAGCGCAGGGTTGCAATATAGACCAAACTGGGCTCCAGCCCAAGAAATTTAGTCCATCTGATTCTTCCTTAAAGGGTTGTGATGAGCATTTAGGGAAGTTGTAATATAATGTGCTTGGTGTATAGTCAGAACCCATGAAAGTTAGCTGCTATTAATATTCTCATCCTTATCATTCCTTCCCTCCTACAGCTAGCTTAGTGTTGCACATATACAGTTGGAACTCGGTGACCCCTGAAACAGAATGATATGTGAGAGACCTGGGTAAGGTGTGTGGCAGGGAAAGATAGAGCTCTCACTTCCTATTCCCCCACATCCAGCCCTTGATACCATAGAAGTCAGAACATTTTGCCAAAAAGTACCTAGTATATACTCTCTCTGAATATGTAAGGAGGCAGACCTCTAGGAACCTGAACTAAATTGAAGGATTTGTAAAATCTCTCTGTGAAGCTGATTACTCCCAAGGCTCTTAGACTATATGAATGACAGAATAAAAAGGAAAAGTAAAAAAAAAAACACCAACACAAATCAAATCTAAGGTAAAGTCCCTTAGCATCAATAACCCAGGCAGTGTAAAACCAACACCAGGACTGAAGCAGGCTGACTGTCAAACATGGTTGCTATGGTGTTCTGGGAATTGAAGTTGGAGGTTCGAAGTTCCTTCTTGGTCCTTTATTAATGGTGTGATCTTGAACATACCATTTCCCCTCTAGGGAAACAGCCCTCTGTTCTCACCTATAAAATATGGGAGTTGAGTTAGGGTTGGATTAGGTAGGTAAGGTCAGCAAACTGCAGCCAAATCCAGTCTGCCACCCATATTTGTAAATAAAGTTTTATTGGGACACAACTTTGCCTATTTGTGTAAATATTGTTTGTGGTCGGTTTTGCACTACAACAACAGAGTTGAATAGTTGTGACAGATTGTATGGCATACAAAGCTGAAAGCATTTACTATTTGGCTCTCCGCAGAAAAATTTGCTTATTGCTGACTGACATGTAAGGTCTCTTCCACCTTTGATGTTCTGTGATTATCTGTCCTGCTAAAGGCTTGATACATGAGACCATCTGTAATCATTAGGTTTACCTTGGAAGACTTTAATGAAACCTGGAAATGTTTTAGCGATTCCATCTATACATTTATTATTAATGCAACAAAACTTTTCAGACCATTTGCTGTTTGCTGTGGACCATGCTGGTTCTGGGGTGCAATGGGGAATGAAACGAGACATGATCCTGGCATTCATGGAACTTACAGTCTACTGAAGGAGACAATTATTAACAGAACCTCATCACATCTTTCACTTTGTAAAGTAAAGTCAACTAATTATTTCACAGTAGGTTGATGACTAACCAGGCTTACCTATTGGTTTATGAACACCTTTATTCATTCATTTGTTAGTTTGCACATTTATTCATTCAACATATATTTATGAAATTATTACTACATGCCACGTGCTGGGCTGGTCTAGATGCTGAAATATACTAATGATGGATGAAATTCCTGTACAAATGGACTTTACATCATATTGGGGGAGATATATATTAGTCCAAATATATCACAAATAAATAGATAATTATTAACTGTAATAACTGCTCTGAAGAAAAGGAACATGATCATACAGTAGCATATAACAAAGGAACATCCTCTAGACTGGAGAGATCAGAAAACGATTTCTGGGGAAGCATTTCAGCTAACATTTGAAGGATGAATCGGGCCAATAATCTAGATAGTACTAGTGAGAACTGTTTCTTTTTTTGATTGATAGAAATGGAGTTTAGAGGCATCTAAATCAGTATTTTTCCAACTACAGGTTGAACGAAACCCATTCTTATTTTTAAAAATCAATTGTATGGATCCTGACCAGCATTTGTTTCCCAGTACAATAGAATGGAATGAACAAGACAGGAGTAGAGTACAATAGAATAGAATGAAAATTCCCAGTTGCATTACTGAAAATGATTGTTTTGTGAAACTATGTAAAATGCCTCTCTTATTGTGAATCTCAATCCAGAAAGTGAGAATAACTGATCCAAATGACCTGCCTTGCCTCTATACGGTTTACCCTTAGACAACATGTATCCTTCAATCAAGAAAAGAAACGGTTCTCACTAGTACTATCTAGATTAGTAGTCTGATTCATCCTTCAAATTTTAGCTGAAATGCTTCCCCCAAAATAATTTTCTGATCTCTCCAGTCCAGAGGATGTTCCTTCGTTATATGGTGCTGTATGATCATGTTACTTTTCTTCAGAGCAGTTATTACAGTTAATAATTATCTATTTGTGTTATTTTTGGGTTAATATATATCTCCCCCAATAAGATGTAAAGTCAATTTGAACAGGAATTTCATCCATCGTTAGTATATTTCAGCATCTAGCCCAAATGAATTGTGTGGATCCCCATATATGCAAATTTTCTTACCGTCCAGTACTGTAAATGTATTTTTCTTATGATTTTCTTTTTTTTTTCACGTTACAATGTCAACTTTATTTATTTTTTATATTAAATATAATTTATTTTCAAATTGGTTTCCATACAACACCCAGTGCTCATCCCAACAAGTGCCCTTCTCAATGCCCATCACCCACTTTCCCCTCTCCCTCACCCCCCATCAACCCTCAGTTTGTTCTCAGTATTTAAGTCTCTTATGGTTTGCCTCCCTCCCTTTCTGTAACTATTTTTCCCCCTTACCCTCCCCAATGGTCTTCTGTTAAGTTTCTCAGCATCCACAAATGAGTGAAAACATATGGTATCTGTCTTTCTCTGCCGATTTCTTTCACTTAGCATAAATACCCTCCAGTTCCATCCACATTGCTACAAATGGCCAGATTTCATTCTTTCTCATTGCCAAGTAGTATTCCATTGTATGTATATATAAACCACGTCTTTTTTATCCATTCGCCAGTTGATGGACATTTAGGCTCTTAGCCAAATTATGGAAAGAGCCTAAATGTCCTTATGATTTTCTTAATAACATTTTCTTTTCTCTAGCTTACTTTATTGTAAGAATACAGTATATAATATATATAACATACAAAATATGTGTTAGTCGACTGTTTATATTATCGGTTAAGGCTTCCTGTTAACAGTAGACTGTTAATACTTAAGTTTTGAGGGAGTCAAAAGTTATATGCATATTTTTGACTGCACAGGGGTAGGCACCCCTAACCCCCATGTTGTTCAATGGCCGACTGTATAATTACAATTTATCAGATAACAGCTCTGTTCTCCAGTTTCCTATCTTTAAAGACAGAGGGGTATGTTCTTCAGGTCTTTCTAAGTTTCCTTTCATGTTCTTTTCAGAGAACACATTAGTGAATGGGAGAACACCAGCCATCATTTCCTGAGCACCTACTCTGGTGCCAGACAGGGTGCAACATGCTTTGTGTACATTATACACATTTAATCCTCACAACAATCCTACAAGAAGTATAATTCATTGTCCCCTTTTGAGATAATGATATTTGAGGTTCAGAGGGGTTAAGGGACTAGCCCACTAAGTTTTTCTTGCATTAATAATTAGCAACAAGACAAACACAAATAAATTCAACTTGGTAGTCTGAACATTCAACAGACATGTTAGAAATTAATCAAATCTGAAACACTGGTTGAGGACCCTGTTTGATAATACAAGTTCTGTAGACCTTTCAACTGAGTTTGTCTCTCTGTATTCTCCTTTCTAGAAAAAGAGTTTTCTAACTCCTGGGCTGCTTGGATGGAGTTTGGACCCACTTAATTCCAATGTGGCAAAACTTGGCTCCCTGCAAGTGAAAAAAAAGCATCAGAAAGTAGGACACTGATGTCACACTATCAATCCCCTCACCCTGAAAGTCTCCAAAAGATAATCTCTAAAGAAGGGGAATTTGGGAAACAGTAGATTCCTGTAGGATCATAATAGGGAATAACACAGTGATCGCATCTCCAGGCTGGGAAATACAAACAAAAGATGCACGGCAAATGAAACTACAATAGCAAGGCCTCTGGGAGGAGATCCTGATGTCATTAATAGGCTCAAACTGGTTTCTTTTAAATTTTTTTTTCCAACGTTTATTTATTTTTGGGACAGAGAGAGACAGAGCATGAACGGGGGAGGGGCAGAGAGAGAGGGAGACACAGAATCGGAAACAGGCTCCAGGCTCTGAGCCATCAGCCCAGAGCCTGACGCGGGGCTCGAACTCATGGACCGCGAGATCGTGACCTGGCTGAAGTCGGACGCTTAACCGACTGCGCCACCCAGGCGCCCCAAACTGGTTTCTTTTAAATTTCTTAAACAAAATAGATTAGCAAGTGCCTCCCCATATTCTTACGTGAATAATTTCATTCTTCTTTAACATACAATAAGAATAGGCAGGGAGAAATCCTTCAGTGACTAAATAGAAGGAAATTAATAGCCTTCTGGGTCAGAGAATTATAATTCTGAAGGCAGATTTCCCTTAGCCAGATAATGAACTGCAGTTAAAGAGAAGATTGGAATAATGTGAAGATAATTTCACAAATGCCCCTTTTTAGGACCCTCTGGTTTAAAGTGGCAATCTGCAGCATGATGTGATGAAAAATTACTTTGGACTGGGAGTCCTAAAAACTCAGTTTGGATACTGTCACTCATCCATGTTTGCATAACTGTGGGAAAGTCACTTCAGTGAGCCTCAGTCTCCTCATCTTGTGATGTGGGAATGAAAACAAGACACCTGACCGAACACTGTTGCATGAGGGTGTTGTGAGGATCAGATGGCAATAACCCTTAAGAAAATGTGTTTCAGGGGCGCCTGGGTGGCGCAGTCGGTTAAGCGTCCGACTTCAGCCAGGTCACGATCTCGCGGTCCGTGAGTTCGAGCCCCGCGTCGGGCTCTGGGCTGATGGCTCAGAGCCTGGAGCCTGTTTCCGATTCTGTGTCTCCCTCTCTCTCTGCCCCTCCCCCGTTCATGCTCTGTCTCTCTCTGTCCCCAAAATAAATAAACGTTGAAAATGTGTTTCATAAACTTAACATTTCTACAACAATGTACAGTGTGAGGATGATACGTTGAGTTCTTGCTTAAGAATTTATAATGAAAAGTTCAAACTCCTCAGAAGAGTCTTTAGTATAGCTCATAATCTGGCCCTACCTAATCTCTCTGGATTTATCACTAATTATGCCCTTACAGGACCTCTCCACTCTACTTATATGGTTCTATTGTCCGTCCTGCAAATAAAACATTCTCTTTCTTACTTCTGTTACTTTACTTTCGCGGTTGTTCTTGCCTCCTCTCCTTTTTTTTTTTTTAACTTAACTAAAACAGATAGGAAATGCACCTAGCTTAAGAAGTGCCTCTTCCTTGGGGTGCCTGGGTGGCTCAGTCAGCTAAGCGTTCTGACTCCTGATTTCAGCTCAGGTCATCATCTCATGGTTCACAGGTTCAAGCCCAGCATCAGGCTCTGCGCTGACAGCATGAAGCCTGCTTGGGATTCTATCTCCCTCTCTCTCTGCCCCTCCCCTGCTCACTCTCTATCTCTCTCTCAAAGTAAATAAAAATGAACTTAAAAAAAAAAAGAAAGACCTCCTTCAGGAAAGCTTTCTACATCCTCACTACTACTCAAAGTATGGTAATCACACCAACAGGATAGGCATCACCAAGGAGCCTGTTAGAAATGCAGATTTGCAGGCCTCCCCCAGACCTACTGAATCAGCTTCTGCATTTTAAAAAATTCCTCACTGCACATTACAGTTTGAGAAGGGCTGTCCTACACAACTCCAGCCTACACTCGACTTCTCCCTTCTCTGAACTTCTAGAGCACTTAGGGTTGTCTGCCTTGGTATTGAATTTCTCTCCAGTTAAACTATTCAACTTTGACACTGTAAGTACTTGGGGAACAGCTATATATTTAATGATTTTCTATATAGAAATAATTTTTTTTACCTGCTTTAAATGCCACGGAAGTAATTGTGTGTTTGCTTCATATAAGCCACTGTGGTTACAAAAATGAGTAGGAGGTAGTACCTACCCTGAAGGAGCTCAAGGTCCAGTAAAGGAAGGAATTCCCTCCTTCCCTCTTTTCCTTCCTTCCTTCCTTCCTTGCTCTCTCCATCCCTACCTTTCTTCCTTCTTTCCTTTGTTTGATTCCTCAACATTTCCCAAACATCACTCACTCAGACACTGCATTAGTTGTTAGGAATATGAAATAGCCAAGACAAAGCCTCTGCTTTTGAGCCTAGTGGAAATACATATACATAAACAAGTAATTTTAATAAATGTTTGTTAATGTTCTAACAGTGTTACCTGAAGAATATAGTTGCATGATTAATTTGGGATTTGAGGAGGTAGGAAAGGCTACAGAAAGAAATTAGGGTTAAATTTGGAAGTTGAGTTTGAGTTTGAGTTTGAGACCCCAGGGAGATAGGGGTCTTCTATACAAGGAATAGCATGGGTGCATGTACCACACACGTGTGCGTGCACACACACAAATACACGGTGTGTTTTAGGGAATAGCAAGTAGTCAGTTGTGGCAACATCAGAATATATGTGTGTGCTGGGGTAGGGGGCAGAGAAGTCAAGATGACTGGAAATAAGGCTCAAAATTAGGCTGGAAGTCACAATACAAAAGGTCCTATATAACATGTATCACACTGAGGAACTTAAGTTTTTTTTTTTCCTTTCATTATACAATGAGGATTTCTTAGTGATTTTCAGATGTTATCTCATAACAAGTGCTCAATAAAACTTCCTTGAATTGATTGTGTAAGGTGAGAAAAGAGTCTCTTCAGGAGTATAGGCAAAATGTCCCTTACTTTGCTCTGGATTTTGCAGTCTTGATTAGGATCAGCAAGAGGCTGCCATGGTGGTGGAAGAAAATGAGCCTGACTGAAGAGACTTCCCTATCAGGATGGCAAAGTCAAAGCACAGCTCTAAAGTCTCAGAGCAAATTGATCTGAATAAAATGTGACCCAGACAGAATGTCTGATGTGAGTGAAGAACCCTTCAAGGCCTCCTTTACAGGTAGCAGGCATACAAGGTGTCTGGAAAGTGAAGGTGCAAGTACATGAGCTTGGTGTTGACATAAGCTCGCAGCTGTGAAGATAAAGATAGGAGGTTTGGAGTCTTTACACCCAGCTTCCAGGCCTTCCTCTTTGACTGACTAGTGGTGTGTCTGTGTTTGGGGGCTGAAAGTAGGCCCCACTACTTTCTGTTTTTATCACCTTCTTCCCTATTTGGGAAAGATCTTCCTGTGTAAAACCACCGGGACAGCTGTGGCGTTACACTACTGACAACTACTTTCCTTGCAGGAACTTGCTTTATTGACTTGACTTTTGAGGAACCTCTGAAGAGGTTCTGATAATCCCAGGCACAGAGATTTGTGAGAGATTGCAGGATGTCAGTTGATTAATGGAATCAGACTTTCAAGGCTCAAAGGGAATGGGGAAAGTATTGCTTAGCCCACCAAACCCCCTCTACCAAGAGTTTACACTCTTCCAATAGGCCCACATCACCTCCAGCTATAGTTCACTCTGTCCTGTGCTACAGTAATTCTCTTTGGCCACTCTGAGTTTGAGGAGGTTCATCCTTGTTTTGAGCTACTGTAATATCACATTGCATAAGCAGAAATAAACATGGAATAGCCTCTAGACCAAGAGGCTTGCCCTGCATTCATCTGCAAAGTTTAAGGACAGTTCTGGGAAGTGAGGTTGAACACATATGTAAAGCAACTTGGGACATAAAGGTACAGGTGAAGGAACTGGGGCTGTTGAGACTGGAGGATAGGAGACTTCTGGAACACGTAAGCTGTCTTTAAATATTTGGTAAGCTTTCATGGGAAAAGGGATTAACCTTTTTCTGTGTTGCCACAGAACTGGGGCTAGGGTCAATAGGTTGAAGCTACAGGAAATAAATTTCAGCTCAATATTAAGAAAAGCCATCTAACCATCTGACTCTCTAAAGGCATGATAGGCCACCTTGGGAGGGAAGGACTTGCCAGTCAGGGCAGTTATTCCAACATTGGCTGAATTTCAGAAATAGAAAGGATGTTGTAGAGGACATTTCGTCATTGAATTGAGCAACCCTTGGTAGACCTTGATGTGCCCTCAAGGAACCTTGATGTTCCATAGAGTCATTTGAAAACCACTGGTTTAAGTGACTTTACACCTAGTTTATCCCTGATCATACACCAGTATACCTGGAGATTTGACCCATTTTTCCAGGTTGTACCCTCTTCACAATCTGTTCTTATTTTTTTAATGTTTTCTTAAACTTGCTCTAAGTAGGGAGCTCTGTGCTGTCTAGTAGATTGTATTTCTCATGTCTCCAAATGAGGCCTTGAGCCAAATGACCTGTGACCACTCCACACAGATAGGTAAAAGAGTTACTAAAGTTATTAAAGTTATGTGGTACATTCTGTCTCTGCCCACACCTCCTCCTCCTCTCCTCTCTCTCTCTCTCTGTCTCTCTCTGTCTCTCTCTCTCTGTCTCTCTCTCTCTCTCTCTCTCTCTCACACACACACACACACACACACACACACAGTTTGATAAAATTGAGATCCAGAAATGCCAAATGACTGGTCCAAGATCATATAGCTACTTAATGTTAACATCCAGAAATGAAATCAGAACAACATGCTTTTAATTATTAATGGTATGACTTGAATCTTTGAAGACATTTTAAGCCCTTCTCCTGAAATGTACTCCTACTAAATATTTATTGAATTAATTTATCTGGAAATATATTTAATAAGGTAAATCTATGGTTTCAAGATATAAAACAATATCTGATGGCATTTCAGATTTCTTTTATCTCAAATCAGTGAGGCTAAAGCTACCCTCTGAAGCTGCTGTGATCTTAATGCATGAGACATAAGGTGACTATGAACACACCTGTTGCTCCCAAGCTCTCTCCTGTGAAAAGATTCTGGGATGTTCTTTATGCATGCTGTCCAGGTTTTATGACTTGGAGGTTCCACCCAGTTTCTTTTAAAATCCCTTGGCTAAAATCGAATGCTGTCCCAGGAATGACTTAGTGCACTGAGCCTAGGATGGCTGAGTAGCTCCTTTATTTACCACAAGCGTTCATTGCTCTGAGGCTCTGGGGTTCCTCAGGATGAAAGCACTCTATAAATATTTGTTATTGTTATGATAACCAGTATGGCTTCTTGAGTGAGATAAATTTGTCTTCTGGCTTCTGCTTCTCATAGCTTCCTTCCCTATCCTTTTATTTCTCTCCCCAGATAATTTTTAGGTTAGAGAAACAATCTATTTGTGCAGTTAATTAAGCTGAGTGCAGTGTGATAGGTGTTAGCAACCTTTCAGGTTGTGACTGCTAAGGAACAAAGAAAGGCACTGAAGCTGGAGGGGGGGTTCACATAATAAATATATTATTTTAATCAGCCAGAGGGGAAAAAAGATCCTTGAAAACAGAATTAAAAGTGATAGCAGAAAAATAATTAAATATGGCATGGAGAGGTCATGGGGACCAGCTTCTACAAAATTAAAAATGGTAAATCAATGTTTGCAATATCCTCTAGACTATAATCATGATAACTCTGGCTTTCAGGTTCCTATAGGATGACAGTCAGACTGTTTACTGGGAACACAAAACCTCCCCAATCTGGCCTCAGACTAGTTTTCCATACTCATTCATTCCTTCTCTCTCCAATGAATCATTCCCATCCCTCATTGCTCACAAAGTTCCTTCCCCATTTCCTAAATCACAACATTCAAGAATTCAGGTGACTTCAGATGACTTTGGGTTACTTCAAGAATTCAGGTGAATTCAGGTCCTTCAAGAATTCAGGTGATAATTCCTTCATGAAGCTATCCTGACTATGCTACCCCCAAATATCCATCTCTCTGCCCCCTCTTCTGAAATCCGATAAACCTGTCTGCATTCTTATTTGGCACATCAGTTTAGGGTAGCAAATTCTAGTCATTTTCTCACAGCTCATTCTTGTCTCCCAAATATTAGCAGTTTATAAGCTCCTGAGAGACAGAGCCCATTGCTGCCTCTTATGATATGTCCTTGTGTTCCCAACAGCAGCATGTGGATAGTAGACACTAGATTAATAGACTAATAACTTCATGTTAAGGAGAATCCTGGTTGGACAGAATGGAAAAGCGACATTCATGGTTGGATACTGCCATGAATGAAAGGATGTGGGGACCCTAGCAATTGAAATGAAAGAAAATGATAGCTCTCTGGAGTTTGGGTTTATTTAGCAGCTGGGTACGGGCATTTGCTGGAGCCATGACACAGACCAAAACATCTGGTTGCCGCCAAATATGATTGACACAGCTGTTGGGGTGCTTAGAAGTACTTCACTCTTGAAGTTAATGACTTTTGTCCAGCTGTGGCCAGTCTTCTAGCAGCTGCTCTGAATGTAGCAGCTCTGGATTTTATCTGTTGACTCTACACAAATAAGATATATATATATATATATATATATATATATATATATATATATATGGCTTCTTTTTTTATTTTCTTAACTACAAATACATTATGCCAATGTTATTTTCCTAAAACCCATACTCCCCAAAGCCAAATGATGACAGCCTTTGTCTTTTCACTTCCCTGAACATATGAACATTTAAAATAAATATCATATATTTTCTCACTCATCCTTACTCCCCACTACCTTGCATTACATATTTATACTTTTCTCCCACTCCAAGCCAAGAACCTGTATCAAGTTCTGAAACACAGAATGGGCACCTAGTAGGCAGTTAATAAATTTTTCCAAGTTTGGCTGATTTAATTAAGGATCTGCTAAATAGAGTCTAAAGGCTAAACCATCTGTGTTTAATTTTAAGAAGAAATGACTAGAGATAGACTTGATCATGAATCTCCTAGTACAAGGTACAGTATTACATAGATAGTATAGGTAGTTTCCGCCATTACCTTGGAGGACAGGATAATAGGAACAAACCTGCAACAAGAACTTGCTTGAGTTAGATAAGAAGACAAACATTAGCAGAGTTGGTTAAAAACAAGGACTTTGGTTATCAGACAGCTCTGGATTAGAGACCTGGATCTGGTCACTTACTAGCTTTGTGGCCTTGGGTAATTTACTTCATTCTCTGGCCCTCAATTTTCTCATTTCTTTTTTTTAAATGTTTTTTTTTTTTTTTTTTAGTTTTGAAAGAGAGTCAGAGTATGGGGGGATGGGAGCAGAGAGAGAGGGAGACACAGAATTCCAAGCAGGCTCCAGGCTCTGAGCTGTCAGCACAGAACCTGATGTGGGGCTCAAACTCACAAACCATGAGATCATGACCTGACCTGAAGTCGGATGCTTAACCGACTAAGCCATCAAGGTACCCCTCAATTTTCTCATTTATTAAATGAGGATAGTGATAATGCCTACTTCATGGGGTTGGTTGGAGAATCAAATGAAATGATGCAGGAGATGTGCCCATTTTTTTAGGAGGTGGGGAAAGAGCCAGTAAAGAATGAGAGGTTGATGGCACAGGAAAGGGAGGGAATCCCTGATGGGCAACAACTTGGAGATAATATCTTTTGATTGCAGTGGATAGATCTGCTTCCAAAATGGTTTGGGTTCTGCTCTGTCTTAAACCACATCAAACTATATATCTCTAGTGTGGATCCAATCTCTAGGATTCTGAAGCTCTTTCCAATTTATGTCCTCTCCTCATGCCTGATCTAGAAACACCACCCTCTCAAAAGGATCTAGAGTCCCAACTTTCCATTTTAGCTACTTTGTTCTACCCATATCTTACCTTATGCTATGTTGTCAGCTCATAGAATTCAAAAGAAAGTGTTACTAAGGCAAACCTTCTGGTCTATTACATCTGCAGTCTCCCACATCAAAAAGAGTATTGATTAAGTTCTATGAAAACTTATGGAATGAGAAGATGAGACAATTTCTTGAGGATAATCATCCATGGAACTTAGGTCTGCTTAGATGCGACAGGTAAAATAAGGTGGAGCCATATTGGTCCTCAAAGGAATTCTTACTGTTTTCTAAGTTACTTTACCTGTTAATGTTTATGCCCTCATTCAGCAAATGCCCACTCTGTACCATGTGCTGTGCCTGACACTGGAAATACAGAAGTGAATAATATATTGATTTGCTCATGAGGAACTCATAGTCTAGTAAAGGAGACAGAAAAGAAAACTGACAGTTTTAAAGCAGAGTGCAAAGTGCTGTATATAGGGGTGCTGTGGGAGTCTAGGACAACCTAAATTTTATGGGAGATGTCAGGCATGACTTCTCGGGGAACCTGAACACTAGTGATATTATATAGGAATAACCTAGAATATGCTTTCAATCATTTGCAAATGTTGGGACTTTATAAATTTTGGTAAAAATTATTTGGATATAGCCTACAACTGATTTTAACAGACTGATGTGTTATGAAGGTTAAAAGTATATAAAATGCTTTTCTAACCAGAGACCTTCCTAGTGCCTAGCTAACCCTGTTCTGGACCATCTGTACTTCACTACCAGAGTTGCTCTTCTCAAAGTTCCCAGAGACAAGTTGGCAAGTTGGAGTTATCAGGAGAAGGGGGAGAGGGAGAAGTAGGGAGAGGAAGAAGGGGCACATTGCCGGGAGAAGTAACAGTGTATGCAGAAGGAATGGGATGAAAGATGGGATTTTTAGTATAAAAGGAGGTTGGTGGAAATGACAAGATTAGGTGGGAGAAGCAGACATAGAGGGCGTTGTATGCCATGGAAGGAAACTGGACTTCATCCTCTAATGAAAAACCACAGAAGCAGTTTGGCATAATAGGGACCATTACTGTGTTGCCATTGTCTCTTCTCAGTGGTTATTGAGGAGGAAAACTGAGGCAAGGGGTACAAGTGGAATTTTTACAAAATTCCAGGGTGGAATGACATTTTATGGCCAAACCTGGTATGGAATCAAATCATTTTCTAGTGTCTTGACTGAGAAGTCACTCAGCTCTTGGCTGTTGACTGTGAAATAGCAAATAGGGGAGGCCTCGCCTATCTGTTGCAGGTTTTTGGATCTTGTATGGTCTCATCTCCAATGTGTATAATGATAAAACCCTGCCATATGTCTTCCAGTTCTAACATTCCTTTTGCTCTTGTCCAAGCCCTATGTATTTGCAAGCTCTCTGTCCATCATTGTAAGCATTCACCGAATGAATTATCTATACTTGTCTCTGTATATATGTATGTATGTCAAGAAGATAATACTAACAACCATGAGACAGCTTAAAAGGAATAAAGGACAGTCTAGAATGAGCGGTGTGGATGAAAAGTATTTAGAGTTCAAAATCCTTCTCTTTTTCCCCTTAAAAAGAATTGAAAAGACTTTTCTGCACTTTGTTGTTATATCATGAGGAAAATGTGTCAATGTTTGCAGGCATTTTTCATTTTTTTTTCAGATGAAAGGTATTACTTCTGCTCTTATTATTTTAATAAAGTATTGCAGATGAAAATTTCCAGGGAAATGAAGAATAATGATTACACCCATGAACCCACTGTCTGTATTGATGGCATGTTGCCAGCTTCTTCACACTTATCTAATTTAATCAGGCTGTTTTTCTTGGACAGTCCTTTAGGTAGGTGATGGAAACTTAGATTTATGGTTGCTGTTTATGAAGAGGGTTAATATTCCTACACTCTGGTATTTCCTGCCTCTTTTTTTCTGACGCTTCTGAATGTTTTAGAAAAGTTGAAGTCTGGGTACTCAAGCACAGTTCCATAGATCAACATTCCATGTTTCAAATCTGATTTAATATTGCAATGTGTTCTTTTACTGCTCCAATCTACCTCCCTCCTAGGCGCTCTGTTACTGGGTGAGCTCCATAGCTTCCTAGGTTGCTTTGTAAGACTTTTCCATGTGTGTTATGCAAATTACAACCCTTAAGGATAGATCCTTGTATTGCTTGAACACCTCCCCCCATTATGGTTGAGATACAGACTTTGGAGCAAGATTATCTAGGTTGCAATCCCAGATCTGCCTTTCATCAGCTATTAACTTTGGGTTAGTCTTGCAACCTCTCTTTGCCTCAGTTTCCTCCCCAAAAACCTGGGGTTATTAATAGTATGTACTACTTTGTGGTTATGGTGATAATTAAATGATTTTGATATGCAAAGCATTTGAACAGTGCCTATCACATGGTTAATATTATTATTTGCCATTGAAACTTTGTATTTGATGTTCCCTCTCTCCATAACTTTGTTCCCAAAGAGATATGGATAGCGGACTCTTTACCATCATGCAGATGTCCACCCAAATGTCATCCTGTCAGACCTTCTCTGGCCATCTAAAGTAGATCTCTCCTTACCATGCTCTATCACATCAGCCTATGGTTTTCTTCTGTATCCAACCATTGTTTGTCTCTGAAATTATCTGGTTTCTTCATTGATGTATTGTCTGAGTGCCCTTGCCAAAACATAAGCTCCATGAGACCAGGGACCTTGTCTGCCCTGTTTCCCACTGTATCCGTATAGTAGTGCATAGCATCTGGCAGTGTTCAATTCATGCATGTTGAATGAATAAGCAAATACAGTGATTCCACTTTCTGAACCCAAAACCAGAGTTCCTCTTTTATCAGAGAACCTTTGTATGTTCAAAGGTATATGAAACAGTTGGAAAATATACTTTAGATCCTAAAACATTGAAATTTCTGGCATGTTTTTGATGGTTTAGGTGGTGATAGGACAGAGAACATCATTAGCACTGCTTTAGAAAATCCAAGCCTGTGATCTCTGCAATGCTAGTGTCCCCTATAGTGATCATTGCAAAATGAGTACTTTATGTTGTTGTTCATTCCTTCTTCTGTTCCTATGGGTCTCCCTGGATAGATCTTGACATTCATCTCAATGGGTGTCCTTGCCATTTTTATTGTGGTATCCCTAGAGTATTTAGCACATGATTTGCACATAGCAGGAGCTCAATAAGTGACAACTATGTTTACAAACATTCACTTTTTCTTCAGCATTGCAACTGTACATGGCAGTGCGGTGTGGAAAGAAAAGAGACCACTTGCATAGGAATTTCAATAGTCAGGGCTTCTAGTTGTGGTTTAAGAAGTGGATACACTAACAACAGCCAACCTCTTAATAAGAGATTGTCTAACCCAGGCCCTAGAGACTTCTCAAAGAGACCATTGTTTGGGGATTTCAAGGTGGGCTCCCTCTCAGACTTTCAGGTTACCATAGAGATGGCATGTTTTTCTTCCTAAATATATTTGCTTGTAATCTCAGAAGTCTGTTCAGCAAATTAGTACAGGTGATTTGGGAGTGGGGAGGGGGTGGCTATGGCAGTTTTGAGGTCTGGCTACCCTATAAAGGCCTAGTGTGCTAAATGAAGTGAGGAAAGAAACTCTAAAGACCATCGTAAGAAAAAGGCTATTGTTGGAAAGCCCTTCTTTCTCCTTCTGGTGAATGAGGAAGTATTAACATGAGGAAAGAAGGAAGGGTTCTAGGTCACAGGGTTCAAAATTCAGGGCTGCAATGTGCCGGTGATAGTTGTTGCCACAGAAAATAACATTTGTAGGGGAATATGTGTGTTCATAAGTTGCTCTAGTCAGTGTCCTATAATAAAGCACTTATAGGACTCTGCTCAGCAGTATAGAATCATTTTACAGTGTTTGTTGGTTTAAGTTTATCTGAGTTTGTGCTTCTTTAGGAAAGACAATACCTTAACATTCCTTTTGCATCCTGCATAGCACCTTATTTTGTTTCATCTGCAAGGTTTTCTTTCCTTTTCCAACTCCCTGATATAATCTTTCTAAATCACTTGTCTGATAGCATCACTTTCTATCAAAACATTTAATGGCCCTGCCCTGCCAGTTGAATAAAGCCAAACCCTTGAGTCTGACACTAAAACCCTTTCAAGATCTGTCTTTCCAGTTTACTTCTCACCACTTCCATAATATACTCTAATCTCAGACATCCTGGAGTACTTACCTTGCATTTCCTGGATATGCCCTGTGTTTTTTTGATTCAGTCTTTTCCACCACCCCTTCCCCCAGCAAATGTTTACTTATGCTGTTCCTTCCCTCTGGAATGCCTCTCCCTCACCCTATAATCTCTAGCTAATGAAATTCTTCCCATCCTTTAAAGCTCATTTAAATGCCACCTCAGTGGGAAGTGATCTTTTGGTGGTTTGCATTCCTCTAGCCTTTTCTCCTAATCTCCTTTTCCTCCTTCCAAGGCTTAACACAAAGCCCCCATACAGGTATTTGAATATTTGTAGAATCCTAAATGAACTGTAGGCTGATGCACATATATCCCAAAGCCATAGAGGCAGAAATGGTGGCTGTCTAGCAAGGCTAGCCAAGACACATAGTGTGTACTGAAGCCTGTTTTCTCATTACTTCCCATGATAACAAGAGAAGATGAACTTGGAGATTGTTTGGGAAGTGATAATCAAGCAAAGAGAAATAGGCTCACTTGACTACAGCTGAGAAGGACTTTCCAAGGAGACCTGGCTTGTCACTGCACTGAGGAGTGGAACACAGGCCTTAGGGGGGAAGAGCATTGGGACCTAGAAACCCTGAGGACTGTGGCCTTGTCTAGCCTTTATTTCTTGCCACCATTACCTGCATAGCTCAGCCACCCTATCAGAAAACTCAGTGTCTTTACCATCACCTCTCCAACTAGTGGCCTATCACCCTGATGCCAAAGAAACTATGTGATGGGATTTCACAGGGAGGGGATTGATAAGAGTAAAGAAAATCAGTATGTATCCCCTTAAGACATTCTCACAAGGAACCCTAAGTTCTGGAAAATCTCATAAGATGATGGATGATTGTTTAGAACCAGTATAGTATAATGTAATGCCAGTAACAGAGGGTGTAAAGACATACCCCTTAGGGACCTTGGCATGGTGCTCCAAACCACCTACCAGAAATTTCATTCCCATGCTTTGTCTTAAAAATCAAAACCAATTTTGTAGCCTCCTCCATCATACAGTTATGTTTGTTTGAGTATTTAAAATGTTTTAAGTTGAAGTTGACACTCCAAAGATGTGTGCTAGGTTTATGATGTGGCTTTCCAAGGGCTACCTGGCACAGAACTGAATATCACAAGAGCATTGTCAACTCTGATGCAGTGAGGATTAAATGAGGTAAATGCATATAAAGCTTGTAGCTCAGTGCCAAACAGAGTAAGTACTCCACGCATGAGAGTTGCCTGTGGTCGATTCCTCTCAGAATACAGTTTCTGGTCCATTAACAAATTCATATCTTCCTCAAAGGTTTGTTACAAGGATTCTGTGGAGCATGTATGCAAAGCACATCAACTCCTTGCTTCCTGACAAAGCAAAAGTCTACTTTGGAGGGGAGTGCTTTGCTATTCACAACTCCCTGAGTAAAATGTTGGGTTGTATTCACTTTAAACATGTTTTTTGAATTTGCTTCTTATGGGTCAGGTTTTTAAAACATTTAAAACATTTTAAATCATTTTTAAAAAATGTTTGTTTATTTTTGAGAGAGAGAGAGACAGAGTGTGAGTAGAGGAGGGACAGAGAGAGAGGCAGACACAGAATCCAAAGGAGGCTCCAGGCTCTGAGCTGTCAGCACAGAGCCTGATGTGGGGCGCAAACTCACAAACTGTGAGATCATGACCTGAGCTGAAGCCGGACACTTAACCAACTGAGCCACCCAGGTGCCCCTTCTTCCTTTCTATCTGGAGACAGAGGAAGGAAAGCAGAGGCAATAGCCAGATGGGGAGCACGCATTCGTGTGTGCGCATGTGCATGAAGATACACTCACACACACACACACACACACACACCATGATAGCCTCACCAAAACTCCTCCTAATGCCTATATTTAAAGCCAAAGCGAGAACTGCAGGCCAGAACGTTCTGACCAAGATTCCTGTGTACCGAAGACCTTGCTACATTGATGGGGGAAGAAGAGGTTTTATAATAGCATGGCAATTATCCAGGCTATTTGCAGAGGATATTTTATCTGCCAGTAGGCTCTCTGGCAGAAATGATCTCTGATTACAAGCCTGCAGTGAATATATAGAGAGTTTGTTTTACTATCTTGCCTCTGTGTGTGTGTGTGTGTGTGTGTGTGTGTGTGTATAATTTGTGTGGTTTTTTGCTGCCTGAAAAAAATATAGCTTCAATGGTTTCGCCTTGCACATAACATCTCTATTTATCCCAGTTGGAAAGAACTTTATTTTGTTGTTCTTGTTTTTCTTCCTGTCCCTCTGCAAGCAAAGAATCCTTTTGTATCTTGAAACATCTGACTTTAAGATCAAGGTACAGTCTTATAAGAGTATTACCATCTGGGATCTGTCACAGAGGCCATGTAGCCTCTGTATACCAGCAGATCATAACCAGGCTCAAGGTGTGACTGTGAGATTCTCCCAAGCCACCCTTTGAACACACACACACACACACACACACACACACACACAGAGTCATTGGCATTTTAGAAATACTGCTTATTTTTTATGTTTAAAACTTAAATTTTAAAAGTTAAATCATACTCATTGCCAAGTAATTTACTTTTAAATGAAAAAAACTACTGATAAATATAAAGGAAAAAAGACCACCCCACCCTTCCCGCGCTCCTGAAATAGCCACTGTTAACATTTATAACAGTGGCTATTATATCTTTCCAGAACATAAATTCATTTAATTTCACTTTAGTAATGAAAAGTAAGTTGTCAATAGGGCACAGTTCTTTTGGGGATGGCAGTAATGTAACTTGCAAGGAACCAAAGTCAGGGTGCTTGGATGTGCACCTGAGAGCTGATTGGAACCCCTGAGGCTAACCTTGGCTCCAGTGGAATTCATCGCGGATAAAACAGAATTAAGTGCTAGAACATAAGCCATTTCTGAGGGATTGACTGTCCTTGCTGAGGCTCTGTAGTGTAAGCAAAACTTTCCCTGCTCATTGCTGGCTAAAACCTTGAGTTCGGGCTCTTGAGAAGGGAAGGGTTAGATTTTGACAGTCCTGTGCCCACAAACCAGAAACAAAGTCAACACTAAGTACCAAAGTCCTTTGAACATCATTTATTTTTCAGTAACCACTCTTTCAAGAAACTCTATTAGAGGCACTTTTTGGGAGCGTTTGGATGTATGGCAAAAAGACATGGACTACATGTTCTATAAGATTTAGTTGTTACCTATAGAAAGGTGAATGATTTCAGTCTTTCTTAAAGCTGTAGCACATTAAATATTCACTTATATCATCACCATCTATAACCATTCAGGGCAATGTATTTATATATAAAGATTTCTTTAGACACCTGAATTGAATTCATTTTTTCCCTCATTTTTTTTTCCACCTACCCAAACAACTCTGGTTCTCAAACTGTAGCATGCCTCAAAAGCACCCGTATGGCCTGGGAGAAGCAGTGGGGTTGCTCCCAACTTTCTAACTTAGTAGGTTTGGAGTGGGGGGCTGAGAATTTGTATTCCCACAAGTTCCAAGGTGATGCTGATTTTGCTGGTTTCAGGACCAGTTTTGGAGAACCCCTGCCCTACAAGAATGTACAGGAATGGTTCTATCCCAAAATATTTTAGAAAGAAGATGAAATTGTATAAAATTTGCAAAATATTATTCTCAATTTAGGCTAGTTTTATAAAAAAAAATTACTGGATTTAGCCACCACTACTCCACCACTCCATACCTGTTGCAGATTTTATTTTTTAGATCGATAATAGCACTTTTGTTCCAGGACTCCTCTTAATCTACCTCTGTACTTTGTAATCAACAGAATTGTTTCAACATTTGTGTTTCTGAAAAAAATATAGTCTTCCAGTAACTTCAGGTGATATGTAGGCTAGTCTCATTTGGAGAGGATTTCTGGATCTGCCAATTATTAGCTGTAGACCCTTGAGCAAATGACTTAACACCTCTGAACTTCAGTCTCCACGTCTGTAAAAAGGACAAAACCCAAAATAAGCAGAAAGACACCTGGCTTACCCAGGAAGTGTGAGCATTAGACAAGATAAAGAATGTATTAAAAGCCTAGTACAGGGGACAAGGAATGTTAGGCCCCCATCCCTGTTTTATTGTCTATATTTATGTTGCAAGTGATTCTCTGTCATGATTTCCAGTGCTGATTAATCTGTAATAAGTTATAAATATCTAATGGAGCTTGGACAACATCTTAAAATTATCATAGCAAATCAAGTTTTCTCTATAGTTTTAAGGCATTTTTGTGTCAGGAACAAGCAAGAACAGGTTCAATGATAATAGTTAGCATCTATTGGCGCTCACTACTATGACTGTTAAGAATGATCTCATCTAAACATTACAACAGCTGTATAATGAGGGCATTATTATTATTATTATCATTATCTTACTGATGAGAAAATGGAGGCTCAGAGAAGTTAAGGTAACTCACTAGGATGCTAGGAAATGAAGAGCCAAGAGTTAAACCAGGGGCTGTCTTCTCTCCAAAGTCTGAACTTCTAGCTACTACCTCTTCAGCTCGGAATCATAAGTGGTCATTGTCTGAAAGGGACCTTAGACATCATTGTCTAGTCCTCCCATTGTAGAGATGAAAGAACTGAGGCCCACGATCAGGGGCAGGGAGTGGGGGTGGCAAGATGCCCCCGCTGACTAATCACAGGGCCAAGAGCTAAACTTGGGTTCAGTCCCACCTCTGTGATTTTTACAGCAGTGTCATTTTGCTTTGGTACAAATAAAAGTTTCACTCCCCAATTCAAGCATTGGACAAGCAATACCTCTGTTGAATTCAGAGAGGAAGTTAGATATTCCCATGTTTAACAGCCAGCTTTCTATGGGAGGAGGGGAAAGCTCTGATTTGTAGCATTTACCAATTTCCACGGTATAAATACTCCCCAAGGCTGATATCAAGCTACCAGTGTGATGTCACCGAATGCAGAGTTTTGGAAGAGATGTACACAATCTAAAGTCTTAAGCGGATGGGAGCTGGCTCTAACATACCTCGGCCTCCATCTTTGTAGAGAATGACAAACCAAACCCTGCATGTTGTTCCAAGGTAAGATTCCACCAGTCAAGAAGAGAAAAGAGTGTTTCTTACATATGCCAGGATTCTGAAATCAGTAGAATTGGTATTCTGGCCAATTCTTCTTTTAGGGTTTAGGACTGGCTCTCTTACTGATATTGAGCCCCTGCCAAGGGCCTCTTGTGATTTATTTATAGAATCTTTATTTTCCCGATGGGTGCATACATATAGTGTGTCATGCTCTATCTTTAGAAATGCAAATCCCTTTTCTCAGATGGGATCTTTGAGATTCCAGATAGATTAAACACTCATAAGAAGTTGTTTGTTTGCTTTTATTTAAAACAACTCTACAAAAACCAAAAACCTTCTCAAAACTTATAAAATAACCTAAGGAATATGTATTTATTTGAGGAAATTTAGAAACTACAAGCAAACAAAAGAAAATAGGTAAAAAAAAAATCTGTTATTCTAAGATCCAGAGATAAATGTGAACATTTTAGTGTGGATACTTCTAATATTTTTCTCTTCCTTTATGCAGATAAAAACAAATTTTTAAATGGCTCTACTGTAAAGGAAATCCATTTACAAATGAAAAGATATCACAGATTATTATCCTCCTCATACAGATCCTGCCAGTCTATTTGTATTCACGGAAATGGTATTTTAGCTATATTTATGCTGATGTTCTACATGCATCTGAAGATAATACTACTAATGGGGATTGTTATCTGTGAGGACAGATGGGGCTAAAAAGACCAGGGTGACAGTCTCAGCCCTTTCCAGTTGGTAGACCACTATTCACACAAAGACTGTTTTTGAGTTACAATTGCAGCTGTGCTGATACGGTGGTTGATTGGAACTCTGTCTCTGAGGCCTGAGGTCATCCTGGAGCTCAGAAAACAACCTCCTCCTGTACTCCCTTATTGGTGTAGTCAGCCCGGCCTGCCTGCTGCTGGTTTCCTGCTGCCTGCAGCTCCGCCCATTGTTTGAAGTGGGGCCTCCGAGCCGCTTTAATGGGTTTTCTTCTGCCTTCCCTGCTTGGGGTTGCCTCACTGCAGCTCACCATACAACAGCCTGATCTGGTATCCTGGGGCCATCCATCCTTCACACATGTCCAGCCCAGCGGGACGCTGTTAGAAATGGAATTTGTTCATTCCCTCTACCCAGTCTTGATTTTAGTGAAACAATACCCTAGAAAAAGTTAACAGTCATGATAACAATGCCAGATCAGTGACTCTGGGAAATTAATGTTTTTTTCCTGAAATAGATGCTCATTATTAGGTTGGGGGGACAATAGCCAACAGGAGTTGCCAAAAGGTAAAGGTAAAGGAACTGACCTCTCTGGAATCTTTGCCTTTGGCTCCTTTGGCTCTTAGTCTCAGGTGTAGACTTTCTTGACCGATTCTCTTCTGCCATGTTTCCTGAGTCCAACTGCTTACTTGAAGGCCCAAGTTGAAAGACAGCTAACCACAAAATGCCTTGGGAGATGTAACTCTTAATTAGGAGCTGCTTGAAGTTGTGGTAAAGTGCATAAATATAAATGGGTGATATTTGGTGGATTTATGCTGACATTTTTTGTTATAGTGCCTCATTATTGGTGAAGGTGGACTGCCAGGCTCACTCCAGAGAGAAGAAACCTTTTTAGCTGGGAAAACATGATGAAAGAGAACCCAGGCCTGTGAACGGTTTGTGAAAGATAAAGCATGTTTCTAGTTCCAGAAGAGTTAAGAGTAGCTGTGTGACCTTGGGAAAATCACTTCACCTGTCTGTGCCTTAGTTTCTTCCTCAGTAAAAAGACAGTAAAGGTAATATATCCCTCATAGAGATGTCACGAGAATTAAATGAGACAGAGTATGTGAAGTTCTTCACACACAGTGCCTGCCTGGCACAAAGTAAAGGCCCATTAAAGGTTGGCTATTTTCTTTAAGAGGTAGGCAGTGTCCCTAGTCCCCACCTGTAAGGTACTAGTCCCAAGGCAGGGAGTTAAGTATTAATGCCATCAGATGTGTGTCCCTAGTTTTCCCCTATCGTGTTGCTTTGAATCCTTGCGAATCACAGCATTTAGGAGCTTTAAAAAAACACAGATGCCTGGGCCCTACCTCCAGAATAGGGCCCTGCCTCCTTACTTCATTTGTGGTGGGGCCTGGGCAATGGGAGTTTGCAAAACTCCCCAAGTGATTCTAATGTACATCAAAAGTTGAGAACCATTTGATTTTAGACAGATGCTGCACATCTGTGATAAAGATGATGAAAATTAATATCATGCCGTTGAAGGCAGCTGCGTGCCACCACTGCCACTCCAGCCTTGATCATGGATCTTTCCCAAATCTCTTGACCCAGGTCAATAATCACCAATCCACAAAATTTGCATTGGCCCCACCTGTGTTTACCAGATGTCACCTCCAGCCATACTGTACCCCTCCCCATTTAATGTATCCAATTTGCAAGAGGGGGGGGATAAAAAGCTCACACCTGGCCTCGTAATTAAGTTGAGAAACCATACCATGGTAGTCTAAGAGTTAACCTAATTAATGCTGAGCTCTTATGCTTGGGCTGTTAGCTATTGCTCAGCTTTTATTAATTTAGGCTTCAACATGTATCTGCCTTGTCCGCAATTCCAGATGGTGCTATAACTCATACCCTTCTGTCAGTTCCAGAAGATGACTACATGTGTTTTATTTAGATAAACTGTAATTATGCCGACTTTCAACTGTTTTGGTAATTTTGGCCCATTTGTGGATAAGTGGTAAAATACACTCTTCATTATTACATACTAAAAATCATCTGAAAACAGATTTGTTTGGTTAATGAAGTCTTATAGGATGGGAGATATAGGTGAGGGAACATAGTCCTTGAGGTTTTAGTTAAGTATGGATTAAAAACAAGTAGGACAAACTTTTGTTTGCTTGGAGGGCTCAAATCCAGGCAACAAAAACCTACCTTGGGAGGACAGCAGTTAGGAACAGGTCCCCACCCTATACATCTATGATGTATTCTACCTTAGTGTAGACACTTAATCCAGGGTGGGGCCTATTAGTAACATAGGCACAATCATTCCCCCATCTACCCCCCATGGCTAGTATTCATCTGGGTAACAGGCTTGCTTTACAGTTAATTTCTCTGTAAAATAGAAATATAAATTATAACCACTCAAATACTTGCATTTATGCCTGGATTCTTTCCTGTTAAAGTCTCATTGCTCTTAATGGAGGAAAATGGATATGGTTTTTACACAGGGACATGATTTACTAAGCAACTGCCTGAACCCCAAAAAACCCAGTTGCAAACAGATTTATCAATTTGAAATCAAAGAATCTTGGATCAGAAACAAAAGATGGTTGACCATACAGTACTGTATTAATTTAAATCATTCTTCTCTCACAAACATTCACTGGAAATGAGTTACTGATAATATGGGGTTTTTTTTTGATACTATTGTTTTTAATGTGTGACTTCAATTACTGAAGAAAAGTTAAAAGTATCTTTTTGAGGGGCGCCTGGGTGGCGCAGTCGGTTAAGCGTCCGACTTCAGCCAGGTCACGATCTCGCGGTCCGTGAGTTCGAGCCCCGCGTCGGGCTCTGGGCTGATGGCGCGGAGCCTGGAGCCTGTTTCCGATTCTGTGTCTCCCTCTCTCTCTGCCCCTCCCCCGTTCATGCTCTGTCTCTCTCTGTCCCAAAAATAAATAAAAAACGTTGAAAAAAAAAAAAAGTATCTTTTTGAAATGTTTAAAACAAATGCCTTCTGGAAAGGCCTTAGTGCTGAGCCTCAGCAAAATTCAAGTTTTATCTTAAGCACAGATCTTTTGTATTCCGAAATCTTCCCCAAACTCTGAGATTCTGCCAAGTAGGATGAAAAAAGCAGAAGGGGAGGATAGTTGGTTTTGTTTTGTTTGTAAAGCTGTTCCCTTTTTGTTGTTTATTCTTGGTGGCCAGGAGAGAGGACCTAAGTTGCTTTGTTCTTTGGCTGGGATCACTATTCTACCAAATGAAGGATTTTGAAATCTTTAGTATTCTGCCTTAAAGTAAAAGGCAGAGGCAACTTTTGCGTCTAAGTGGATTCTAAGTGGAAACTCCAGTTTTGGGTGTTTCTGGGTGTTTGACTTTAGTCATGGAGTCCCGCCTTCGAACTTTTAATGCATATCTGAGCCTTCGAGAAACATTACTTTTTGGAATGGGGTTGCTTTTATTCTTGGAGCTTCATAAAAAATGGATACAGTACTAGCACAACCAGTAAAGTGGATCTTTACAGACAGAACAGTCATGAAAAAGAAAACAAAAATCAAACTATTTTATTTTATCCCTACCACTTGGTCAGAGGCAGTTAAAGGTTGTCTAATCAATTTCACTGTTGATATTCTTCCATGCTGCCTGATAGGGCCACCTTTGCTTAATATGTTTAAGCACCTTTGCTAGATATGTTTAAATGGCAGGCAACTTAACTCTCCCCGGTCCTTTCTCCCCAACTCCCCCTCCGCCTTCTTTGGCTTTTTGCCTTTGCAGACAAAAATAACTGGTAAATTATGTTCATTTCATCCTAATTTGGAATGGAAGGATAAAGTCAAAGTTTTACTGCAATCTTTTTGGTGCCTCAGCCACTTCTGGCATCCAGTCACTCTGAACAATTATTGAGTGTATGGATAATGAATGCTTGGTTTTCTGGTTCAACTAAGAATTAATCAGTGAAGTCAAATTGCAAATTTAAAGACCCTTCCAATCTCCAAATCCTGTTCATCTCTGATCCCAAACCTATATGGCACTATGGCAAGGAATGTTTATTCTTGTTAGGTAACATTTGTTTTGTTATTTTTTTTTTTCTTGAAAGAGAGGAGCTAAAAGAGATAAGCAGTAGTTTTTAGTGTGTAATTAGATATCCCATCCAACCAAAAACGAACCTGTTATCTGTATATCCCAAATCCTGCCACACTACTGTCCCCCTCGTTTATATGGCATGAAGACAGGAGCCATATTTTGGTGGCTTACACATAGCAGATGTTTGTTAAATTGAATTTAGTCTATCTTATATTTTATGAGTTCATTGTCAGCCCCCAGACTTTGCACATATGTAGCAGGTGCTCAATAAACCTTGGTAAATTGAATTAATTCTGTGTGTTGGAACTGGAACAGGGTAGGAATTAAAGAATTCCTTTGGTTAGAATATAACTTGTAAATAAGCATATGTGTTTATGATGTGTCATTTGGGACATACACGCTTTGCCAGAAAACCAGACTACTGCTGAAATATTCATGTTCCTCAATTTAAAAGTATAGTGTAATTTAGATCAAAATATATAATAACTTTAAAATTTTTCACCTGTAAATATTTCAGTATGTATCTCTAAAAGATAGTCGTTTTGTATAACTACAGTAGTATTATCACAACTGCAAAAATTAAGTCATAAATATCATTTCATTTTATTTTATTATTATTTTTAACAACCATATATTTTAAAAGTCAGATTTCTTAACTATTTGCCAAAGTTCCCAGCTTCTACCTTTATTTTCTTCTTCTGCTCTGTTCTTTTGCTACCTCAGAAAAGAGAGACTCATGTGGTTTTTGGAGGAATATAACTGATGCTTCTCAATCATCCATTGTGGGGTCCTGGGCTTGGATATTTTTTTCAGGTAGATTTCTTGGGGACAGGGAATATGAGCTTTTTCATGTGTGGATATTGCGCCAAGCATATGAGTTGCCTTCTTTAATCCTCACATTATCCCTGCCAAATAGATTTATCAACAAATACCTGATAGTTGAGTTTTGTAAGTCACTTTCGGACACTGGATATGAGTCTATGTAGGCGACCTTGACTTGGCAAAAAGAAGAATAAAAGAAGCCAATGAGCATTTATTGACCACTTGCTGTGAGCCAGGCACTATGCTACAGGCTCTTTATGTATTTCATTTAACTCTCAAATAACCCCAGGGCATAATTATTCTAATCCCCAGTTTATAAATTAAGAAACTGAGATTCAGAGATAGGAAATATTTTGCTTATTTTTTTAGACCTTTAGTTAAAAAATCTGAAGATCCTAAAGGCTAGATATGGCTAGAGTTGTTTACAATGAGAAAAGAACTTAATGTTCTAGGCTCGTTCTGCGTGATTTATCACATATTCTTACCAGAACCCTGTAAGATATGTATCATTGATCTTCAATTTAGAGATTAGGCACAGCAAAGTGAAGTCACTTATCCAAGGCACAGCAGGCAATAAAGTAGCATAAGGGGAACTTAGACCCAGGACAACCTTAAAACTTGTGCTTGTCCCCTTGCACTGTGCTGCTATTTCTCCAGTTACTGCTAACACTTAACATACAGAATTGTCTTTGCACCTTACTTATGGCAATTAGTGTGTATTATTAACATGCTTATTCTGTATTCTCATATGTGTATTATAGCTAATTGTATTCTCAACTGAACACAAACTCCATGATGCCAAGGATCTGGGTCTGTTTTGTTCTTTGGTAATATCCCCATGGCCAAGAACAATGCTTGATATGCAGTAGGTGTTAAATAAATAGTTGTCGAATGAACATGTATAATCTTTGTTCCCCTGACATACACACTTTTTGTGGGTCAATGAATCTTGGCCACCTAAGACAGCAACTAGCACAGTGCCATGCACCCAATAATAATAATGCCTTTAAATTGGGCTTTATATTTACCAAAGTGTTATCATGTATGTTAACTCGAGTGTTAACATAAACTGAAAACCCAAGACCAAGATTTATGGGAGATGTCAGGAGTTGGAAAAAGGTGGTCTTCAGAAGAGGCTGCAACACTCTAAATGAGGGAAGGAAGAAAAGGGACAACTTCCAGGGAAAGATAATGAGCACCTCTCCTTCTGGTGAAACCAGTAAAGGGTTAGCAACTTGTAAGTCTTAGCTTGAGAATATGTTAAGAGGCCTGTGCAAGGCTAGGGGGAGCTGCCAATCACTGTGTGATCTGTAGAAGCAGAGAGGGTCTGATCTGTCAGCCTGAGTGCCCATAACCTCACCCTATCTAGACCCTCACTCTTCCTCCACCCCCTGCAACTTTGCTAGTGGCTATGGAAAGGAAATAAATATTTCCAGCCTGCTTCTAAGATTTGGTGGGTGCTACAGGGGGAGCTGGGGAAGGAATAGACTTCAGCCCCATTTGGGGGTCTTAGAAGAAACCAGTCAGCTCTTTCAGGTCAGTTCCAACTAGGTAGGCTCAGAAGCTGCTAGCAGAGAAGTTACCACATCCTCAGAGTCTTATAGGCCAGCACATGTAGTCTGTACATGGTAAGGGGATGGTGGGAATGGTGCACTGCAAAGAATAATACTGTTTGGGGTGCCTGAGTGGTTCAGTTGCTCGAGTGTCCAACTTTGGCTCAAGTCATGATCTCATGGTTCATGAGTTTGAACCCCATGTCGGGCTCTACACTCACAGTGCAGAGTCTGCTTGGGATTCTCTCTCTCTCCTCTCTCTCTGCTACTTTCCTACTCATTCTCTCTCTCCCTCTCTCTCTCTTTCTCTCAAAAATAAATGAATAAACTTAACAAAAAATAATACTGCTTGGGAATTCTCATGGTTCTGATGCAGTTTCCTCACCTAACGTTTGTTTGCACTATATAATAATTGTGTTAATTATGCCTCTTAGTGAAACTTTGCAGAAAAAACAAGTGTTTGTATTTCAGACATCCACAGGAATGCTGAGAAAGGAAGGCAGGACTAGACCAATCTGACTATATTCCATGAAAGTAATGTCAAATTGCATGGATGCAAGGCCCAGACACATTCATCATTTAATTTGATCTTCATGCTAATACTGTGAACCAGAACAGTTATACTTCTCTCCATCTTCTAGATGGATAAGCGGGGTAACAAGGAGGGTAATTGGCTTGCCCAGGAACATACTGTTATTAGTTGGTAATTCTTCTGATTATAATTATTTTGTTCTTTCCACATTATATCTCAGTAAATAATGAACAATTTGTTTGTAGGAATATTAATCTGGTTTTGGTATTTTGTATATAAAGGAAAATATGAGAGTCCAAGGGCAGGGTGTTATCACCAAGCAGCTGCAAAGATCTAGGTAAGAAATAAGGAGTCTGCACTATCAGTGAATAAATTACTCCCAACTCCAATGGTAACTTCTGTCCCTCTTATTTTTTTAAAAAAAAATTTTTATGTAATCTCTTCCCCCAATGTGGGGCTCGAAATCATGACCCTGAGATCAAGAGTCACATGCTTTACTGACTGAGCCAGCCAGGTGCCCCTGTCTTTTTTATTATTGGGCCCCTCATCAGTACTCAACAAAGTTGCCTATTCTCTTCTTTCCTCTCTGTAAGTTCTTTCCTATTCTACTTTAGTGGCTTAGTTTCCTCCGACCTCTAAATGTTGTAATCTCCCAGGGCTTGGCACTAAGCCTTCCCTTTTCTTTGTATACTAGTCAATCTTAAAGATTTCCATGGTATTAGTGATCTCTTAGATGCTGATGACTTCCAAAGTTATACCTCTGGTCCAGAACTGTGTTCCAAGTTCCACACCCACTTTTGTATTCATTCATTCATTCAATTTAGGAAATATTTATCAAGTGCCTGCTATGTGCCGGGCACTGTTCTAGGCACTTTGGTTTCATCATTAAATAAAAAGACAACAGCTTTCATTTCACTTACATTGAGGGAGAAAACAGACAGTGCATATATTAAGTTAGTTGTATGCCAGAAGGTCATAGGTGCTATGGTAAAATGGAAAGAGGCACCTGAGTGGCTCAGTCGGTTGAGCCTCTAGCTCTTGATTTTGGCTTGAGCCCTGCATTGGGCTCTATGTGGAGCCTGCCTAAGATTCTCTCTCCCTCTGCCCCTTGCCTCTGCTCATGCTCTGTCTCTCTCTCTAAAATAAAAAAAAAAAAAAGGAAAGCTAGAGCAGGTGGTTGAAAGTGTTGGGAAGGAAGTAGCAATTTTAATAGGGTGGTCAAGATAGGCTTTATTGAGAAAGTGAGATGTGAGCCAACACTTGAAGGAAATGTGAAAATTGGCTCTGTGGATATCTAGAGAGATAGTGTCCCAAGCAGAAGGAAGAGCCAGTTAGTGCAAAGGCCCCCACAGTGGGAATTTGGCAAGGAAGCCAGTGTGGATAGAGTGAAGTGAATGGGAGGTGGAGTTGTAGATCAGGTTAGAGGGTTTAAAAAGAGAGTATGTAAGGGTGCCTGGGTGGCTCAGTCTGTTAAGTGTTCAACTTCAGCTCAGGTCATGATCTCAAGGTTCATGAGTTTGAACCCCACATCAAGCTCTGTTCTGACAGCTCAGAGACTGCAGCCTGCTTCAGATTCTGTGTCTTCCTCTCTCTCTGCCCCACCACCACTTGTGCTCTGTCTCCCAAAAATGAATAAATGTTAACAAAAAAAACTTTAAAGAGAGTATGTAGATCATACACAATCTTGTAGACCATTGTAAGGTTTTTTTTGCTATACTTTGAGAAAAATGAGAAGCCTTTGGAGAAATAGGAGTTGAAGGAAGACATTATCCACTTCTGTTTTAAAAGGTTGACTGGCCAATCAGAGAAAGACAGACACCATATGTTTTCACTCATATGTGGATCTTGAGAAACTTAACAGAAAACCATGGGAGAGGGGAAGGGGAAAACATAGTTTAAAACAGAGAGGGAGGCAAACCATAAGAGGCTCTTAAATGCAGAGAACAAACTGAGGGTTGATGGGGGGTGGGAGAGAGGGGAAACTGGGTGATGGGCATTGAGGAGAGCACTTGTTGGGATGAGTGCTGGGTGCACTTGTTGGGATGAGCACTGGGTATTGTGTGGAAACCAATTTGACAATAAATTATATTAAAAAAAATAAATAGAAGAGTGACTGGCTGCTATGGAGGGGCAAGAACAGATGGAGGAAGATCAGTTAGGAGATTACTACAATCAAATTGTCTACTTGATAGCTCTTCTTGGATATCTCAAAGGTATCTCAAACCCAACAAAAGATATCCGCCTCCCCATCCCCACAAAAACCCTTTCTGGCCCTCCTCATTGTTCTTTATCGTAGTGAATGGTTCTACCATCCACCTAGTTGCTCAAGGAGAAACCTACTTATAATCCTTGATTCCTTCCTGTCTCCCACATCCCCAAACCAGTTCTTCACCAAATCCTGTTGATTTGTATCTCACATTACATTTCTCTAATCTGTCCTTGTCTTTTTGTCTTTACTCATTTTTCAGACCACCATCATCTTTAGCTTGAATTACTACAGCAGCCTCCTAGTTGTCTGCCTTAGCCACTGTCCTCTTCTCGTATATTTCCTACAGGGCAGTTAGTGATTTTTTTTAAATTTCTTTTTAACGTTTATTCATTTTTGAGAGACAGAGTGCAAGTGGGGGGTGGTGCAGAGAGAGAGAAGGAGACACAGAATCCCAAGCAGGCTGCAAGCTCCGAGCTGTCAGCACAGAGCCCTATGCAGGGCTCAAACCCACAAACTGCAAGACCTCAGCCGAAGTCCGACACTTAACCGACTGAGCCACCCAAGGACCCCTCTACAGGGCAGTTACATGATCTTTTCAAAATGCAGATCTGCTCAAGTCAGTGTCACTGATTAAAACTTTTCATTTGTTTCCCACAATCCTCAGGATGGCCCACAAGATTCCGGGTGCTTCCATCTCCAGGCTCAACTCAGCCCATCCTTTCCCTCACTTATTACGTTCTAACTATACTTTCATTTCCTCAACTATACCAAATAATTTCCCTGACTACACCAAATAATCTCCTAACCCAGGACCTGCTCATTATTTATTTCCACTATCTGGAATGCTTTTTCTCCCATTTGTTTCTTTTTTTTAACTCTATTTTTAATATTTATTTATTTATCTCTGAGAGAGAGAGAATGTGTGAGAGAGAGAGAGCGAGAGCGAGAGATAGAGAGAGAGAGAGAGAGAGAGAGAGAGAATCCCAAGCAGGCTCCATGCTGTCACTGCAGAGATTGACACAGGGTTCGAATTCATGAACCGTGAGATCATGACCTAAGCCGAAATCAAGAATCAAACCCTTAACCAACTGACCCTAACCCTTAACAGGTGCCCCCCCATTTGTTTCTATGACTAACTACTACCTCAAGTATTAGCTTAACTGACATTAGTCAGAGGGGCTTATCATCCCTGAGTACTCATCTAATTTAAGCTTCATCATTAATCCTCCTCATAGCCTTTGTTCTTTTTCTCCAAGTGTTTATTACAATTTCTAAATTTATAGGTGGGTAGTAGAAACTGCATATCTACAGACATACAAAACTGCTGCTTAGTACTGTTCTATATGTTTGGAACAACTCTGTAAGTCATGTAGGTTCCATGAGGGTGAGAGCCATGTCTGTCTTGTTTTCAGTATATCTTCAGTATATAATATAGTGTCTAACACATATCAGGCACTATTAAAAATTTTTTTAATAAATGAACAAAGTCCCTTTTCTTCTCCTTAAACCAACCCCATACAGTTCTATAATTATACCATGTAGAGTCAGTTTCATTTATTAAATATCCATTGAGTGCTTACCTAGTCAAGCCCAGTGCTCTGCCCTATTGCAAGCCCAAAGAATTTAGCAAAACATGCCTGCCCTTGAAAAACTTATGTTTTTTTTATTTTTTTTATTTATTTTTAAAATTTTTTTTAATGTTTATTTATTTTTGAGACAGAGAGAGACAGAGCATGAACGGGGGAGGGTCAGAGAGAGGGAGACACAGAATCTGAAAGAGGCTCCAGGCTCTGAGCTGTCAGCACAGAGCCCGACACGGGGCTCGAACTCACGGACTGCGAGATCATGACCTGAGCCGAAGTCGGCCGCTTAACCGACTGAGCCACCCAGGCGCCCCGAAAAACTTATGTTTAAATAAAAATGCAAGGCACACCTATCCAGCAAGATTTCTGCCTAAAATTATCCATAGAATGTGCCATTGCTTTTCCCACTCAGTGAACACAGTGTATTTGTTCAAAAAGGGTGATAGCAGGGCACCTGGGTGGCTCAGTCAGTTAAGCGTCCGACTTTGGCACAGGTAATGATCTCACGGTTCATGGGTTCAAGCCCCATGTCGGGCTCTGTGCTGACAGTTCATAGCCTGGAGCCTGCTTCGGATTCTATGTTTCCCTCGCTCTCTGCCCCTCCCCCACTCATACTCTATGTGTGTGTGTCTCTCTCAAAATAAGTAAACATTAAAAATTTTTTCAAAAAAGGTGATAGCATAGGAGTGTTCTCAGGGGAAATTTAGGTGGCCCTTTGGGTGGCACCTTACTTAGTTCATCACGTTTCTGAATCAGGCTCTAAGCATTGCCTACTTGGGAAATTAATTTTGTCAACCGGAGGGAGTATATATTTTTCTTAGGGTATACCCACACTAGCCACGTTCACAAGAGGTAGATACCTAAACTAGAATACTAAATGTGTTGAGTTAGCATAAGAAAAAATAACTATTAAGAACAACCAAATAGCCACATGAGCAAGTTTTCAGCCTGTAGGAAAACCCATGTGGGAAGCCAACAGATAACAGGAAGGCTGCTCGGTGCGTTCAAGGGGAGTTGGATGTATAATCCCAATATTTGTTGCCAGCCAACTGTAATGGGTTGATCCATCCATTTTCAGGATCAGGATGTGCTGACCTTAGTAAATGGAAAGTAGATTTCTTGAGCCAGAAGTTCTTCCTAGCTTTGGCAGTGCCCATTGCCAAGGATTTCCTTTTGAAAATGCCCATTTTCAATATTTCCAACTGAACTTCTTCCTCCCAATAGACTCTCTTTCTTTAAATATGATAATAACATTGATTGTGTTATTGCCTGGACTGGCGCTCAGCCTAGAACCTCTGCTATTTCTTTTAAGGTGACTTTGCATCTCACTTGTTTTATCTAACACGCTTTAATTTTGTTCATCAAATTCTTAGAATTTGGTGAGTGCTCTGTGGATTCTCCATTGGGAGAGCAAAATGCAATCTGACCCAGGACACACTGCCATTTTTTTCAGGCAGAAGAAAGATTATTAAGTGGTAGGAGTAATTAATTTTGTCTTGGGCAGTTAAGAAAAGCTTTCCAGAAGAGGTGATGTCAGAGCTGAATCTCAAATTAGAAGCTTTGAGGGTGAGGTGGAGAATATGGTAATTTTGAAGTAGAGAGAACAACTTGTATTAATGTTATATGTTATATGTAATATATATAAATGTATAAATGTTATTGCATACCTGTAAGGCACTGTTATGTATTAGAGTAAATAAAACAGCCCACTGGGAGCTTAGATAAGTCCAATGGCAGAGAGCTTAGGTACATCTTCTGTCCCATGGCTCTCAATCAGCCTTATAAACCCTGTGACATAGCAACTGTTGACTGTTCTGCTTGAAACACACTGTACACCAACCAAGCCTTGAGACTTGAACTGTCAAAATCTATCCTAAGTAGGCAACAACAAGTATGAGAGTCCTTCCCCTAAAAGCTTCTAAATGTTTTTCTCTTCTCATGGCCTATATGAAATATAGTTATTTGTGTAAATATACAAATTTGACTTGCCATCCTGTCCATCCCCCCTAATAGTAGACTGTAAGTTCCAGAAAGAGAAAGAACTTTAAATTTTCATAAACCATTTCAGATATTTGTCATTCCTATGCATGTCTTTATACTTTTAGTACATTCCTCAAAAATGTAGAATATTGCTTTACATGTTTAAATTTTCCATGAATGATATAAGGCACAGCACTCTCCAGTTTGCTGTTTTATTTTTTTAAATGTTTATTTATTTTTGAGACAGAGAGAGACAGAGCATGAATGGGGGAGGGGCAGTGGGAGAAGCAGACACAGAATCCGAAGCAGGCTCCAGGTTCTGAACTGTCAGCACAGAGCCTGATGCGGGGCTTGAATTCATGAGCTGTGAGATCATGACCTGAACCAAAGTCAAACACCTAACCAACTGAGCCACCGAGACACTCCCAGCTTGCTGTTTTCATTCAATATTATGTTTTAAAATTCATCTATGTTAAAGTCCTCTTTATTTCATTTTAACTGTTATATACTATTCCATAGTATATCTATAATCCCAGTTTGTTTATCTTTGTGGGCATTTAAGTTATTTTTCCATTTTTGGGGCAACATAGGCAACCATTCTGGAAAACATTTGGCAACATCTAGTAAAGTAGAAAATATACATGTTCTTCTACCCAAGCAAGTCCTTTCCTAGATATATACACTAAGATCTACTGTATATATTTACCACATGTGGTTGTTTAAATTTTAATTAATTAAAATTAAGGAAAATTTAAATATTAGTCCCTCAGTTGAACTGGCCACAGCACTATCTACGCTGAATTGAACAGCACAGATACAGAGTATTTCCATCATTACATAAAGTTCTATTGAACTCTCTAGTTGTGCCTCAGAGACTGACATTATTTGCATATTCGCAGTATACTGTGAATGCAAAAAACATTTGTTATCTGTGGACTGAATGGATGTAAAAATATTACATAATGAAGCTGTATATGTTAAGTGTTAAATGGGTTCCAGGAATACTAGCTAACCAAGTTTAGAGGGGGTGGGATTTGATCAGAGCTTCAGGGTCCTGTGCATGAGTTTGGAGAATTGAGTAAGGTGTTTGTCCAGGGTGGTCAAGTGCAACATAGCAAGGAAAGGAGTTGGAATCATCATGGTAGAGGAAATCAGATAAGCCCCAACACAGAGAAACTGTAGCAAGAATCAGATCCAAGGCAAGACTGTGAGTGGGGAAAATGAGTCATGAGGTCAGAAACCAAGAAGATTAGAAGGAAGCCAAGAGGTGGAGTCAAGGCAGGTCAGAGAGAGCAGTTCAGGACACTGGCTCTGAAGTCTGTGCTCCTTGCTTTGAGATCAAAATCTGTTCATTTCCCAAGTAGATTGCCATCACTCACAGGAGTGGAGGGCCTGTCTACTTTCAGTGGAGGCTGTGGTTAGGAGAAGGTTATCTGTAAGAATGTGGAGGAAGATTAGGATTTGGCTCCCACAACAAGTAGCTGTGAACACTTGGAAGGGTGAGAGTGAGGCCTGGACTAGGCTACTAAGAGCCACATTTCTGAGAGACTAATGACTCTGGGAAGAGCAAGAGACAAGGGAGGGAGGGAACAAGTGTAGTAAAAGAACAGATCAAAAAGGAAAAGGGGATGAAGGGGTCAAGGGTAGGATGAAGACAGAATGCAATGAGAGAGAACATTATACATGTCTTAATATTGGTTTTCAATTAATTGTAGAGTTTTTTCATTAAATAAATTAAAAAAAAACACCCAGCAGGAATGTGGTGTGAGATTCAGAAACCATGGGTCTGATTTAGTCTGAAAGTACAGTTTTAGCCCCAGGCTTTTGTCCAGCTCTGGAGCTACCCTGTAGTCCATTCCTGGTTTTCCTGAAAGCTCTCCCCCCCACATCCCCACTCCCACCTTCCCTACTCCACTGATTTCCATAAGTCAGAGGTAGTGATTTTAAACTGTTGGTTCATTTTTGGCAGGGAGGGGACAGGTGTGTGGCCACAGGGAAAGTTGGGGATGAGTGGAAAATTAGATAAATTCATTGTAAAGTGCATGAGTCAAGAAAGATATCCTATGTCATTCTCTGATATCTTGTGAAGCTTAGCTTGACAATAAAAATTCTCTCTCTCCTGGCCTACGTCTCGTCTTTTACATGCTATAGATAGTCCAAACTCAATTAAGATTCTAGTTGCCATTTTCAAAACTCAGTAATCAGATTTGTGCTTACCTTCAAAAGAAATAAAACTAACTGCAGGACCAGACCAAAGCTGTTTAACTGCTTGCTTACAATAGTGCAGACTCTTTTCTAACCATGGCTTTTGAAAACTGTGGCATATGGCAGAAAGGCTAGAGATAGTTCACTCAAACGGGCAAACAAACCTATCCAACCTTAGGAAAGTAATTGTTCAACTGGAGATTGTGCATTATGAGAGTAGCCAATTATCTACCAACAGTGGGTTTGCAATCCCAGAAATCTTTGCCAATGGCTTTCTGTACTCTCTGGTGATACTGACTGACGTTTGGATTCCTAAGCAAGGCCAGTCTGAAAGAGCTGTGTGTGTGCATTGCTAATTCTTTACAAAGATTACAGCCTTTTAATTCCCAAGGCCATTTCTTGTTCTGACTCCTCTGCTTCTTTCCAGCTCATGTCACTTCACTTTTCAGTCTCAAATTCCTGTGCCCAGGCATGAGCCAGTCTACTGAAATGTAGGCAACTGTCTTGGCATGCATGGGAAATCAGATGTTTGAAGAAAATGGATGAATAACCATGTGTCCAAGAGATCCATAGGGCTTAGGGAATTAAAAGGCTTATTCTTGTGGTTAAACACTGGGAATGCCATCTCATTCCCGTCCACTGATTTCTCTATTATCAGCTGGTAAGCCACAAGCAGATCTCTTGTTCATCTGCCAGGATGCAAACTAGCCCTTCTTTATAGTCGCACTTTTGTTCTCAGGCTTAGGAATGCTGCAGTTATTCCAAAAGGAATCTGGCTGGCACAGTTAATTGGACTTATTGGGTCATAATTACAGTATCACAGCATCAATCCACATTTTCCTGGATTTGATTACTGAACCTTCCTAATATATATCTTTGGGTCCTGATGCCATCAGTTAGGACCCTGTGGTTGAACCTACTATACTATAGATGTCTAGGCTGAATGCTTCCCTGAGCCCTAGGTTGATGAATAAACAGTTTCCTTAGGAGGGAGGTTTAGGAAAGCAACTGATAATCATAAATACTAACATATGTTGAGTGCTTGCTATGTGTCTGGCACTATGCTTGCATTATCTCATTGAATATTTACAATAACCACACAAAGGCAGATACTATTGTCAATGTCCTGTGTTTACAGTTGAAGAAACAACGATGTAACGTACCTTGCCCAAATTACACAGATAGTAAACACAGAATTGGAGTTTACTGCCATATCTGTTTTGGTTCAGAACAAATGCTCTTAACTACTACATCATTTTGCCTTCTTGGAAAGTGTCTGTCTGCTCTTTGCTTCACTAGTAAGAGCTCATCTGATCCTAATTTGTTAGAAACTGGAATACAGTAGAATAAACACGTTTCCTTTCTGATGAAGTGATGGGTTATACTGTCCTATTTTACATGTCAGCAATGGATTTGAGACAGGTTGTGAAACTATGTAGATCACTCATCAGAAGTATTTGATTGGGCATCTATTATGTGCCAGCACATGCTGGGTGACTCAAAGATGTGTGAGAGACAGGTATTACCATCAAGAAGTGAGTGTCTTAGCAGAGAAATAATGCTAACCCACAGAAACCCCTCCCAAACATATTTATATATGCATATTAAATAATATGCCAACTCATGTGAAAATTCTAAGTGTTGTGGGAAACAGTGAGGTGTTAATAGAAGGGACACTGGCCTGAGAACCAAAAGGTATTGTTTTAAGAAATTGTTGTGTAATGGTTAATTTTAATGTTAATTTAAAAATAAAGTGGGGCTACTTGAGTTATTCTGGGTTTTTTTATTAGAAGCAGAAGAGAAGAAATAATCAAGAAGTCCTCATGGATGAGATGAACTATGAAGGATGGTTAAAATTTGAGGTGATAGGCAGGAAGGAGGAGAAACCAAGTCCAAGGAATAGGGAAGGGATATTAACAGTATGGCAGAGACGGGGAAATGAGCCTAGAGTGTTTATGGGCCAGCAGAAAGGATATCCTTATAAATGCTTTAAGGAGCAAACCCCACAAAGTTAGGCATAAGGAAAATCAGGGACCAATGCACTGATTGTTGATTGATTGATTTTTATTGTGGTCAAAAACACATAACCAGGGCGCCTGGGTGGCTCAGTCGGTTGAGCGTCCGACTTCGGCTCAGGTCACGATCTCACAGTTCGTGAGTTCGAGCCCCGCGTCAGGCTCTGGGCTGATGGCTCAGAGCCTGGAGCCTGCTTCCGATTCTGTGTCTCCCTCTCTCTCTGCCCCTCCCCCATTCATGCTCTGTCTCTCTCTGTCTCAAAAATAAATAAACATTTAAAAAAATTAAAAAAAAAATTAAAAAACCACATAACCTAAAATTTATCATTTTAACCATTTTAAAGTGTACAATTCAGTGACATTAAGCACGTTCACAATGCTGTGCAAACATCGCCACTACCCAGTTTCAGAATTTTTTCACCACACCATTGGGAACCCTGTACCCATTAGGTGGTTACTCCCCATTCCCACCTCTCCCTAGACCCTGGCAACCACTCCACTCTTTTTATCTCTGTGGATTTGCCTATTCTGAATATTTCATATAAATGGAATCATACAAGACATGGTCTTTTGTGTCTGGCTTCTTTCACTTAGTATATATTTAAAAAATTCAGGGGTGCCTGGGTGGCTCAGTCAGTTGAGCATCCAACTTCAGCTCAGGTCATGATCTCACAGTCTGTGAGTTCGAGCCCCACATCAGGCTCTGTGCTGACAGCTCAGAGCCTGGAGCCTTCTTAGGACGCTGTGTCTCCCTCTCTCTCTGCCCCTCCCCTGCTCATGCTCTGTCTCTCTCTGTCTCAAAAATAAATAAAAGCATTAAAAAAAATTCATCCATGTTGTAGTATGTATCAGAATTTCATTCCTTTTTATGGCTGAATCAAATTTTGTCGTGTGAATACACCACATCTTGTTTGTTTATTCATTCATCTGTTTATAGATATTTGGGTTGTTTCCACCCTCTGACTATTGTGATTAGAGCCTCTATGAACATTGGTGTATAAGTTTTGGTGTGGACACTTATTTTCGATTCTTTCGGCATATAACTAGCAGTGGAATTGCTGGATCATATGCTAGTTCTATGTTTAATTTATGGAGGTAAAATAATGCTTTTCACAGAAAGCTGGCATAGTGGTTAAAGGAAGGGTTTTGACATTTGAGTTGAATCCTGGCTGTGTGACTTACTAGTTGTATGACTTCGAGCAATGAGAAGTATGATATAATCACTGAGCTTCAGTTTTCTCATCTGCTAAATAAAGTTGTTTGGGGGATTACATGGCATGATACATAAAGCACTCAACACAGTGTCTGGCACATAGAAAGCACTGGATACATGGTAGCTACTAAGGAATACCCTATATTAGTCTCATGTAAAATGTGATGTTGTCAACATCACAGATAAATAGAGGTGTAGCCCTCTTACTGACTTTGCTAACTACCCCCACCCCACCTTGTAGAACTCAGAAAATGATCTGAATTTTGAGAAAAGTGAGCAACCCTGGTTTCTTTTTTTTTTTTTTAATTTTTTTTTTCAACGTTTATTTATTTTTGGGACAGAGAGATACAGAGCATGAACGGGCGAGGGGCAGAGAGAGAGGGAGGCACAGAATCGGAAACAGGCTCCAGGCTCTGAGCCATCAGCCCAGAGCCTGACGCAGGGCTCGAACTCACGGACCGCGAGATCGTGACCTGGCTGAAGTCGGACGCTTAACCGACTGCGCCACCCAGGCGCCCCGCAACCCTGGTTTATTAACCCCTCAATTTTTTTTTATTTTTTTATTTTTTAAAATTAACATCCAAATTAGTTAGCATATAGTGAAGCAATGATTTCCGGAGTAGATTCCTTAATGCCCCTTACCCATTTAGCCCATTCCCCCTCCCACACCCCCTCCAGCAACCCTCCGTTTGTTCTCCATATTTATGAGTCTCTTCTGTTTTGTCCCCCTCCCTGTTTTTATGCTATTTTTGTTTCCCTTCCCTTATGTTCATCTGTTTTGTCTCTTAAAGTCTTCATATGAGTGAAGTCATATGATTTTTGTCTTTCTCTGACTGACTAATTTCACTTAGCATAATACCCTGCAGTTCCATCCACGTAGTTGCAAATGGCAAGATTTCATTCTTTTTGATTGCTGAGTAATACTCCATTGTATATATATACCACATTTTCTTTACCCATTCATCCATAGAGGGACATTTGGGATCTTTCCATACTTTGGCTATTGTTGATAGTACTGCTATAAACATGGGGGTGCATGTGTCCCTTTGAAACAGCACACCTGTATCCCATTCCACCCCTCAATTTTTAATTATTTAAATTGTTTGTATATGTGGGAGCCTATGTGCACACACATACATGTACACACTACTAATTATTCTAGTGAAAAACTTTTTTCAAAATGTCAAAAGCCTGTGTGTGTGTGTGTGTGTGTGTGTGTGTGTGTTTTATAAAACAGATCCTATCCAAGAAGAGGCAACTCAGTGTAGTAGTTAAGAGCCTATGTTCTGAATCAAGTCAGACATGAGAGTAAATTCCACTTCCATGTTTACTAGCTATGTAATCTTAAGCAAGTTACATCATCCTGCTGAGCCTCTGTTTATTCATAAACATGCAATATTAATAATAGTATCTACCTTTGTTGACTTATTGTGAATATTAAGTGAGATAATGCAAGCATAGTGTAAGATGTGTAGCAAGCACTCAACCTTCAGTTGTTGCAGGGATGCCCATAACTTTGACCTTTCTTTCTTTCCAGAACACCCACAAAGCCATCAAAGTGGCCCATGGGAGTTAAACAGCAAAGGAACTTTAGCCAGACCTGAAAGAATACCAAATGGCCATAAATATTCTTTCCAAATGACATGAAATTCCACCATAACAAAAGCAGCTCAAGACTCTATAATCTCAAATGCATCTTTTGAGTTTCCTGCTTCTGATTAGTCTCTCTGTTGGAGGTTGTATTTTTCTAAGATGGATTAACTTTCCACCTTCACAGAAAAGAATCATATAGTATTTGAGCTGAAAGAGGAAGAGGCAGTGAAAGGAATTAACATCTATTGTGCACAGTGCACCCAATTTGTCTTTTTTGATCTTTGTAACAACCCTGTTGTAAGTATCTGTATTTGCATCTTGCAGCTTCAGAAATGTGCTCAAAAGTAACTCATGAAAAACTAGTAACTGTTGGAACCAAGATTTGAACCCAGATTTTTCGAAAGCCTTCAATTTATTATACCACATTTGGTTTAAAGACTCTCTGGGATCTTGTTTTGCTGTTGGGGAAGCAGAAGCCAAAAAAGGTAAAATGAGTTGCCCAAGGTCACTTAGCCAGTCAATGATGAAGCTTGGACTAGAAACCAGTTCCAAGAATGCCAGCTCATGTTACTTTATTGCCTCTTAATTGATGAATAATGTAGTGGTTCATCAGTTAAAAAATTATTAAAAGATTGGAACGAATCTGGAAATAAATTCCATCTGTACCTTAATTACTTCCATTTTATGTTCCATAGGCTTTATTGAAAAACTTTTTTCTAGTCAGAAATGAACCAGTGCCCTGGTGTTCCCTGAATGCTTGTGTGTCCACTGCATTTGCTGCTTGATATTCAGAAGTAGTATGTAAATGCAGGCATTCTACTTTTGACTGCAGTTCATTTTCTAAACAGATGTTAACTACTGTGATGGTTAATTTTATATGTCAACTTGTCTAGGCTCTGGGTTCCCAGATGTTTGGTCATATATCAGTTTAGATGTTGCTGTGAAGGTATTTTTATTTTTTTAATATTTATTTATTTTTGAGAGAGAAAGAGAGACAGAGACACAATTAGCCAGGGAGGGGCAGAGAGAGAGAGGGAGACACAGAACGAGAAGCAGGCTCCAAGCTCCGCGCTGTCAGCACAGAGCCTGCCATGGGGCTCGAACCCACGAACTGTGAGATCATGACCTAAGCTGAAGTCAGACACTTAACTGACTGAGCCACCCAGATGCCCCAAAGTACTTTTTTACATATGATTGACATTTAAGTCAGTAGACTTTGAGTTAAGCAGATTACCTTCTACAGTGTGGGTGGGCGTCATCCAGTCAGTTGAAGGCCTTAAGAGAAAAAGACTGAGGTCCTCTGAGGAAGAAGAAATTCTGCCTCCAGACTGCCTTTGGACTTGAGCTTGTCCTGCAGATTTTGAACTTGCCAGCCCCCACCTTGTGTGCACTACTTCCAATCAATCAATCAACCAAATAAGCATGCACACACACACACACACACACACACATCCTCTTAGTTCCGTTTGTGAATTAGTCAGGAGAGCCCTGACTAAGACAACCACCTACTAATATACCAGGCACAGTATGAGGTTCTGCAAATATAGACATCTCTGTATAGAGATTTGTACAATGTGGCAAAAAATGACAAAGCACATTGCCGAAGTAGGACAAGGTGGGAAACAGAGCCACAAGGAAAGCATTGAGGTGTATTTCCTGATGCTCTTTACACTTGCTAATGATACTAATGATACTCAGATTTTATTTGTAAGTGGACAACTTATTTAATTCTGAAAGAGAAATTTTGACAGTAAGCAAAAATAGATTCCTCTTAGACTATCCTGATCTATTCATTGAATTTATTAATTCAGTAAACATTTCTTCAATCGTGGCTTTGTGCATGGTGTGTAATAACAATGTGGTAATGGTCTGAGGAGCCTCAAAGTTACTAAGGCCCCTTCTTAATCTTGGCCTAATTTCTGGTACCCAGGCTAGGGATGGAGAAGTTGCTTGATGTAGCTGTGGCGTGAAAATTGGGCACATGGAAGCCCACTTGTCTCTCTGACAACTTGATTTGGACCAAATTAGATAATGCACCTATGAGCTGGGGTAGTAACCTGTCCCCAGCCTCATACCTCCTGGTTTCCAAGACTGCCTCCTGAGTTTTCAGCCTTACCAGTGCCTATTTTGCATGAGCCATTCATCAAAAAGTCTGACCCTGGGTATTTTAGAGAAGGCTTATGCCCTTGAAACGTGAATTCCATTTATTCCCCCAAACACAAGTTTTTCTGTCACTCCCTGCACTGGAGTCATATACAGTCTTGTGGGAGAGAAGACTAGTTAACGCCCATAGAATACTTGGAGAACCAAGCAAGGCAGCCTATGAATATTTTCAAAAATTTGTCTTCTCCACAGTATTTGGGCTGCTAGCAGGCCTACGGAACTTATCTGAATGTTTCTCCCTGGCTAACATGTGAGCGCCACAAAGGCAGAGACTTTGTCTCATTCTGTTTTGTACCCATACAATTTTGGGCCCACTTCTTCTGCTCACATCTTAAATGTGGGTGTTCCTCAGGCCTCTGTACCAGGATCTCTCCTCTCTCTGCACAGTGCCATCAAGTCACAATTCTATGCTTCAGCCCAAATCTCTCTTCCAAACTCCAAGGCCACACATATCTAACTGCTGAGACATGTCTCCCTGGCTATCCACAGTACTTCAAACTCAGTACTTCATTCTCTAGACACACACACACACACACACACACACACACAAATTGGTCTTAGTCTATGCTCCCCCAGCTCAGCAAATAGCACTACCATTTTCCCTGTCACTCCCTGTTGACTCCTTTCTCCTTCACCTACCACATCTGCTCATTCACCTTCATCCATCCATTCACCAACTCAAACCTGAATTCCTTTTCTAAAATGATGTTTTATAGAAAACTTCAGAATAGAATAGTGCACTGAAACTCCTCCCATGTACCAATTGCTCAGCTTCAAATTTACCAGTTTATAGAAAATCATGGTTCATCTATCCCCACTTCCCTCCACCTTCAATTATTTTGAAAATAATCCCAGAGATTATTTCATTTCCTATTTCATTATGTATCTCTTCAAAATAAGTTACAAACATATCCAAAATCCCATTAGCACACCAAAACCAAAATTAACAATTATTAAATATCCAACCAGGGTTCATATTTCCTCATTGTTTTCTTTATTTATTTTTATAAGAGAGAGAGAGAGAGAGAGAGAGAGAGAGAGAGAGAGCATGAGCATGGGAGCAGGGCAGAAGGAGAGAGAATCTCAAGCAACCTTCACGCTCAGCCTGGAGCCTGCCAACTGACATGGGGTGGGGTTCAATCCCTGAGATCATGACTTAAGCCAAGATCAAGAGTCAGAAGCTCAACTGACTGAGCTACCCAGGTGCCCCTCATTGTTTTATAAATCGTTTTGCTGTCTTACATTTGAATAGTTAAATAAAATCCCTACATTGCAATTGGATAAGTCTCTTAAATCACTTTAATATATAGTGACCCCCTTACTCTTGTCTTTTTCTCCCTGAAATCTTATTCTGAAACAAAAAACTGCATCATTTATGCTGTAAGGGTTTCCCATGGTTTTGATTATTGGTTGGCATTCCCCTACATTTACTGTAACATTATTGTAAAGTATTGATAGTTAGCTCTAGAGACTTGATCAAATTCTGTTTCTCTCTCTCAAAGACTATTTGTTCAGGTGGCTTTATGCTTTCATTATGAGATGCAAAATATCTGCAATGTCTGATTGTTTCTCTTTTTGTGGTGTTGTTAGCAGCCGTTAATATTCATTGCCTCAATCTGTTATTTCATAGAATCTGTTGATTCTCTAATTCTGTCCTTTTTCCTCCATGAGAAACATCCCCTGATTGATTTTGATGGTTATCCTGAATTCATTTGGGATAGGTAGGATAAATAGTTGAGTCTGCCACCACTCCCCTTTTTTTAAGCCAATTTTTAAAATACAGTAAAAACTTGGCTTGCAAGCATAATTCATTCCAGAAACATGCTTGTAATCCAAAGCGCTCATATATCAAAGTGAATTTCAAGAACGATTGGCTCAGTTGTGGTCATGTGAGGTTCAGCATCATGTACTACCCATATTGCAAGACAGCACTCATTTATCAAGTTAAAATTTATTAGAAATGTTTCCTCATTTTGCGCAACACTCACAAAACAAGTTACATGCAATCCAAGGTTTTACTGTAATTAGTTATTCCCCTAGCATCCTCCAATGGTGGCCAGTGAAGGGTTTTTGTTGGATGTGGGATAGGAAAGGGAGAGTTACTGTTACAAACTCATGGAGTTTTAAATATTTTAAGAATTTTATTTTTGCAGTTATCATTATTGATTATCAAATCACCAGTCATTTGACCATTGAAAGCCTGTTCATATTGACTATAAAATCCTTGAGTACCCTATTAGTATTTGTAACAGCTTTGCTGAGGTATAATTGACATATAGTACTTTGCACATATTTAAAGTATACAATTGGATCAATTTAGACATATGTATACAACCATGAAACCTTCATCACAATCAAGATAATGAACATATCATTCAGTAGCAAATGTTTCCTTATGCCCTTTTGTATTATTTCCCCTCACACTTCACCACTCCCCATCCTTGGGTAATGACAAATCTGCTTTCTGTCACTGGAGATTAAATTTCATTTTTCAGAGTGCTATGTAAATGGAAATATAGAATATATATGCTTTTTTTACTGGCTTCTCTTTCTTAACACTATTATTTTGGTATTCATTCATGATATTGCCTGTTTTAATAGTCCCTTATGAGATATGTGATTTACAAATATTTTCTCTCAGTCTCAGGCTTGTCTTTACATTCTCTTAAAAATATCTTTCAAAAAGTAGAAGTTTTTAATTTGGATCAAGTCCAATTTCTCAATTTTTTTCTTTCTTACATCAAGTTTTTGGTGTTGTATCTAAGAAATCTTTGCCTAATGTAAGGGCACAAAAGGTTTCAACTAATTTTTCTAGTGAAAATTTTAAAGTTTTAGGCTTACATTTAGGTTGACAATCCATTTTCAATTATCTTTTGTATATGGTGTGAGGTATAAATCAAAATTCATTCTCTCTCTCTCTCTTTTTGCATATAGATGTCCAATTGTTCCAATATCATTTGTTGAAGACTATCCTTTCTCTGCTGAGTTGCCTTTGCAACTTTGTCGAAAACCAATTGACCATATTTGTATGGGCCTATTTGGGGGCTCTCTATTCTGTTCCAATGATATATGCATCTATCTTTATACGAATAACACATTGTCATAATAAGTCTTTCAGGTCAAGTCCTATAAGTCCTAAAGCTTTGTTTTTCCATTTCGAAATTATTTTGGCTATTCTAGGTCCTTTGAATTTTCATATGCATTTTAAATTACATTTCATGTATGATGATCAATGGGGGAGAAATTGTTTTCAACAATAGCTTTCTATTTCTTTAGGTCTTCTTTAACTTTCTCAGCAATTAAGTTTTCAATGTACGGGTTTTGCACATGTTTTGTCAGATTTATCCCTGTTTCCTACATTTGATGCTATCATCATCATATTTTTAATTTCAATTTCCAATTGTAAATATATAGAAGTATAATTTATTTTGTATATTGATCTTGTATCATCAAACATTACTATACTTATTAGTTCCAGTAGCTTTTTTGTAGATGTCATATTATTTTTTACATTGTCATCTGTGAATGAAGACAGTTTTACTTCTTCCTTTCACATTGGACATCTTTTCCTTATCATTCTTTTTTTTAAAGTTCATTTATTTTGAGAGAGAGAGAGAGAGAGAGAGAGAGAGAGAGAATCCCAAGCAGGTGCCACACTGTCAGTGAGGAATGTGACATGGGCTCGATCTCATAACTGCCATAACCTGAGCTGAAATCAAGAGTTGGAGGCTCAACCTACTGAGCCACCCAGGGGCCCCTTCCTCACCATTCTTTGTCAGACTGGTTAGAACCTTCAGTACCATGTTGAATATAAGTGTAAATGTGGATATCTTTGCCCTGCTCCTAATCTTAGTGGAGAAAGCATTCAGGCTTTAACCATAAGACATAATATTGCCTGTAAGATTTTTCAAAGATACTCTTTAGCTGATTGAAGTTTTTTTTCTAGTTTGCTTTGAATTTTTATCAGGAATAGATGCCAAATTTTGTCAAATCATTTTTCTATTGAGATAATCATATGTTTCTTTTTCTTTTTTGGTCTGCTGAGATAGTGAATTACATTGATTGATTTTTGAATGTTAAACTAACCTAACTGTCTATACTCCTCAAAGATGTTATTCTACAATGGTAATGCTTGACTCATAAAATGTATTAGCGGGTAATCCCTCACCTTCAATTTTCTGAAAGAGTTTGGGTAGGATTGGTATTAGTTATTCCTTAAATATTTGGTAGAAATCACCAGGAAGAGTATTTGGCTTAGGAGTTTTCTTTTTGAGGAGATTTTAACTACAAATTCAATTTTATAAATCAATGTAGGACTATTCAGATTATCTATTTCTTCTTCAGTGAGCTTTGATAGTTTGTATATTTCAAAGGAATTACCAAAAATGTAGTTGAAGCCTTGCCACAGATCTGAAATCAGTTTTTCATTTCACTTTGCCTAGAAAAAAAAAAGAAAAGTAGATGAGTTTCACAGCCATGAAACATAGAATCAGAGACAAAAATACTGGACCACTCCTTTGCTTATGGGCTTTGTATAAGGCCAAAAAGTTTGAACTGGAGTTTGAACTTCACTTGTGATATATAGTGCTGTATTTTTTTTTTAGCATGATTCTTTTTAAAGTCTGTTCCCACCAACCAAGTAGACTACTTGACTAGTTTCTATTTTCTGCATATGAGAAGGGATTAGGGCTGTTTCTCCTAATTTTAGAAATGCAGGCATACGTGACAAGTTGGTTTGTCTTGTTCACCCTGCAAGCAAAATTAAAATTAACTTCTGAAAGGATTTACAGCTTAAAATTGCAGCCATAAAATTAGGTAAAAGTAACATGCTGTTCTTGGCAAATGAAGACAGAGATCCTGGTCTGCTCTTTACTGGATTTGGGGGGAGGGGGTCTCCCTCTCATTTTTCTTCTAGTCATGAGGGATGGATTTGCTATGAGCCATTCTATTTCCCTGGTTCAGATCCTCCTCCCCATGTCATCTTTCCTCTTCTCTGAGCAAGGTAAAACATATTTAGCCTCATCTACATCAGTGGGCCTTAGAGACATTGGTGGTCCTTAGAGACATAAGCCTTATGCCTCTAAGGCCCACTGATGTAGATAATAATAAATATTATTTTTATGGAAACAACCTGTATTTGTCTTCCATTCTGTCTCCTTCTCATAGTTGCTACAGCTGGTGAACTCCACATGGGCTTACCATCCACCTCTGCTGGGCATTTGTTAGACTCTCTTTCCCTAGTATAAAATACAGAAATATCAGTGTCTTTAAATCATTTGGACTCAATAACAGATGAGTTATTCTGTCAGGATATTTCCAGCAAAATGCAGCCTTTGTCCTGGAAGGCCCAATCCTTCCCATTTCTGTAAGTTCAACTCTTAGACTGTTTATCAAGTCTTTCATCCTAACTTAGGCTCCCAACTAGAAAGCTCAAAGGATTTTGTTTTCAAATTTTTGGAATTATTTTCCTGAAGACCTCATATCATAAATGAGCGATACGGCTCTGGGCCAAGCCACTAAAGTCCATGACACTGTATACCAAGACTAATAGCAAGAGTAGGCTCACAAAAAGCAGAAGGACATGCAGCCCCACAATGCATGCACAGCTGAGGAAACTGAGGCCAGCCTAACCACTCAAAATAATCTTGTATATTTTTATTAGAAAACTATCATCCAAATTTATCTGAAGTAGTCAAAAGGGAAGACTGTTAGAGTGGACAGTGAATACCATAATTCAACATAAATAGTACCATCTTTGGAAAAGAGAGAATGTGACATTTAAGAAAGGATGTATGAATGTATCATATGTGAATATATCTCAATAAAATTGTTACAAAAAAGAAAAACATGTGACTAGAATTCACAGAGAAATGGATGGAATTCAAGAAGCATTCCAAGAAAATGAAATCTCTGATAAATAGATGTCTACGAGTAGAATATTAGAGCTGATAGGTGGGTCTGCAATGGTAGGTTGAGCCTGATTTAGAAGGGCCCTTAAATGTCATATTTAGATGTTGAACTTTGCAACTTTACAGGTAAGAAGGAGTAATCAAAGGTTTTTGAGAGAAGACAGTTTCTTCTTTTGATTATATTTATCTCCTTCATTAGGTTTTAAGTTCCTTGTGTGAAATAAATGTTTTCTAAATATTTGTCTTTTTCCATAGTGGTCAACATAATGCCTTTATACACGGCAGATGTGCATTGATGGTTGTTCTCTGAAGTGGATTAGATGTAAGAAAGCCTTGGTTCTAGTCTTGTCCCTTGTTGGCCATGCCCCCCTCTATTTAACTGTGCCTTAGATCCATTCACTTCTCTGCATCCAACCTCCATAACCCTTGTTCAGGCCACCAACTTCTCTCATTGCAACAGTCTCTTAATTGGTTTCCCACCTCACTACCACCCCCTCCTGTCCATTATCCTTACTGCCACTAGTACATTTTTTTCTAAAATATCAATCTGATCAAGTTATTCCCTACTTAAAATTACTCAGTGACTTCTTGTTGCTCTGAGGATAAAAATCAACCTTCCCAACATGTCCTACAAGACTCTGTACCTAACATGTCCTACAAGACTCTGCATGAGCAGGTATTTCCCTGCCTGTACAGTATCATCTCATGTTACTCTCCCCTTTACTTTCTTGTTTCAGTCACTGTGGCTTTCTTTAAGTTCCTCCTATGTGTCATGCTTTCTTTCACCACAGGGCATGTGCCTATATTGTTTCCTCTGCCTGGAAGATCCTCTGCTCACTCCCATCCCTTGACTTAGTTTATGCCACTTCATTCTTCAGACCTCAGTTGAACTATACTTTCTTAGATAAACCTTCACTGATCACACCATGGAGGCCAAGTGCCCCTGTTATATGTCCTCATATCCTTATGTTGGTGTCCTTTGTATCATATAGCACAATTATAATTAAAAGATTATCATTTACTCTCCCAATGTCTGTCTCCTCTACAAGGATATACAGCAAAGAAGCAAGTCTGTTTTATTTAATGTTATACTCCCAGGGTATAATCCAATAGCTGGCAGAGTAGGCACTCAGTAAGTCTCTGTTGAATGAAAAAATAATGCTTATGTCTTAATGACTTAAACGTCGTAAATTTTCATAGCACCCTGTTTCTCTCTGTCACACTTTTCACAATTATTATTCTTTAAATATTTGTGTAAGTATTTATCTGTATCCCATATGAGAATGGAAGCTCCGTGATGTCAGGGACTCTATTTTTTAACTTGGTTGTAGCTTACACAAATGAAATGTACTGATCATAAATGTGTATTTTCATGAGTTTTGACAAATGTGTACACTCATAAACATCACTCCAAACAAAATATAGAACATGTCTGCCATCCCAGAAAGTACCCTTTTACCTACCAGTCAACATCACCTTCCCACCCCTGCAGGGATAACCACTAAAATGGCTTCTATGATCATGTACTCCCTTTGCCTGTTCTAGAGCTTTGTATAAGTAGATTCATACCAAATGTGTTTTTATGTGTCTGGCTTCTATAATGTCTGCAAGATTCATCCATGCAGTTACACGAATCAATAGTTTGTTCATTTTTAAATTCTTGAACAGTATACCACAATTTGTTTATTCATTCACCCATTGATGGAACTATTTCCACCTTGGGGTTATTATGAATAAATCTCTATGGACAATTCCTATACAAGTTGTATTCAATGTTTTTGTCATCATATCCCCAATACCTAGCATAGTGCCTGGCACTCAATAAATATTCGTTGAGTGAATGAATAAATCTAATCCTCACAATGTTAGTTATAATTCTACTTTCCTTCCTGCTTTGGAAATTAGAATGGAAGTAAGAGTGACTTGATTACAGAAACTTGAATACTGTCTCAGTTTTCTGAAAAGTAACTTGCAGAGTTTGTACTAAGCATTACTTCAACACACCTCACAACCAAACTTGTTGCACAAGTGTGTGATGTCATGTGCCACTCATAGGATTTCCCAATAAAATCGAGGATGCACAGTTATATTTAAATTTCCCAATAAACAACAAACAGGTTTTTAGTATAAGTGTGTCCCGAATATTGCATGGAACACATTTATGCTAATTTGGGACACACTTATAATAAAAAGTTTTTCCCTTTTTTTTCTGAAATTCAAATTTAACTCAGCATCCTGCATTTTTATTTGCTAAATCTGGTCACCATAACTATGTGTGAACTGTGGAGCCTTGTGTCCTTAGGCCCTTTCCAGCCTTAATGCTCAAAGATGCCTCACCTGCTTCCAGTGACTGGCCCTAGGAAATGCTGTTCTTTCATAGCCGCTCAGTCAGTAGTTCCTGGCAAGGGAAAGGGAGGCATCTATTTTAAGAACATTATGGGCAACATTTAGTTTGTCTATTTGTGTGTTAAGCGTTTGCTTGGCAAATTCATTTGAAGGTCTAACTGAGCAGTACATCCCCTCAGGCCCTGGTTCATTCTGGCTGGCTCCGGCTTTTACAAGTGAAATCCAGCATGGCTGTTTTCCTCCCTACCCCTACCCCAACCCCGTCCCCATCAGTTGTGTTTGTGAATGTGTGTGAACACAGACACATGTTGGAGGGAACTGCCTTCCTGAACTACTCCGTAATGTCTGGTGTCAGCTTCATCCTTAAAATAAAGTGTGGGTGACAAGTTCCACCTGGTAGGGAGCCAGCTCCCACAGATCACTTCCTTCTTTCCCCAGAGCTTTTCATTCATAAAGTCAGAGGGAGTTGTTCTTAAAAGGCAAATGCACATTAAACATGGGACAAGATTCAGGTTGGTTTAGGGGTGCCTGGGTGGCTCAGTCGGTTGAGTGTCTGACTCTCAATTCCAGCTCAGGTCATGATCTCACGGTTCATGAGTTCGAAGCCCACACTGGACTCTGTGCTGTCAATGTGGAGCCTGCTTCAGATTCGCTTTCTCTCTCTTTCTCTCTGCCCTTCCCCATGCTCTCTCTCTGTGTCTCAAACTAAATAAATAAGCTTAAAAAAAGATTCAGCTTGGTTTAGTGTGTGTATATGTTTAGACTTCAATTAACAGGTTTGGTTTTAAAATTGCTCAAAGTAAAGCCAGACTTTCTGTATTATTAGCATAAAGTTCAGAAACCTAGGCAGGTGCTTAAGGGGTCTGGTTTGGTGGATTAATACTAGCCACAATCATGAATATGGCCCCAGGAATAGGTCTGATCCAGCCAAAGAGGCCTCGCTGGGTTTCCAGGCCCTGAGATGACCCACAACTGATAAAATGGCACCTCAGCATCTTATATCACTTTTCCCCTTTTAGAAGTTTAGCTGTGCACTGAGATATGAAGCCCTGGCCTTGAGTCTTCACTTTGTAATTTAGCAAGTGACACCAACTCTCTGAGATTTAGGTTTGTTTTGTTTTATTTTTTTAATCTGAAAAATGGACATATAAAAATTCTTCTTTTGTATGTTTCAAAAGTATCTATGAGAATCATATATGAAGGTTGTTTAGAAAGTGTAGAAATGGTACAAGTAATATTGTAAGATCAGTAAACTAATGTTGGTAAAGGATGCAAAAGAAGAAAAAGGGCACCTCTCTTGACCCTTATTTTTCTTTCCCTGACTCCTCAATTTCAGGGTAATTCTTGGAACTAGTGGCAGTGGGTCTGATGAAAAAAAAAACAAGAGGCAGGGAGTGAGGATACCTGGGTTCTTATGCCAACCCTGACACTGAACTTCCTATACTGAGGAAGTCATTAACAGCTGAGTTGTCATTTCCTCATCTTGAAAACGGAAAACACAGGCGCCTGGGTGGCTCAGTCAGTTAAGCATCCAACTCTTGGTTTCGGCTCAGGTCATGATCTCATGGTGCATGAGTTTGAGCCCCACATCGGGCTTTGTGCAACAGTGCAGAGCCTGCTTGGGATTCTCTCCCTCCCCCCCTCTGCTCCTCTCTCTCTCTCTCTCTCTCTGTCTCTCTCTCTCAAAATAAATACACTTAAAAGTAAAAAAAAAAAAAAAAAAGAAAATGCAAATCAGTCATTGAGTGGACACCTGTTAGGTACAGCAGGCATAGTACTAGATATTGTAACTATAAATAATACCAGCTAACATACATTGAGCATACTGTATCTGGCAAGCATTTTGTTAGGGGCATTATCTCTAACCTCATGAAATCCTATGAAGTAAAATATTACCCCTGTTTTAGAGTTGACAAAATTGAGGCTTAAAGGGTTCGTTTGAATTGATTTGCCTTATGGTGAATAAACCAGTCTTCAATCTCAGGAGAACTTACTGTCTAGGAGGGTAGTTGTAGATATAAAAAAATCATTGTAGGGCACTTGCATGGCTCAGTTGGTTAAGTGTCCAACGTCACCTCAGGTCATGATCTCACAGTTCATGGATTGGAGCCCCACGTCATGCTCTGTGCTGACAGCTTGGAGCATGGAGCCTGCTTCAGATTCTATCTCCCTCTTTCTGCCCCTCCCCCTCACACTCTGACTCTCTCTGTTTGTCTCTCTCTCTCAAAAGTAAATTTCAAAAAAATTTTAAAAATTCAGGGGCATCTGGGTGGCTCAGTCGGTTAAACGTCCGATTTCAGCTCAGGTCATGATTTCACGGTTTGTGGGTTCGAGGCCTGTATCAGGCTCTATGCTGACAGCTCAGAGCCTGGAGCCTGTTTCAGATTCTGTGTCTCCGTCTCTCTTGCCCCGCTCATGCTCTGTCCTTCTCTCTCTCAAAAATAAATAAAACGTTTTTTAAAAACATTAAAAATTTTAAGAAATCATTGTAATATTGTATATGGGTTTATGTTTCTACACATATCTGTACATCCAAAATACCCATTTCAGACTTATGGTAGGAAATCAAATGAGATTTGGTGTGAAAGGTGTTTTGAAGAAACCCGAAGTCATCAAAACAGAAGAGTTCTGTTATGTTGTATGAAACCAGGATTGAGCAACCATTTCAACCATTTACTGAGCTACTTCAGCAAGTATTTATTATATTCCAAGGTGCATCTGAGTTTGCACTATGTAGAGTATTAACAGGCCCCAGCCTCTTTACAACACCACCTCTTCTATCTTCTAAAATCTGGTCACAATTCTAAAATCCACACATTGTTTCAACTTCATCAGGATCAGTCATCCATTGATTCTACTACCTTCTTCACTGCCTGTTACCCACCGCCTGCCTGTACTCACTTCCCTCCTTAGGAAGCCTCAATCCTTTTTACCACATAGCTTTACCACATACCTTTGAATCCCTTGCCGTTCTTTTCCTTTATCACGCTCCCCTAGCAGAAACCAACTTTGATTATCTCTGATTCTTCTGCTAATGTGCATCTGTACCCACCTGGTTGAACAAGGCTAGAGAAAACATCATGGCGTTGATAGCTGATGTTCCTTTAAGTTCATGACCACTAACCTCAAGTGGGCCCTTTACTACAGTTTGTCATTCTTTCTCTATGTTTGCTCCCTTGGTACTATCATCTAGTCTTGTATGTACATACCAGTGGTGGCAGAAATGGTGCTCACCAAATAATCCCTGTTCTCTCCTAGTTTCCATGCTGTTAGGTCATCTGCTCTGTCTAGTTCTTTCAAAGGGGAATATGAGCACAGTGGGGAGAAACTATTAGCATCTGAGGTAGTAGAGTTGCTAGACATAAGCATCTTGGAAATTCAAATCACGTTTGGAAAGAAACCACTAAAGAGACCTGCCTATCCCTAATTGAATCATGACATGAACAAAAAATAAACCTCAGTTGCATTAAACCACTGAGATTTGGGGTTTTTTTACTACAACATAGTGGAGTCATTACTGACTAAAGTACCATATGTACATGTCTAAGCTAGCCATGCTCCCTGGGACTCCAGATTCCCTAGCCAGCTAGCTAGCTGATTTCTCCATTTAGATGTCTAATAGATATCTCAAAACCAAAATTCTTGATGCCCATGAAGGCCACCTCCTCCAACAGGAGATGTCACTCCTGTGCTCAAAACCATTCTTTTTAAAACGTTTTTATTTAAATTTCAGTTAGCTGGGGCACCTGGGTGGTTCAGTTTGTTAAGCATCTGACTCTTGACTTTGGCTCAGGTCATGATCTCACAGTTTGTGAGTTCAAGCCTGGCATCGGGCTCCATGCTGACAGCGCAGAGCCTGCTTGGGATTCTCTCTCTCCCCTCTCTGCCCTCTCTGCCATATTCTGTGTATGTGTGTGTGTGTGTGTCTCTGTCTCTCTGTCTCTCTCTGTCTCTCTGTCTCTGTCTTTCTCTCTCTCTCTCTTGAGCACAAGCAAGGGAGGGGCAGGTAGAGTGGGAGACACAGAATCCCAAGCAGGCTCCAAGCTGTCAGCATAGAGCCTATGACCTGAGCTGAAGTCGTACATTCAACCAACTGAGGCACCTAGGTGCCCCTCAAAATAAATAAATAACTAAATTTTAAAGAAATAAAATAAAATTCCATCTTTGTCCCAGCAATTAAAAAAATAAACATAAGCAAAAAATAAATTCCAGTTAATTAACATGCAGTGTTATATTAGTTTCAGGTGTACAATAGAGTAATTCAGCACTTCCATACATCACCAGGTGCTCATCACAAGACCACTCCTGAATCCTCATCACCTATTTCTCCCATCTTCCCCACCCACCTCCCCTGTCCTATCAGTTTGTTCTCTAGAGTTAAGAGTCTGTTTCGTGGCTTGTCTCTCTCTCTCTCTTTTTTCTTTGCTCATTTGTTTCCAAAGGCAAAGTTCTTAGAGTGGTCTCTAAAATCTTTGATGATCTGGCTCCTGCTACATCTCTGACCTCCTCATCATTTCTATTCCCTTTATTCCATTCCAGCACTCTGGCCTCCTTGCTGCTCAGCCAAACATCAAGCATGTTCTCTCATCTACTGCCTTTGCTCTTGCTCTTCCCTTTGCCTGGAACACTCTTACCCCAGATTACTACCTAGCTCTCTCCCTCATTTTCTATAGCAGAGATTCTCAGACTTTGCCGTGCAGTAGAAACACCCAAAGTGCTTGTTAAAACACAGATTGCTGGGTCCCACTCTGAAATTTATGATTGATTAGGTCTGGAAGGGGGCAATAATTCACATTTCTAATAAGTTTCCAAGGCTAATGACAGTGGCCCAAGGACTATGCTTGAAGAAACACTGTTCTCTGCTCAGAAGTTACCTTATGAGTAAAGCCTTCCCTGACTTTCCTATATACAGTAACAAGCTGACTACAACATTTCGTGTCCTTCTTGCCATGCCCTTATTTTCCTCTGTAACACATATGATTGGACAAATATAGATGTAGCATTTATTTGTTTACTGTTTGTCTTCCCCTCTGGATTGCAAACACCATGACAGCGGGGATTTGGTTTCACCTGTGGCTGTATGATACAGCCTCTAGCTGCCATGTCTAGTGCAGTACCTAGCACATGGTAGATGTTTAATAAACATTTGTTGAATGAATGGTCAAGATAAAATGTTACACAGCCAGCTTCCTGTGACCTACGCTTCTGGAGGATCTTCTCACAAGAGTAAATCACTTTGGCCAACCGTTCAGCCACTCCAGCTAAGCTAAGCTGCTCTTATATTCTTACATCACATCTCTTGCTTCCTGGTTACCTTTTGTGTTGTTGTCATCCCTGCCACCACTCCTGACAGAAAGCACCGGTGATGCCTGGAAAAACATACTGACTTCTGGAAGGGACACTGTGATGTAAATGTCTATTTCAGGAAACCAAAGGGAGAGGGAGAATACCAAGCAGAGCCAGTCTAACACTTGTAACTCCATTGTTGTGAGATCAATTATTTCACAGCCCTTTACCAAGTACCTGCTTATGCAAGGGCTAAAGAGAAGAATAAAACAGAGTTCTATTTCCAGTTTGATGGCAGAACCAAATGTGTTGTGTCAAATATAGCAAAGAGGAGGGAGTAAAAACTTCTTCCAGAAATTACTGAAAGGCAAAAATTGGTGGTGGTGGTGGGGTGAGGTCTTCACCAAGAAGATGATGTTTGGGCTGGGTTTCGAAGAATGTGTAGAAGTTTAGTTTGTGATGAATGGGGAAAAGGGATAGGGAAGGCATTTTAGACAAAGGAACCAGCATCAGCAAACAGATAGATGTGATACTGGTGATAGATAGATACTGGTGATCTTAAGAATATTTAACAATCAATTATATGCAGACATCAACAATCCAAATGGATGTCCTCACCAAGCTGAGTGGATATCAGCCATAGACAAACTGGCATGGATATATCATTGCATATCACTTGACCCTAAGCTCCAGAGAGCAGTCGAGTGTTACAGGAATGTCAAACAGTGTGGCCCAGCTAATATTAATGTAATAATAATAGCTGACACAAAGTGCTTACTGTGAGCCAGGCACTGTGCTTTGCATGCTTTATCTTCTTGAATCCTCCAGCCAACCCCTATACAGTAGATATTGTTGCCATTTCCATTTCATACTTTAGGTCACTTGTCTAAAGTCAATCCCATCTAGGCTGGGATTTAATCCTATACAGATTGACTCCAGAGCTTATACACTTAACTAAGGTATACTGCCTCAGGTAATGACTAGATCCTAGGATGCCCTTCTAATACTGTGGGAATATACAAAGAGGTAAAATATATTGATCTTTCTCTTATCAACATTATTGTTTGGTTCAGGAAACAAGACTCTCAATCATGCAACCTAAAAAACATTGCAAGGGCTGTCCCACAGCAACATGTGACACTTGTTCAATAGGCAGAATACTCAATGTCTGCTGTGTCTTTTTACTGAGCTGGAGTACTCATGGAAGAAATGGAACCTGAACTTGGCCTTGAGGGGTTTTGAATAGTGGGAAGAATATGGAATTAGGATAACAATTGCTAACAGTGTGACATGGACCAAAGTTATTTCCTTCAGAGCTCTTATCTGTAAAATGAGTGGTGTGGCTTAAACTATAGTTCTTAACAGAAATACCCTACCCCTAGGAGGTATTTTGGAAATTGTGAGGGCAGTTTTCGTTGTTAAAATGATTAGGGGGAGGGGGGTGGCTCTTGTAGGAGCCAGGAATAATAGGTGTTCTACACACTACAAAGAATTGTCTTATATCTTTCCCTCCATTTAGAAGACTTCTGGACATTCAGGGAAGTGAAAACTGTTTATAATTTTCTGAGCCTAGAACATAACCACATGCTACATATTGCCATGAGTTGTTTCTTGGTTTTATTATTACTGATTAAAACTACACAGTAAATAGGGGCGTCTGGGTGACTCAGTAGATTAAGTGTCTGACTTCGGCTCAGGTCATGATCTCACAGATTGTGGGTTCAAGCCCCACATCAGGCTCTGTGCTGACAGCTCAGGGCCTGGAGCCCATTTTGGATTCTGTGTCTCCCTCTCTCTCTGCCCCTCCCCCACTTATGCTCTGTCTCTGTCTCTGTCTCTCTCAAAAATATATAAACATAAAAAAATTTTTATATTAAAAAAAACCTTCACAGTAAATAAAGGAAATATTGAACTTTTTCCCCCAGAACTTTACCAGGAGTTATTCACCATTTCAGAGAATTACCATAGTAATAGCAACACTATTCATCGTACTTGAGTCACCAATACCACATCCCAGTGTCATTCTGCTTCAGCAAGCTGTCCCATTCATAGTGATTCTGCACTGAGCTGCTAGCCTCTGACAACTTCATTCCATCTTCTAATATAGTGATGTATGAGCATTTACATATTAGAATATATATTGTTTCATTATAAATGGCTTTTGTTTTTGCTTTGCAATACAATTATGGCATAATATGTGCTTTTTAAAGTATTGCTTACATCTTTATTATAACTTATTCCTATGCATTTTTTTCAAGATGCCAAGAAAAAATAATATACATTCACAATAAAAAAAATGGTGTGCCAGTCTGATAGAATTAAGAATGGCTGTACCTGATGATCTCTCAGGGCCTTTCCAGTTCTAATTTTCTGCGGACGTAGGGAGGGGTTGGGTTTTGAGAGGAATCCAGAGAGAATTCCAGGATGGGAATGACACTAGTGATGTGGTCTGGTTGAGAAGGAGTTGGAGTATCCCCAGACAAGCCAGGATAGGGAAGAAACTTCCTCAGAGCCTGGTCTTGTCATGTTCCCTGGAAACAACTCCTTTCATTCCTCCCCCCTCACTGTAATTAAAGACTCCTGGGGGATCTGCCAGGGCCAGAATTACAGGAAATTGCCTTGTGGCCAGTGGGCCTTCTCTAGTTACTTTCCCCAGTGACAGAGGGCAGTGATGGCTTCCTGTCTGTTAGCTGGATGTCTTTGCCTCCTTGTTCTGCCAAGTTCCCAAGAAACCTTAGCTTCTGTTCCTTACATTTTTATTCAGTGCCTGTTAATAGGATTTTATCCTCTATGTTCTCCAGCTCCGTTGCTTCAGGCCTCCTTGCTCTATGCTAGTAATCTTGAAAGTTTTGGTCCATGAGGCAAATTTTATGGGACACCAAAAAGGCATTGTTTGGAAGTAGGCCACAGCTCCAAATGGATACCACTTCAACTTTGGCAATGCCTGTTGAGTCCTCTCCCTTAAAGAGGATGACTTTTATCATTTGGTAATATAATTGCTCTTCTTCTTCCTAATTATATGTGCTCATTGAAGATTACTTGTAAAATACAGAAGTATATGTAGAAGCAAATGCAAATTATCCACTATCCCAAGGAATATAGTACTCAACATTAGGCAAAGGTGACAGCATGGGTGAAGGTTAAATTCAGAGCTGGTCTATCTCTCTGTTCTCTATCCTATGCCTGCCCCCTGCTTCCTCCTCCCACAGCACCTCTTGATCTCACCCTTATGAATACTTGCCTGTCCTATATACCATAAAATGGAGGGCAAACTGGAAAGTGTACAATAGCACTTACCATGTCAAAGGCATATAAGAGAGATAAAATATCTCATATCAAGAAGGTGTTTGGAATCTAAAATAGGAATATTTTGTCATAGCTCTGCCATCACTACCTTATTACCAAGGTGTTGTGGTGATAAAGTGTTGTGGGAATGTCTAAAGAGATAAGGGACCATCTGCGAAATTCACAGTGCTCCCTGGGGATTAGGAAAAGACTCACAGTACAAAGAGGCAAGAATGATTAAGTATGAGACTGGCTCATAAATATGCCCTTCTCTTTTGAAAAAAAATAGCCAATATTAAATAAAAAAGTTGGATGATACTAAATCCATCCTAGAGATAAAGTTCTTGTTATAGATAATAGTTAGAATTTATGTTTTGCTCTTTTTTCCCAAGGTGGATAGGGTCAGAATGGCATTTTTCTCATTTTTGAGCCCTTGCATTGAGGCTCTGGTACACAGAGGACTTAGAAAACTCTAAGACATAAGGGTTAAGGTCAAGGCTTTTGAGTTAGTCAGATATGGGTTCAAATCCCAGCTCCATTCATATGGTCATCAAAACTTCCTATGTGCCATCCACTCTTGTAGACACTGGGGATATAACATCAGACAATATAGATAAGGCTGTTATTTACATGGAGCTTACATTCTAGTGGGGGGAGAGGGGATGTTAATGTTGAAAGAATAGCATAGTAATGTGATGGAAGTAATATGGCTGCCTTAGGTTGAGTAGTCAGGAAAAGTCTCTCTGAGAATAGACAATTGAACTAAGACCTGGATGATAAAAAGAGGCCAGCAATAAAAAGCATCTAGAAGAGCATTCCAGGCAGAAGTAACAGCAAGGGCAAAGGCCCTGAGGCAGGAACAGGCTTAAGCTTTTATAGAATGAATACCAGTGTGATTGAAGAAGAGTGAGCCAGGGAAAGAGTGAAAAGGTGAGGTTAGACAGGGTCAGTACATGTCAGGTCATGCAGCGGCTTTGTAGAAATTGAGCTAGTAATAATAATCATAGTAAGGCAAATAAGAAAGAAGGAAATTGAACACTTTGGGGTACACTGTATGGTACCAACTGAGGAATTTGGATCTCACTGGGCACAGGACTGTTACTGTAAGGTCTGAATGATGTGTTGCAAATAGAGCCTGAGGAGAAAAATTCCAAGAGCAGAGTACAGGGTGGCCATTTTCATCTATCATTACATTTCTAGACCTTGAATTTCTCTCCAGTTCTCTACTACAGCTACTGCTTTCTCACTGAACACAAATACACAAGTCCAGTATGACTCAACATTACCATCAAATGAGATGATTAAGCCACTCTAAATTTACTTGGTTAGGAGGAGGGTGGCTAAGGGTTAGGTTCCCTGGGGCTACATTGCTTCTTGGTTCACATAGTTTACTAACTTTTCTCTCTCTCTCTCTCTTTTTTTTTAATAGGGAGAGAAGTCTTATGGAAAGCCATGTGGAGGCCAAGACTGCAGTGGAGGCTGTAAATGCTTTCCTGAGAAAGGAGCGAGAGTAAGTTGCTTCTTCCATTGCTGAAAGACACATAGTCAGAGGAGTTGTGACTTGAAGTGTGTGTGTTTTCTTTAGAATTAGGCTGCTTAGAATTTACTCTTATGACTTCATCAAACAAGAAAAGTGATGAGGACCAGCTGGAAGGAGCTTTGCTAGCCAACTGAGAGGCAGAACTAGATTGGTCAAAGTCCCTGAGGGACCAGGAAGAGGTTTCCTTCATTGACTTAATGCCAAGGTTTCCTCAAGGTTTCATCTGAAGTACTTCCAAAAGCCAATTTGGTGGTGAAGAACCAGATTATGTTTGTAGATATACATAAATTTTCATAGCTCATTAAAAATTTTTTGTATTATTTTTTACTTTAGACAGAGAGAGTGCCAAGTGGGAGAGAGAAGCAGAGGGAGAGAAGGAGAGAATCTCAAGCAGGCTCCACGCTCAGCATGGAGCCCAACATGGGGATTGATCTCATGATCTCATAACTGTGAGATCATGACCCGACCTGAAATCAAGAGTCAGACACTCAACCCACTGAGCCACCCAGGCACTCCTCATAGCTCATTTGTATCAACTTGGTTCTTCTCTCTGGGAAACACGTGGTCCAATTGTTATCTACAGACTAGGGATGTGACTCGTCAAAAATCAAGGGTTTACAGGGTAGCCTTAACATCCAAAAATATGGATGACTATTGCACACAAAGAATGATTTATTGATATTACATTAAAACTTAGGATTTGTTTAAAAGCATGATGTGATGTATTCAGTGTCTTGTTCCTTATTAGCAATGCACAGTTCAAACAGTGCAGATTGCAATGAGCACAGTGCATTGGCACAGCATTTCCATCAGTCCCTGTATATGCATACAGGAAGCATTACTCCAGATAATTTGTACCTCTACTTCTCACAGAACAAACCTACATCTTTAGCGCGACTCATAAAAAAAAGCATTTGAGGGGATTCAATCTTGAAAAAATAAAATAGAATCTATGCTTCTGGGATTTATGGCCACCGTTTAGAATTCATATCTTCTGACTTACCGCATTGCGTCTGTAATCTCATCACACTCAAGCCTAAGAGCTTCCGCTGTCAAAGAGAGGTAGCATAAATAGGTCAACCAAACCCTCAAACCATAGCCAAACAGGGAACAGAGTGACCACTCCACCTTCTCTTTTGTTATCTTCCATTTAGAGTAAAGTGAAATATCAAACTATGCCAGAATTTGAAGGAAGAGAAAAAGCTGTCTCCTCATCAAAAGGGACAACAAGATCCATTATACATTAAAGGCATTGACTTAGAGAATCCTAAAATATCAGAAAGAGAAAGTATCTTAGTGAGCTTCTCATCTTATCCACCGATTGTACAGAGGAAGCAGAGTCTGAGAAGGAAAATGACTTCCTGGGGTTACACAGCAAATTGATGACAGATTCATACTATTACCTGGGTCCTTTGATTTCTTGCCTATTTACTTTTACCCACTGGTGCCTTCCAGAGAAGTCATGTTCACTGTAGTCACCAGGGCCCATGCCTTTGCCTCTGATCTACAATCAGGATACATTTCAGAAAACAGATAATTCTATAATAAATATATGAATATATTCTCAAGCAGCATGCAAGCGATATAGGCAAAGCAGAAGTCTCCTTTGAGACTCTAGTCCCTCTATTGTCTTCCGTGTCTTTCCCTGTACACAATCAGAAATATGTAGAAATATGAATAAAACTAGTTTCATTTTCTGTATTTTTTTCCCCAAACCCCATCCTAAGTATATATTCTGTGCCTTGTTTAGTTTTTGGATTTTTTAGCCATTTAATATGTTTTATTTTTAGAAAAACACATTTTTTAAGGTTTATTTTATTTATTTTGAGAGAGAAATAGAGCGTGTATGAGTGTGGAAGGGGCATAGAGAGAGGGGGAAAGAATCCCAAGAAGGTTACATGCTGTCAGCATGGAGCCTGACACAGGGCTCGAACTAACAAACTGTGAGATCATGACCTGAGCTGAAATCAAGAGTCAGCCACTTAACCAACAGAGCCACCCAGGCACCCTGCCATTTGATATGTTCTTAAGATCTTTTTCCCTATCCCTTAGTTTAACCCAGCCATTCATTCCCCTTTTGGTGAACACTTAGGTTTTTTCCCAAATGTTTGCCATTAAAAAAAAATGGCAGTGATACAGTGGAAATCCTTGAACAGATCTTGTTCTCATGTCTAGCATAGATACTAAGGATCAGAATTTCCAGATATAAGATAATAGATATTTTTAATTTTCAAAGCTAATGCTCACTTACCCTGTAAAACATTCCAATTTACATTCCCATCAGCATTGTACAAGAGCTCCCACGTTTCTATACCCTTGCCAATACTTGATATTTTTGCTGATATGGGTAAAATCATCCCAATTCCCAGACTGCATGTGATGTTGTTATTTGACATACTCATTGAACAAATTTTGTATTTCTTCTGCAAATCTCTTGGATATGTCCTCTACCTACTTTCATCATGGGTGATCCTTATTGACTTACTTTACCTCTGCAAAGGTATAATAAATAAAAATGGCCCAGGTGAAACTGATGAGATTTGAAGTTTGACACAAAAGGGCATTTCCTGGCAGGTTACAGGGGATATAGGAGGTGGTTGGTCAGACCCCACAACCAGGGAACTGAGAAGCAGATCCAGGCTGTTTGTTGGGTTGCAGAGCCTTTAAAAGTAGAAAATCTTTTTTTTTTTAATTTTTTTTCAACGTTTATTTATTTTTGGGACAGAGAGAGACAGAGCATGAACGGGGGAGGGGCAGAGAGAGAGGGAGACACAGAATCGGAAACAGGCTCCAGGCTCCGAGCCATCAGCCCAGAGCCTGACGCGGGGCTCGAACTCACGGACCGCGAGATTGTGACCTGGTTGAAGTCGGACGCTCAACCGACTGCGCCACCCAGGCGCCCCAGAAAATCTTTTTTTTTAACATTTATTCATTTTTGAGAGACAGAGAGAGACAGAGTGTGAGCAGGGGAGGGGTAAAGAGAGAGAGGGAGACACATAATCCAAAGCAGGCTCCAGGCTCTGAGCTGTCAGCACAGATCCCAATGTGGGGCTTGAACCCACGAACCGTGAGATCGTGACCTGAGCCGAAGTCAGACACTTAACTGACTGAGCCACCCAGGCACCCCAAAAGTAGAAAATCTTCTTATATATCTGAACAGAGGTTAGTCCTACACCAGATACACATGACTAAGGTGACCTCATTGTTTAACCTCTGGCTGCGATTTTGATCTTTGAAGATGGAAGACAGTGGACTTCCTCAGTATGGAGCTCTCATTTGGGTTCCAAACATCTGGAGCCCTAGTCTGTCTTCTCCTTTGAAAACATGAGTGGTTGAAGGGATGTGGGACTGAGGAAAATAAAATATCACCACAAGGATTTTTTTTCACTATTTAAAAGATTCAGAGTCTGCACAGTTAAACATGGTCCTAAAGTTTATTTGTGAAGTCTGAAGTTGCTGGGAACGTTTGTCAAGGTTATTGAGCCAGACCAAGCTGTATTTCATGAGTTAAGACCAGGGATGTCCTATTTCCCAGATAGATCAGGAGTCCGGTGCACGTGGGGCAGACCCTGTGAACACGGATGCTTGAAGCCGCCTGGGCCACCAGGTCCCTTTTAGTCTTTCCCCCCTACCCTCCTGCGTTCCCAGGGCCAAGCAGGATTGTTTAAACTGGCCCCAGCACTGTTGACCCTGCAGGGCAGCCTCTTGGTACCCCTTTTGTGCAGATGTCAGAAAAATTTGAGACTGTTTTCCTTAGCCGAGCAGCGGGCCCCATTCGGATTTCAAGCTGTTCCTCTCGAGCTCCGTGAGCTGGGAGGGGAACAGAACACTGGGTCATCCCTGAGATATGCTGCAGCCCTTGGCTGGCCCGTTTTCTGCCTTGGGGAAACATCAAGCACATAGCTTGCCAGGCAGCGTGTACTTTTCCTTTGCCAGAGGCCTCTTGAACTGACTAGGACATTTACACAACACCTAGCACTCCTGCACACAACTGCAATCCAACCCGTTTCTGGCTTATGCTCTCTCAAACTGCCTTCTTGAAAGTATGCCCTGTCTGGTAACAGCCTCTACCTAGCATTGCTGCACTGCTCTGTATGTTTCCAAAGCATCTTCTCCCAGGGTCCGTATGAGCTCCATGCAACAAGTAAAGAAACTAATAAGTGATTTTGCCCAAGCTCCCTAGCCTGTTAGTGGCTAAACTTTATTTAGCCTACGTTAGGAGAACAGCGACTTTATAAAATGGCACCCCTGCTAATGTTAAAGAAAGGGAGGGGCACCTGGGTGGCTCAGTCAGTTAAGTGTCAGAGCTCAGGTCAGGATCTCAAGGTTCGTGGGTTGGAGCCCTGTGTCGGGCTCTGTGCTGACAGCTCAGAGTCTGTAGCCTGCTTTGGATTCTGTGTCTCCCTCTTTCTCTGCCTCTCCCCCACTCCCGCTCTGTCTTGCTCTCTCTCAAAAATAAATAAACATTGAAAAAATAAGAAAGGATATTTTCCCCCCAGACATTGCAATTTGGACTTACTATTTGACTTTCAGTTTCCTGTCTCGGGGATATGTTTTATTTTATGGGAGAACTGTTCTTTGGACTTTTTCTCTTCCCTAGTATTTTTTTTTTTACATTAGATTGAACAAAATATATCACTTTTCCATTTTCATCTCTTCCCAAGTCTTCCCTACTGGATTTGCAAGCTACCTCTGCATTGTTTTCCATCGGCGTGTTTGAATCAGGAACAGGTGGGACTGTTCTGTTCTGAGCCTGTTATTCCTTAATACTATTGCAGGGGTGCCTGGGTGGCTCAGTTGGTTAAGCTTCTGACTTTGTCTCAGGTCGTGATCTCAAGGTCCGTGGGTTTGAGCCCTGCATAGGGCTCTGTGCTGACAGCTCAGAACCTGGAGCCTGCTTCAGGTTTTGTGTCTCCCTCTCTCTCTGACCCTGTCCCGCTTGTGCTCTGTCTCTCTCTTTCTCTCTCTGAAAAATGAACATTAAAAAATTTTAATATTATTTCAGAATTTTCCCTGTTTTAACAGTGTTCTGGCATTTATACATCACATTGAGCTCCTAATTATCCATGCCATCTAAAGGAACATTATCATAGATTATCCCAAGCCACAGGGAATATTTGGATTCCTCCCAACCCCTATAAGGGCTGTGTGCCCCTGTTTTGCGGCTATGTCCTAGCTAGAGAGTTACGCGTGAAACAGCACAGATTTCTTAAATCCTCATCTCATGCCTGCATCCTGCTGCTTCTCTGTCAGAAACTGTGTGTTTCCCATGAATTCCAGGACCAGATGCATTAACCACTAAGTTTTTGTTTTGTCTTGTTTTGTTTTTGTTTTTGTTTTTGTTTTTGTTTTTACTCTCCTCCTGCAAACAGCTGGCGTTCCCTGTGTCAGCTGCCTGGTTCCATGGCTACCAAGAGGCCTCTCCATTGGCTCCTGATTTAGGCAATGTTTATGTGCATCTTTCCCTTCTCCCTATGTACCCACCCCCCCACACCCCTGTGCAGACCAACCACTGCTACACACACCAATGTCCTTATCCTCTAACTGCTCCACAGTCAGAGCTCATATTGCACATGACCTCCTTGGGTGGCCAGGCCTTGCTCCAGCTGCCTGCACTCAAGCTTCTTGCCTTCATTGCCCCACCTACTCTTCAGCCCTCCACGGGCTGGCCTCACTGCAAACACTGGTCACCAGTAACCAGCTTGGTGCCAAACCCAAAGAACATTTTTCATTTTAAAAAAAATCTTCCTTCACTTCTCTACCGCACGAGATACCTTCTTCTTTCCTGAAACTCTCTGTTCCCTTGGATTTCATAGTGTTCTCTCCTAGTTTTTTCCCTACAATTTGGGACTCCCCAGGGTTTTGTCCTCATCCTATTTCTCTTCTCGCTGTAGGCCTCTCCCAAAGTAGTTTCATATATGCCAGGGATTTCCACTCCCACCAATACAATGATAAATATTAAATCTGTATCTTTCGCTCAGACCTTTTTCCTTAGCTTCAGGTCAGCACAGTCAATTTCTGCTTGGATTTCTACTTGCACCACAACCATACGTCATACAGAATTCAACTATCAATCCCCACCAGACGTGTCCCTTTCTAAGTCTTAGCTATGTCTTCTCTATCTCAGCAAATGGCCCCACCAAGCACTTTATTTGCTCAAGCCAGAAACCTGGGAATTGTTTTTTCTTTTCTTCACTACCACCTCCAATTCATCTTCACATTCTGCCCACATCTTCCTAAATAAAGCCCAAATTCATCCACTCTTCTCCATACCTGTCTGTCCACTCCAGACCTGTATAATGTCTTGTCTGAATTACCCTAATAGCCTCCAGACTGGTCTCCGAATCACCAGTCTCACTCTTTTCCATTCATTTGCCACTCTGCTATCATAATCTTTCCAAAACATAAATATGATCATGAAACTCTTGCTCAAAATCCTTCAGTGGCTCCCCATAGATCTCACAATAAAATCTTAGTTCTAGTAGGGCTTACAAAGTCCTCTGTGGCCTGGAACTTCACTGCTTCTCCAACATTATCTCTCGTTGGAGCCTCCTCCTTCGGAAAACAAAGCCAGGACATACACATGAGCTGAACTCTTTACAGTTCAGACAACCTGCTGTTATTTCATAAGATCTAGGGTTTCTACCTGCTATTCCATTTCCATGTACTCTCCTTCCACTAGCTCTACCCTCTCTCTGCTGACTTGCTTCTATTTACCCATTCTTTAAAACCTTACACAGGTTTTAGAACCTCCTCATGAAGCTTTCCACCATATGCAAGGCTGAGGTTATCTACGTTCTCTTCATTCCCTTCATGCTGAACACAGCAATCTATATTGACTTGTCTGCCCTCCCCTATATTATGAATTCCTAAAGGACAGACACAGGGTTATTTTAGACTCTGAAGGGGCAGTAGGCACTACAAACAGTTTCATGAATGACTGGCCAACTGTCCAACCAATTTGGTGAGTATGGGTCTAGCCCTACTTTCCACATCCTGGGTTGGCCATGAAGTTGCCATGAAGCAGATGAGAATGCGCTGTCTAGGGAGGAATCCCTCCTGCTAAAAGAAGGCAAGGAGCCAGGGCAGTCATTTCCGTATCATTTTTAGATCCCGTTAGCCATAAGGGCCCCAGCTCTTTTCCACTCTGGTTCCTATAGCTTGCTTTGGGATTCTGTTCTACCTAACTCCTCAGAATTTTTGACCCTGACCTTTTTTTTTGTCTGATTGCTTTTTAATCTGTGCCTGCCAAGGCAAGGGACTTGGCAGAATGCTTTTATTTTGCTACCAGCAATTGGTCCTTCCTCCAAGATGAGGACATTCTTAAATAATTGTGAGTCAAAGATAATCACAGACTTTCTTTTTGACATTGATTGCATTCTCCTCTCCACCAAACCTTTTGCTTAAAGCCTCTTAGCTTTATGCAAAGTTGATGGTCTTCAGTTTCCCTTGTTTTGCTCCCTTGTGGGAGGAGAGGAATAGCCTTTGTGCAGGGAAGTAGCCATTGGGTAGTACTAGGGGGGAGATAAAAAAAAATTAAAAGTCTCTGTGTATTTAAATATACTGTAGTTATTTAGATCGAGGATAATTGATGATAATGTTAAAGTGTAGTGTCTCGAGCTGAATCAAGATGCATTCATAGCCCAGCAGATGTTTGTGGTTATCTTAATCCCTTCTTTGATCATTTTGGGGTAGTGTGGGATTTGTGGAATATATTATCCATACTAGTGAGGGAGGCTTCTGTTAGAAAGGAGCCAAAGAGCTGGAGGAGAAGATAGTACACAGCTATGGAATCAAGAGCACCGCTCTAGATATCCAGAGACCCAAGTGCCATGCCTGAGCGTTGCTAACTAGATGACTTTGGGCTGATGCTTCCCCTTCTCAGGGTCTTTGTTTACCTATCAGTAAAATGAAGAGCTTGTGCTGAGTAACCTCAAGATACCCACCAGCTCGGATCGTCTAAGTCAGACACTGTTACTGTACTGTACTGTGACAGTTCCTTTCCCCTAAAGTGTCTTCTCGTGCTCTCTAGTGTTGCCGTGAGATTTGGAAGGCAGTGTTTGACAGTGTTCTACCATGTGGAGTAATGTCCTGGCAGCTGCCTCCGATGTAAATCACTTGCTGTGGCTTTTTACTGCTGGTGCTGGAAGCTCCGAACAGGTGAAGTTGCACTCCTGCAGGAATGTACAGTCCTCCCCCTCCTTGGTCATCTGACTGGTGTGACTTGAAAAGTATCACAGGGCTATCTCCTCACCATCCACACACCCCAAATATTTTCCCTGCCTTGCCTGGGAATCACTCTTCTTACAGTTATGGCTTCATAGACCCACTCTTTAGGTTAATTGTTGCTCTACCCTTGCATTGCTTGAATAAGTTACATAGACTATTCTGACGAGAGGAGGCAGGTGCACACTGTGCACCTGGTGAGGAGTTGTGTGCACAAACCTTTTGAGACCACTTAGTTTTCCTTGGCCTGGCTTGCTAACCAATATGTCAGAGACATTGGATATCAAGCCTTGGGTGAGCTTCTTGCATGCCAGTGTGTGACATATTCTCTCCTCACGGAGTCTGTCCTCATCTTCCCTTGTCAGCTGTTTACCCCTTTCTGAACTTCCTCCTTTCTCCATCCATGCTTCCTCACCTCTTGCTTCAGCATTTCTAGCTGTCCATCCCTCCTTACCATTTGCTCCACTGTGGCCTTCTCACTCAGTTCCTCCCCTCTGCCTTTAGTTCCCTGGGATCATTTCTTGTGGTACCAGTCCTTTTTGTCATCTATCAAAAGGCATGAGAACTACAGCAGCAGGACATCAGAAAGAGTTGCTATGGGGGTGCCTGGGTGGCTCAGTCAGTTAGGTATCCAACTCTTGGTTTTGGGTCAGGTCATGATCTCACGGTTTGTGAGTTCGAGCCCTGTGTCAGGCTCTGTGCTGACAGTACAGAGCCTGCTTGGGATTCTCTCTCTCTCTCTCTCTCTCTCTCTACTCCTTCCCCACTCATGAGCTCTCTAAATAAATAAATGAATAAATAAATAAATAAATAAATAAATAAAACTTAAAAACAAAGGAAGAGTTGCTGTGATGTACTTTATAGATGCATACCCACTTATCCGGAGATTCTAAACCTCAGAGCCTGGATGAGTGGTCTTCAAAATTGGAGGGGGGAGGAGTGCAGTGCATGGAAGTCAGTCCATAAGGGTGTAAATATTACAACTTCCAACTTAAGTTGAGAAAGTCTAGAAAGCAATTAAGATTTGGATTAAGTTATTTAATTTCTGTAAAGTGTTTAAAACTGTATGTGGCAGGGGCGCCTGGGGGCTCAGTTGGTTGAGCGTCCGACTTCGACTCAGGTCATGATCTCACAGCTCGTGAGTTTGAGCCCTGCATCAGACTCTGTGCTGACAGCTTGGAGCCTGGAGCCTGCTTCAGATTCTGTGTCTCCCTCTCTCTCTGCCCATAACCCACTCGCATCCTGTCTCTGTCTCTTCAAAAATAAATAAACATTAAAAAATTTTTTAAATTAAAAAAAAAAACAGTGTGTGGCACACTAAGCACTAGTGTTCGTGTTAGCTATTATTACTGCTATTTTAAGCCTTTCAAATGTGTAATACACAGGCATCCTCACCAGGTGGGGGCCTGTCTTCACCTTTCCAGTTGCATATGCTCCATAGGTATTCCAAGGGAAGAGTGGGAGCCCACAAGATAGAAGGGGTGACCCTGGGGCCCTCACATTTTTTCCCTATATGTGTACCAGAGATATTGCTATTTCCTGGGGCCCAGTTAAGTGGATTTATGGTTTATATTGTCTAACTCCATTAACCCTCACAAAATGGATAGTTTAAGAAGACTCCTACAAATAAACCATATATTGAAGATAATACTAACAACGTAAGCATGTAAAGATGGCAGTGATCACACTTCTACTCCTAGACCGAGTTTTTCCATCAGTTTCATTAAAAGGTTAAAGCTAATTATATCAGACAAGAAGTTGGCAAAAAAGTAATGCAAGAATAATCAAGAAGACTATATAAAATATGGATTTATACCCATTCTCAATAATGAAAATTCTTGTCCTAAGTGTATATAGAATCTTGAAATGTTAGCTAAAAATATAATGAAGCCATCCTGACAAGACATTTGACATGCTATTTATTTCATCTTCTTACATTTTCTATTTATTATGTGTTTCATAATATATATGTAGAGTAGGACATGTATATGATTTAAGTAATTATTCATAACATTGTGTGTAATATATTTATATATATTATATTTATATATATTATATATATTTTATATATATATATATATATTATACAGAGAGACAAAGATAAAGAGAAGAAGCATGCTCAAATTTTTTAACCTGAGAAAAGTATGCAATCAAAGTTTTAGAGGCCACTGACCTAGACCATATTTACAATAGGTGGGGACCCACAAGCAGAGGCAAAAGAACTTTAAGTAAGAGAAAAATAACTATCTTGTTGTCTTTTGCTCTTTCCCTGTAGAATGGCCATGCCACCAACTTTAGAGCTCTACCTTGGCAACTTTATATAAAATAAAGCAATAGGGATATCAGGAGTTGGGAAACGTGAGGCAGTAAAGAAATTTTAAAATCATAAAATTTCAAGCCTAGAAGGTTGGATCCAAGCCCTAAGTGACATATCACAGTTTATAAAAGGCTTTCTCAGCATGCTTGTGAAATCCCTTACCCTCACTCTAAATATGAAGACTTTTAGAAGAAAAAGTTTCAGAGAGGTTAAGAGACTTTCCCAAGGTCCTTTGTAAGAAGCATAGCTGGATTCGAAAGAAATATTCCATTCTCCTGCTCAGTGTTCTTTCCATCATGCCAAATGTCCTCTTAATCCCATGGCCATAATCAGATGAGCCAATTTTGGCTGGATGGTTGTAAATGGAGGGACACTTGTGGTGGAGAAAATCTGCTAAGACATAGACCAGGTATCAGTAAATGAGTAGTCCTTCCCCACACCTAGTGAGAAATAACTCCTAACTGTGTGGATAGCATCTGTTTATACTCTTGTGTGGGTTTTAAAATGTTTTCCTAATACTCCTGTCTTTTAAAAGTTAAAGAAATATGGGGTGCCTGGGTGGCTCGGTCGGTTGAGCGTCTGACTTTGGCTCAAGTCATGATCTCATGGTTCATGAGTTCACGCCCTGCATTGGGCTCTGTTCTGATAGCTTGGAGCCTGGAGACCGCAGCCTGCTTTGGATTCTATGTTTCCCTCTCTCTCTGCCCTTCCCTCTCCTCCTCCCTCTCTCTCTCTCTCTCTTTGTCTCTCTCTCTCTCTCAAAAATAAACATTAAAAATGTGTTTAATAAAATAATTTAAAAAATAAAATAAAAGTTAAAGAAATAAAACACATGCATAAGGAAAGCCTGGATTTCATCTGTGACTACACATTTTGCCAGGAGGAGTCATGTCAGTCTTTATAGTTCTGGTGTAGGTCCCTCCCTCTATGTAGGCCACTCATTGTACGGAAGTTCACTGCAATGGAGTTAGAAATGTGTGTAGATGAAATTACCAAGAATATATCAGGGAAGTAATTTGGTGTCTATTCTTAGAAGCCTTGTCTTAATATAAGTCTTGCAAGAATGTTCGAGAAAATTAATTGCATGGCATCTCTCTTAAGCTATAGCAGAAGTGGATGGGAAAAAATGTGCACTGCTTTGCAGAAATTTGCTTCACTGTCATCTCTTCAAAAGAGCTTTTATTTTAACAAATGGGGCACATAGCCATTTGTTTAATGACTACCTTTATTTATAGAGGTAGAAGTCCTAGACTATGTTCTGTATTTTGTTTTCCTCATTGTGCTGTGTGAGACTCAAGCCCATTAGACAAGATTTAAGAAAGCACTCTGGGGGCTAAATATTGGTGCAGGCACTGTGGGGAATGCAAACATATTACAAGTGCCAGACCTCATTTAGGGAGACTACACACACACACACACACACACACACACAACAGTGCTTCACTACACAGCACTACATCTGATTGGAAATCTGAAAGGCAGAGCACAAGTCCTTAAAAGGAGATATTGGTATGGACTGGAGTGATTAAGCAAAGTATTTTTTTAAGTTTATTTATTTATCTGAGAGAGAGAGAGTGCCCACGTGTACAACTGGAGAAGGGGCAAAGAGAGAGGAAAGAGAGAGAGAGAATCCCAAGCAGGCCCTGCACTGCCAGCACAGAGCCCAATGTAAGTCTCGAACTCATGAACTGTGAGATCATGACCTGAGCCAGAGTCAGACGCTAACTGACTGAGCCACCCAGGTTTCCCGACCAAACTATTTTTTTAATATTATAACAAAAATGTTTCTTTATGAAGATTCATTTGGTGGGGGTTGTGCAGGGTGGATTGGAGTGCCAGACATAATAGTAAGTAGAATGCTCCCTATTTTTATTTTTTTTAATTTTATTTATTTATTAATTTTAATTTTTTTTAACATTTATTTATTTTTGAGACAGAGAGAGACAGAGCATGAACGGGGGAGGGTCAGAGAGAGAGAGGGAGACACAGAATCTGAAACAGGCTCCAGGCTCTGAGCAGTCAGCACAGAGCCCGACGCGGGGCTCGAACTCACATACCACGAGATCGTGACCTGAGCTGAAGTCGGATGCTTAACCAGCTGAGCCACCCAGGCGCCCCTTTTATTTATTTATTTTGAAAGAAAGAGAGTGTGTATGGGAGGGGCAGAGAGAGAGGGAAAGACAGAGAATCCCAGGCAGGCTCCATGATGTCAGCGTGAGAGCCTGACATAGGGCTTGAACTCATGAACCGTGAGATCATGACCTGAGCTGAAATCCAGAGGGTCCCTATTTTTAAAGGTTAAGTGGCATATCCAAAATCCCCTAGAACACCAGAATGGAAACTTTGCATCATTTTCTGCTGCTCAGATCCTATCTTTCTTTGAATGATTCTCTCCAATCATAAACACACACATAGACACACATGTACCTTAACCTAAAATAGTGATTTGATAATGAGGGCTTGTCTTCACGTTAGATGAGTGTATAACCTTTTCATTGTTTTTAATCAGCTGGAAGAGAGTGCTAGCTTCCTTTCCTCACATTCCTCTGACTCCTTGGAAATGAGTATCTCCATGAATTAGTCCCTACTGATCCCAAATGAGGAAAATTCATCCCCAAACCCAGTGAAGTCGGCAGCACTGAGGTGAGCCTTGTCTTGATTAAAGAGAAGATTGCCATGCCCAGTGAGAAAAGGCCAACCCCATAGCTCCTGAAAGAGCTTCTGTTGCCTAACTTGACACGTTTTGTTACAGAAGTTATGAGTGAAAGGTAGGGTTTGGGAATCATGGAAGAAGGAAGTCATTGTTTCCCGTGAGACAAATTCTGAAGCTTGGTCAGCAGCAGTATCTGCAGTGTACCTCAGAATTGTGTCCTTAGGCTGAATCACCAGCTGTGACCATAGCAGGCTCATTCTGTGGATGTTAACTAAGCACTCGGCTTTGCTATGACAGCTTTTACATGTTTTCATCCTCAGTTTTACAAGCTTAGTTTTAGTCTTTAATTTTGGAAAACCCAAAGGGAAAAAAAATGCTCATTCCTTTGGATCTCAGGGAGATTACTGTATATGTTTGGTTATTGTCCATATCAAAGAAACCATGATCTCTGTCCTTGTGTATGTCTTTGCCAGTTCAAGTAATTGTAGTGACTTGGCATTCCACTGTTTTAGTTGGGTTCCCTCTTGGAGCTGACACCAGTCACTGATTGCTGCCCTCTTCGCATGTTGCTGGGGGAATGCCAGCAAGGCTAGGAGCAAAGGAGGGAGCTAGGGAGAAACATGCTGTGGGGCCCAGAATGGAATGAGGGGTAACCAGGGTTCAGGAGCCAGGTTTCCCCAGAGAGAGACAAAAAGAAAGCAAACAAAAGGAAGAGACAGGTCTAAACAGGCTCCCCAGACAGGGCCCCTTTGCTGTAAGAACAGAGCCTTAAACTTCACAAAGCTCAGGGAGGGAAGGGAGCCAGGGGTTAAACATAGCCTTTGCAATTCACCTGAAGAATTATTAACTGAGCATACACAGAGAGAAAAGCTACACATGTTCATATAGACCAACATTTATTTTTCTTAAAACCCATTCAGACACTCCATGAACTCAGAAATGTATCTAAGCCTGCAAGTCCACATCGATATTGATCCCTACAAACCTGAAAAGTGCCGACCCCTACACAGATAGAAACATAGAGACTCAGAGAGATTCAGCAGGGCGAAGACACCCTCAGCCTCATGATGCCTAACATAGACTGGTGTTTAAGATATGTGATGGAGAGTTTAGTGACCTCATAAAATCCATTATTGGAAGCATGACCCATGGCTCCAGTGACTGACACCACAGTAAGGCAAACTTCTCTCTGAGTTTTACCTTCCAAATCAAATCAAAACCTAGCTAGAGCTCTGAGATCAAGATGGAAGCCTGTCTCCTTCCTCCCTTGTGAAGTGAGGAACCGGGCTTGAAGGCCTCTGGGGCTCCCTGGAAGAACCGGAGTGTGGAGTGTCACAGATCCCCCTGCCCCCTCCATCCTCCAGGCTCATTTATGGCCTAATGACAAAATGCCCCCACTCTGACCAGCTCCCAGAGGGCCTCTACCAGTCCCCAGCTTCCCAGATTCCTGAGGGGAACTTGATCTGGCCCAGGGGCCTGCACCGGCTCTTCACATCGTCCCTAGAAGTCCCTGCTCCTTGGGAGCCCCCAGCACAGAGCTCACTCCCATACCCAGCCAGCCCCACGGAGGCACAGGAGGCCGGGTCTCTGAGGGAACCTCTCAGGGTCAGTTGCAAGGGTGCCACACAGGTGAGGGGGCCCTGCCGAGGCCAGCAGGAGTGACAGAACTTCCTCCCCAGCCCAAGGGGGAGGTGGCCACTCCACCTGAAGCAGCTCAGGGTGACCATAAACCACTTACTGCTGCCCCACTGTGCCCGTGGCCCAAACTAGAGTGGCCCTTGGCCCTTTGCAATGGGAGAAACGAAAGCAAACACAGCTTGGGAACTTTGGACCAGCTTCCAAACTGAAGGTCCTCAAGTGTTCCTTGTCCCTCATCCCCAATAAAAAGCATTTGCCTCATGAAAAAAGGGAAGACATGTAGACTCTCAGGACATCAGAGCCAGTCGTCACTTTAGGAATCATCTAGTCAAACCATTTCTCTTACATATGGGAGTCCAGACTGGGGAAAAACTCCAGGAGTTTTTTTTTTAAACTCCTTTTCTTTTTTTATGAGGGTCAGGTGTATGTGTGTGTGTGGGGGGGGGGTGGTTGGAAGAATGGGAGGAGAGAGAGAAAGAAAGAGAGAAATATTGATTTCAGAGACTATATGCAAGCCCAAACCACAGAACTTGTAAGCAGGAATGCACTTACTTGCCCCAGTGGCCAGATACTCTTTGTACTTTCCAGAAATCCACAGAGACCCAGAAGAGGGAAGGGGAAATTTGTCATCTTCATAGTACAAATAAGCCCAGTGGCTGAGAACACAGGTTTTGGAGCCAAATAAACCAATCATTTAAGACCCGGCTGTATCATTTACTAGATGTGTGATCATTACCCTGTGTACTCTTGTCCCCCAGGGAATATTTGGCCAGGTCTGGAAACATTCTTGATTGCTATAATTGGTGGGGTGCTACTGGCATCTAGTGGGTAGAGGACAAGGACGCTATGAAACATCCTACAATGCACAGGACACTTTCCCACAACATGGAATTATCTGGCCCAACATGTCAAGATGTCAAGGTTGAAAAACTCTACATCAAGCAAAGGGCTTAACCATTCTGAGCTTCAGTTTCTTCATCTGTGAACTGGAGTAATAGTAACTCTCTCACAGGGTTGTTATGATCACTGTAGAGGCATGATATTAATACACATAAAGCAATTGGGATAGCTCCTGACACCAAGTTAGTGCTCCATTAATTATTAGCTATTAGTATGATCAGAGCCTCCCTTAACTTTATGTTCTCCTACAGTTACCATCCCATTTCTCTGCTTCTCTTCCACCATAACCCCTTGAAATAGCTGTTTAGGGGCACCTGGGTGGTTCAGTCAGTTTAGTGTCTGACTTTGGCTCAGGTCATGATCTCATGGTTCATGAGTTCGAGCCCCACGTTGGGCTCACTTCTGTCAGGCTGTCAGCACAGACCCTGCTCTGGATCCTTTGTCCGCCTCTCTCTGCCCCTCCCCCACTTGTCATCTCCCAAAAATAAATAATGAAAAAAAAGAAGTAGCTGTTTATGCTGAAAATCTTCTTTTCCCATGCTCTCTAAAATCTACTCTAATCATTGCCACCACTCTTTTCTCATAAAGGTCACCGGTGACATCTACGTTGTTAATTCCAATGATCAGCTCTCAGGTTTCTTGCTTGGCCTACCACCAGCATTTGAAATGATTTTTCACTCTCTCTTTCTTGAAAAACTTTCTTTGCTTGACTTCCAAGATCCCACTCCTTTGATTATCCTCCTACCTCGATGGAAAAAGCTTCTCAGTCTCCTTTGCTGCAAGTGGAGAGGGACTTGGTCTGATTTGTTTTGTTTTGTTGAGTGAAGGAATGAATAATATTTATTGTGAGGATTAAATAAGATAACATATGTAAAGAGCTTAGCACACAAAAGCAGTTAATAAATGCTCATCATCACCACCACTACAACTGTTATCACTGGTGTTATTGTTATTATTTATTATTATTATTATTATTATTATTGCTATTCTCCCCTACTGCTTTGAGTCCCTTGAGCATGGGATCAATGTTTAGTTTGTCTTGGTCTTCCCTTGTATAGAATTTTATTCAATGGAAGAGTATATATTCAAGCCTGGATATATATCCAGAAAACAGTTTACTAGGGACAGGAGTAGTTAATGAGGGCATGAGACTGGAACAGGACCTTAAAGGAGAAACAGATTTGGAAGAGCTTGGCCGGGGTGGGGGATGGGTGACTAGGGGCTCATGGGAATCCAGAGCATCCAGAAGGGAGTCACACCCTAGCCACTTTTACTCTCCCCTTCATAAATGATGGGGCCATAAAAGGAAGGGAGTAGCAGTTCTCACCCATTAATCATCCCAATTCCTCCTCTCCCAAGTATGGGGGAGAAGTGAGACTGTGGCCAAATGTTAGCATGAACAGAACGTATCTGTTGGGTTTGACAGAGTAAGCAACATATATCCACTTTACTCACAGGAGTGGTTAAAATTCATTTTCATCCATCTTGAACTTTTGAACACTAAGTTCAACACTAAGTTCACTAAGTTTGAACACTTGAACTTTTGAACATCTTGAACAATTTTGTACACTAATCAGCTCCTACCACCATCTTCAAGGATTGACAAGTGGCACTTATAATTAGCCTGAGAACTTGGTCCCTTAAGGATAGCCACTGGAAAACACACAACTCAAATCTTACTAGGAAACTCGTGAACATTCAAAACATCCATTAGGTATTGCTGATCATTCTAATAACATAATTTGGCAACATTTGGAGTGAAAATGAGGTAATAATCAAATAGGCTATTTGAACCAAGATTTTTTTTTCCATTAAAAGTAGAATGTCTAGTTTTTTATAATATCCATGCCATTGACTACTGCCAGCTGTGGCATTAAATGATGGCTAGCCTTTCCTTTCTCTCTTTTACCACCTACTTCCAGCACAATGTCTGTACCTTAGAACCTGAGAAAGGCTATTAAATAACACCCATGTGTATCTGGTCCCTGACCATCCAAAACCTACACTCCTGCTCACTTGAATTACAGCCCATATGCAGTAACCAACCTGCTTTGCAGATGGGTCAGCCTATCTAGCTTACATAAAACTCCAAAAAATTGTTTTAATTTACAGAACCCAAATCATTGACTTCAAAGGGAATTATGTTAATACAACTTTATTTTTAAATTAGCATTTATTTTCTTTGAGTTTGAACTTGCCATCAACTCAAAGTTCTTCCAAAAATTAACTTAGTTTCTAAATTTTCTAAACTTTTTAATTTTAACAACAGTTTTATTTTTAAGCCTTCCAGTAGGTTAGGTGTTTAATAAATACACAAGTCACATAAAGGCCACCATGATTTTCCAACTGGCTGGGCTGTTGGTGGCTTTTGGAAGTTTTATTATTTGTCAAAGATCCTCCAATATCCATCTGGCCCACAGATAGCCAAGTCTCCTGAAAGAAGTGTTGATAGAGCCGAAGGGGAAAGTTGTAATTCATTCTGGAAAGGTAACCCAGCTGTCTGAGTCCCCTGGGCTTCCTGTAGATGCCAAATGAGTTCCTAGCCTCGTAATCCCATCTGTGATCTAAATGTATCCAGAACCTACCCACTCGTCTCCTCCTCTTGACTAATGTGCTCACAGAGATGTATTTTTTCCTAAGATATAAGGGTTGCCTTCAGAACTATCAGAGATCATGATTGTCATCTTTTTCACCATCATAAAAAGTGATAAAGATAATACATAATAATGAGATAATAATAGTTTTACCATTTATAAAGCATTTACTCTGTGCAGGCTTTGTGCCAGCTATCTTATATGTGTTGTATCATTTAATGTTTTTAATGATATATAAAAGTCATACCACAAATTTCACCATGTTACACTTGAGGAAACAAAGATTTAGAGAGGTTAAGTGATTTGCCAGTTTCCCACAGTATGTAAGTGGTAGAGCTGAGAGTCTGAGGCCCCCTTCCTAGTCCCCAAACCCATGCATCTCTTTCTACCTCCCTGATGGTCTTTAATATGTACCATGCTCCATTAACATTTTCCCTAATAGGGAAAACAGAAAACTGTAACTTTCTCCTTTCTCTCTTCTACATCCTGCTCTCTGCTCTTTTGTCCCTCAAGGGATTGTTTTGCTGTCCCTAGCAACCACCTTCTTCCTGCCCACACCTCCTTCATACACACACTAATATACAGCACACAGTTCCCCTGTCAAAATCTGCTCTCAGCTCCTGATAGTAATTTGCATTGAAGGTCTAAAAGACTTATAACTTCTTAATTTGTTATACCATCTTAGGACTACTTTTGTTTAATAATAAACCATTATTTAGCATAGTGATATAAACAACACTTTGGCAGTAAGCTTGGATTTTAAGTTCCGCTCTGGTTTCCCCATGCTAAATGTGTTACTCTGGATAGGGAACCTCTATTATCCTCAGTTTTCTTAGCTGTAAGATGGACTCAGTAATGCTATATACATCAAAGGACGTTTATGAAGGCTAAACTGAACATACATGCTAAATGTATAATACAATGCCTTGAAACAGAGCACATGTTCAATAAATGGGAATAGTTACTTTGGTGGCATCTGTGAAAGAGTAGAATGGGGAATTATAGAGAACCCATCAAGTTGTATGGCTTAGAATCTCCCTAGGCTTCCTGCCCACAAGGCAAGCTTTGATTAAAAAAAAAAAGCATTTATTACATGAAGAAGTGAATGATAGTATGCCAGGTAGTATACCAATCAAGTTGAATAGCTTTTGCAAATTCTTGCCAGTTTAATCAACTAAAAGCATAAAGATCACTTTTGGCACTAAATCTCTGACCGCTTTCCTCACAGCAATCACAGCATTTCTCTCTTTAAGAAACTACAGTGATTCCCCGTTGTCATCAAGGAGCAAAATTTCGCTTGACCTGTAGGATATTGAGCATATTCAGAAGTTGCCCAATGTCAGGATGGGTCTGACCTGCCTGAGATCAAACAGTCCTGCCAGACCTGTGTGGTTGTAGAAAGGCAAAAGGCCCACATATAGTTAGCAGGTTGAGATGAAAATTTGGAATATAGATTTCAAGCCAGGTTATCAGTTTAGAGCTTAATTTGATTCTGACATCCTATCCAAACATGGACAGGATGAGCAATCAGCAGAGTTTCAAACAGCAGGATGTCCCTATGCAATCTAAGAGCAAATACCAGAGACCTCAACTTGACTAATAATAATAGTTGCCATTAATAATTTACCATATTCCAGACATTTTGCTAAAGGCTTTACTCTGAATTAATTATCTCATTTAACTATGATAATCTTATAAAGGTAGGGGCGCCTGGGTGGCTCAATGAGTTAAACATCCAACTTCAGCTCAGGTCATGATCTCATGGTTTGCAGGTTCAAACCCTGCGTTGGGGTCTGTGCTGAGAGCTCAGAGCCTGGAGCCTGCTTCCGATTCTGTGTCTCCATCTCTCTCTCTGCCCCTCCCCCACTCATGCTCTGTCTCTCTTTGTCTCAAAATTAAATGACCTTAGAAATATTTTTATAATCTTATAAAGGTAAATAGTATTATCCTCCCCATTTTAAAAGTGAAGGAAACCAATGATTGCAGAGCTAGAGAGTGGTGAGGCTGGGAATAGATGCCAGATCCAGCTGATTCCAACATACATGCCCTCAACCACTATACTATATTAATGCCTCCCAGAAGACTAGAGTGCTTTTGGTAACCACAGGCCAGACAATTGGAGATTCAGGCACAAGGATTAAATGATCCCAGCAATAAAGCTGACTTGCTGTTTATCCAGAGAATTATTGAAGGGAGGCTTATAGTATTTTTCTACTGTGTGGTGACAGGAGTTGGCCAAGAGTCTGAGGTGTGGCTGAGGCTATCAGGGAGGAGCTAAGAGAGATTCTGGGTTAAATTGAGGCAGGATACTGCAGGGATTTTTCAGGATTTTATTTCTTTTGCTGCTGTATACAAGTTCACTTTGTCCTATAGATGTGTCCTGGAAATTTTGTCTTTAATGCCTCATGTATTCTCATTTTCAGTGATCACAAATAGAATTATAGTTCTTTAAATTTATTATCTGCTTCCCTTGACCTATAAAGAAAGTAGAACAAGCAAGAGGAGATGGCTTTCTTCCTTAAAGAGCTCTGTAAACTTCTGGTAAATTAAATGACAATTCTTGGAGTCTGGGAGCTACAGAAATAGCCTCAGCAGGAAATTGCTGAAGAGTGTGTGACAGTGTCAAGTAGGTGGCCTCTATTGGAAACCACCTTGGTCCTTTTGGAGGATGGAAATAATGCTGTGAGCTACCTATGAATGTTTTCTTCCCTCTAGTAGTCAGTGGGAGGAGGAAAGAATGATGGTATATGAGGCCCCACTGTTTACTGTAGATGCAATCCTGGAATCCAAAGAAGATTGCTTCCTTAACAACAATATTATAATTGGAGCCATATTTCAGATCAAGGACACCATATTAAATAAATTAAAAAATATGACCAACAATATGTCATATTAGCAAAGATACAATTACAGTAGGACTATAATAATTCTAAATAATAAAATTAAGGCATATGCCTTTTAAGGGCATAGATACACTGTACATAATGATTATAAGAGGGGCCTCTGCTGTATCATCTTTTTCACCAAAATATAAAGTGCCACTTAAAATAAACAATAAAATACACATTGACTAAATGTTTTATAAACATTTTTTTCACCTTCTTAGAGTGTAACTTTAAAGTGTTTTCCAAAGTAAATTTTCCCCACAGAGCCATTTATAAAATGAAACTCCACAATCACCCAGATATTGTTCAAACCATTTCCAAATGTGTCTCAAAAATTAATACCAGCAATTTCCCTTCCTAATCTATTTTCTCTGAATTTTGGCAATATGTATCAATAGTCTTAAAAATGTTCACAGCCTCTGACCCAGTAATTTCACTCTTATAAATTTAATTGAAGAAAATAAGCAAAACAGTGCAGAAAGATTTATGAATGAAAATATTCATCAGAGCCCTGTTTATAACAGTGAAACCATGGAAAAGAACTCAATGTCATATAATATGGAAATGGTTAAGTAAAGAAGTAAGGTATATCCCTTGCAGTGGAATATCATATACTCATTAACCTGATGTTTCTTTGAAGAATGACTTGGAAAAATGCTCATGATATATTGTTAAGTGATAATTATGGGAAACAAGTATTTATACAGTGTTATCACGAGTTTTTAACAAGAATAATTATAATACATACCCAACTTTTTCAAAAGATTAAAAGAACATTAATATTATAGGGGAAACATTGGACAGGCAGTGGGGAGGAGCCCTCAAAAAAGACTGAGGAAGTACACAGAAATAAGGTGTTAATGAGAGCTGAAGGAACAAGGTGACAGCCAAGTAGGGTTTCTTGGCAAAAGGCCTGCATCTATTCTGTGAATGAGAGGGAAGACTCAAGTACAGGGACCGATCATCCTAGAGTACCGAGGACAAAGGAGTTTTCCAAGACATGGGACTTTAAGTGTTAAAACTGGGAAATTCCTGTGCATACCGAAGAAAATAACCTGGGAGATGGGTAGTGTCATGACCAAAGTCATGCAGGAAGCAGAACACCAGAGTGGGCATTCAAAGGGCTTAATTAGACTCCCTGCTCTGTTGCCTATTAGCAAGATATTTAAATTGAGGCTTAGCTGAAGCTATAAACACTTATCTTGCTTGTTCACCATGTTGTTATGCAGACCAAATTCAATTATTCACAAATACAAGGGATTATCAGTAACCAGAAACATGGACTAGGCACATACGACATTGCTTTGAGCACAGTTCTAAGATCAGGAAAGTATTAATAATTCCAAATTTGTAGAATTGTGGTGAAGTCTCAGCAACAGTATATGTTTAAGTACATGGGAACAAAGTTTGTCTTCTAATCAACACTTATTAAACATTTGCTCAGCAAAATACATAAATATATAAATAATACATGAATACATATATACATAAATACATAAATAAACATTAGCTCTGATGATTATGTGTGGTTGACTATATGTCTCAATTTGAAAATAGATTATGGGGATCCCATGCCACCTAATAGCAGCTCTGTGAGACAGGTACTTCCATTAATGCTCCTGTTTTACAGATGGGAAAATTGTGGCTTAGAGAGGTTAATTCCCTTTCCTAAGTTTATACATCAGTAAGTGACAGGGCCTTTTGTTTCCCAGTCCAGCACTCTTTTCCACTTCACTAAATAGAGGCCACAATTCTGTGGGGTATTTTGTTACCAATCCACAGAGAATTTCAGGATCCTTTAGAAAGGCTGTGAAACAATTAGAAGGTCTGCAGGACACCTCTCATGGGGTAAATGTTTTACCACCAGTTCTGGGGGAGGAGGTAGAGGGACCCTGATTTGTAGCATGTGCAGATATCCATGTCATAAATATTCCCACTATGGCTGATTTCAAATTGCCAATATGAGTGGCTTCTGTGAACTGGCCAGTGCAGGCCAGTTCCAGCATGCCACTAGAAGCAGAATATTAACTTTGAGTTTATATAAATTTCTTGAGTTTATATAAGTTCAGTGAGAATTAAGGTATGGGCATTATTCAAGGAGCTTAGTTTTCATATGTGAAAAAGGTAGGCAAAGGGAACACAACGTGTTAGCACACTCCAGATAATGGGACGATTTAAGGGAAGACCCAGAAGAACAGAGGAGTTTCTGGTTACTGTCCAGGTCTGCTGACAAGTTCAAGTCTGGCCTCTCATGAAACCTCTCAATAAAACCAAAACTAACAACTATAATAGGGATTAGAGAAACTTTTTTTCCCTTACTTGTCACAAGCTTTTTGTTTTCCCACCAACGTTCTATTTTGAACATTTTCAAACCTTAAGAAAAGTCACAGTGGAACAATGAACACACACACACACACACACACACACACGTGTGTGTATATATGTATATACACACAGACATATATATATGTGTGTGTGTGTGTGTGTGTGTGTGTATATACCCTTCACTTAGATTTACCAAATTCTTAATATTTTTCTTTTTTTAAATATGTATTTATTTTTGGGAGAGCGTAAGCAGGGGATGGAGAGAGAGGGGAAAGACAGAGGATCCAAAGCATGCTCTGCACTGGCAGGCTGACAGCAGCGAGCCCAATGTGGGGCTTGAACTCACAAACCGCAAGATCATGACCTGAGCCGAAGTCAGACGCTCAACCAACTGAGCCGCCCAGGTGCCTCTTAATATTTTTCTACATTTGCTTTTTCACTATTTATTTTTATGAACTATTTAAGAGTCAGTTGTAGAAATCTTGACACTTCACCCTTAAATACTTGAGTAAGAATATCCTAAGAACAGGAGCACTATTCCATATAATTACAGAATAGTCATCACACTCAGGAAGTATATACAACGCTGACCCAATATTACAAGAATAGCATCTGTGTTCAGACTTCCCCAATTGCCTAGTTTCCTTATAGCTTTGTCTTTTTGATACAGAATCTAATAAAATATTATGCATTGCATTTAGTTGTTGTTCTCTTGGGTCCTGTCTAATCTAGAACACCATACCCCATCTTGCTTTTTCTTTTTTGTTTGTTTTTATGACATTGACAATTTTGAAGAGTCGAGGCCAGTTGCCTTGTGGAATGTCTGTCAGTTGGATTTGTCTGAGTTTTTCTCATGAATACATTGTAGTTAAACCTTTTTTCTGTGATGTTATATCCTTCTCAGTGCCTCACAACAAGAGGCACATGATGTAATTTTCCCCATTATTGGTAATGTAAAGCTTAATCATTTGGTTAGGTTCATGTCCAATGTATTTCTCCACTGCAGAAGTAGTAAAGCTTGGACTTTGTGTGAATATCCTGTTCCAGAAGCTTCTTTATGCTGAAAGTACAAGTTACTTTATTACTGAAAATATAAATTACATGGTTCATTGCAGAACCATGGGTTGAAAAGGCATTTTCCCTAATTAAAAGAAAAAAAAATAGAAGATGAGATTTATTTAAAAAAAAAAAACTGGCACTAAGCCTCTTAGGCAAATTCATGAGCTATTCACATGACAAGGGATCTTATCTAAATGAGGTTTCCTTATCAAAATTGTGAATTGCTGGTGGAGGCTCACGCCCCAGTCTGTACACATATCCCTACAACTTAGCCTAGTGCCTAGGCTGCAGTAGATGTTCAGGAAACCCTTATTGAATAAATTCCTCCCCAGTTGTACTGTCTCCATGAATGAGAAATTAATCACACTAAGCAAAAAAAAATCTACTTTATTTTCTCAACTGGCACCAGCTGGAGTTGATTTGGCTGCTTAAGCACTACTCTTCTCATGGGAAATGACAGAGCTTTCAGTTTTCATCCAGGTATTTGACCTTACTTAGGCGTTATTCAAGTCTCTGGTTATTCTAAAAATCTTAGCTTCTCTATATTAAAGTCAGAAACTGTTCTAAATAAATCAAGGATCAGCCCTGTATTTGTTAGGATTAGACTTGGCTGCAAATGACAGAAAACACAAAATAACAGTGGGTTAAACAATACAACCATTTATTCCTCTCTGATGTAAAAGTCCCTAGTTCTGGCCAAGATGGAGTAACAGGGACCAGATTTACCCTCCTGCCTGAAACAAGTGGAAAACCAGACAAAATGAAAACAATAGTCTTTAGACGTTGGACACCAGGCAACAAAGAACAGTGATCTCTGAGAGACAGGAAACAAACAAGGTGAGCCCTATGATTGCCCCAGCTTACTGCCTGGAGAGAGTTTCCAGGCAGTGATGGAGGGAGAGGGAAGCCAGGCAGGGCCACGTGGATGGGAAGACAGAGCTGGGAGTCAGGAAAACCAAGGCAGCTAGAATTTTCAAGATACTGTAGTACTGGAGGAGAGAGAGAGAAAGAGAGAGAGAGAGAGAGAGAGAGAGAGCTATGTAGAAAGAGAACTCTGGAGATCTGAGAAGAGTTCCCCCCGAATCTTCTGCTGAATGCTGATCAACACACACATAAAAGGCCAGGTAAAAAACCACCCAAAAGGAGCAGGAGGAATAATCCTTAGAGATCACACAGAACCAGGAATAGGCCTGTCCCCACTAGCCAGAGTGGAAAATCTCAATTCACAGAACATCAGAGAACTCAAAAGGGTCTGGCCAGTCGTGGTGCCAAATTAGCCCTAGACTCAAGGCTGCTCTGGACCTGCCTAATGAAGTTTAAAAACAAGAGTTGAGAGGATCAAACTGTTTCCAAGTAACTTAAATGTGTTCCATAACAAAGCACAGGGCTGTTTATAGAAGTATAAAGTATCCAACATCCAACAAGATAAAACTGACATGACAACCAGTTAAAAACTACCAGACATTCAAAAGAAAAAGGAAAATACAACCCATAATAAGAAGAAAAATCAGTCAAAACTGACCCAGAAATAATAGATGATAAGATTGGTAGACAAAGATTTTTAAACAGTTATTATAACTCTTTTCTATATGTTCAAGAGGCTAGAGAAAAGATTGAGCATGTTAAGTAAAAACATGGAAGACATTAAAAAGACCCAAATAGAACTTCTAGAGATGAAAAACTTAGTGTCTGAGAGAGTGGAAAAGTCTATATAGGTAGTTGAGGGCTAGTATGGCAGCTCCATGATCACCAGGGACCCAGGAACCTGTCTTGTTTCTCCACCATTCTTGGTATATGGCTTCCATTTTATGCTCCAAAATGGCTGTTCTAGCTCCAACCATCATAATCTGCATTCCAACCATCAGGATGGGAGACTAGGGCAAAAGTGTGTGCCCCCAACCATTTAAAGACACTTAAAAATCACATGATGTCATTTTCCCTTGCATCCCATTGGCCAGAACTTAGTCCCATGGTCATATTCATCTGAAGGTGAAATCAAGAACTATAGTCTTTATTCGGGGTGGCTTTGTGCACAGCTACAATGTCAAAGTTCTACCATTTAGTGAAGAATGGGAGAACTGAAATTGGGGGATAGCTAACCATCACTTTTCCAGTTCAGAACCTTATCAGGGCAAGAGAAGTCCTGATCCAGTTTGAATAAAATCATGACTCCTGGATTAAAAATTATCTGAATGAGACTGCACCTCAATGTTTTTGATAATCAAAAATTAAAAATCTGAGGGGCTCCTGGGTGGTTCAGTTGGTTAAGCATCTGACTTTGGCTTAGGTCATGATCTCACGGCTCGTGGGTTCAAGCCCCATGTCGGGCTCTGTGCTGACAGCTCAGAGCCTGGAGCCTACTTTGGATTCTGTGTCTCCCTCTCTCTCTCTGCCTTTTCCCCACTCGTGCTTTGCCCCCCCTCTCTTTCAAAAAATAAATAAACATTTAAAATTTTTTTAAAAAAATAAAATAAAAATCTGATTAATTCGTTTTGGGGTTGACTTCCAGCCCCCATACTTCCATATACTTTTGACATTATCTCAAACAACCTGACAGAGTAGCTCCATTTTCCCAATCAGTGACACCAAGCCAGAGATGGAGTTTAACATTTTGTTTGACTTATGCCTATGTTTATCCTGGCCAAGAAACCAGGGTCATTCAGTGTGTTTATGCCCTAGTCCTGAAACAGCTCAGTTTCTTTTCTTTCCTAATACAGTCACTAACACCTGCAGCTGAAACCAACTTCCACAGGGGCATCCACATCGCATGCCCTGGAACCCAAGTGCCTTCTTCCTGATGGAGAAAATTTTGGTACATGATAGATACAATCTTTTCTATTAACCATATAACTCCTACCCAGACTTTCTTTTGGTTGGCCATATAACATTCCTAAATCTCAAATCACTTGGTCGTTACAAGTCATTAGCCGTTTTGAACAGCCTTTCAGTATTTCTGGGGGTATTATTGCTCTCATAAGGCCAAAGTGGATGCCATTCTTTTCAAGAGATGGTAAGCAGGCATGCAATTGATCTGTTTTTGTCAGGAAAGAAGGTATTGCTGGAAAATGACAGTTCTTTAAAAGGTGCCATACAAACCAAGTATATGGCTGGCTCACTGAGTGGTCCTACAAAATATTTTGCACTATCTCTGTGTGCTGTCTTGAGCAACCCAGATCAGAAAATCTGTAGAAAGTCAGTCCTGGGTACTTTCCATTTGCTATTGGCTTTGATTGCATTAACAACCTTGCAGTGTGACATATTTTACTTGCCCCCACCCCATATAAGCCCTCTTCTCCTGTAATCACACTGCTTTTCTTACTATTAAGAATAATGGTTGTGATGGTGATTATTAGCATCACCATCACCATTATTCTTTACACTAAATAATAGTGATTTCTGAGGTAGAATATCGATAGGGTTTTCATATAGCAAACTAACAACCTAGAGAAATGGCTTGGCAGAAGAAGTTGGGATGGAACTTCCAGTGCTGATTTGGACCCCAAACTGTGACCTCAAGGGAAGATACTTTTCCCTTGGATTCTCCTACTGTGTACCTGTACACCAAGGTCACAATGGAGTAGGTTCAGTAAACATACTCACTGACCTTCTGTGCCCTATCCAATTTGATTTCTCATCTGGCATCCAGTAGACCCAGAATATACTGTCTTGGCCACTTGGGAAAAGAGAAGATGGTTTTTGACCTGACAAAAATGCTGTTTGTCAGGTACAGTTTTGTTTTTAGTAATACCTTTCTGTTTGGATAAAATGAAGGATAAGAGTGGAGAGTTGATATAAAGGGAAAATAACTCATGGGATAGGGTAGGGGTTTTTACTGAATAAAGAAATGGATATTAAGAGGTTAAGTTGTTTTCCAGGTGAAGGTAAAGAGGAAACCTTTGTTAGGCATGGAGGCATGCTTGAAGCTTGATGCTTTATGAGCTCCAAAAACTGGAACTTTGTTCCATTTATTTTAACTAACCCCTCATTAACCAAGACTGTCAAAAGATTGAGGTGAACACTTGAACTGTCAATGACTATTAACACTGTAAATTGAAAATATTTGCTAGCTGAGTTCCTGTCTTTCCAACCTCTCTTTTTTATTGATTTGGAAAACAACATTCTTTGAACTGGTTGGCTCCAGATCTGTGAAGTGTTTGGATCCAAATAGCGAATTGCCCCAAACGAGGCAAATCAAAGAGGTGTGTGTGTGTGTGTGTGTGTGTGGTCTTAAAAAAAAGTTTTTGAGAGTTTCTCCCAATAATACAAATGGACAATTCAGCTTTAGGACCTTATCTTTTTTTTTTTCAATATATGAAGTTTATTGTCAAATTGGTTTCCATACAACACACAGGGCTCATCCCAAAAGGTGCCCTCCTCAATACCCATCAGGGACCTTATCTTTTTTTTTTTTTCAGTGGATGACACCTGAATAAAGCATAAGAGCTGCCTGTCCTCTACTAGTCAGGCAGGGCAACAGTGTAGTGTTAATAAATCAAGAAATAGAACACTAAACCTACTGAATGTATTACAATTCTTTCTGCCTCTGTATTTGGGGTTTCTTCATCTCACTTACATTTCTCAAGTGTGGCCCTTCTTTAGATGTTGTCTTGTATCACCAGAACATATTTTCAAACAGCAAATTGGTATCTAACAATCTTCCCTCACCCTGGTCCCTCTATTAAAGAGGTTCTACCTTCCCCCAGGCCCTCTTTTTTCTTGGGAGCCCATGTCTGATACATTCTTGTCACTTTGTATGCCATTGGCATGGTATTTTGAAGGCATTTTTAAAGTGTCTCAGTGATAAAGCCCTGTGTCCCGCCATTTCCTGTAATCAAGGATATCAGATCCCACAACAGTCAGCTGTAAGTACTGAAGAGAACAGAATGACAGTCTCTGAGACTGGCTTCCCTCTCAAAATTTTAGAGGGCCATCCTATGGCCAAAAGAGGATGTTCATCTCTAGGTACAGACACCCCAGGGCAAATATTCTCTTTTAACCAATAGGTACATAGCAAATATTTACAGAACACCTATGAAGTGTACAGCATTGAGCTAGGTACCAGAGTAGAAATATGACAGGCATAGCATGGTCTTCATCCTGGATGATATTCTATTTTCAGCTTGAGGAAGGGAAAAATACATTGCAAAATCTAAAAGTAAACTGTCCAGCTTATGAACCATCATGACCTTTAGCTTGCACCTAGTACAATTGTGTCTTCAAACCATGGACTCTCAAGCCCTAAGATTCAGCAGAGTGCTTTAAAATCTACCTAGCAGCCCTTCTTGCCTCCACCCCTTTCAACCAGTCACACTGCTTTGGATTTCTATAAGATTGTGTTTCTGTAACAAAGGTTCCATGGCTTTCGAAATTAAAAAAAAATTTTTTAATGTTTTTCTATTTTTGAGAGAGAGAGAGAGAGAGAGACAAAGTGTGAGTGGGGGAGGGGCAGAGAGAGGGAGACACAGAATCTGAAGCAGGCTCCACACCCTGAACTGTCAGCATGGAGTCTGACATGGGGCTCAAACTCACGAACTGTGAGATCATGACCTGAGCCAAAGTCGGACGCTCAACCGATTGAGCCACCCAGGTGCCCCTTCAAAACTTTTTAAACCATAAATCAAGTCCAACCCTCTCATGTTATAGATAAAGAAATAGAGCCCCAGAAAGGGAAAAGAATTTGGTTGAGGGTCCGTAGCCCATTAGAAGCTGCAACCCTCAATTTTCTGATTCCGCTGATTCATTTCCCCATGCCATCCATCACCCTAGCAACACGCATTTCTAAATATCAGAGTGGCCTTCTTTCAGGAAGAGCCACTTGACACGGGAACCAGAGGAAGTTGCTTCGCGGTATTCTGAGCCAAGTGCTTAGATCCTGAGTTACTCCAGGAGGCCAGAGAAAAGAGACATCCTTTGTCTGAGGGATATTATTCAGACTCCCATTTTTCTGCCCCCAAATGGGTTCTTATCCGTCACAAGAGAATATGAAGGTTCATTGAAGTCATGGATACAAAGTATCTGGCGCATGGTAGATGCTAAACAAATGGTAAATCTTAATAATACAGCTATTTCTTTGTAACATAAAGTGGTATCTTTCATTGATGTGTCTCCCAATTATTATATAGGCAAAGAAAATGAGGATTTATGAATCAGAATCCAGGTCCACAGTGAGTTAACCTGGTATACCAGATAAATGCCAATTTCATATAATTTGGTGGAGTCAAGGCACAGTCCTCACTTCCCAGGGAGCCTGGCAGAGCGTGGCAATCCTAATGTGCCCCACTGTGCCAGTTCAGAGAGCTAAACAGATGATGTGGCACTCGATTTCTTTTGAGCACAATCTGGAAAATACATAATAATAAATAAATAATCTGGCATAAATGGAGGAGAAAATTGTCAGGATGGTTGTTTCTCTTGGATAAATTCAATTTCTGAAAAAAATCACACATGCAATTTCCTCACTTGGAATTAACATACTCATACATCACTACAAATAGAAAGAATTCTGTCTTCTGGAGAAATGACCTGAGAGGCATCATTGATGGCATTGCCTGGTTTCATGGAGCATTTGCTTCCTATTTAGTATCTGTGACTTTGGCTGGGGAATTCTCCAAGGCAAAGGTTATGTTTTGGGCTTGAACATCAAAGCACCACTCATTTGTACCCCCATCCTGTCTCAGTCCTACACAGTTGATTTTCTTCTAAAGGCATAGTGGCTTCCTTGGGTTTTCTGACTTAGATATTTCAATTCCAGGGTTCCCACTTTTAGTTCCTGACTTATTTAAAGTGAAGCAATTTACCCCAGATCGCTTAGCAAGAAAGTAGCAAGAGCCAGGAGTAGAACTTAATACAACTTTAGAGTTTCAGAGCTTAACCCCTATCCTCTATTGCTCAGGGATTTCAAAAGCAAGAGGAAGCACTCATGACTGGTGGTATCAAGAATTAGTTTGCAGAGGAGATAGCAGTGGGCCTTGAAGTAATGGATAGGATTTTGACAGAAATAAAGCAGTAGAGTAATATGAGTGTGCCTGCCATACAGGTAGAAAAGCATAGGGTAAATTGTGGGCCAGGGTACTTAGTTTGGCTTGAATATGGGATCATTTGAAGGGAGTATTGCAAGATGACTCCTTGAACAGAGTTGGGATTATGTTATGGAGAACCCGTTTGGACAGGATGGATTTATACTTAGTTCCATAAGCAGCTGAAGGTTTCTTCTTTCTCCCCTTTTTCCTTCCTTCCTATTTTCTTACCTTGACTCCTAAATAAATATATGCTTTACAGAATAAAAATTAATCTAAAAAATGAATACCACAAGAAAGCCCCTCAACAGAGATATTAACATCTTCCAGACTTTTCTCCCATGCAAATACATACATATAAATAATTCCATATCTTGGAAGGCATAATTCTAAGATTCCTGCTACTTGCCTATATGCCCTGTATAATCTGGTCCTCTTTCAGAATGGGCAGACTTGTGAATATGATGTGGTATCACTCCCTCAGTTAAGTTATGCTATATGGCAAAGGTGACAAGATAGTCACACTTGTAATTACATTGCATTATATAAGAATTTTCTCCCTGGCTTTAAAGAAGAATCTTCATGTTGTGAGAGAGCCATTTTGCTAAGACTTAGGAGCTGGGAGTGACCCCCATGAGTCAGCCAGCAAGATATCAGGGACCTCAGTCCTAAAACTACAAGGAACTGAATTCTGCCAATAAACTGTGAGCTTGGGTCCACAGCCCTCAATGATACTGCAATTTCAACCTGGTGAGTTTATTAGCTATGTTTTCTTATTTTCTGCATTCTTGATGCTCTGAAATCTGGGGCCTACTGTCTGGGGAGAGATTGTCTCTCTCAGGGCTAGCCAATTCTTAGAGATAGCAAATGACTTTCCCAGGAGGCTACATTTCATATACAAACCAGGCAATCCAGACCCCATATCTGAACCACCTCCTCTATCTGGCTCTTATACTCTAGGAGGGAATATTCCTCTGCCCTAACCATCCCAGAGCCAGGTACCAGACAACTAATGACAGATCCTATACCTGAGAGCCCTCAGAAATTATTCAAACAAGCCAATCCTAAGCCTGCTTACCCTGCCTTGCCTTTTTTCATGAAAGCTACAGTAAAGTCTCTTGCCCATGTTTTCCCCTCATTCCTTCTACCTCCTGACCAACCCTGGTGCTTTCCCCTGTGGCCCTGTGTGACATGCTGTACCCTCCTTTTGGGACCTGTCATAACAAACTATCTTTTCAATGGCAGTCATTCTCTGATCTGTTGGCTTCACTGTACCTGATTGGTAATAAAACCTACATTTTAAAACAGTGAGAGACCCTTAGCAGAGGGCCTAGTTAGACCATTGCTTAGATTCCTGGCTCATGGAAACTGAGACTTAATGAATTTGTGTTGCTTTAAGCTGCTAAGTTTAAACTGCTAAGTTTGTGGAAATTTGTTATGCAGCAATAGAATACTAGTACATGTGTAAAAATGATAATTAAACATTCTGTATTCTTCTCTAATGTAGGTTTTTTCATTTAATATGAGATATATATACACACGCCATTAAAAAATTTTGAGTAAGGGAAAGAAACACGTGGGGCTGAGAATTCAAACAGCAGTGAAATTGTGTGACAGTTGAGAGAAGCAAGAGGGGGAAAAAACATGGAAGTAGATTATAGCAGTCATCTGGATTGGTGGTTCTCAACCTTGGTCTCACCTAGAGAAATTTTTAAAATACTGGTAGGGACTCACCACCCCCAGATATTTTGATTTAGGGTGCAAGCTGGGTATCCAGTGTTTTACAAACTCTGCAGGTGATTCTAGTACACAGCCAAAATAGAGAACCACAAACAGATCGGGTAGAGAGTACCATCTTAAATGTAAATGGCTTTATTGAAATAGGAAAGGAGGGATGGGTAAAAAAGGCATTGCTGAAGAAGCCACCAATAGCCCAGCAGTAAGAAGACTGGGAATCCTCCTGCCCATCTTGCTTTTGTTGTTGTTTGGTTTGGTTGTTTTTAATTAGTTTTCTACGCATCTCATTAGTGTTATTAGGAGAATTTTCATGGAGAGATAGAAACTTGAGGCTACTTACGCATACATGCAATGGTAGGACTCTTGAAGAGATCTAAAGGAGCATTCCAAGCAAAGGAAATGATTTGAGAAAAGTCTCAAAGGTAGGCATTAGTGTTCCAGGTACTGGCCTAAACACAGTAGAGTAATGGTGCTGCCACACAGAGGCTTTGACGCTGTAAGAAACTAGGAGTCATTCTCGTTCTTGAAAAGAAGGGGAATAAACTGATTTTTCAAAATGGTAGGTCAGGAAGATGACCCAAGTTTAACATGAAGAAAAGTTACAGAAGACCTAGAAGCCAGGGAGCTTACAGGCTGCTACAATAATCAAAGCTTGAGAGAACAAAGCTTACTATATGGCAAAGCAATGGAAGGAGAGAGGAACAGGACAAACCAAGAGATGAACCTGAAGAAAAGACAAATTTGAAGGACCTACTAGATGTGGGAGTAAAGGACAGGAAGGAAGGCTTGCAAGCTTTTGGCATGGTAGGCTGGTAGTAACGCATCTGATCAAAAGGTATCTATTTTGACCTTGTAGTTAGAGAAAGGGTAAATTGGTTAATTAGGTTTCAGGTGTTCTTGTGTGTCCCTGGATAACAAGGGAATTCATCCACTGTAGACTCACCCTTTCTCAGGGTGGGTGGATGAAGGATGGATTTCACAATGGAAACATGGTAGAAAGAAAGTGGTTTAAAGTAGTTTGTCTTCTTCTGACTCTCTGTAAAGGGGAGAACTCCCTCTGGATGGTTGCATAAATTAAGTACTAGCAATCCCAGCTTCCAATAGAGTGCACAGGTTTTTTTTTCTCTTTTTAGACCCCCGAGGTAGAACTTGCTGGGGCCGTATCTGCTTGTGACTCATATCTTTGGCTGTGGTTCAAGCCTTGGCATGCGACATGTAAGCTGGTCACTTGTAGCTGGAGCAGTAGATGGTCCATTCCTCCCTCCCTTAAATGGCTGAGTCTGCCCTGGATCCTTAGGAGTGTAAATAATTTACTCTCTATTCCACCGAGCCCAGTTAATATTACTTCTCCAAATACCCCTGCCTGTGCTTTTATATTGACTTATACTTTCCTTGCCAAGGCCTTCTAACCATCCCTTCTGATCTTTATTTTATTGGTAGAAATGCTGGCCTGACTCAAACTTTGAAATAAATTGTGACAGATAGGAGCATCTTAGTCAGCCCAATGGGACTTTTAAGTACAATTGTCCCCCTCCCTTGGGGGAATTTTGTATCAGAAACAACTGTGTGAGATCCTGCTTTTCATCAAAGGTTTATTGGTTAATGAGGCCTGTGGCTGGTGTGGTTTTCCTGTGTTTAGCTTTTGGAACTCTTGGAGACAGTTCCTTGGAATAGAGAGCTGACAGAATTATTGCCCAGCAAGCCTGCCGGCCCCAGACCACAAGACTCCACCAACACTGATGAATTTTATGGCAGAGTCAATGGACAGTGCAAGTATTTGAGAAGGCAGAGTGAAGAGTTGTTGGCATCCTGTCCTGCTGTCTGAAGAAGTCTTTGAGGCTTCCCATTAAGCCATTCTTTTTTCTATCTCATTTTACTCTAGGCTTTGTTGTCCTTCAAGTGCCTGAACAGGGATTTGAGGTCAACTATGGTTTCAGGATGAGGTCACCAGAGTGGCACTTGGGACTTACCTTCCCTAGTTTTCTTGTGGCAAAGGGGACCCTTTCCATTCAAACTTGCAGTAACAGAACATGACCAAATTCCACTTTACCCTACCATTCCAGCCCTTGAAGCTACTTAGCTGCTCTTACAGTAGTCCATTACATTTGTATAAACCTTGAAAATTCTGAAAAAGGTACTCATATATTATCACAGTTGAGACTCCTATCACTTCTATAAGTTTGTGTATCAATAGTTGCTCTATAACAAACCACCCCAAAACTCAGTGGCTTAAAACAACATTTATTATTTCTCGCTGGTCTGTAGGTTTGCTGGGCATTGGCCAATCCAAGTTGGGCTGAGTCATGAGTCTAGGACAAGCTAGGGGTTAGCTGGTCTAGGCTGGGAGTGGCTGTGCTTCACATATTTCTCACACTCTTCCTGGAACCATGGGATGGCCTGAGCCTGCTATTTGCATGGTTAACACAGAGATGCAAGAGTGAGAAGAAACAATAATGCCTCTTAAGGCCTTGGCTCATAACTGTCTCATTGTTACTTCCACATCATCCAGTTTGCTAAAGCCAGTTACATGATTGAACCCAGAGTCAATGAATAGGACATATATTCCACATATTTTATAGAAGAAATGAGTCAAGTGGCAGAGATAGAGGAAGGGCAACGAATTGGGGTCAATAATGCAATCTTCCACAGGTAGGTAGGGCAGATATGACTATTCTCGTTTTACAGGTAAGAAATCTGAGACCCAGAAAGCTGAAATGATTTGCCCAAGGTTATATGGAAAATTTGGACAATTCTGGAATGCAAACCCAACTCTCATGACCCATTAGAGGCCCATGTGCCTTCTTCAGAGTCATCACATCTACTTTTCCATTTGGACCTACTTGGAGTTGCAGGATAGATGAAAATCCACCCCCCCCAACTGAAGCACATAGGCACAAATTCTCCTGTCCCTGAAACAGATGTAGGAACCTTTCCATTTTTTTTAATTGTTTTAACTTTAAATCCAAGTCAGTTAGCATATAGTGTAATAATGATTTCAGGAGTAGAACCCAGTGATTCATCACTTACATACAACACCTAGTGCTCATCACAACAAGTGCCCTCCTTAATGCCCATCACCCATTTAGCCCATCCCCCAGCCCAACACCTCTCTAGCAACCTCTCCATTTTTAATAAAACTAGACTTTTAAAACAAAAACCCAAAAATCACATGATAGTTGGACCAGAATGACCTCAAACCCACCTGTATTCTGTCAACATGCTTATTATTGACTCTGAGCTTTGCTTAGATGCTAATAGGTCCAGGCTAGTTTTCTTTTAGCCCTTCTCTGACTGACTTTGTAGAGAGTTCTTTTAGTGGCACTCAAATTATGAATCTGCCCCTTCCTGCCCAGTCTGGGCTGGGTAGAATTTTAGTCCAAGCTGCTCAAACCTCACATGAAGAAATATGAGCTAGTATCTCTGATACAGCCTGTACGATTTTTTCAGGTGTGAGTCTCCATGGAAACCTTGTGTTTCTGTCTTTCTATATACTTGTACTCCTATATCTGGCTTCTAGCATCCTAAAGTAGGAAGGTACCATCTGACCTTAACTTCTCATCTTCTGGATTTCTGGCCAACATTCACATGATGTAAGCACACCTCAGTGTGTTTCTAGACAGAGGTCTCCATGGCCCCAGTCTCTGAAAGCCCTTCCCTTTTCCTTGGCATAGATTTTTTTCCCCCTGATTTTTGTTTCTGTAGCATAACTTCCAGCAGCTAGTTGATATGGCTGCTGGCTCTACCATCCAGGGAGGCTTTGCCTAATCTCTTGATTCCAAGGGCTAACTAATGTGGCATAGCCATAGCAAGGAGGCTAAGTTCCGATCTTTCTTCATACTTGCATGGAAGACTGGAAGACAGATTACTTGCAGTAATTTCTGAAGGCAAAAGGTAAGTGAGTGACCTTTATAGTGGTAGAACCAAGAGAAAATTATGGTTGTCCTTGAGCTTTCAGAGACAATAACTAAATCCAGAAGGAAAGTAAATATGGACAAATGTGTTTTAAAAAATGCTGCCAAAAAAAATAGCTGCTGCTGATAAAGAACCTCAATAAATTCAAGCAGTGTCTGCTTTTGGTCCTTGATTATCTTTCTGGCTCATTGCTAGGGAGAGAGAGCTGTACAGCTACCATGTCAGAGAAGATAAGGAAACAAAGAAGTGTAGTTAGGACAATTACCATAGGTATTTTGCCTTCTGCTTTGGAATGATCCATCACTGGACTATGAGGAGGAAGGAAGCAAAGGGGAAGCTGGCAGTGTGGCACCACATGCTATGATTTCTGATATGCTTGTCTGGTAGTTGGTATAGTACAGTAGTAATATGTGTGGGCACTACAGGTAGACTGCCCGGGCTTGAATATCTTTTGATATGGGACATTTGGCAAGTTTCTTAATTCTTTTAATGTTTATTTATTTTTAGATAGCGGGGAGAGGCAGAGAGAGAAGGGAGAGGCAGAGAGGGGGGACAAAGGATCTGAAGCAGGCTCTGAGCTAACAGCAGAGAGCCTGATGTGGGTCTCAAATTCATGAACTGTGAGATCATGATTTGAGATGAAGTCAGATGCTTAACCAACTGAGCCACCCAGGTACCCTGGTAAGTTTCTTAATTCTAAGTTTTAGTTATCTCATCTACAAAATGGGCTTAATGCATCCTACTTCATATGGTTGTTGTGAGGATTAAATAAAATAATGTTTATAAAGTGTTTGGCACAATGCTGGGTATATAATAAGCACACAATAAATATTAACCATCATTAATATTAACTGATACACCTTTCAGGGACTCACAGAAAGAGTATATTGAGACTATGTGGTATCTACTGATTGTTCCTTTTTTTAGTAAACTCTTAAATATAGTAAAAGCTCTCCTCATTTACCTCCATTTAGCTGACTTGGTGGACTAAGTTGATACTTTTACTTCCTACTGAACTACATATTGACTGATGCTCAGGGTACAAGGAAAGCTCATGGTTAGTAAGTTACCCTCTGATTAACCCTTACACTTCTGCCCCACTGTGTCGAATTGATACTTACCAAGCACTAGTTGTTTTCTTGCCAAACCCATGTATGCCAGTTGTACTTACTAATAAGATTAGGTAACTTAATGTAAGTTTATGAGATGTGAGTATAAAAAGGAAGCTATTGTTTCCATGAAAACAAACTTCAATGCTCTGGAAAGATTTGATAAAGAAATATTACTTTTAAAAGATGTTCTATTGTTAGAAAAAAACAACAACACGACCTGGAAATCAAATGAAATGCATTAGTGAGGTAACCTATGTAAGAAAGAGTCTGTGCAATTCCAATAAGAGGACTCACACTCCAGAAAAGGGCTTTGGTCTCACATCACATTACCAGATTGGTAAATGAATGTACATTTGTATGTTTTAAGTTGAATTAAAATGCTTAAGGACTGTATGTATTCTTTTACGTGATTCTTCACTTTAACCAGTCAGTTACTTATTCTAATAATGTTATACAAAAGAGCTTCTACTGTACAATGTACTGTGTTTAAGTGCTTTGTATGCTGTGGGCTTGAAAGAAGGGAGAATTGTCCAGTAGAGTATATTTGCCAGTTTTATGGATGGAAGATTGCAATAGGCAGAATAATGCCTCCACATCCCAAAGACATCCACATCCTAATCCCTGAAACATGGGAACATGCTATATCATATGGCAGGGAGGAATTAAGGTTGCAGATGGAAGTAATTTTGTTAATCAATTGACCTGTAAACGGAAAGATGATTCTGGATTTTCCAAGTTGGTTCTGTGTAATCACACAGGCCCTTAAAAGTGAAAGAGGAAGGCTGAAGAGAGAATGTCAGAGTGATATGAAGTGAGAAGGACTTGGCCAATGTTGCTGGTTTTGAAGATGGAGGAAGGAGCTATCAACCAAGGAATGTGGGCAGTTTTTAGAAACTGGAAAGACAAAGACATGGATTATTTCCTGGAACCTTCAGAAAGGAATGTCATTCTGCCAATAATTTGATTTTAGCTCCGTAAGACCCATTTCAGACTTGTGACCTACAGGAGAGTAAGATAATAAATCTGTGTTGTTAAGCTAGTAATTTGATGGTCATTTGTCACAGCAGGAATAGCAAACTAATGTAGAGGTTTAGCCAAGTTGATGACAAACAAAGCCTACCCCTTAACCGCCCCCACCCCCACAACTGTGCTTGTGGGAAACCTAAGCTCTTTATACTTTCAGGACCCTAGACACAAGATTCACACACTTAATATCTGGTTCTGGACTTAGAAGTACTATATTTACTCAGGTTTTACCATTTGCCAGGCAGTATGCTAAATGCTAAGGCCACACTGGTGAACAGCATAGATATAGTCTTTCTTCATCAAGCTCTCAAGCTGTTTTCATTATCCTCCCATTTCAAAATCTGTACTTTGTGGGGAGGGGATTCTCAACATCTTCCTGTTCCTGGACTGACGAACACCTTGTTTCTTGCTCAGTTGTAAAATAGGATATTTAAGCCATTACAAACACTCTTCTTCCTCTAACCGTTTTCCTCAGATTGCCTTTGATTTGTGATTCTGGTATCTCTATTTTCATCCATTCACCCATCCCACAGAGTGATCTTCCAGAATTCTGTCATTACCATCTTCCAACATCAACATGCCAGCCACAAAATAGATATTTCCACCAAGAATAAAATAAGGGTGGTTCTCTTGTGCTTCATTTTCCCACATGGCCAAGTTTATTATATTTATTTTTTTAATGTTTGTTTATTTTTGAATTGGGGCGGGCACAGAATCTGAAGCAGGCTCCAGGCTCTGAGCTGCCAGCACAGAGCACGACGTGGGGCTCAAACCCATGAACGCAAGATCATGACCTGATCTGAAGTCAGATGCTCAACTGACTGAGTCACCCAGGTGCCCCCCTGTTTATTTTAAGGTTTCTACTCCACTCAGGTGTTTTCCTCCATCCAAAATGAACCACCTCATCAAATTCCAGTCTCTCACATTTATCAGGTCCAGGTCATATCTGCCTTTAATAATGCTCTCTGTAACCAGAGTGGTTCATCTTTGCCTCTATAGTACATATAGTTATTTCTGGGCCATGCCTTCATGCCCCGTATTATTTATGTCATTTCATTCTCTATTACTTGTGGCATCTGTGTTTTATTACTTCCTTGATTAGAAACCCCTGTAATAGTTTCCCAATGCACCCAGAATAAAGTCCAAACTCCATCATAGCAGTATGTATGGGCCATTGTGATCTGGTGGCTCTGTGTTCGTCTCCATTCTAGTGTCATTCTCTCCACCCCTCCACCTGCTTTAGCTCATTTGGGCTGCCATAACAAAAAATACCATAGACTCGGTCACTTATAAGCAACAGAAATTTATTACTCACAGTTCTAGAAGCTGGGAAGTCCAAGACAGAGGTGCTGACAGACCTGGTGTCTGAAGAGAGCCCGCTTCCTGGTTCATAGAAGGCCATCCTTCTGTGTCCTTACATGGTGGAAAGGGTGAGGTTGCTCTCTGGGGCTTCTGCACTAATCCCATTCATGAAGCCTCCACCCTTATGAACAAATCACCTCCCAAAGGCCCCACCTCCAAATACCAGCATACTGGGGGAGTAGGTTTCAACATAGTAATTTGGCAGGGACACAGACGCTTAGTCTATAGCACTATTCTTGGCGGTCTTTCCAATATCCTCAAATGCACCATGTTCTCTTCAAATTTGGGCCTTCAACATGATACATCTTTCTGAAATGCTTATCATCAAATGTTTCTTCTTTCACTCCTACCCCCACCATCTTCACCTGCTTTACTCATCCTCCAGTTGACAACTCAAATATCACGTTCTATAAAAATCACCCCTGTATTAGGGATCCCTTGATAGTATCTTCCCTTAAACACATAATCCCTTAGCACCATACATTTCTCTGTAGTCCCATGCATTTCCTTACAACACTTATTGACTTGTAATTACTTGAATTTTTATTGCTTTCCTCTAGATATAAGCACCATATTTTTTGAAAAAGAGAGTGAATGGGTGAATAAACTAACGAATGACTGATTCTTTAGTCTCAACTTTTAAAATGGTTTACTATCTGTCTCCAAGTAGAATGTAAGCTTATCAAAGCCAGGAACCTCCTCTATCTTATTGACTGCTGCTGTGGCTTATAGTATATACCAAAAAATAAAAAATAAAATGCTAGTTAAAAATGATTTTGGGGGGTGCCTGGGTGGCTCAGTTGGTTAAGCGTCCAACTTCAGCTCAGGTCATGATCTCACGGTTCATGGGTTCAAGCCCCGCATCAGGCTCTGTGCTGACAGCTCAGAGCCTGGAGCTTGCTTCAGATTCTGTGTCTCCCTCTCTCTCTGCCCCTCCCCTTCCCCCACTCACACTCTGACTCTCTCAAAAATAAATAAACATTAAAAAATGATTTTGACATTTTTGTAGAATTCAGTCAAAACGTATCTTTGTTAATTCTTATGCCACTTATAGATAAAGAGAAAAGCAATGAAGGCAGGGAAAGCTTCCTATGTTTTGGGATTCCCTCTGAACCTGGAATCCTGAAATTCTCTCCCTTTCCTTTCCTGTCATCTAAATGATGTTACTTAATACCACCTAGAAAGTGTATAATGTTGTTTGCCTCAAATACTTGTACACAATTTTCCCATATGAATTAGTTGTATTTTTGTGGGACAAACAAGCCAGAAATAATCAGCCCTGTTATATAGATCAGTGGTTCTTACACTTAAACATGAAGCAGAATCACCAGAGTATTTGCTAGAATAGCTTATTCCTAAACCCAAGCCCAATTCTGATTCTTTAAATCCAGAATGTTGTATGCTGAAAACTATAGAAAGCTTATGAAGGAAATTGAAGAAGATATAAAGAAATGGAAAAAGATTCCGTGCTCATGGATTGGAAGAATAAATATTGTCAAAATGTCAATACTACCCAAAGCTATCTACACATTCAATGCAATCCCAATCAAAATTGCACCAGCATTCTTCTCGAAACGAGAACAAGCAATCCTAAAATTCATATGGAACCACAAAAAGCCCCGAATAGCCAAAGTAATTTTGAAGAAGACCAAAGCAGGAGGCATTGCAATCCCAGACTTTAGCCTCTACTACAAAGCTTTAATCATCAAGACAGCATGGTATTGGCACAAAAAACAGACACATAGACCAATGGAATAGAATAGAAACCCCAGAACTAGACCCACAAACATATGGCCAACTCATCTTTGGCAAAGCAGGAAAGAACATCCAATGGAAAAAAGACAGTCTCTTTAACAAATGGTTCTGGGAGAACTGGACAGCAACATGCAGAAGGTTGAAACTAGACCACTTTCTCACACCATTCACAAAAATAAACTCAAAATGGATAAAGGACCTAAATGTGAGACAGGAAACCATCAAAACCTTAGAGGAGAAAGCAGGAAAAGACCTCTCTGACCTCAGCCATAGCAATCTCTTACTTGACACATCCCCGAAGGCAAGGGAATTAAAGGCAAAAATGAACTACTGGGACCTTATGAAGATAAAAAGCTTCTGCACAGCAAAGGAAACAACCAACAAAACTAAAAGGCAACCAACAGAATGGGAAAAGATATTTGCAAATGACATATCAGACAAAGGGCTAGTATCCAAAATCTATAAAGAGCTCACCAAACTCCACACCCGAAAAACAAATAACCCAGTGAAGAAATGGGCAGAAAGCATGAATAGACACTTCTCTAAAGAAGACATCCAGATGGCCAACAGGCACATGAAAAGATGCTCAATGTCGCTCCTCATCAGAGAAATACAAATGAAAACCACACTCAGATATCACCTCACGCCAGAGTGGCCAAAATGAACAAATCAGGAGACTATAGATGCTGGCGAGGATGCGGAGAAATGGGCACCCTCTTGCACTGTTGGTGGGAATGCAAATTGGTGCAGCCGCTCTGGAAAACAGTGTGGAGGTTCTTCAAAAAATTAAAAATAGACCTACCCTATGACCCAGCAATAGCACTGCTAGGAATTTACCCAGGGGACACAGGAGTACTGATGCATAGGGGCACTTGTACCCCAATGTTTATAGCAGCACTCTCAACAATAGCCAAATTATGGAAAAAGCCTAAATGTCCATTAACTGATGAATGGATAAAGAAATTGTGGTTTATATACACAACGGAGTACTACGTGGCAATGAGAAAGAATGAAATATGGCCCTTTGTAGCAACGTGGATGGAACTGGAGAGTGTTATGGTAAGTGAAATAAGCCATACAGAGAAAGACAGATACCATATGTTTTCACTCTTATGTGGATTCTGAGAAACTTAACAGAAACCCACGGGGGAGGGGAAGGAAAAAAAAGAGGTTAGAGTGGAAGAGAGCCAAAGCATAAGAGACTGTTAAAAACTGAGAACAAACTGAGGGTTGATGGGGGTGGGAGGGAGGGGCGGGTGGGTGATGGGTATTGAGGAGGGCACCTTTTGGGACGAGCACTGGGTGTTGTATGGAAACCAATTTGACAATAAATTTCATACATTGAAAATAAATAAATAAATAAATAAAAATAAATAAAAATAAAAATAAGCACATTTTTTAGGGGTGTTTGGATGGCCCAGTCAGTTAAGTGTCTGACTCTTGATTTCAGCTCAGGACCATGCATGATCTCATTTTCACTGAATCTCAAAGAAATCAGTTTGTCTGAAACCTCAGAGGGTCTCTATTCTCAATTCTCCATTGTTCCTTCAACTTATCCTTTTAAAAGCTCACTTATAAAAATGGTAAAATAATATTCTAAATATCCATTAAATTTAACTTTTAAGGGATAAGCAGTATAAGGAGAATAGAAAAAATAAATCAGCCTCTATTCATGAAGTTCATGGCAAAGAAAACAAATACACCCATTAAATATATAAAATCCCCTTCCAACTACTGGTTTATTTGCTTTACCTGAATTATAAAAGATATTACTTATGCAATTAAAAACTAGAAATTAACAAAACAGCCTCCTCCCTACTGATTTTGAACAATGAAGGCTCTTCAGGGGAACAAGAAAGTAAGGAATGGGCTCCAGAAAGAAGAAATAACATATACAATGAAATCCATTATGGTTGGAATAGATGACAGTGACAGATCAGGAAAGACTCTATGTAAGGCTGCAAAGTCTGGGCTTTTAACTTTGAAGGAGATGATGATACAAAGAAAAGTTCTCAACATGTAACAGTCAATTTTGCACTTGAGAAAGCAACTTGGATAACAGGGTAAAGGTTGAAGAGGAGAGGGTCAAGTCAGATGGTAGAAAGACTAGTTACAAGGCTTCTATAAAAGTTCAGAGGACAGCTGATGAAACAATGGATAAAAGATTTGTATCTGGTAATCTGCATTTTATTTCTTAGTGAATGGGGAATCTGGTAGAAGACAGAAACAAAAATGAGCCTCAAATTTCCATTCTGGATGACAAAATAAATGATGATGGCACCATAAAAACTGGGAATGCAAGGGGCCCAAGTGCTGGGGTGCCAACCACAAAGATAATGAGTTTAATGTGTGGAGAAAAAACCAAACATCATGGAACTGAAATAGAATCTTAACCACAATGGAATAGCTCCATGGTTTATAAAGTTCTGAATCAAGTAGCAAAAAATAAAATAAAATAAAAATAAATAAATCCAGAATGTTGCCTAGGAATCTGCATTTTAACAAGCTCTCCCAGGTCATTCTGATGTTGATTGTCCAGCACTAACCCCTTGAGAAAGGCTAATATGAATTTGAAAATGGGTATCCAAGCAGTGTAGTGACCTGATCAGATAATATTAGCCACCATTCATTGAGTGTTAAGTGTTTGCTGGGCACTGATCTACTCTAAGAGGCTTTATAGAAAGCTATCACTATCTATCTTTTCCATTAGCCTAAAAGAAGGTATTATTATAATCCTCCATTTTGTAGGTAAGATAACTGAGGCTAAGAGAGGTTAAGTAATTTGCTCAGAGTCACACCACAGACACTAAGTGGTAGAGATATTTGACATATTCTCACTCCAAACTGCCTCCTCTTCCCCTTAATTCCAGGCTACTTGCCTCCCACAGAGCTTTCGTCATTGGCAGACTTCTAGATCCTTGGCATGCTCAGTGTGCACTTACTTCTCCAGTCCTAATCAGAATTATGATCTGTTGCCTTTAAAGGTGTTTTATTGCAGGTTACTAAGGGAAGAAGCCCTGTATTCCTGCAGTTCTTTGTTTTGCATTTGTTTAAACAACTGGCCCCAGGGAAAGAGGCCCTTCTTTAGAAGAAATAAATATGTTCTTTCTGCCCTCTTCACATACCACATTAATTATCAGCTACAGGAGAAACTGCCGAAACTTCTGGCCCACTGGGCCCTTCTTCTTCAAAGCAGGAAGCAGCACAGCAAGAGAAGAGTTTCATTCTGAAGCTCAAGTGCTCTCCCGCATACAGTAATCTGGGACAAAGGTTCAGCATGCTGGGTATGATAAGACAACCACCAATAGGTGGAATGTTTAGGGAAAGTAGATTGGTATCTACAAACAAAAACTCTCATCAGAGATTTGAGGTAAATATTAAGTGACTTCCCTTTACATTTGGCTTTTCCTGTACACTTGATATTAGAATGTCATACAGAGACCTTTCATTAACTCAATGTGAATAAATTACTCTGCATACATTTTTCTACTTGCAGCAGAAGATGAAGCTGAAAGTGCTTCGCTGGCTAGTAGAGGTGGCTAGATGGTGGCTCTCTTTATTGCAGCCACCTTCTCCTGCTCCAGAACAATCTGGACACTTAAGTACTATACCTAGAAACAAAAGCCAGGAAAGGATTTCCAGAGGTTATTAGATTTCTGCCAGGCAAGATCTAAAATAAAGATGCGAACAGTAGTTCCATGCTCACTTTATGGACAACGTACTGAGAAGAATTATGAGGCCACATATGGGCAGGAAAGAGTGCCAGAATTGATTAGTGATGTCTGCCATGGACATGAAAATACAGAGGGCCAGTAAATTGGCTACTTTTTTTTGTTTTTGCCACTCTTGCCCCAAGGTTTCTTAACCTGATTGTACACAAACTGCTGGGAGCTTTTTAAAAAACTACTGGTATCTGGGGTCCACCTCAGACCAATTAAATTAGATTCTCTGGAGATAAGATTCAAGCATCTGAGCATCCAGGATTGAGAGCCACTGCTCTGCACCAACACAGATATGCAGATGACTTAACTTAGCAGTTCTCAAATGTACTTCCTTCAACAAGGAACAGCAGGTGGTCTGAGGAGCTTGTAAGATTATGGGTTCATGGAACCAACTCTTAAAATTTCTAATTTGGGGGGCACCTCGATGGCTCAGTCAGTTAAGCATCTGACTCTTGGTTTCAGCTCAGGTCATGATTTCATGGTTCATGAGTTCTAGCTCCATGTGTGACTCTGCACTGACGGAGCCTACTTGGGATTCTCTCTCCCTCTCTCTCTCTGCCCCTCTTGCTCATGCTGTCTCTGTCTCTCTCAAAATAAATAAACTTTAAAAAATTTCTACTTTGGGGGGCAGCTGGGTGGCTCAATTGATTGAGCATCTGACTTCAGCTCAGGTCATGGTCTCATGGTCCATGAGTTCGAGCCCCACGTCGGGCTCTGTGCTGATAGCTCAGAGCCTGGAGCCTGCTTTGGATTCTGTGTCTCCCTCTCTCTGCCCCTCCGTCTTATTTTTTTTAATTTTCACTTATTTATTTTGAGAGACAGAGAGAGACAGAGACAGAGAGAGAGCGCAAGCAGAGAAGGGGCAGAGAGAAAGAGGGAGAGAATCCCAAGCAAGCTCTACACTACCAGCACAGAGCCCAACACAGGGCTCCATCTCACAAATCCATGAGATCATGACCTGAGCTGAAATAAGAGTCGGATGCTTAACTGACTGAACCACCCAGGTGATGCAAGAATTTATTTTTTAAAAACTCAAGAAGGATCCTGATGTGCAGTCAGGTTTGAGAACTACTGTTCTAAGCTATGCTTAATGCCTCAGATAAATAAAAACTTTGAGCAGAACTTATTGCTCTAAGACAGTGTTCATCAATCCTGAGTACACACCAGAATCTCCTGGGAAACTTTTCAAAGACACCAGTACCTGGGTCCAACCCCTGATCAATTAAATGAGACTCCCTAGAGTGGAATCTGGATGATTCTAACGTGCAGCTAAAAACTGAGAATCCCTGCTTTAGAGAAGTGAGATGCAAGTATCTCCTTTGAGAATCTAATCAGGTGCATTTCATTTCCCTTTTCTTATGGATTTAGTTGCTGACTTAGTCTAGTGCTCTGGTGTGGCGTTAGGTGGTAGAACTGCTTCTGTTTCCTAAACCTTGTTTACCCACTAGAATCTATCATTTATGATGGTAATGGTGGTCTTCTGGGTCTTCCTGGACTTAGTAAACATTGGCTGCAACCACTCATTTTTTTTAAACAAATAGCTACTGAATGCATCAGTGTTTATAAAATATAGATTCCAATATCTTTTACTTCTGTAAACAAAGGTTTTTGATGACGGTTTATTTAAAATTTTTTTAGATCATCATATAAAAAACAGAGAAACTGATGCTTTTAAGAGGCAGAGTCTTTGTAAAGACAAAGTTGTATTTAAATATTTAAAGCTAGAGGCATGCAAATAGACAGCTTAACTACAATCCATGATTGGCTCTTGTAAGGGAGGAAAATTTTTTCCTCATCCCTCTTAGGGTCCCTGGCTGGGTCTGAAAATTAAACTGACAGAGACAGATGAGCAGGGGAAAAGCACGCAAATGTCTTTAACATAAGTTTTACATGACATGGGGGACTTCACAAGGAAATGACCCAAATAAATTGTTAGGCTTATGTATTTTTATGCTAGGTTTGATGAAGAGTGGACAGTTGTGTAGAAATATCTTAGGTTAAGGGGTATGAGGGGAGTGTAGTAAACTGATGGAAACTTAAAAGACCTCTGGGTATGGGGAGGGCACCTTTCACATGAGGGTTTTATGACCTGTTTCAGGGGAGAAGGGTGGGGGGAAGGTCAAAGTTACCTTCCTGCTTCTGCTGTTTTCTCCTCAAGCTTAAAACATTCAATATGCCAAGGTGCCATATTTTGGAGTAGCATGTTCTCAACCCTGTCACCCTGCTAGTGCCTTTGGAAGCAAAAGGAAGGGATGTGATTCCTTTCCTTTAGAAGCTTTGCCATTATGTTTATCTGCTTCACATTAGTTGTATGAGACAGCCAGGTGACCACAGACAGTCAGCCTTACAGGGATGGTCACATCAGAGACTTGAATGGTAGAGCAGGACTCTCCTTCTTCCTCAAAATGTGTTTTAAAAAATTACTCCAGGGGCGCCTGGGTGGCTCAGTCGGTTAAGCGTCCGACTTCAGCTCAGGTCACGATCTCGTGGTCCGTGAGTTCGAGCCCCGCGTCAGGCTCTGGGCTGATGGCTCAGAACCTGGAGCCTGCTTCCGATTCTGTGTCTCCCTCTCTCTCTGCCCCTCCCCCGTTCATGCTCTCTCTCTGTCTCAAAAATAAATAAAACGTTTAAAAAAATTAAAAAAAAAATTACTCCATTTTGGGGTGCCCGGGCATCTGACTTTGGCTCAGATCATGATCTCATGGTTTGTGAGTTCGAGCCCCATGTCAGGCTCTGTGCTGACAGCCCAGATCCTGGAGCCTGCTTCGGATTCTGTCTGTCTGTCTCTCTCTCTCTGAGCCTTCCCTGTTCATGCTCTGTCTCTCAAAAATAAATAAACATTAATTTAAAAAAATTACTCCATTTTCTTACTTATGCTTGAATTTCCATCATTAGTGATTAATGTATTTGATTTAAACATGCCTTCTTTGGATCCTTGTTTTAAAATATAAACAAAACCAACACATTAAGTCCTTAATACCTCCAATACCTAGTACCTCCAATACTGTCAGGTGGAGAAATTACACTAAATGAGACAGGTAAAAAGGCTTAGAGGACTAACTCCTCTTGTTAATACAGGTTAGTTTTTCCTAGCACTGGCCATTTCATGACTTCCTTGCAGAGGTAACCTGCTTTGAAAGGCAGTGTGAGTCCTTTAAGAAGTAGTGAATTGGGGTCTAACCATCTCTGTAGCCCCAGCACCAGTTTGGGTAGTTGAGGAAATGGCAGCCAGTGAAATGTACCATCTAAAACTGTCATGGAAGGTTTTGGATTCAGTCTTGGATCCATCTGATTGCATCCCAACAGCCAAACCTCTGGAGGACAGCCTAATTATCCTTGTAAACAAGACCATTTCCTTTTCCCCACCTGTGGAAAACAGGACCCAACAAACCCCTCACTGATGCACTGCCCCATGCATGTGCTCTGAGAATAGACCATTGTGTTTTTGCCAAGAGCTGGTATCAAGTGAATAATCTATTCCTATACATTTACACTCAGTGCAGAGTATCCCAGGACATGTTTATACTCAAGAAAGGTTAGTATTAACATTGTGTCAGGGAATTCATTTTAATTGTAAATGCCAAGAACAAACTCCCGTCTTTGGGGCCCAGATGTATGACTTTGGTTAAATATTTATAGATCAGTTGGAATGTTTACTCTTAATTCTGGAGCTAGGTATTTACTTGCATAATTGCATACTCCTTCCCAACCTCCAACCCCATTTACTGTTCTGTTTTCTCTCTAAAATATAAGTGGATGGGGCAGGGGGAGATGAAGGGAACATCTGGCTACTGGAGTCGAGCTAGTGATATTGATGGGAGTTGACCCTGAGATAGAATAACCAGAAAACTACTCTAGGTGTATTAACGGAATAATGGAATGAGCAGGGGCCTCAGAATCCAGCAAGTCTGGATTCTCTTCTCAGCTCTGCTACAAATCAGCTGTGTGACCTTCTCTGGCTCACAGTTTCCTAATCTATAAAATAAAGGAGACTAATTTGAATTTTTAAAACTCTTTCCAGCTCTGAATCTTCCCGGAAGCATTCTCTAACCCATTTTGAAACTCCTACCCCGTCAAGGTGTAATATACTTAGGCTCTCTGGAGCACTACCATTCAATAGAACTTTCTGCAGTGATGGAAATGTTCTATATCTGTGATGTCCAATAAAATAGCCTCTAGCCACAAATAGCTATTGAAATGTGCTGGAAATGAGCACTTGAAATGTGGCTGAGGAACTGAATTTTATTTTTTTTATTAATGTAAATGTAATAGACACATGTGATTAGTAGCTGCCATATAGGGCAGTATAATGCTAGATGATTAGCAATAGTATTGGCTAGCTCCGTACAGAAGGCCATTATCTGTGTTGATGGCTCCTAATCTGGGGAAGATTAAAGAAGTAGTTGGTAAACACTGTTCAGTGGGAATGCTCTTTCTCTGATGTGGAAGGTGGGATATAATCAAATATTCTAGATGTGTTGAAGTTTTCCAAATGCATGACTCCTGAGTTCTTATTAGTTCCACTAAAAAGTGGAAGAGGGTGGCAAACCATTGAACTAATTTCCTCTTTTTATCTGTCTGAAATGTTAATATGCTTTTAGCTGCACTATGTTAATCTGGGAAAACAGTACCACTGTAGGGCATTCTAAGATATACACAGCAGATTGCACAGAATCAACTTCCATCATTCCACATTAATTAAACATTTTTCAGGGGCACCTGGGTGGCGCAGTCGGTTAAGCCTCCGACTTCAGCCAGGTCACGATCTCGCGGTCCGTGAGTTCGAGCCCCGCGTCGGGCTCTGGGCTGATGGCTCGGAGCCTGGAGCCTGTTTCCGATTCTGTGTCTCCCTCTCTCTCTGCCCCTCCCCCGTTCATGCTCTGTCTCTCTCTGTCCCAAAAATAAATAAAAGACGTTGAAAAAAAATTAAAAAAAAAAACATTTTTCATACAAAAAAAAAGTTTGTTTACTTAATTTGAAGAATGTTTCTTCACCATTTAGTATTTTATTGATCTATATCCCATAGCATTGGCTGCAGAGAGTTATTAATCTGTCTGAATTAAAAAACAGTGGCAGGTCTTCATTATACAACTCATAGAGTTGAAAATCATCTATGACTGTTCCTAGATTTGCCTTTCCCGCTTCCAAATGTACATTTGTCTTGATACAGTAAATAATATTAAGTACTATTATTGTTATATTACTAGTAGTCACATACCTAAATACTAATAACCACTTATTAGTCAAAACTTTTTATTATAGCTTTTAGAGAGCATATAGGACTCATGATTAGTCTAACAGTATTTGAAAATATACTAAACTCCAGTTCCATAAACTGGTTAGAATGGAGGCTTCTAACTAATATGATCCAGTTGCCCAAGTGGCATTATCTGTCTCTGGGATGGTAAATCTATGGCATGAAAGCTGTCATTCCCCACCCATTCCTTTGTCTTTTGCTTTCTTTTCTGCTAAGCTTGGACCTAGCCTCAGAATTCTCAACACAGTTTCTGGACAACCAGGATCAAAACCATTAAGGCAAGCATCTGGCAGCATTTAAGATGAAACTTTTCTTCCCTCTCTAATTTTTGCCATGGAGACGTGAACAATTTATAAGAAACAAAAACAAAAGCACATCCAGCACTAGAGCTGATAGGAACCCAAGAGTGCACTTGGTTTATGCACCTTATAGATGAGGAGATTGAGGCTGAAGGAGGAGAGAGTTATACAAGGTCAAAAAGTCAGTTGGTGGCAAAAATGGGACCACATCCCAGCCCCCTGACTCAGACTTGGCAAGAAACCACCTCCAACTCACCATGTGATCATTGTACCTTGGATGTTTGATGTAAGATTATAACTGCTCTTGAGTTTACTGGAAATGATGTCTACTTGCCTGGACAAATGAGGCTGGATAGCCCTGACTATTAAACAGGGTTAATCTCTTGGTCCATCCAAACAGGTTATTTGATATATTTTCCCATGAGTTAGACTTATGTGTTTTCCAGACATTTGTGTCCAGTGCCACCTGACTAGGAGGAAGAAATAGCAGCCCATTAATTGAAATGACCACTCCTGCTGGAATGTGTAGTACTAATTAACAAATATGATCTTTATTGTTATCATTAGCAAATTCCCAGATGTTTGCCTCCTTTAATGTGTTGCTCTCCACCTAATAATTTGTTCCTCTTACTTATGGCTTGTGTTCTCAATAGGGGTTGCTCCTATGCAAAAATTGCTTATTACGTCTAACAACATTGATATCATTGTCAAGCCATATCTAAGAGTTGAGCCCTCACAGTTTCAATAGAGAAAAACCTGCTATTCTAATAAGAGGCAAGAGCAGGAACCTGGAAGTCTTGGTTTTCAGTCCTTTGGATTGTCTTTATGATCTAAATAATCCTTTAGGTTGGAAATGTTAAATCGTTTGCAAATGGGAATCATGTTTATTTTATACTCAATAGTATAATTACCATAAATGAACAATCAGGGGAAAGGTATAATTCTGGTTAATAGAATTTCTGTGTGACTGCCAGATGGATCTGTTTCTGAACAAACATTCAGTGCCTCTGTTTATAAAATGTGTTTATGTCCTAACGTTTCCTTTGCAGCTGAACATGGCCATTTTGCAGCAAGTTGTATTAGAGTGCTTTACCCTCCTTTCTTTTTTAAAAAAACTCTTTGCTGTGTCTTAAAGATCCCATTCTTTGTTGTTGCAATTGGTTCCTTATAATCCTCTAAGTAAACTAAATTTTGGTGTGTTTGAAGCTGCTCAGCTATTCTGAAGTCATGACTAAGAGGGGCCTCATCCCTCAGTTTCCTCAGGAAAACTCACCCTTCAGCTAATAACTTCTACTTGTAATTTCATTTACAAGACTGACTTGGTTCTTGCCATACTCTGGGGTCTTGAAGAAGTGATCTGGTCATCCAGGGATCTTTTACAGAGAAGATGGTGCGAGTGTCCTTCCCACCAGTGCAAAACCAGCAAAGATAGAGTTGTAAATGTTTGGTGTTTTTTTCCACCATAATATCTCAACTCATCTTTCAATGAAACACCACAGCTCATCCCTAATGAGTGCATTGCTTATCTCCTCTAGGGTGTTAGATCCTAGGATGTTACTTGTCCCAGGATATTTAGCCAGGGAGAGACTCCTTCCAAAGAGTTTATGTGGTAGAAGTGTACACTTTTGAAAAAGGAAGAAGTCCGACTGCCAACATCAGCTTCTTCAACTTCTGAAAAATCATTCTTCTTTCTCAAATGCGCTGTCACCACCATCATCATTTTCACATGGAATCAGATACCTTCCAATCATTCAAGGATAAAGGTATCTCATCCCACATTATGATCCCCCCACATCATCAGCAACTTTCAAACTACTAGGCTCAAGGCCTTGTCAGCTTTTCCTGTGGAATCCTCATACAGAATAAAACTAGTATAAAAGTAAGCTTTACAAATGCTAATTTATAAATGCCTGACATTTGTCTCTATGTTACTGAGGAATCTGAATGAAGCAGGTCCCCTGTTGTAAAGGTCCAGGGTTAAGGCTATCAGAATTTTTACTCCTGCTCCTTTTTACCTCCTAACATGTATTGTTACTCTTAACCTCAAACCATCCAACCTCAAGATACTCCCAGAGTCCACCTCTTCACTCATCCAGCAAATTATGGCTGGGGAAGAACCCTTTACTGGTTTTTGGACCTCTATAAAGCAGAATCCAAGATGGAATTTAGACATACAAGAGATTTATTGAGTTAGGCTCATGTGAGGCACAAAGGAAAGGGGTCCGAAGGAATTCAGGGCTATCAGAAGACAGTTCAGGTCCAACTCTTGTGAAGGAGAGAGGGAAAGAAAGAGGATTGGACAAATTGAAGCTCAGACTGATGCACAATTCTAAGAAAGTTTCAGCCTAGCCAATAAGGAATTCTCAAGCCAAAGTCACTCATCACAGGAGTCCCTGTGTCACAGGAATGGGCCTACCTTGTTATTCTTGCCATGTACAGTCATTGGCTGGAAACTGCCTTTGGAAGCATATCCTCAGCTCAAATGTAGTGATCGATCCAGAGGACCAACAGTAAGGCCATCTGTCAACTATGCCCCCAAAGCAAGAGATCTAAGTGGCACATTTTCATGGCTGAAAAAAAAAAACCCTAATAATCACTGGATTTAGTTCATTGGAAAATCATCTCCAGCTGTTACTCTGACGTAAGCACTGTAAGTACATATTATTTCACCCGTGTCAATGTTGTGGCTCACAGCACTTTTGTTTGAGTCAGTCATATTTTTCCTTAAAACCTTATCACTTCTCCTCCACCATCACTTATTAATCATTATTAATTAATTTATTTTTTGTCATACAGGAAAAAAATCCAAAGCATCAGCTTCTTCTTCTTCCTTGAGTCCATCTTTGTTTTTTCCAATCCTCTGAAAGATAGGCATCCTCACCGTCCTTTGTGACCCCAAGCTATTCTGCTTTCTTCCTCTTCTCAGTTTCCATAATCTGTCTCTTTCCCTTTTGCTATCAGACATGTCCAGGTGTCTCCAACATTGCATTTACCTTCACTCTATCTCCATTTGTCATCCAAATCACTCTCCCATCATTCTATACTTGCTGCCATTGGTTCATTACAGGATAGTACCTTCTCAAGTGTGTGTGTGTGTGTGTGTGTGTGTGTGTGTGTGTGAGAGAGAGAGAGAGAGAGAGAGAGAGAGATAATCACCTGTAGGGCTTATTAAAATACAGACTATTGGACTCTGAGTTTCTGATTCAGTAGGTCTGGGGTGGAGACCTGATAATTTGAGTTTCTAACAAGCTTCCAAGTAATGTTGATGCTGTTGATCCAAGAACCACATTTTCAGAAGCACTGATATAGCAGTCAAAGAGTATGGCTTCTGGATCCACTCTTCATGAGTTCAAATCCTGGCTCTGACTCTTATTGTGTCACATTAAACAAGTTCTTAGTTCCTCTATGCCTGTTTCCTAATCTGTAAAACAGAGATAATAATAGTGCCTACCTCATAAGGTTGTTGTGAACATTATATGATTTAATATATATAATTCTTAGGATACTGGGACATGCCTGGAACATAATAAATACTGAAAAGTGTCAGTTACTTGTTTAAGTTGCCCAGAATTCTAGAGCCAGTAGGAATCACTTAGCTCAGCCTTCATCAAATCCAAGTCAAAATTTGTGTGACGCCTTTACTCTTGCTATGTGCAGCACTTAAAACTTTACTAAATGCTTTTCTTTAAGTTGGTTCATGGTTTTACCTGGCTAAATTTATTTAAAAATGAACCTGTAAGTGAAAAACCAGTGTCTTCCCAATGTAAAATAGAATATATCTATATCTATATCTATATCTATATCTATATCTATATCTATCTACTACAATAAAAAAGACTTATCTATGTATCATCTCAAGCCACCAATGGTTTGGGTAACCCTCTTAGAAAGACGACTGATTTCACTTATAAGCCCTCCTTTTCAAATAAGGAAACTGAGATCCAAAGAAAAGGAAGTAGTCACTTAAGAACACAGAACGTTGATGGTAGAGCTGAGACCAAGTCTCCTAACTCCCTGGCTAGCATACTTTCTTTACTGCCTCTTCAAAGAAATGCCCCACTACTCCCTCCTCTTGCCTTCTGATGACTTTCTAAAAACTGTATCTCTATTGTTGAAGATATTTCATTTTCTATTAAGGCTTCACCATTTAACCTAATTTTAAAGGTTTTGTGATGGCATCTGTTGTTATGTCATAGGGGTTTTGGCCATGGTTAAGTGTTGTCCTAAGGGCTTAGAGTTGGAAGAGAGGCTGAATGTACTGGCTACTAGATAATTAGGAGGAAGTGTGAAAAATGAACGTGGGCAAGAAAAAGGAGTCAAGGTTTGTTAACAGGGTGAGGTTGGCAGGCCAGTGTGACAAGAAAGAACTGAAAAACAGATTCAGGATTCACACAGAACTTGGACCTTAACAAAATTGGGGGAAAGAGGGGACCAGAGCAGGGAAGAGAAGAGAGCTTCTGAATGTGATATTGTCTGTGGGAGGCCCTGAGCAGGCAAGGGAAAAGTAGATTTTGCTACCCAGTCTCTTTATTGAACCATCAGCCCTTTCTCAAGGTTCTTCAGTGCCCAAGGACATCCTAGCCCTCACTTTGAGAAGTGCTGCTCTACATTTTAGAGTTACTAAAGTGTGTATCATTAACACAGATTCTTCTAGATAACATAGACCCGATTACATAGACCCTCTCCTTGGTCCAGGTCAAACAGCTAGGCCATCAGACAGCTCTCTTTAGGAGATAACCCCCCCATCCTTTTTGGGGTGCCCTTTATTTTTCTTTTTCTCTGTGAGGGTCAGAGTGGCTTGAGCAATCAGCAAAACCAACACTGGGGGTTCTTTGTAAGTGTACTTTCAAGAGAGACAGAGCCTTCTTAAGGCTTCCAACTTTTGGAAGGCTTCCGTGGCAGGTCTAGGGAAGAGTTTATACAAAACTTGGTCAGGGTTTGCTTTTTCTCTGAGACACCATTTTCCATTGTTGCTGTTATATCGCTGGAGTTAAGAAGTTTAGGATTTGCCTGGATAAGGTAAGGTGAAAAAAATGCTTTATCCCCTCGTGGTTTCTTCAAGCTCAACTTACCCTCTCTCCATCCGCTCCCATCCTTCCACTACAGACCCTATGATCCTGGCATACACCCACCTCGGACCCCTTTTCCATTCTGCACAATCCCTCAAGATAGGCAATAATATTCAGAGTGCCCACCCACATTACCATACCTTTTGATACAAAATTTAGAGGAGTGTGTTAGCTGTACAAAATGGACATTTCAGCCTCAAATCAATGTGCATTTAACATGCACAATTGGTTGATTTCATTTTTTTTCTTCCCTAGAGAGGAACTAATTATTCCCCTTGCATATTAGCAAACCAATGTGTCATATTCTTTGGCACCTGGAGTGTTTATCCAAACCAAACTACAATAGTCTCCTGATATCAGCTTCAACTGTCCAGGAGTGCTTTTGTTGAAACCCTATTTCAGCCAACTTAGGAAAGAAGATTATAGAGTGAAAGTCATTTTTCTTTAAGTGTGCCTGTAGGATTACAGATATCTCAGTGAAATGCTCAGTAAAATCTTGATAAGCCATAACTTCTGCTATCTGGGATATTTGTGGAATTCTTCTTTAGGAAGAATCATATATGATAGGAAAATGATCTGAGAAGAAGTGAGGGATATTCCCAGAAAAATAAAGGATCCTCCAGGTAGCATCCTGGGCTCCTTACTTATTTAGTCCATGACCTACATCTCTAACACCTACAGTCTCAGATAATGGAAAATGATGTACTGGAAGATAACTCAGAGCCCATCTAGTCCTCAAACAGCAAAGGAAGATTTTCCATCATCTCCCTGTGACTCTATCTTGTGAGGCAGGAATGTTGCCTCCGACAATTTAGAAAGATTTGCATCAATAAAGGTTTTCCCTTTAGGCCTAAATGAACCATATAATTCTGTAAACTTTCACAGTCTGTACTCTAAGAATCCCCATTACATAAAATATTTACTGTAATCTCTAACAAATGATTTAATAAATTAATTAGTTCTCTGAAAGATAGGACACCCAGGAGCCCACGGATCACAGATCGTAGAATAAAATTCTCAAGGGCCGAGGAAGGGTTTGTGAATCAGACAGTGCCTTCTCCAGCTTGGGAAAGGAGGGGGGGGTTCTAGTTTTGCTCCAGCCTGGTCTGGACTCCATGGGGCTAGATGCATCCTCTGGTCTAACTTGGTTCTTGAGATTTTCCATGCAAATCATTCAGTGGTCTCAGTACCTATGACAAGGTGTAGAATTCTCATTTCAACAAATACTTTTGACTATGTGAATGAATTCTAGGGATACAAATAGGAGTAAGACATAGATCCTGCCCTCAAGTACCTCACTACTCAGTGATAGGAAGACACCAAGAGATTAACAATCACAATTCAGACAAACAGATATTATTATAGAAGTATAAACATAATGCAAAGTAAGCACTTTTTGTTAGTTAACAGAGTGGAAATAGCTGTAAGGATGATGCTTTCCTTTGCTGATAATCACTTTTTTATTATGGGTTAAGATCAGATCTATCTGAACAAGAAAATGAAAAGAAACATAATTTGTTCATTACTGTACATTAATAGGGATATACACTGACCAGCATAAAACTTCTTACAAATGTTTCATGGCATGAGAATTCACATTTGGGCCTTTATTGACTATGTAATATAATATTACTTTTGTATATTTGTCTCCTCCATTATAATATAAGCTACATGAAGGCAAGGGAATTTTTTTCTGTTTCATTCACTGTTGTGTCTGCGGAGCCTAGAACTGAGCCAGTAAATGTGTAATAAATATTTGTTGAGGGGCACCTGGGTGGCTCAGTCCGTTAAGCGTCCGACTTCGGCTCAGGTCATGATCTCGTGGTCCGTGAGTTCGAGCCCCACGTCAGGCTCTGTGCTGACCGCTCAGAGCCTGGAGCCTGTTTCAGATTCTGTGTCTCCTTCTCTCTCTGACCCTCCCCCGTTCATGCTCTGTCTCTCTCTGTCTCAAAAATAAACATTAAAAAAATCTAAAAAAATTAATAAAAAATATTTATTGAACCAATGAGTCAAGTAAATATAGATAATTAAAAATTATGATACGTTCCATGAAAGAAAATTAACATGTGTGGTTACAGATTACAACAAGGGGATCAGATGTAGATTAGGGCATCAGGATAGGTCTCTCTGAGAAAGAGACACTTGAGCAGAGACCTGAGGAGTTAGAGCAAAGACAACAGTGTTACCTTTCAGACAACAGACAGCTCACATTTGGCATACAAAAGCCCCTGGAAATCTGAAGATGTCTGGCTTTTAAGTGACTCACATTCACAGGCTACTTGGTTGACATGTTAAGGAACTGGTTTGAAGTGGCAATTTGGGGTTTTTCTTATTTAAAAGATTCTCAGAGAGTCCCAGCTCTACCTCAGTCTTTGGGTTTAAAGCCAAGGAAGCAGAGTCCAGACCCAAGTTTCCCTCCTGCCTCAGTCCCTGTGTGGAATTCTGGATAGACTTAGCTCTGTGCATTCAGCCTCTTGAAACTCCTCTGTGAGCCCTTTGTAGCTGGCACCACCGTTCAGGATGCTTTTCTTCCTTGGCTTGCCTGGCAAGAGATGGGTCTGCCATCTGGAATCAGAAAAACAGCCTGCCAGCCACTGAACAGTTCAGCCTGGGCCCCGGACAATGAGAATCTGGCAATAGGCAATTCCTTGTCTGCAATTTGCTGATTATCACACCCCAGGGTGTGGGATTGTACAGCCAGAACCGCTTTGCTCTGCCTCTCATCAAGGCAAAATGAACACAGATCCTGACAGGTCAAATCTTCCCCCAGACCTCAGAGGTTGCTGTACAAAGGACCAGGCTTAATCTCTGGCCAAGTGTATAATTCACTTATCTGCACGGTCATGAATTCTGGGCTCTCAGGGCAGGAAGCATGGGGCATTGTGACTGGTTCTACAGGCCCAGGGAGTCACTTAAGCCCTGATTGTATTGTGGAGGGAGGGATTTTAGAGACAAAGCCCTCTGTCCTCCAGAGATTGAGCAGACTGGAAGGGGAGCCTATGCACACAAAGGAATGGCGCTTTAGGGAGAGGTTGACAGCCTTGTCATCAATGCCCGTGAACTTCTCTAGATCATGCAAGTGATGACAAGGGGGCTGGAATTAATTATTTCATAGACTTTAGCCAAGGGGAATTGAAATAGGTAAAGAGTTCATCTCTGGATGTTTGCCTGATGCACATCCACCACTTTGTAATGGAGGGAAGTTTTAAACACCAAGAGCCATTTTTTCATTTGTTCCCTTCTCAGGGAGTTGTTGGGGGGGGGGTCTTAAGTTTTGCCTCCAGCTGTCAGATCTCCTTTACCACCACCCAAAACACTTGAAGTAAAAGGCAGTGCTCTGTAGAGAGCTGGTACTTTACAGCTAATTGGAAATTGTTTGAAAATTGATGGTTTCCTGGCTTGGCCAGCTGGTTCCCTCTCTGATCCTCTGGACTTCCTGCTGAACAGAGATGAGAATGGGATGCCATTCTGTGTTCATGGAGTTTCATTTGCACAGTTCCACAGCCTGGGGGAGACTGACCTATTGCAATAAATGTAGCCTCAAATTTAGAGTTATTTTGGATTTTGAAAGTATTTCAAGCTCCGTGTCTTTCATGTCACTGCAACCTACACTGTACTGTGCAATGGAGGGCATTTTAATCACAAATTATATGTTATATATATGCTGCAGGCTCCAGAAATTGAGGAGACAGATTGTCATGGAAGGCAGATAGTGCTGCTGAGGGATGCAGAAAATATGGCTCCAGTGCTTACTCTGACCTTGGAGAGGCACTTCACCTCATTGCACTGTGAAAAATCCCGATGCCTCCGTTTTCCCTTTTCCCTCGTATTCATTTTTGTGGTGTGACGTGAAGGATATGAGGCAGTCCCAAGCCAAGATCACCCCCAACAAGCCTCTTAGTACCCACAGCTGACAATCATTCATCACTCCACTAAGGGTCTCTCGGTGCAACCATTATCTGAGATGGGGTCAAGCATTAACTACATTATCAGTCATTAATACATTGCCCCTTGTATACATTTATCCAATCAGTCTCAACAGAAAATAGGGACCCCTGGAGAAATTGACTGGACAGGATTTTGTTTGCTTAGTCTTTTTACCCTTTGACACCTGGTTTCTAGATCATCTGCAAGTACTTAGACTTCCTGCTTCAAGTGAGTTCAATTATATGCCAACCAATATCCTTATCATCATTAAGACCACCAGAGGACTCTACATCCCACTGTGTCCCAAGCAGTTTGTTGCTTTGTCTCCATTCATCAAGTCTTTGTTAAGCACTGGTTCTAGTACTGTGCTAGGTCCTATCGAGGATATGGGAAACATTTCCATAATCTTTCTCTAATGAGCTTGTTCTCTGTTGGAAATAAGTCGATAAAAGCTACAAAATACACATTTAAGAACCATGTGCTGAAGTGACATGAGTGTTCCAGATGGATTAGTCAGGATAGGCTTCTTGAAGGAAGGTGGGGCTTTTCCTGGAGCCTTGAAAAACATGGATGTAATTTTAACATGCAGAGAAGGACGAGGGCAGTCTGTGTAAAGAGAAGTACATGAACCAAGGTCCAGGGGTGGGAATGAGCCTATAATGCATATGCAGGGGGTCACACAAAAGACACAAGGGCTGAAAAAAACAGCTTTAGACCATAGAGTGAAGAGCAGAAGAATTTTGATTTGATTCTTTAAATCAATATCTTCAAAACTGTCTTGATCATACACTCCTATCAGAAAAATACACTAGCATACCCCCAATATGTGTATATTTATTTATAAACTTTATACTTATACTAATGCACTCATACATAATAAAGCATACCCAAAAGTCATAAAGGATGATGTAATGAAATTTTAAAAGCTCTAATATTTCCTTCTCACATGCCAAAGAATCATCTTGTGCCTGTGCCTGTACCCTCAATACCACTGTCCTAGAAAATCAGCTAAACATTTTGGGGCCACAGAGCCCTTGAAGAATCTGATGAAAGCTACACATCCTCTCCCCTCCCCAGAAATCCATGCACAGATGCTTTTTTAAAAACTTTTTCATACATTTAATTTCAAGGAGGGTGCGGCAGGGAATGAACCCTCTGAAGCTTACTCATGGACCCCAGTTCAAGAACCCCTTTTCTAGGTAGAGAAAAGCACTGAAGACTTTTGAGTAGCTTCATGGCCTATAGACTTTAACCTTTTAGGAAGTTGAATCTGCCCAATGTGCAGAAGATGAATTGGCTGCGGCCAGGGTAGGGTGGGGTGGGGGCAGATGGTAGAAGCAGGGACACAAGTTGATAGGCCATTTCAAAACCTCAGGCCTGAAATGCAAATGTAATGACAATAGAAGAGAGAGAGAGCAGTTGTAGGTGACATTTCAAAGGAAGCACGGACAGGTCTCAGTGATCAATAGAAAACGAAGTTAGGGGTGGCTGGGTGGCTCAGCCAGTTAAACGTCCGACTGCAGCTCAGGTCATGATCTTGGGTTCACAAGTTCAAGCCTCGCGTCGGGCTCTGTGCTGACAGCTCACAGCCTGGAGCTTGCTTTAGATTCTGTGTCTCCCTCTCTCTCTGTCCTTCCCCCACTCGCACTCAGTCTCTCTCTCTCTCTCTCTCTCTCTCTCTCTCAAAATAAATAAACATTAAAAAAATAAAAGACAAAGTGAAGGGAGGGGAATCAATGGCAGTCCTGAGGCTTCACGTTTGGGGTGGTCAGGGAAAGGCAATGGCTACTGGAAATCATACACTAGTTTGAATGACAGCCCAGCATCTCAACAGAAATGGTCTGAGGGCAGTGAGAAACATGGGAGTGAAGCTGGGAGGAACAATCGGACAGAAGACAGAGACTGGGGCATTGGAACAATGGGAGGGGAGGCAGCTATGAGAAGAAACAGAACAACAATAGTAAACATTTACGTACCAGGCATGGTTCTAAGCACTTTATGTAAGTTGATTTGATGAATCCTTCTGACAACCTCTGTGAAGTGCCAATATGATCATTCCATTTTATAGATGGGAAACTGAAATATTTTACAAGTGGGGAAACTACCCCAAGGTCACACAGCTAAAAAGTATCAGAGTAAGGATTCAAACCCAAGCAGTGCCCCTGAGCACTATGCCATGCTGCTTCTCAAGAGAGAAGGGTGGGAAGTGAGTTATAGGAAAGTCCACGAGGCAGAGGGGAAGAGGAGGAGCTGAGGAAAGGACTGGTACCTTCTGAGTACCCGCCTTGGATCAAGCATTGTGATAATAATAATAATAATAATAAACAGCAGCAACAGCATAGTTGAAACCAGCAAGCAAAGTGAATATATTTTATGGGACAAAGTGAATATATGTCATTTTTAAATCACTCAGCACCCAAGTGCCTTTTCTAGTTGGAAAGGATCTCTCATTGTAGGAGTCCGTTGTGGGCCAGGGCCCCACCTCTCACTGTAGAAGACAAAGGAGGTCAGATACTCCATTTACCTGTTCCTGGGGAGCTAGGGTGAGGGCATAGGACCTCTACTGCACCAACAGGACACTTTCCCAGTGACTTGCAATCTGTAGCAACTGTAGGCTAAGATGATGAGATGAAATTCAACCATGGTCGTAGTTTGTGCTTGTGTCTGTGGCACCCTGACCAGACTGCTCCTGCTACCTAGGCTTCAAAGTCTCCTCCACCCTTCTGTCTATTCTGGAGCTCTCTATATCACAGATTGGAAAGATACAAATGAAGCAAAACAGGGATTTACTGGATGGATGAAGAGCAGGGGTGGGCAATCATTTTCTGTGAAGGGCCAAGTAGTAAATATTTCAGGATTGGTGGGCAGCTATAGACAGCCGAAAATATGCTGAATATATGGAGGGTTGGTTTCTTGTCGTTTACAGCCAAGACCTTTAATACAAATTAGATGAGTTATTGCATCTAATCCTTACTGCAGCCCAGATAAGTAGGTGCTACTGCTAACCTGACATCGAAGATATGCAAACCGACACACAGGGACAGAGTCTGCCCAGGATCACACAGACAGTAAATGCTAGTGCATGACACAGCTGAAATTCCAACCCAGACCTATCTGACTATCACACACAAAAGAGATGAAGAAAATGGAGATGCAGCACTTAGTGGTCTCAGAACCTCTTCTGAGATAACAAAAGAGAGGAAATTATTTCCCCCAGTTGTTCAGAGGCACCAAAGTGATCACTACCATGGAAACAGAGAGGTACACAGGAGCTTGGGTTTAATGTGTTTATCTCCCTCTTGGCTGCTTCTATGCAGTCTATTAAAATACTGGTTTGAGCCTCTATCAAAAGGTTACACTGACCTCCCAATTCCTGGATCCTCCGCCAGCCTTTTGCTTGCTGAGAAATCTATAATACATTTGAGTTGCAGCCCAGAACACAGTCTGGTAAGACTGTGGGGTTTGAATTCCCTCTTTAGGTCATTGGGACCTATGTGGGATCCAGGTGACAGTAACCAAAGTACCGCATTGTTTCTTCTGTTAAGATGTGTGCCTCTTGAGAATATGTAAAGCTTGCTTCCTAATTTCACCTGCATATGGAAATATGTGGTCTGCACTATTTTTTGAGGTGGCTCATAGGCAAAAGATCACAAAAGCTTATTTCATCAGCAACCCTCTGTCCTCTCCATGTGGCTAGGGCAGATGATCACTTTCACACTGAGCTCAGCGGTCTGGAGCTGTTGTTTTGCTAAACACAGAAGACAACCGCCAAAAAGCCACAGGTTTTCAGGGGTGGGTGGGAGAAGTTTTGGGCATTTACAACTTCTCAGTCTTACCCACTGGGCCTGGAGTTCCTTCAGTAGGACTGCTGTGAATGCTTACAATAATATGGTGTTCCCTCTGCTCAGTGCACCATTTAATTGAGCTAATTAATGACAAGTAAACATCTCACAACAGTGAGCCTTCTGTTGGAAGAGTCGGAGGTAGGATCAACACGCACACTGGTGAAAGAGGCTTCTTGGACCAGGGCATTTGGAGTGTTGTTGGTCTGACCTGTTCCTGTGGGTGCACGTTTGCATGCATTCTGTTAAAATAACTTACTTTTTAACAGCTAGTTGGGAAAATTTGCAAGTGAGTTTCTTTATTGTCTTGTCACATGTACTGATGGAGTATTTTCCTCTGTAATTTTTATCCCCAAACTTCAGTGACAGCTAAAGAAGAAAACCTTATGTCAGCCAAGTTGTTGGTTGGGAGAGAATTTGTGAGGGCTCTGTGTTTTGTAGCACATCCCCAAGAATATCTTCATTTTACTCTCTGCTCATGTGGCCAAGAAACACCTGAATGGTGGCAGGAAACAGACATCTCTTTGCTGTGGATCAAACCCAGCTCTGTGGCTGTCCAGGCTGGCTCTTTTTTTGGATGAACGCCTGGAGCTAACTAGCAAGAGTGAACTCAGGGAAGCCATTGGGAGTGTTCATTATTATTTCTCAATTATCTCCATGTGGGAAAGGAGCAGTGGTTAGGACAGTTGAACCAGCCTACAATTTACTCATCCCAACAGTTTCAGCACGATCAAACATTCAAACGACCTAATCACCATGCTGGGATCATATTCACCTGGTACTAAATCCTTTTGCAGAGCATTTTCCCATCGAAGATTTTCATTTAACCCTCCAAACCATCCAGTGCAAGTTCCATGATTAGAGGCTGCCCGATAGATCAGTTGGTCAACAGCCATGCCATTTGGCAGGTCAAGTGCATATGTATGTATTTCCAGGTGCCCTGGTCCTGGGACTTGGGAAACTGGCATGACTGGTCAGCCCAAAGAGAAGCAGAGCCTAAGCAAAACTGAGCTCACAGTTGCATGGTTTTTTTTGATTGGTGATCACCAGTGCACAGTAGGTGATTAACAGGGGAGTTGGAACCCTCAGTTCTTTGATTTTGCCATAAGTCTTTCAAATTAAATCTATTCTTTTCCGACCAAACTCCATGCCAATTCTGAGCATTCTAACTCAGAAAATGTTGCTTAAAGGTGAACACTACATATTACATTGCAGCAGTGCAGCCTTGCTTGGTTTAATCAAAAAAGAGTGTTTGATAGCTCTCCTTTCATTCCCCTGTGAAAGAAGCAAAAAAAAAATGTTGATGAAGTTATCTGAAAGAACTCATTCTTCACGGGGACTTTCCACATGCCCACTCAGGTAAGAAAATCATATGTCTTGGTTAAGGCCACAAACAGAAAATACAAATCATAACATTGTCTTCCACCTTTCTCCTGAACAGAACTAAGAGAAAATATGACAGTTGTCATTTTATTAAATGTCACATAAGCTGCCCCAACTGTTACGCAGGGCACTCATGTCTTTGACAGATATGACTAAGCTGTTTGAACAGGATGGGGACTCATGTCTGTCCTCTAATGAATCACTGGTGTGGGTTGGTATTTCTCCAAGCATACACAGGAGCCTTTGTGTTCACACAGGTGCAAGGATGATGCAATTTTGACGTGCATTCATTTCAACTACAATTTAGAGCAGAGGTTTCCAGCCTTGGCTGTGTATTAATATCACCTGGGGAGCTTTTTAAAATCCCACTGCCCAGGCCACACCCTGTAGCAGCTTGGGCTGATACATAACAAAGTATCAGAGACTGAGTGGCTTGGACAACAGAAATTTATTTTCTTACAATTTTTTTTTAAGTTTATTTATTTATTTTTGACAGAGACAGAGATGGTACAAGTCGGGGAGGGGCAGAGAGAGAAGGAGACAGAGAATCACAAGCAGGCTCCACTCTGTCAGCTTGGAGCCCAACATGGGGCTCGAGCCCATGAAACCACAAGATCATGACCTGAGCAGAAACCAAGAGTCAGACGCTTAACCGACTGAGCCACCCAAGCATCCCTTCTTACAATTCTTGAGGCTGGAATTCCAAAATCAGGGCACCAGGATGGTTGAGTTCTGGTGAGAGCTCTCTTCCTGGTTTGCAGATGGCCACTTTCTTGCTGTGTCGTCACATGGTGGAGATAACTTTGATGTCTAGTCCTCTTGTTAGAAGGGCACCCATTCTCTCCATTTGAAATGCTACACTTATGACCTCATGTAACCCTTAATCACCTCCTTAAAGACCCTTTTCCCAGTATGGTTACATGGTAGGGGCGAGGGCTTCAACACACGAATTTTAGGGGAACATAATTCAGTTCATCGGATACCCTAAACTAATTAATTAAATCAGACTCTCTGGGAATGAGACCCAGAAATCCCTAGTTTTTAGAGCTCCTCAAGTGATTACAGTATGTTGCAAAGTTGAGAACTTTGCTATTCAGACCCTTGCTATTCAAACTGCAGAGTAGCAGCAACATCACCTGGAAACTCATGAAAAGTGCAGAGGGGCACCTGGGTGGCTCAGTCAGTTGAGCATCAGACTCTTGGCTTTGGCTCAGGTCATGATCCTAGGATCATAGGATTGAGACCTATGTCAGCTCTATCCTGAACATAGAGGCTGCTTGAGATTCTCTCTCTGTCTCTGTCTCTCTCTCTGTCTCTGTCTCTCTCCCTCTGCTCCTCCCCCTCTATCTCTCTCTCAAATAAACAAATAAAGTAGAATCTTGGGCCTCACTTCTGGCCTCTGGATCAGAACCTGTATTTAAATAAAATCCCCAGGTGATTGAGAGCATCTAGCAGGTTTCTACTCTAGAGAATCTTCCTACTGTAGTCAAACACTTGCAACAATAACTATGTGAGTTCTCTGCATACTATAGGATTATCTCCAATTCCAGTTGTTTGTGCAGTCTTCTGACAATTGCTTGACGATACAGAGTACATGAGGTGGTATGCTGGGGTTTGATCGCTTACTCAGGTGCCATGCACATTTTTGGGTAACCGCCAGTCAATGAGTGAAGTGACTGGTTTTAGGTTCTCTTCCTAACAGGGCTACAGTCCCCTTTCTCTTCCTGGTGATTGATTTGCTTTTGGATTAGTTTCATGGAGTTGTCTTCTCGCAAAGCCATTTGAAGCATTTTGTTCACTCAGATGGGTTGCTTAGCTTTTTATTGCCAAGATTTTATGTATTAAGAGGGTTTGCCACTAACCCAATCTAGATGCTTCCTGTATGTACTGCTTATACTTAGCTATTTCCATGGTTTCCAAGTAAATCAACCTCTTTGTCTGGTCTTGTTACAAGATAGTTATTAATTGCATGGTTGTATGGGTTATACACTTAAAATTGGTTAAAATGGTAAATTTTATGTTATACATTTTTACCACAGTTTTGAAAATTTATGCATTTTACTAAATGTGATGATGTATCCTGGTTTGACTCCTGGAACAGAAAAAGGGAATTGGTATGAAAACTGATGAAATCTGAATAAAGCATGGAGTTTTCTTGATACTCATACCAATGTTAATGGTTTAGTTTTGATAAATGTACAATAATTATGTTACATACTAACATCAGGAGAAACCAGGTGATGGGAATGTGGAGTATATAGGAACTCTGCTACCTTTGTAATTTTTCTATCTCTGAGATTGTTCCAAAGTAAAAAGTTTATTTAAAAAGACAAAATTGCTTCTATTATGAGCCATCATTTTGAAAAGGAGATAGAAATGAGCAGTAGAAATAGTCTGATGGAAATCAGCAAGAGCTAGAACCCTTTTTTTTTTAATTTTTTAAAGTTTATTTATTTTTGAGAGAGAGAGACAAAGAGACAGAGTGTGAGCCAGGTAGGGGCAGAGGGAGAGGAAAACACAGAATCTGAAGCAGGCTCCAGGCTCTAAGTTGTCATCATAGAGCCCAATGTGGGGCTTGAACTCATGAACCATGAGATCTTGACCTAAGCCAAATTCAGAGGTTTCACTGACTGAGCCATCCAGACACCACCCCCCCATTGTATTTTAAATAAGGTTTCCTTTATTCAGTTTCACAAGCACTCAAGGACTTTGCTTGAGCAAGTGTCCCCTATTGGTCCTGCATTATTAACCCCTTCCCTGCAATGGAGCATTGCCATCCACATTCAAGTATACTGTAATGTTTCCTCTCTTTCTTTTTTTAATTTTTTTATTTTTAAATTGTTTTAATGTTTATTTATTTTTGAGAGAGAGAGAGACAGAGTGTGAGCAAGGGAGGGGCAGAGAGAGAGGGAGACACAGAATTTGAAATAGGCTCCAGGCTCCCACAAACCATGAGATCATGACCTGAGCTGAAGTTGGATGCTTAACCGACTGAGCCACCCAGGTGCCCCAGAACCCTTTTCTTCAGAGGACACTTTTCTTTCAGAGTTCTAAGCTGTAACAAACATCCATATTCATATATGCATTTGTTTATTATATATTTATATATTTGCTACATATATATTTTGGTTGTATCTTATTTGGTTTATATTTTTTAAATATATAAAACATCATAATCACACTATCAAATGTCACTTCAGCATGTGCATTAAGAGTGCGGAACCCTGGGTTTGAATAGTGCTTCCTCCACTTCCCAACTGTATGGTTGCAAGTAGTAATTTAACTTCTCTTTGTCTCATTTCCCTTATATATGAAGTGTGGATAACAATAGTACCTCCTTCCTAAGAATTTTCTGAAAATTGAGACTGTCCTTATGAGGTGCTTAGCACAAGCATGACATACAGTAAATATTAGATATTATTATGTGCAGGGACTATATTAAGTGTTCTATATGCATTTACATGTATATAAATGATCCTCATATAAATATATATGATCCTCCTATAAGTCTCATTTTTAAAATTTTTTTAATTTAAAAAATGTTTATTTTATTTATTTATTTATTTATTTATTTTGAAAGAGAGAGCAAATGCAGGGACGGGGCAGAGAGAGAGAAGGGGGGAAGGACAAAGGGTCCAAAGTGGGCTCCGCGCTGACAGCAGTGAGCCAAATGTGGGACTTGAGCTCACGCATCATAAGATCATGACCTGAGCCGAAGTCGAACACTCAACCGAGTAAGCAACCTAGGTGCCCTTAAATTTTTTACCTTTGAATTATATGTACAATGTGCCCAAATCATAAGTGTACAGCACAAGAAATTTTCACAAAGTTAACACACCCATGTAAGCAACAACCAGATCAAAATACAGAGCATTATCATCACCACAAAAGCCTCCCGTATGTCCCCCTCTCAGTCTTACCCACTACAATGAATTCCATTTGTTTATTTTTTTTTTAATGTTTTATTTTATTATTTATTTTTGAGAGAGAGAAAGAGTGCAACAGGGGAGAGGAGCAGAGAGAGGGACAGAGAATCTGAAGCAGGCTCCAGGCTCTGAGCAGTCAGCGCAGAGCTGGATGCAAGCTTCAAACTCATGAACCGTGAGATTATGACCTGAGCCGAAGTCTGAGGCTCAATTGAGCCACCCAGGTGCCACTCATTTGTTTTAGTTTCTATTCAGTTTCAAAGATCCTTCACCCTCCATATTTCACAGTTTAATTTAATTTGGGAGGGATATATAAAACATAAACATGGTTCAAAAGTCAAAATTATACATTAGTAGTAATCTATTTTTACTCCTTCCCTCTCTTTCCTCCAGCACCGAATTTGAAGTAACATGGCATTTACTTTATTTTATTTTTTTAATTTTTTTACTGTTTTTTATTTTTGAAGGAGAGAGAGAGAGAGCATGAGCGGGGGAAGAACAGAGAAAGAGGGAGACACAGAATTCGAAGCAGGCTCCAGGCTCTAAGCTGTCAGCACAGAGCCCGATGCGGGGCTTGAACCCACAAACTGTGAGATTGTGACCTGAACCGAAGTCGGACGCTTAACTGACTGAGCCACCCAAGTGCCCCACATGGCATTTATTTTTAAATGAGAATCACACAGCACTTTTGTCAGAAAAATTACATGGATGATAATTTCCAGAGCATTCTGAAGTACTTTGCAGTCCTCTCTATTCAGTTTAACTAATAATATTAAGTGAGCACCTACTATAACAAAGCACAGTAGTGGAAAGAAAGGTGAACCAAAGGCCTATCTTTAGATGCTTCAAGTTCAATTAGGGAAACAGGCCTTGGACACATACTTCTAGTTCAGTGCACACTCTGAATATAATAACAGACATACAAAATTCTGTATGTAAATTAGCATTCACAATAACAACAAAAAAGAAAATCCATTTCAAAAATTTTTAATGTTTTATTTCTTTTTGAGAGAGATAGAGAGAGAGAGGCAGAGTACAAACAGGGGAGGGGCAGAAAGAGAGGGAGACAAATAATCTGAAGCAGGCTCCAGGCTCTTAGATGTCAGCACAGAGACAAATGCAGGGCTTGAACTCATGAACCATGAGAGCCTGACATGGGGCTTGAACTCACGAGCCATAAGATCATGACCTGAGCCAAAGTCGGACACTTAACCAACTGAGCCACCTAGGTGCCCCTGTAATGGATCTTTTTTTGTTTTGTTAGTGATTTGTCTAACAAAAAAGATATATTGGACATTTTATAAACAAGAATTTTTAATATTTTTAAATGTTATTTATTTTTGAGAAAAAGTGACAGTTAATAGGGGAGGGACAAAGAGAGAGGGAGACAGAGGATCTGAAGTGGGCTCCACACTGACAGTAAAGAGCCTGATGCAGGGCTCGCACTCATGAACTGTGAGATCATGATCTGAGCTGAAGTCGGATGCTAAACTGATTGAGCCACCCATGTGCCCTGGAAGTCACTTTTGTATTTTACACAGGGGTAGCAACCCAACTTTATTTTTCTCCATACAGCAGTGCTTCTCAGTCTTTTTCAATGTCATGGCACAGAGAGAATATGATAGCATATGGTTGGCATAATGTGGGAAACTAATGGGGCTGCTCATGGCCAGAGATAGAGGCTATCAGCTTGGGAGCTCTGACCACTTTAGGTCTTGCCTGGCCATCCTAAGGGTCCAAGGGGATCAATAATAGCTCTATACTCCTCTAATCCATGTGTGGCTTTCAGTGTGACACACTGGTTCAGAAGTTCTGTCTTCAGAAGTTCAGAAGTGATCTACTCTTTCTAACACGAAACAATCCAACCTTCCCTTGCTGTGAAATTGCATTGATATTATCATGCTTCTGAGCTCTATATTCTATTCCATTAGTTTATTTGCCTTTTATTGCCCTACAGTAACTTTTTATTATTATTATTATTATTATTATTATATTTTTGTAGCGTGTCTCAAACTGTAGAAGGACAAGTCTCTATTCCTTTTTAAAATAAACTTAGATAGGCATAGACATTTATTTTTCTACATGCATTTTAGAATAAGTTTTTTTTTAATTCCTTAAAGTATCCTGCTGGCATTTTGATTGGAATGGCATTGAAGTGGTAGATTTAGGAAAAATTGACATCTTTATAATAATAAGTCATCCCATTCATCAGTATGGTGTCTATCAACATTTATTCAGATATTTTATACCTATTAGTAGAATTTAAATATTTTATTATACAAAAGTGACTTCCAGGTAGATTAAAAGCCTAAATGTGAAAGGTAAAACTATAAATGGAGAATTTTTTTTAATTTTGCTTTTAATCTTTATCTATTTTTGAGAAAAAGAGAGAAAGCAGGGGAGCAACAGAGAGAGAGGAGACACAGGATCCAAAGCAGGCTCCAGGCTCTGAGCTATCAGCACAGAGCCTGACGCGGGGCTAGAACTCACGATCTGTGAGTTCATGACCTGAGCTGAAGTTGGATGCTCAACCGACTGAGCCACCCAGGCACCCCAAGAATTTCTTAATAATTTGAGATGGTATAGGACTTCATAAATAAAACCCTGAAATACAGAACATAAGGTAAAGAAGTCATGAATTTTACTACATCAAATTTGAGACTTTCAATTCAATGAATGACACTACAGACAAAGTTAACAGATGCTAGACTAAGAGAAGATATTTGCAATGTCTAAAACTGACAAGGAATTAATATCTAGAATGACTAAGAAACTTTGGTAAATTAACAAAGAGAAACACAGAAAACACAACAGAAAAAAAAAAGGGCAAAGCATATTCATAGAATGGACAACTCACTGAAAGAGAACCTGGATTGGCTAACAAGCATATGAAGAGAGGCTAGATCTTGCTTGTATTCAGAGAAATACAAATTAAAATAACCACGAGATACCAAGTTATGCTCATCCAAATGACAAAAATTCAAAAGATAACACCAGGTGTGCATAAGCATGTGGGGGGAAAAATCCTCAGCATCGCTGACGGGAGTGTAAGATGGTATAGCTTTTTGAAGAGCAATAAGATGGCAGTTATTGATAATAACAATGTATACATTCCTACAACCCAGCACCTCACTCCTGAGTTTGTGTCCTGGGAAACCTCTCTGTGGTTCTAAAATGGGATGCTTATAAAGATATTTATCACAGAATCATTTGTTTATCACAGAATTCATTTGTGTAAGGGATTGGAGGCAAACTAGGTGTCCCTCAGTGGGGAAATACACATGTAAAGTGTAGTGAATGCATACTAACAAGGATTAGAAGCCATAAAATAGTTGTGCATATACCAAAGAGATCTTGAAAACATTCTTGTGAAAAAAAATAATAGAAGAATAGCCCAGTAACATTTACATCAACTTACACACACACACACCAAAAACTGTCTATTGTATCAATGTATCAATGTATTTATATCTATCTACACACACAGCAACTATCTATCTATTGTACCTATGTATTTATGTATCTGTGTATCTGTATATCTTTATATCTATCTATCTATCTGTCTACCTATCTCCTGGACTTACATCAGATACATTATAGAAGGTTCCTGTGAGGGGATAAGAATGAGAATGGAGATTTGGGTGAAGGAAAGTAATAAAATAAAAGGAGGGACTTTATATGGACTAATGATAATATTTCATCATTAATTGAGGGGTATGATTAACTCAGCTCTCTATACCTGAGTTCCAAACAACAACAACAACAACAACAAAAATATGTTTGTGTTAGGAGAAGGGAGACAATAACCTCAACCAGGGAAATCAGAGAAGTCTTTTTAAAAGAGGTCAGATTTGAGCTGAGCTTTGAATGGTAGATAGAGCCTTGGTAGAGAGTTCTGGAAGAGAGGGGTATATTTGGCAAGGAAACCACTTGGTCGAAGCCAGGCGGTGAGAGAGTACAGGATGGATTTAAGTATCAGCAAGGAGACTTATGCCTGGAGTCTAGTCCGGGAAAGAGTGTTTAGTGGAAAGCGTGCAAAGGCAGTTGGGATCTGAATGGTGAAAAGTTTTCAATGTCTGGTTAAGGAGTAAGGGTTTTATTTTGAAAGTAATAGGGAGTGATTTACAGTTTTCAAACAGAAAAGCAATAGGATCAGATCTAGGAAGATTACTGTCAAGAGTGGCAGATGGCAGCAATGTTTGGATGCAGAGAGAACTCCAGAGATTATTGTCATTATCCAGGTGACAGCCAATGAAGGACTGAGCTAGGCTTGGTTATTGGTCCCTAAGGGGATCAATAAGAGGGTGTAGACATGAACTTGAGAAATTGATGGGACCTGAGAAATAAGAGTGATGTCTCATCTTTATAGAGGAGGTAGTAGAAGCTTTAGGAGGTGGATAAAATCACCAAGAGGTGACCAAGCAAGCACCTTTGGGCAGAATGGAAGGGACCAGTGAAGAGGACTGATATGATGAAAGACTGAAGGACCCACAGTACCGTGCAATGAAAGCCAAAGAGATGGTCCCAGAAGGGAAAACAGTGTTCAGCAAGGACTAACACTGCAAAGAAGGTCTATGGGATCAGAATTTAGCAGAGGTCACTGGTTACTTTCCGGAGAGTACTTTCTTTTTTTTTTTTTTAAATTTTTTTTTCAACGTTTATTTATTTTTGGGACAGAGAGAGACAGAGCATGAACGGGGGAGGGACAGAGAGAGAGGGAGACACAGAATCAGAAACAGGCTCCAGGCTCTGAGCCATCAGCCCAGAGCCTGACGCGGGGCTCGAACTCCCGGACCGCGAGATCGTGACCTGGCTGAAGTTGGACGCTTAACCGACTGCGCCACCCAGGCGCCCCCGGAGAGTACTTTCAAGAGGGAGTTGCTGATAGGCCCAGATTGCCAGGGGTTGGGAAGGGTGGTAAGAGAGGAAGTGGAGGCAGTGAGTGTTGTCTGGTGTATCAAGAAGTTTGTTCTGGGAGGACACAGTGGTGGAGAGGTCCCTGGGCAAGGGGTGGGAAGAAAGACTTTTGTTTTACTTTTGAGTATCAGGTAGATCAGAGCGTGTTTTAAAGACTATAAGAAAGCAATCAGTCCAGAAGATATAAGAGGGAGGAAGGGTAGTTACTAGAATAGGATCCTAAGGGATAGGAGGGCCCCTGTGAGCCTTGGAGCAGCCTATCTGGCAATGCTTATTGAAAGCCAGCCTTGCTATATACCTTGATTTACATCTTTCCCCTAATCATGCCCCTTCACCTTGCCTTTGAGGGGTCTTCTCTCTTACATATGGCCTTACTAGAGCTCCCCTCCCATTTTACCCCCTCACTTTCTTTTCTTCTCCTGGGTTCCAGAGAATGATTGCAACTGGACTAAACAAACCTCTCTTTGTCAGTCAGCAAGTCAGAAGCAATTAGCTTCTGGGTTCTCAAGCTGAAGGACCTGAAACACTCAAAGCCTTGAAGGGGAAAGAAAGTACTTGAAGGTTTGTTTACCACTCAGCTTTAGGGGACAATAGTTGTTACTCTCAGCTATGACAGGCTTCACTGGGGACTTTATCTCTATCAAATCCTCTGTTAAGTTTTTCTGAAACATTGCCAGCACCAGATCTAGAAACTTTTCAAATCCTCACAAAACTAGAGAATGGAAAAAAAAAAAGCGGTGATGGATGGTGGGGTAAGGGGGACATGGGCCTCTTTCCCTGTTAACCTCCCCAGATCAGGCCCCTGGACTGGCCAACAGCTTTTTAATCTCTCTTTTTTCTACCCCAGGTCCTAGGGTTTGGCTAGTTTTGCTTTCTTTTCCAGCTGCCACTTCCTCCCTCCCCAATTTCCAATCCAGATTACTTCTCAGAATAGTTTCCTGATTTATCCCTAGCTCTGCTTTCCCTGGGAAGCAGATCAATGCTTTAAGTCATTTAAAGTGCTTTAATTGCTACTATCACTAAGGGAATAGTTGTGCAATATAACAAAAATGTAAATGACACTATGGAAGTGGGGAAGGTACAGTGAGCTGTGTACTTGTAAGCTACCTGCCTCCCTCCTTATATAACATGCCATTGACTCTGCATCAGCTGAAACCACCGCCCTTTGAGCTGGATACTAGACCCAACTACAAGGTCTTCAGTCTGTGGTGCATGTGGCATGGCATTGCCAACAGTGGATTTTCTCCACCTGTGCCTCTCCAGGTTGTGCTCTCTGGCCCCAGATTTTGTGTTGACAACACTGACTCAAGTACTAAATGCTATCCATCATTCATATCTTATAGCTAGTTCAGACTTCTCACTTTGAGCAAAGCCAACTTTCCCAATAAATCATCTGTTTATCAGGAATTGCTAGCTCCCTTCTGGAGCACTCTCCAGCCAGGACCCCAAGATCAGCTATGTCAACAAGGCTCTCATGTCTTCCAATTGGACCTATCCCTCCCCCTCACCCCCATCTTCACCCCCATTACTTCTGATGTATGTACCAGAGCCAAACCCTGGAAAACCCCACTGCCTGCTTTGCCAGCTCCTACTCTTGGACTGCCAAGTATTGTTTGAGGAGGCCTCCCTGACAAAAACGTTCTCTAGTGTCAGCACAGTTCTTGGGGCTGCTTGGCAACCCTTCAAACTTTTCTAACACCTGACTTCCTACCCATAGCATCTCCTCCTGGGCTGTTCCAGTCATCCTCAGCCTCAACTACCTTCATTCTTATATAACCTCACTTCCTATGCTTATTGGGAAAATGGAGTTCAATTTGAAACGGACTTTCTCCACTCTCCTCTTACTTAGCAAAACTTGTCCTGGGTTTGTTTGTTTTTTTGGGGTTTGTTTTTGTTTGTTTGTTTGTTTGTTTGCATCCTTCTCCACTGTCTACTTTGGAGGACTAAAAGGCCCCCCTCTATTTCTAAGACAAACTTACCAACATTCTTTGGTTGAGTTCAGAATCATATCCTTCCTGCCTTCCTCCGCCTTATAATACTCGTGTGTACATAACTCAATCTTTCTTTTTTTTTAATTTTTTAAAGTTTATTTTGAGAGAGAGAGAGACAGAGAGACAGAGAGACAGAGAGACAGAGAGCATGAGCAGGGGAGGGGCAGAGAGAGAGAGAGAGAGAGAGAGAGAATCCCAAGCAGGCTCTGCACTAACAGCACAGAGCCCAATGTGGGGCTCGAACCCACCACCCATGAGATCATGGCCTGAGCCAAAATCAAGAATCAGACACTTAACTGACCGAGCCACCCAGGCTCCTTCATAACTCATCCTTCTGACTCAGAGTGAGCCCTCAAGGGCAAGGTCCATATTACAGTTCTTTCTATGTTCCCAACATGTAGTATTGTGGCTGACATATAGGAAGTGCTCAACAACTGTTTACTAAATTGATGAGTTGTGAAGGGACTAATTAGAATGACTTGAGTTCTTTGCACTTTGTGCAGATACTTAATGGGTTAATGAGAGTGCCACCAGGCAGCAAGAAAAATGAAGGGAAGAATCAAGAGGGCTCAATAAGTTCCAGAACCAGGGTTTTTCATGGAGTTATATAGCGTCATGGTGGGAATATTTTATGTAGAATTGACCTGTCACTTTATAAAGGGAGTAGTGGAAAGAGCACTAGAGTGGGAATAAGAAGGTCTGGCTGTGCCACTCATAAGCTGTGTGGCCATGGACAAGTAAATTAACCTCTGGGCCTCAATTACTTTCTCTAGTACATTGAGGACGAGGTTATTACAAACATTAAATGAAGTTGTGGATGTGAAAACACTTTGAAATCTGAACCCCCTCTCCAATGCAAGTTGGTAACTCTTATTCTTGATATCACTATGACCCTGGAGCTTCTACTTTTCATCTACACCACAGCCACCATCACCCCTACAACCCATCTTTCCTGCGGCAACAGAAGCTAGATTTTATCTCAGCTTCTAACTGTCCATCATGTAAAAGGGAAAGATATCAGAATTGTGGAGCCCCCACTTTCAACACCCCCTCGCCATCTCCTTTTTGGCCTGTATGTATCTGTGTGGATGATTTCACTTGTCTATGGGTACTATTGCATACAGTTGGTGGGGAAGATGTATATCATCCCATCTTCTGAAATTCAAATCCATGGCTGACTGAGAGCTATATGGTGGACTATGCTGGAATACCAACAGGCCCTGCCATTTTCACAGACTCCTGCGCCTGTGGGCCTGTATATTTGGGTTGGAATGTGTATCTCTTTATCTGCATGGGTGTGGCTATGAATATGGGGTGTGGGTCTTTGAGGGAACTGCACTGAGAGTATGTGAGTAAGTTGTTCCTCTCCCTTCGATGCCCCTCCCTCCCCTTTCAGAGCTCCCTGAACCGTTTGGCATGGGTCCTGACAGGGAATTTCTTTGATCCTACCCTTCTTTTATTCTCCTTCTGTTTAAGGAGCAGTAATTGGTTACTCCACATTCCCTCCTACTCCCAAAACTTGATGGCTTCTCGTCAAAGACTTGGGGAAGCCAACATAGATCCAGAGGCAATCAGCTCACACCAGCTCAGTATTGGAGCAAAGGTTGTGCAGAATATCAATGATGGGTAATTTATTATGTTGGAGAAAAAATGCCACATGTATTCCTTGTCTAATGGAATAGATACACTGCAGCAAAAATTGCTGGCAAGTGAATTTCTGGCAAATCCTCTTTCACTTTGATTTTTATTATAAAACCATGGCTATGTTTTACTGGAAAAACTAAAAGAAAAAATTTGGCTTTGGGCTGTAATTAAACCACGTATTTTAAAATAAACCACATTTTTAAAACTACAATAATAAGGTGATAGTGCAGGTCCAATCATTTTTAAACTGTAATTAGAATCCTGTGCAAGACAGTCAATCTGCCCCCACCTTTATCAGCTTTAAATTCTCATATCATTCAAATTTTTTTCCTACTGAAACCTCCTCCTCATGGCTTTTATTATTTCATAGCTTACTGCCTTATAAACCTAACAAATGGGAAGGGGGGTTGAAAATTGGAAGTTTGGTTATTAGAGTATATTTCCCCCAAAGCAGAGCTTTGTCAGTAGAATGAACTCTCAGCCCCTTTCACATACATTGTCTTAACTGATGCCCAAGGCAACCAAGGAAACAGGTGGGGCATGTTAATATCCCCATTTTGCTGATGAGAAAACTAAGGTATAGAGGTGAATTGGCTTTCTCAAGATCATGCAGTTAGAAAGTTAGAACAGGGAATAGAACCTAAATCTTAAGGTTCTGCTGTAACCAGGCAATGGCAATATCAATCCAAGTTTACCAGAAGGCTTTCTTTTATTTCTTATTTTTTTATTTTTATTTTTTGAGGGGGGCCAGCAGAGAGAGACAGAGAGAGAGAATCTTAAGCAGACTTCTCCACACCCAGTGCAGAGCCTGATGCAGGGCTCAACTCAGGGCTCTATGTGGGGTTTGACATGGGGCTTGATCGCACAACCATGAGATCATGATCTGAGCTGAAATCAAGAGTCAGATGCTTATCTGACTGAGCTACCCAGGCACCCCTACCAGAAGGCTTTTTTAACAGGCCTGTGCCATCAAATCATACACAAGTTGTCTTCTAAATTCTAAGAAGGAAACCAATATTATGGCAAATTCAGTATTTCAATTTTTCCAACTCTTATATAAGTTTTAGGTTAAATTCATCCCAGGGTGCCTGGGTGGCTCAGTTGGTTAAGCAGCCGACTTTGGCTCAGGTCACGATCTCACGGTCCATGAGTTCAAGCCCAGCATCAGGCTCTGTGCTGACCGCTCAGAGCCTGGAGCCTGTTTCAGATTCTGTGTCTCCCTCTCTCTCTCTGACCCTCCCCCGTTCATGCTCTGTCTCTCTGTCTCAAAAATAAATAAACATTAAAAAAATTAAAAAAAAATTCATCCCAAGTAGAGCTGTATTTATTTTCTCATGCAGTCCAGAAACTCAGTTTATGCTTTGTAGTACAGTGGGGCTCTTTGTATAGATTGCATGCCCATTCAAAGGGGTGTGGTGGCTCATTCAACTATCTGTAATGGTTACAGAAGTGGTTTTTCTGTTTTTTATTTTTATGGTCAATGGTCATATTTATAGTGTTATTTGATTTTTGGTTCTTATACTTCCCAATTACAATATTGACACAAAAGGAAAGTTTGGTCTGGTTTTGGATGTAGTTTTATGAATATGTTGTAGATAACAGGGAGACCTGAAAATTCTTCATCATCTTATTTGCTTCTATATAGCAGATACCTCTGCTTCATCCTATTTTAACAATTATTGGTGTTCCCCAGGGGCAAGGGAAAATATGTTTAAAAACAAAATTCTCCAATTTCTGCTCAGCACAATGATCATCAAATTAGTATACTGTTCCTGTAATCTGTTTTCTGTCTTTAATATGCTAGCATTAGGGACTCATAGCACATCAGAATTTGTCTACAAGAGCCTAGAAAACTGTCCATTGCCCACAGACCAATTAAAGAAGCCATTTTAACTGTAGAAATGGGAGAAGGAAAAGGAAGAGGAGAAGGAAGAGGGGGAGGAAGAGGGAGGAAATTCAACAAAAAGAAATCTCCCATCTTTTTAAGTTCTGGGGAGTATCATTCCTTCAAATGCCTGTTATGACTTAATTTATTAATTCCACTAAATGAATTTCTATTAAATATTACTTGTTCCAGTGAAAATATTGGGTAAATTGAGATCAGTTGATCATCTGTTAATGAAAATGGCAATATTTCCTGCCCAGAGTAGCTCTTACTGTCCCTTTTCAAGTGGGTTTGGGTTTCTACCTTCAGAGCATTATTCAACGCAGAGAGGTAATGTAGCTTGGTGGAAGAAACAGACTTTCGTATCACCAAAATTAGCCTCATTAATTGCTTGATGTATGACCTCAGGCCAGTTTCTTACCCTCTATGAATTTGGATTTCAGTGTCCTCGTCTGTAAAATGAGTCTAATACGCACTTATTAGGGCTGTTAGAGGATTTAACGAGATGGATTCAAGGAGATGGTACTTAGTAAGTGTTTGGTAGTAAGAAGGTCATTATTGTGTTTTAGAAGAGAAATGTGAATGAACATGCAGAAAGGAGGGATACAGATTGTTGACTAGCAAGAGTTAACTTTATCACTCTGGGAGGTGTCTTGCTGAAAATTTCAACATGCTGACAATAGCCAATGGAATAGGTGTGTGTGTCTTTGCAAACAAAACATGTAGGTGCATGTCTTCATGCCTCGGCTGGCTGCTGCAAACACTGATTATAGCTTAAGAACCAGAAAATAAATGTGTTTTCATTTGGGTGTTGAGGGCAAGCTTCTGATACTGCTTCTTAGCTGTGGCAGACACTAACAATTTGGGGGGTTCACACTTTACTAGACACCAATCACCTTTTACGTACGTATGTATGTATGTATGTATGTAGGTGGGTGGGTAAGGTCACTGCCCTTGCTGGAAAATTGTAGATGATGCCATTGTTATCAAACTGAGCCAGGGTTTTCTGGGCCACAAAATGGGTCTGTATATCTGTATGATATGAGTCTTTGTCATACACTAGACTTATTCTTCACCTACTGGTATTCTTTCTGCCTTATTTACTTCTATGGACAATGTTAGCCCATTAGTGCTATGACTAAGAGAGTGGAGTGTGAGGCTCTATGGATGGCTGTCTCCATATATTGTAACAGAAGGAGCACAGAGTTGATTGGGAGGCCCTGACACCAGCTCTGCCACTCACCAACTATATGACACGGGCAAGCCCCATCGGCTAACTGCTTTGCAGCTTGGTGTCCTCAGCCTACCACGCAGATGTGTTGTGATCCTCCAAAGGAAGGGCAAAAGAAAAAGTATTCTGAAGTGTCTTAAATATTCTGCCCTTGGGGGTGTTATCATTAATTTCCTTCTTACCACATATTTCATGGCTAAGAGAGAGACCCCAGCTACTTAGGCCAGAGCCTGATAAGTTCTTGCATTTCCTCTACCCAGCCCCATTACTAAAATGGGAATTCCAGTTGGATGGTAAGGGCAAAGTGTAGAATTCAAGCCGCCTAGTCCTTAGGCTAGAGGTCAGGGGGTCAGCAATCTCTGCTTCATTTTCCCCAAAGGCCACACAGGGGTTTTTCAGGATAGCAACAAAGTCTTTTTAATCTAATTTTTCCCCTAGCTAATGAGACTTTGGACGTGGCCTTCTTGAAGATTCCCAAGTGCACATTTAACTCTGCATTTTCTTGCACTCCACAATTACACCTTTTTCTCCAGAATTATATTTTGAGTGCCTACCGCATACCAGACACAGCATCTCTGGAGATACTGTGGTAAAAGTGTCAACTGAACTCCCTACCCTCTCAGACCTATGGTCTAGTGAGAACAGCAGGTGCAGAATATCCCCTTAAATGGTCCCAGGTATCTTAATCCCCACTTCTCCAAAGGTGGACTCCTCAACTTCCATCCAAGACTCTTCTTCCCCTAGGTTTCCTCAGGTCAGTGAAGAGATCCACTCAGTTGCCCAAGCAAGAAACCTGGGAGTCATCCTTCATAACCCTCTCTGTCTTACCCACAAATTTGATTCTAGCACTAAGTTTTATTCTTTTTACCCTCTAAACTCTCTCTCAAATCTATCTTCTCCCTGTCTTTTCCTGCCATGAACGTAGTCCAAGTCACTGTTATTTCTCTCCTGGAGGTCACAGCCTCTTCACTGGGTTCCATGTCTCTGGCCTGGATGCCTTATCCACTCCCTTCCTTTATGTACAGAGTTGATATTGCATGGATTTTGACAAGTTCCTTTCCCTTTCTGGGCTTCAGCTTCTCTGCCCTGAACTGGATGATTTCCTAAGTCTTATACAGCTCTCTTTTATGTGGCTCTGTGATCAGATGGTTCTTGATTGCACTCTGGTACAGCTATCTAGGCTTCCAATGAAGGTATTGCCGTACCTGGCCACTGGCTTCTCAGTATGTATATTCATTCATTCATTTCTCCATTCATTCAGCATTTACTGAGGCCCCATTGTGTACTAGGCACTGTACTTAGTACAAGTGATTCAGTGAGGAAAAAGACACAAGACTTGCCCCCAAGGAGCTCAATCTGTTGGGGGTATAGGCACAAACGGGCAACCTAGCCCATACTGTGGGATGGGGGCAATCATGGAAGGCTCCCTGGAGGAGCTGATAACTTTATTGGAGTTTGAATGATAAATAGGAGCTAACCAGGAGAGCAGAGATATGTACAAAGGCCCTGGGGCAGGATGCTAAGAGAAAGTAAAGCAAGATTGGAGGTTGGCAAACCAACTAGGAGGCTGTGGCAACACTGTAGGGGAGACATGAGGAAGACCTGAAAGAAGACCATCAAGATAGAGAGAAATGGGCAGGTTTGAGTTGTATTTTGGAGGTGGAATTGACAGTCCTTGCCGGTGGATTGGATGTGGAAGATGAGGGAAAGAGAGAAGTCACGGGGAATCCTTGGGCCTCTGGTTTAGTCAAGTTTGTGGATAGACTGTCATTTTCTGAGTTAGTTCCATTAACTCAAGAGGAAGGAGCTGGTTTGGGGAATGGGTTTAAGGAGAAGATGATGAGTTCAGCTTTGGTCATGTTGAGTTTGTGATGGAATATTCAAGTGGAGAGGCCTGGTAAGCCATTAGCTATAAGAACCTGGCACACTGAGAAGAGAAATTGGGGCTGGAGGTTCAGACTAGGGAGTCATTAGCATGTAGAGGAAATTCTTTTAAGAGAACGAGCCCAAGAGAGCAAGGGCACCAACACTGAGTAAGGGGGGAAATGCTCTCCACAGATGTGGGACACTGGCATACATGCTCGTTCATTCCTGGGCACACATCTCTGCCCCAAAGAGTTTCTCCATGATATGTGTGCATCACCCACTTAAACTTAAGAGAAGGAACATTAGGTACCCAATCATAACTTCTCCATTTTACCATGAATGATACCTAAAGAGGAAAGAGAACTTATACTTTCATGCCAGTTGTTTTCATTAACTCACTTAAATGCTTACAATAATTTACACCAGAGCTATTATTCCTCAGAGCCCTAGAGTCACTTGCCCAAGGTCATATAGCTATTAAATGGCAGTAATGAGATTTGACTCCAGATCTTTCTGATTCCAGATCCAGCACCATGATACCAGGTAACAGCACCGAACAACCTCTGCTGTATAGCTGGATCCTTAGGAAAGCCTGGGCACACCCCCTCTTCCCTTCTGCTTCATAGATATCATTTGCATCCCCTAGCTTAATGCTTTGCTCTCCATTAAAATACAAATCCCCTTGGGAGAAGTAAAGCTCTAAGTTGTTGTCAAGTCATTTATGCCTCAGTGGGAATGAGTTTCAGATTCTTCAGTAGGCATAAATTTTAATTTTATGGGAGAAGGACACTGGAAACTTCAGGGAGGGATAAGAAGAGAGAAAGGGCCTAGTAATGAAAAGTCAGCTCTCTCTGTTTCACAGTCCTACCTAGTCTGAGGAATGTGCTTTTAAGATTTGTAGATACTATTTCTGTATATGTGTACTAAATAGTCTCCCTTTATCCATGGTTTCACTTTCCACAGTCAACCATGGTCCAAAAGCAGATGATCTCCTGACCATAGGTCAGAAGGTCAATAGTAGCCTAACCCTACATCACAGTGAGTACATCATTGACCTCACTTCATCTCATCATGTAGGCATTTTATCATCTCACGTCATCACAAGAAGGGTGAGTACAGAACCGTAAAGATATCTTGAGAGAAACCACATTCACATACCTTTTCTTACAGTATATTGCTATACTTGTTCTATTTTATTATTATTGTAAATATTTTACTGTGCCTAGTTTACAAATTAAACTTTATCCTAGGTATGTATTTATAGGAAAAAAGATAGTATATATATGGGATTTGGTACTACCTGCAATTTCAGGAATCCATTGGGGGGTCTTGGAATATATATCCGTAAATAAGAAGGGACTACTGTCCTTTATATGCAGACCCATTGCTGAGTCTGTCACCCTGGTTATCTGGGGTTGGGGATGTGGGTGTGGTCTGATCTAAGGTGACCTTTAGCTGCATACTAACCCCAACATACTGTGGTCAGCAGGAGGCAGCCAGCCTGGGCTTCAGTCAGGAACTGCAGTTCCTGGCCTCAGGCATTCTCTTGAGTCCCAGTTCATTCTCTTGAGAATTAGACCCTGCTGTGCATATTTAAAATCCCGAGCAGATGGAGGCAGGAGAGCTTGTTGGAAAGACTTGGAGGAGTCCCTTCTGCCCTGTCTCGGTCTGTTTGCCAAAATAAATGACATGTATCAGGGCAGGGCATTGGTCCAAGCCCATTGAAATTCTGCTAGCAGTCCAAACAGTGATGGTGTTTCAGATTGGTTCTGTGAAATGATCAAAGTTAGGAAGAGAGAAATGATGTGTGAGCATCTGGTTGCTGCAGCCTACTGATGGGGACAGTCCCAGGGGCGGGCCTGGGTAAGGGGGGGCAGCCTCAAGGACCCCCTAGGACATCTGCCACTGGCAAACAGGGAAAGAGCCACACACTGGCAGCAGGCAGTCTGGTTTGAGTCCCATGCTGTTTTCCTCACCAGCTATGTGACGTGAACAAGTCCTTCCCCTTCTCCAGGCCTGCCCCCCACCCCTTATATAAAATAGAACCTAGATGAAATGGTCTCCAAGGACCCTTTCTGCTCGAACATTCTGTGACTTCTCTGACACTGGTTTGATTTTATTTGTAGTGAGAGAGGCCCACCCACCTACCTGCTTATCTGTAGCTACAATGCTCTCACACTGACCTCTGCTGGCCATTTTGAAAAGTGCCACCGATAGCTTCTTGGGAGGAAAAAAAAAAGCAGTTCATCATTATTGATTTAGTATTAAGCTTCAACAATATGCTGGGCACTGCGACAGAAACCCTGTGTACTGGAGACGAGCAAAAAAGAACACATAGCTGTAAGCACAGAATAAGCATATCTAGAGATGGCTGACAAAACAACACACAAAAGAAACGTGTCTCCCCCCCCCCACTTTTTTTTTTGGCCACCTTCATTTGTTCGTGGTGCTCTGTGCCACTGTACGAAAGGACCTCAGTGGGTAAGAAGATTCCTTGTCTCATATCCTATGACTGCAGGCTCCAGAAGGGCCTGGAAACCCACTGAGGAGGCAGTTCTGGGCCAGTAGTATCTCAAAGCCTTGAGACATCCCACAGGCCCTGCTTCTGGCCCCTAGATCATCAATCTGAGAGGTTTCTATCTGGGGCCAGCCCAGACACTGTACCTCAGAGGTATACATTCCCCTGAGGGGTGCCATTTCAAAAACCGCTTTGAAAAAAGAATTCGAAATCAAAGAATCCATGAGTTCTTTTTTCTAAATATGAAATTTATTGTCAAATTGGTTTCCATACAACACCCAGTGCTCATCCCAACAGGTGCCCTCCTCAATGCCCATCACCCACTTTCCCCTCCCTCCCACCCACTATCAACCTTAAGTTTATTCTCAGTTCTTAAGAGTCTCTTATGGTTTGCCTCCCTCCATGAGTTCTTTCAGAGAGTCACTTTAAGCTCTCCGGCTGGAACAGAAGAATTGGCTCTACAACTGTGGCAAATTCAGCATGGCCACCCAGCCAAGAGAAAGGAAGCGGGCCATGGAATCCTGCCTTTTACGGATGGAATCAGATTTCCTGTTAAGTCCAGACCTAGAATTGTCTCACTCCTAAGTTTCTTTAGTTACTCTTGCTGAGCATGTGCTCTACAAAGGCAAGAGACCAGAGCTGGAATGTGCCAGCCCATGGCATGTGCCCATGCCAGGCACTGCTCAGGCTCTAGTGATGTGAGCAAAATGGAAATTGAGCCACACCACAGTCTGCTTTCTCAGTTCAATGGTTTATCGTGCTCTCCACCTCCCATCCCTTGATGTGGGAAAGCTTTGGGCAGGGCTCAGATTTGGGTCAAGCATTCAGTGCCTTGACCGCATCCTCTCTGCTAGTAATAACATGGCCTCAGCAAGTCCATCCTGCCCCTATCCTCCCACCAACTGGTCTCCTCCTCCCCCAACAGCTGGTTCTTATCTGTCTCCCTTGTTCCAGCCTCAGGCATGCTGCCCTGGCCTCATGCTGACACACACATGTTCTCCTGAATGCTCATTGATGAGTTTCAGCCCTGAAATGCTGCCTTCTTCCCATCCTCCCCTTCCCATCCCCAAACCTCTGAGGGTTCCCTATTTGCTACTATATCAAGTCTTCAACTTCCTTCCTTGCTTTTCAGGCCCACCTCAATTGGGGCCCACTCAGCCTTTCCAGTGTGGGCCGTGACTCCCCCCAGACATGAACAGAATGTAAGCATTTCACAAACCCTCCACAGCCAACCCTTTCTTTGTGTTCCCGCACTACTTAGGCTCTGTTCTGGATTTGTGCTGTTTGCTATGCTTTTGGGTACATTAGTCTTGAAAGCGAGGCCCACATTTTAGACTTCTTTGTTAATCCTCAACACCCCAGCACTATTTTTTAAAGTATTGTTCTTTTTATTTTTAGATATAGATAGATAGATAGATAGACATAGATATAGATAGATAGATAATTTATTTTTCTTTTTAGTTTCATATATGCATACATAGTAAAAGTTTACAAGGGTAACAAATAAACAGAATCATTGTAAACAAAATTCCAACTACGGGAGGTAAGGGCCTAAAGAGTGAAAGTTCATGCCCTGCTCCATCATTCCCAGAAACAAGTTCCTTAAGCAGTCTAGAGCCCAGCACCCAGTAGAGGCTATATGTTGGGTGCTAGAGAAGGTCAAGTGGTGGGTGGTGCCCCCAGAAAATTGCATCTCTTTAGGAAAAGCATTTTTGTACTTCTTTGCAAGAGTCCTTGGTCTTTGTGGGCCTGATTGACACTGGAAATTTTACTCCAAAGGCCCCACACAGCTGGTGACCACTTGCATCTCCAGTACGTGACTGTAGCCACTCCAGAAAGCATCTGTCCTGTTTCCAGCCTTTTAAAAAGTAACCATTGAAGGTGAATATTAAAGGGCATGTTTAATGGGCTTTTCTGAGTTTTTCACAGGTCTGTAGGAAATTGCAGACAGTCAGTAAAAGGGCCAAGAGGTAGAGGTGGGAAGCATTCATGAAAATAAGCTTTCTATCTGGTATGGTGTTGCGTTCTCTGAGAGGTAATGCATGTTACTAATGGTTTTCGTCTTTCTGCCAAGAAAATTCAGTCCCTACTGGGATTTGTTCTAAATGATAGACTAGCCCGCCTGTGCTGCACCCACTGGGGTTAATTCTCTGTCTCAGTCAGCTTTGAAATGTCAGCCTGAACTTTCAGACTTAATTGTTACAGACACTTTATAACTAAAGCATTAAAAATATTAAAGCTTCTCCCTCTTGCTATTATAATTAATACTTAATGGATATTTTCAGGCTTCTTGAATTTTACACATTCAACAGTCTACAGATAGTGGGTTGAAGGGAAGGAGATATATAGAAAGGGAACAAATAAATAATGTGTGTGTGTGTGTGTGTGTGTGTGTTTCCTGTAAGCATCTGTTTCCAGTTGCAGTGATGGGGTCCTGGGATCTGCCAATAAAGATGGGCTTTGACAGGTTGGTCAGCCCATGGGTTTCTGGGTTCTCCCCTCTCTGGACCCCTGAGGCAGTGTTCTTTAGACATTGCCATTTCTGGACTTCACTGCAAGTATGTGGTTGGCCATTTGAATGGGAGTTATAAAATGTCACGATGTTCTCCAGCATTCTGTTCTTTCACTATTTTGACAATCTGATGGATGCCCTGGCATTAACTAGGAAGAGGACAATATTATCCCGCCTGAATAACTAATCTCCTAAGAAGTACAAAGTTAAAGGATCTTGGTGCACATGAATCTTATTAAATGTGCTTATAAAATATGTTCTATCCAAATAAGCTTAGCAGCCCCTAAAATAGCCTTTTCTGATCCGTGTCTGGAACTTTGGTATGCTTCACAGATCTCTAAGCCAAAATTGTTTAGTGAAGAGATGACAGTATTCTCTGTGTATGGGAAAATGGGAAGCGTTGATGTTAAGTACTCTATTGACTAAGTGCACTCCTTCTCTCCATCTTAGGGGCGACCGGGACCAATTGGAATTCAAGGTCCAACAGGTCCTCAAGGATTTGCTGGCCCTAGTGGTTTATCAGGGTTGAAAGGAGAAAGGGGCTCCCCAGGTCCCCTGGGACCATATGGACCAAAAGGAGATAAGGTAAAAACACCAGAGTTTGATTTTTCTTTGACTGATGAACCATAGGTATGAAGTTGAAAAGTTCTAAATCTCAGTTCTGTTCGTTTATGGAAATAATACTAATCCTGAGTACCTTGGTGCCAGGCTATAGACTTTAATAAGAGACAGGCTGTGATATGCTGCTAATAGATCAACCTATTTCCAGAGAGACTTCTATGGCAAGCAAGCCATAAAGTGCATGTATTGGCTACTTGCTAGACACGTGAGCTTGCTGGGGTGGGAATTCATGTGGGTTTGGAGTGGGCATGGGTCAGAAGTTCAATCAGATGGGCAATAGAGGTCAGGAATCCAAGCAAGGAGACTGGGAAGCAAGATGTCGGAATGCTTGGAAGCAATCTGGGCTACAAATGTAGGGAAAGAGATGCAAGAAAGGAGATTGATCATGTTGTGGTAGCTGGCTAAGTTTAGCAACTTAGTTTATGTTCCCTTCAGATTTTAATCACCTCCTTTTTGCCCCATTGGTAAGGGAGGGATTCCCAACCTAGGGTTCTGAGGATGGCAGAAGACATGACACCTTATACTGGACAGAAAACATTGACAGCAGGTTTATTACTCACATATGCTCACAGCGCAGGGTGAAAGGACACCACACACCACACAGGGCCACACGGGGGAGGCAGACTTTGTGGTGGCAAAAGGGTGAGGTGCCCCTTGGCTCCTGAGGGAGGCTTGTTTGAATAATACAGTGGGTCATCAAGGAACTGAAACCAGACTCAGGGATAAGCAGGAACTGTACCTGCTCTGTTTGATAAGGAGGGCCATTTGCCTAGGAGACCTCATCTAGGGGAGCAGAGTGATGGGGAACATGTGGTTAGGCCTTTTGAGGCCCTCCACCCCAGTTTTCCCAGTTTCAAAGCAACATGTCATACTGAGCCATCATTTTAGGTTTTGCACCACATTGCTTAAGATAAAAACTGGTCTCAGAACACAGACATGTTTAAGACCTTAGGTAGAGGCAAGGTGACACAATGTGGAGAGTGAGGTATAAAACACTTCTAAAAACTTAGGTCACGAGGGGTGCCTGGGTGGCTTGGTCGGCTAAGCGTCCGACTTCGGCTCAGGTCATGATCTCACAGTCCGTGAGTTTGAGCCCCGCATCGAGCTCTGTGCTGACAGCTCAGAGCCTGGAGCCTGTTTCAGATTCTGTGTCTCCCTCTCTCTCTGACCCTCCCCCATTCATGCTCTGTCTCTCTCTGTCTCAAAAATAAATAAACGTTAAAAAAATTTTTTTAAAAACTTAGGTCACGAATCACATGAACAAATGCACCAAATCTAATGGACATCAGTTGGATTGTCTCTTACATTCCTCTTCCTACTCCTTTTATTCTAGGGTCCCATGGGAGTTCCTGGCTTTCTTGGCATCAATGGGATTCTGGTGAGTGTGTCCACAGAGGTATTTTTTTTTATTACCACTTCTAGGTTGTGCTTCAGAGGTCAAACATCTTAGCCTTAGCAACATCCTGTGGCATGCAAGCATTCTCTGGGTCAAGTGTTGAGATGCACGTGATAAGGTTTGAAGAGAGGTGGTCACACACACTTTCCCTGGGATTTAGTTACAGGTAGCACTAAATCAGATGGTTGGGACAGGTGCAGGCATAAGAAACCATCAATACCTTAGCCAAAATGGGTTAGGTTTCATGAGCTGAGGGGAGCTTTAATTAGGGATGAGGGACTGGTTCTGAAGTGCGGAGACAGTGCCGCATTCAGAGCACATACGTACTCATTATAAGAAAATTATGAAGACATGTGATATTAGATAGAAAAATACTTAGAGATATCTTGATACATTTCGTTCCAGTAATTTGTTCTCTTCCACCTTACCTCATTGCAGAGTGAATTTCCCTTTAGTTTTTACAAAGCGACCATTCCAAAGATCACTTGCAGGCAGCCCCTTCCCTTTATCCCGAAACCTGGTTTTGCTGGAGATGAGTGAGGAATCTGGAGCTCACAGATGTCTCCTTTTCTCATTACATCCAGTCCAACCCCTTAGGTTCTCGATTTTCACGCTGTATCCCTACTTATCTCACCACTGGAGAATCCATGATAAATAACATTTCGCCAGCCTTGAAAATACAGTATTCGCAACTTGGCTTCTATCAATTTTTAGTTATGTCTTTTGGCACATCTCTATATACTACATCTTTAGCCTGAGCTGTGCTTTTCTATAGCAGAGCTCTTCAATCTTGTTTAAGAGAAGACCCAAATGTTGTGTGGAAGCTCAGAGTACAGATCAGGAAGAAATAGAACTTCTTCATTTCAGGGACATGTTAGAGCCTGCTTTTATCCTTTCAGCCTTGAAGGGGTTCTTCTGAGCCATATCTAAGCACAGTTTGGCAAATCCTAGACTTTAACAGCTTTTTGCGTGATACTGCATAACCATCTAGTATCAAGGAAGGGGTCTTAAATCTCTTTGTGACAATCTCTAGGTATTTCTTGGGTGCCGGCTAGGTGCTATGACTCTACTATGGGGATACAGAAAAAACTTATGGATCTACACTCAAAGACATTATCATTTGACCCATTTTCTTCCAAGATCTAGCATACATTTGGAGTTGGAGGACAGAAGTCTTGCTTCCTTGTATTTGTTCTATGTATCAACAAATAAGCCATCAGAATTTTGCATTTTATTCAATTGCAGACTCTGAAAAATGCCCAGAAATGGGCCAGCGGGCAAATAAGAGGATGGGGTTGGCTGTCCTTTTATAACATCCTCTGGCATTTTATCCTGACTGTGTTCCCATCTGCGCTTTATCCAGAGCCTCCACTCAGACTGTGTATCTTCTGGGAGCCACTAGGTGAGGAAAACTAGAAAGCTGGAGATCACCTCTTGCATTCCTCCTGCGGAGCTGGCTTCCACTGGAGATGAGTGGGGGATTTGAAGCTTGCAGCAGTACTATGCCCTTCCTCCTGTAGTCTCTTTCTAATGGGGGGCTGGAAGGAAGTGAATCCTGTGACGCAAAGGCTGATTCCAATTCTGGACTAGAACATGCCCTAGGGTCCAGCTGGACACTTCTGCCTCCAACTTGTGGCCAAGAGAGCCATAGAATTTGCAGGGATTGATCATTTCTCGTTGGGGCTTCATTGCTTGGGAGAATGAGTTACAGGTGTCCAGATTCCTCCAAATTAATGTGCCACTCCCAATAGAAGTCCCCACTCACTCGGCCCTTCCCTTGACCAAAGGCTCTATGTGTTTTCTTTTGACTGATTGCATTACTTTCAGGCTCCAAGCCTCTCTCACTCCATGAAATGATTTTTTCCTTGTTCCTTCCCTCTCTTCCATCTATTCGAGATGTATTTACTGAGCATCTTCTGTCCACTGCCTACCTCTCCCTTCCATCTCTAGTGTCTTAGGAGTCCTTGGTGTCTGTTCCATACACCCTAGCTCCTTATTACATATGGCCCACAGTATTTATTATTTGTCTCGTGTAATGGTCTTATCTAGCTTTCTTGAAAGCACAGAATAGGTCTTCTGCTCCACTCAGAAGCCTCAGAGACCCCAGGGCTGAATTAACCATGTACTAAGAACACTAGGAACACCAGAGGGGTGGCTGGGTGGCTCAGTCAGTTAAGTGTCTGGCTGACAGCTCAGAGACTGGAGCCTGCTTCAGATTCGTGTCTCGGTCTCTCTTTCTGCTCTTCCCCTGCTCTCTCTCTCTCTCTCTCTGTCTCTCTCTCTCTCAAAAATAAATAAACATTAAAAACATAAAAAAAAGAAATACTTGGGGGACTGATTCCAACTTCTAGTGCCTACAAAAGCAACAGTTCTCAGACTGGCAGGACTCCCACAGACACAGGAAAACACAGACACCCTTGGCCTAGTCAGACTAATTATTTTGCTCTACTTTTGGCAGCTGAAACCAACAGCTTCCCCAACACATCTTACTAAACTGGATTACTGCACAAATCTGATTCCCCTGTAACATACGTGTCACTGGTTTTAGTCTCCAAACTCTGTTTTTGCGTCATGTAGATAGTTTCAACATAAGTGAGCAAGTATTCATTGTATGATCATCCAAGTCTGTGCATCAAAGGCCACAGCAATCAGTCAGGGGAATGAACAAACATGGGGTGCCTGGGTGGTTCAGTCGGTTAAGCATCCGACTTCAGCTCAGGTCACGATCTCGCGGTATGTGAGTTCGAGCCCCGCGTCGGACTCTGTGCTGACAGCTCAGAGCCTGGAGCCTGTTTCAGATTCTTTGTCTCCCTCTCTCTAAACCTCCCCCATTCATGCTCTGTCTCTCTCTGTCTCAAAAATAAATAAGCGTTAAAAGACATTTTAAAGATATTCAACATTAGCACAACATAGACCAGGGGTGGTTTTTTATAATATTACAGCTGTAAGTTGGGGTTGTTGGCACCCACAAGAAATGTATGTTTATCAAATATTTTCAGTTCTTGGGGCACCTCTGTGGCTCCGTTGATTAAGCCTCCAACTCTTGATTTTGGCTCAGGTCATGATCTTATGGTTCATGGGTTCAAGCCCCACATTGGGCTCTGTGCTAACAGCATGGAACCTGATTGGGATTCTCTCTCTCCCTCTCTCCCTGCCCCTCTCCTGCTCACTCTCTCTCTGTATCTCAAAAATAAATAAATAAACATCAAATGTTTTAATTTCAAATAAGTCTGGAGCAGAAATTTTCAAGTTGTCCTTTGCAATTTATGTTTAGCTTTTCTCATGAAGTTAATCTCAAACATTTTCCTTCCTAAAGACTAGTAAATGAATATACCAGATTTATACCTTCAAAGTGAACACATACTCAACAAATGGAAATTTTCCCTTTGAAGTCTGGGCTCTGAGGAACATGGCTTTTCTGGATTACAGTGCATCTTCTTATTCTGTGCATTCAGTCCCTTGCGTTTATATAGAAACATGGTTTCCTCCCTCAAAAAGCTACATTCTTTTAGAGAGCTGGCACACATGTATATAAAAGCATTAACTAACACTAGAAAAGGCAAAGTGCCATAAATGCTGTGGTTCTACTGAGAATTGAAAAGTGATTGTGTATTTCATTTTAATGTTGGCAACAACTCTATGAGGTAGTATTATTCATCTCCATTTCACAGATTGTGAAACTGAGACTCAAGCTGGGGAGTGGCAAAGTTGGGATTGGAACACAAACTCAAAATTCAAAACTGACTCAAAACATTCTTTAGCTGTCATCTCATGGTATCACCTGGACAGAAAGGGGCTGACAGGTCAAAGTCAAATGTCAGAGGTGAATTCCAGAGAATTTAGCTAAGGTAGGAAAGAGTGAGCAAGTACTCCTGGAATCCTGCAGGTGGAAGATACTAGGAATTCAGGCAAGAAAACTACAGGAATATTGGAACCCCAGTAAAAATACTGTGGATACCAAGGGATAAGAAGCCAGGCAAAGGTTTTGGTGTCAAACAGAACCAAGGCCCCAGGAGTAAAACTGGTCCCCAATACTGATCCAGCCTCTGTCTTGCCTTAACTCATTCCTGTTACCCAGCTGAGAGATAACCTCTAGCAAGTTGGGATGGGACATTTTTTTTTCTTCAAATTTTTTATTTAATTTGTTCTTAGTTAACATATAGTGTAATATTGTTTTGGGGAGTAGAATTTAGTGATTCATCATTTACCTATAGCACCCAATGCTCAACATGACAAGTGCCCTCCTTAATATCCATCACTCATTTAGTCCCTCCCCCCTGAGCCTCCCTCCATCAACTCTCAGTTTGTTCTCTATCATACAGAGTCTCTTATGGTTTGTTTCCCTTTCTTTTTTTTTTCCCTCCTTCCCACATTTGTTTTGCTCCTTAAATTCCACATGAGTGAAATATATGTTATTTATCCTTCTCTAACTGACTTATTTCACTTAGCATAATACATTCTAGTTCCATCCACATTGTTGCAAATGGCAAGATTTCATTCTTTTTGATGGCTGAGTAATATTCCATTATATACCCCATATTCTTTATCCACTCATAAGTCGATGGACATTTGGGTTCTTTCCATAGTTTGGCTGTTGTTGACAATGCAAAGGGGCACATGTACCCCTTTGAATCTGTATTATCTTTATCCTTTAGATAAATACCTAGTAGTGCAGTTGCTGAATCGTAGGGTAGTTCTATTTTTAACTTTTTGAGGAACCTCCATACTGTTCTCCAGAGTGGCTGCGCCAGTTTGAATTCTGGCTGGGACATTTTAAAGTGGTGATCAGGATTGTAGGAAGAAATAGACAATCCACCTGAAAGGGTTGATTGAAGAGAGTTGCATGAAGGGATGTAGACATGATTCAGGGGAACAACAATGGATTGTAAAGTAACTAATATCACTTTTGCCACCCCTTGGCCCAAGGGGGAAAGAAAGAATGGTGATACTAAGAACCCTCTCAGGCCTGGACCCATGGAATACTGGCTGCTCAACAACAGCCAAGACTTGTAGAGAAATGTGGCCATTTCCAAAAATATGGCCAGGGAGGGAATGGGGGAAATAAATTACCTGTGCTCTTTCTCTTCCTGTTCTTTGACCTTCTGCTTGTGTCGCCCAGTGGCCAAATAAATACAACTGGGAGACAGAGGGCAAGGGAGTCTAGGTGGTACTGTTCATAAAGGTCAGCTTCCCAAGGCACAGATCTGGGGAAGGTGGAGTGTAGATCTTCAGGGCAAATAAGAATATCCATTTCATTTGGTAATAAAATGATGACTTAGTAAGCTGTCTCAGTTTCCCCAGTGCAGCTAAAAATCATCACCTGAGTCTGGGCAGGCACAGATTACAGCAAGTTTATTGCAAAGATAAATTTATTGCCCATTCTTCTGTTCTTAGCATTCTATGAATCCAGAAGTCTAGACTCATATTTTTGTATCAACAGATGGTCTATCTCTGACAACTATAATAACAATGAAAATGCATCCAAATTCTGTGGGGTATTTTTTCAATAAGAATTTGACAAAAGCTCATTTCCTCTAATAATTTGAAAAGTTGATTTTTTTAATACATGGCATGTTTTTGTCAAATTATTAAATATACACACTTTGTGTTAAAAAGTGCATGTGGGAGGGTAGGAGTCTACCTTTTATTGACCCATCTAGATTTCTGTTGTTTCCGATCATCTCTTTGCTCCACCCAGCACACAATCCACTTTTGATAGATTCAAAAAGATAGATTCTCTACAAAAGCAGACTCTATGCACCATGGAAGCTCCACTCTAGAAAATTATTGAATTCTGATCAATTATGTGATTGCTAATTCCCCAAAAACAGCCCCAGTAGCAAGCATGGAGAAGAGGAGACAGATCCCTAACTGGAGCAATAACCTGATGTATGATAATGACAAAATAAGATTGGAAGTGTACTTCTTCAGAGACTTGCTTATTTTTTTTAGCAACCATATAGAATTTGTTTGTTTATTTATTTATTTATTTATTTATTTATTTATTTATTTATTTTTAATATGTGAAATTTATTGTCAAATTGGTTTCCATACAACGCCCAGTGCTATTCCCAAAACATGCCCTCTTCAATGCCCATCACTTACCCTTCCCTCCCTTCCACCCCCCCATAAACCCTCAGTTTGTTCTCAGTTTATAAGAGTCTCTTATGCTTTGGCTCTCTCCCACTCTAACCTCAATTTTTTTCCTTCCCCTCCCCCATGGGTTTCTGTTAAGTTTCTCAGAATCCACATAAGAGTGAAAACATATGGTATCTGTCTTTCTCTGTATGGCTTATTTAACTTAGCATCACACTCTCCAGTTCCATCCACGTTGCTACAAAAGGCCATATTTCATTCTTTCTCATTGCCACGTGTACTCCATTGTGTATATAAACCACAATTTCTTTATCCATTCATCAGTTGATGGACATTTAGGCTTTTTCCACAATTTGGCTATTGTTGACAGTGCTGCTATAAACATTGGGGTACAAGTGCCCCTATGCATCAATACTCCTGTATCCGTTGGGTAAATTCCTAGCAGTGCTACTGCTGAGTCATAGGGTAGGTCTATTTTTAATTTTTTGAAGAACCTCCACACTGTTTTCCAGAGTGGCTGCACCAATTTGCATTCCCACCAACAGTGCAAGAGGGTTCCCGTTTCTCCACATCCTCTCCATCATCTGTAGTCTCCTGATTTGTTCATTTTGGCCACTCTGACTGGCGTGAGGTGATATCTGAGTGTGGTTTTGATTTGTATTTCTCTGATGAGGAGCGACATTGAGCATCTTTTCATGTGCCTGTTGGCCATCCGGATGTCTTCTTTAGAGAAGTGTCTATTCATGTTTTCTGCCCATTTCTTCACTGGGTTATTTGTTTTTCGGGTGTGGAGTTTGGTGAGCTCTTTATAGATTTTGGATACTAGCCCTTTGTCTGATATGTCATTTGCAAATATCTTTTCCCATTCCGTTGGTTGCCTTTTAGTTTTGTTGGTTGTTTCCTTTGCTGTGCAGAAGCTTTTTATCTTCATAAGGTCCCAGTAATTCATTTTTGCTTTTATTTACCTTGCCTTTGGAGATGTGTCGAGTAAGACATTGCTATGGCTGAGGTCAGAGAGGATTTTTCCTGCTTTCTCCTCTAGGGTTTTGATGGTTTCCTGTCTCACATTCAGGTCCTTTATCCATTTTGAGTTTATTTTTGTGAATGGTTTAAGAAAATGGTCTAGTTTCATTCTTCTGCATGTTGCTGTCCAGTTCTCCCAGCACCATTTGTTAAAGAGACTGTTTTTTTTTTCCATTGGATATTCTTTCCTGATTTGTCAAAGATTAGTTGGCCATACGTTTTTGGGTCTAGTTCTGGGGTTTCTATTCTATTCCATTGGTCTATGTGTCTGTTTATGTGCCAATACCATGCTGTCTTGATGATTACAGCTTTGTAGTAGAGGCTAAAGTCTGGGATTGCAATGCCTCCTGCTTTGGTCTTCTTCTTCAAAATTACTTTGGCTATTCGGGGCCTTTTGTGGTTCCATATGAATTTTAGGATTGCTTGTTCTAGTTTTGAGAAGAATGCTGGTGCAATTTTGATTGGGATTGCATTGAATGTGTAGATAGCTTTGGGCAGTATTGACATTTTAACAATATTTATTCTTCCAACCCATGAGCACAGAATGTTTTTCCATTTCTTTATATCTTCTTCAATTTCCTTCATAAGCTTTCTATAGTTTTCAGCATACAGATCTTTTACATCTTTGGTTAGATTTATTCCTAGGTATTTTATGCTTCTTGGTGCCATTGTGAATGGGATCAGTTTCTTTATTTGTCTTTCTGTTGCTTCATTATCAGTGTGTAAGAATGCAACTGATTTCTGTACATTGATTTTGTATCCTGCAACTTTTCTGAATGCATGTATCAGTTCTAGCAGACTTTTGGTGGAGTCTATCGGGTTCTCCATGTATATTATCATGTCATCCACAAATAGTGAAAGCTTGACGTCATCTTGCCAATTTGGATGCCTTTGATTTCCTTTTGTTGTCTGATTGCTGATGCTAGAACTTCCAACACTATGTTAAACAACAGCGGTGAGAGTGGACATCCCTGTCGTGTTCCAGATCTCAGGGGGAAAGGTCTCAGTTTTTCCCCATTGAGGATGATATTAGCTGTAGGCTTTTCATAAATGGCTTTGATGATGTTTAACTATGTTCCTTCTATCCCGACTTTCTCGAGGGTTTTTATTTAAAAAAAGGATGCTGAATTTTGTCAAATGCTTTTTCTGCATCGATTGACATGATCATATGGTTCTTATCTTTTCTTTTATTAATGGGATGTATCACGTCGATTGATTTGCGAATGTTGAACTAGCCCTGCATCCCAGGAATGAATCCCACTTGATCATGGTGAATAATTCTTTTTATAAGCTGTTGAATTTGATTTGCTAGTATCTTATTGAGAATTTTTGCATCCATATTCATCAAGGATATTGGCTTGTAGTTCTCTGTTTTTACTGGGTCTCTGTCTGGTTTAGGAATTAAGTAATACTGGCTTCATAGAGTGAGTCTGGAAGTTTTCCTTTCCTTTCTATTTTTTGGAATAGCTTGAGAATGATAGGTATTATCTCTGCTTTAAACGTCTGGTAGAACTCCCCTGGGAAGCCATCTGGTCCTGGACTCTTATTTGTTGGGAGATTTTTGATAACTGATTCAATTTCTTCGCTGGTTATTGGTTTGTTCAAGCTTTCTATTTCCTCCTGTTTGAGTTTTGGAAGTGTGTGGGCGTTTAGGAATTTGTCCATTTCTTCAAGGCTGTCCAGTTTGTTGGCATATAATTTTTCATAGTATTCCCTGGTAATTGCTTGTATTTCTGAGTTATTGGTTGTAATAATTCCATTTTCATTCATGATTTTATCTATTTGGGTCATCTCCCTTTTCTTTTTGAGAAGCCTGGCTAGAGGTTTATCAATTTTGTTTATTTCTTCAAAAAACCAACTCTTGGTTTCATTGATCTCCTCTACAGTTTTTTTTAGATTCTATATTGTTTATTTCTGCTCTGATCTTTATTATTTGTCTTCTTCTGCTGGGTTTAGGGTGTCTTTGCTGCTCTGCTTCTATTTCCTTTAGGTGTGCTGTTAGATTTTGTATTTGGGATTTTTCTTGTTTCTTGAGATAGGCCTGGATTGCAATGTATTTTCCTCTCAGGACTGCCTTCGCTGCATCCCAAAGTGTTTGGATTGTTGTATTTTCATTTTCGTTTGTTTCCATATATTTTTAAATTTCTTCTCTAATTGCCTGGATGACCCATTCATTCTTTAGTAGGGTGTTCTTTAACCTCCATGCTTTTGGAGGTTTTCCAGACTTTTTCCTGTGTTTGATTTCAAGCTTCATCGCATTGTAGTCCAAAAGTATGCATGGTATGATCTCAATTCTTGTATACTTATGAAGGGCTATTTTGTGACCCAGTACGTGATCTATCTTGGAGAAGGTTCCATGTGCACTCAAGAAGAAAGTATATTCTGTTGCTTTGGGATGCAGAGTTCTAAATATATCTGTCAAGTCCATCTGATCCAATGTATCATTCAGGGCCCTTGTTTCTTTATTGACCATGTGTCTAGATGATCTATCCATTTTTGTAAGTGGGTTATTAAAGTCCCCTGCAATTACCACATTCTTATCAATAAGGTTGCTTATGTTTGTGAGTAATTGTTTTATATATTTTGGGGCCTCCATATTCGGTGCATAGATATTTATAATTGTTAGTTCTTTTTGATGGATAGACCCTGTAATTATTATATAATGTCCTTCTTTATCTCTTGTTACAGCCTTTAATTTAAAGTCTAGTTTGTGTGATATAAGTATGGCTACTCCAGCTCTCTTTTGATTTCCAGTAGCATGATAAATAGTTCTCCATCCCCTCACTTTCAATCTGAAAGTGTCCTCAGGTCTAAAATGAGTCTCTTGTAGACAGCAAATAGATGGGTCTTGTTTTTTTATTCATTCTGATACCCTATGTCTTTTGGTTGGCGCATTTAGTCCATTTACGTTCAGTATTATTATAGAAAGATATGGGTTTAGAGTCATTGTGATGTCTGTAGGTTTCATGCTTGTAGCGATGTCTCTGGTACTTTGTCTCACAGGATCCCCCTTAGGATCTCTTGTAGGGCTGGTTTAATGGTGACGAATTCCTTCAGTTTTTGTTTGGGAAGACCTTTATCTCTCTGTCTATTCTAAATGACAGACTTGCTGGATAGAGGATTCTTGGCTGCATATTTTTTCGTTCATCACATTGAAGATTTCCTGCCATTCCTTTCTGGCCTGCCAAGTTTCAGAAGAGAGATCCGTCACGAGTCTTATCGGTCTCCCTTTATATGTTAGAGCACATTTATCCCTAGCTGCTTTCATAATTTTCTCTTTATCCTTGTAGTTTGCCAGTTTGCCAGACTATGATATGTCGTGCAGAAGATCGATTCAAGTTACATCTGAAGGAAGTTCTCTGTGCCTCTTGGATTTCAATGCCTTTTTCCTTCCCCAGATCCAAGAAGTTCTCAGCTATTATTTCTTTACGTACACCTTCAGCACCTTTCCCTCTGTCTTCCTCCTCTGGAATACCAATTATGCATAGATTATTTCTCTTTAGTGCATCACTTAGTTCTCTCATTTTCCCCTCATACTCCTGGATTTTTTTTATTTCTTTTTCTCAGCTTCCTCTTTTTCCATAATTTTATCTTCTAGTTCACCTATTCTCTCCTCTGCCTCTTCAATCCGAGCTGTGGTCATCTCCATTTTATTTTGCAGCTCATTAATAGCATTTTTTAGCTCCTCCTGGCTGTTCCTTAGTCCCTTGATGTCTGTAGCAGTAGATTCTCTGCTGTCTTTTATACTGTTTTCAAGTCCAGCGATTAATTTTATGACTATTAATCTAAATTCACTTTCTGTTATATTGTTTAAATCGTTTTTGATCAGTTTGTTAGCTGTCCTGGCGGTTTTTTTGAGGGGAATTCTTCGGTTTTGTTATTTCGGGTAGTCCCTGGAGTGGTGCGGAACTGCGGGGCACTTCCCCTGTGCTGTCTTGAGTAACTTGTGTTGGTGAGCGGGGCCGCAGTCAGACCTGATGTCTGCCCCCAGCCCACCCTGGGTCTACAGTCAGACTGGTGTGCACCTTCTCTTCCCCTCTCCTAGGGGCGGGATTCACTGTGGGGTGGCATGGCCCGTCTGGGCTACTTGCACACTGCCAGGCTTGTGGTATTAAGGATCTGGCATATTAGCTGGGGTGGATCGGCAAGGTGCACAGGGGCGGGAGGGGCAGGCTCAGCTCGCTTTTCCTTTGGAGATCCGCTTCAGGAGGGGCCCTGCAGCACCGGAAGTGAGTCAGATCCCCCAGAGGGATGGATCCGCAAAAGCACAGTCTTGGGTGTGTGTGCAGTGCAAGCAAGTTCCCTGGCAGGAACTGGTTCCCTTTGGGATTTTGGCTGGGGGATGGGCGAGGGAGATGGCGCTGGCAAGTGCCTTTGTTCCCCACCATGCTGCGCTCTGTCGTCTGGGGCTCAACAACTCTCCCTCCCATTGTCCTCCAGCCCTCCTGCTCTCCGAGCACATCTGTTAGCTTACAACCTTCCAGATGTTAAGTCCCGCTTGCTGTCGGAACACACTCCCTCCGGCCCCTCCACTTTTGCCAGCCAGACTCGGGGGCTCTGCTTGGCCAGCCGGCTGCCCCTGCGCCCCGGCTCCCTCCTGCCAGTCCGTGGAGCATGCACTGCCTCTCCGCCCTTCCTACCCTCTTCCGTGGGCCTCTTGTCTATGATTGGCTCCGGAGAATCTGTTCTGCTAGTCTTCTGGCGATTTTCTGGGTTATTTAGGCAGGTGTGGGTGGAATCTAAGTGACTTGCAGGACGCGGTGAGCCCAGCGTCCTCCTACGCTGCCATCTTCCAAGAAGCCTCTGAGACTTACTTATTTTTCATCAATTAGCTTTTAAGAGAGATGGTGTCGTGGAAACTGCTTCTACTCTTTTGACCAAAAGTCAGCATCATTTCCTAGGCAGAGACATATAAAAGCCCCAGGCTTTTCCAATACAGAAAGCCATGCCAAGCTCCCCAGGCTCCAGTCTGTTCTGAGGAGTCCCAAGGCCTGGCATGATTCCCTGATGGTAGCACTTCAGCTGCCAACCAGCTGAGCCCCATATTAGTACATCTTTGTACCCAGGAAAGATGAAGTTGTAGCATCCTGAGTCTCATCTCTTCAGGCTTGATTTCTTTAGTTTCAACATGGGTCCCATTAGAGCATGGATCCTTTGGGGAGGGGTAACACTGAGCTACATATACCTGAGTGTAAAGAAAAGCTATGAGAGTGTAGCTCTCACAGAGCTAAAGGAGTGGACAAGGAGCCAGAGTTTGGCAGCATACTTGGTTTCTCTTACTGTGGAGCTTGTCAGAGTAGCTAAGAGTCCTGTGGCTGACTTGATCCCTTCTTTTCTCTTTGAACAGGGACACCCAGGACAGCCAGGGCCCAGAGGCCCACCTGGCCTGGATGGCTGTAATGGAACTCAAGGAGATGTTGGATATCCAGGCCCCGATGGCTATCCTGGGCTTCTTGGACCACCCGTACGTTGCCAGATCTTTGCACATTATTTCAAATGGCTTTCTTTGCCTCCAAGCGTGCCCCTTTTCTGCTTTTATGGAGATGTCATTAAGCATCTGTAGGGCAACCACTGCAACCCCTTGTTCAATGCAGGAGTCTATGCTGGCAGCACAACATTAAAAAGTGTAAAGAAGAATATCAGTTGCAGGAGGTGTACACATGCTCCACTACTTAGAGGTTTTTTTTTTTTAATTATCCTTTTAGAGTTGGCAAGATTGCAAAAAGACTGTAGTAAATTTCAGAGCAAAGTACACACTTGGGCTATTTGACATGTTCCCACATCACGTACTTGGAGGGCTTACATGGGATCATGGAAGCTCTAATAATGACCCAAAGGGTTTGGCAAGCTTGGTCTAGACCAGTGATTCTTAACCAGGGGTGATTCCCCACACCAAGGGGCATTTTCCAGTTATTATTGGCATTTTTGGTTGTCACAACTGGGAGCATTCTACTAGCACAGGGAAGCTACCCCCAACATCAAGGAATCATCTGTCACAGTGAATAGTGATAAATAATTGAGAAATTCTACACTACACTGACACAGTTTTACCCCTTCGCCCCACACTCTCATAACCCTTCATTCTGGGATTGATATGGCATTCATTACATCCTGAGGTCACCACTTTTGTTTAATTTTATTCATAAGATAGAGCTCAATTTTTGGATCTAAATGATCTCTAATAGGTGCCATGCCCTTGTAAAGCTACTTTTATAAGTGACTGGAAAGAGAAAAATAACACATTCAAGCCCACCATCAACCTTACTTGAAATAATCTAAGCAACCAAGGGTACTGATGTGATATATCTAGCTAGAAATCATGCTATTAGACAGATTCCATAGCTACATGAATTCATTGGCATTTTTTTCAGTGTGTCTTATTCCAATGCTATCTCATGTATTTTTTTGTTATTAAATTATAATTGATGTATAATATTATATTAGTTTCAAGTGTACAACATAATGACTTGATATTTGTACACATAACAAAATGATCACTACAGTAAGTCTAGTTACCAGCTGTCACCATACAGAGTGACAATTTTTTTTTCTTATGATGAGAACCTTCAAGGTCTACTTTCTCAGCAACTTTAAGGTATGCAGTAAAATATTATTTACTATAGGAGCACCTGGTGCAACATGAGACTCTTGATCTTGGGGTTGTAAGTTCAAGCCCCACATTGGATGTAGAGATTACTTAAAAATAAAATCTTTAGGGGCACCTGGCTGGCTCAGTTGGTTAAGCATCCAACTCTTGATTTTGGCTCAGGTCATGATCTCATTGTTCATGAGACTGAGCCCTGTGTTGGGCTCTGTGCTGAGAGTGCAGAGCCTGCTTGGGATTCTCTCTCTTCCTCTCTCTCTGCCCATTCCCCACTTGCGCACATACTCTCTTTCTCAAAATAAATAAATATACTCTTAAAATAATAATAAAATAAAATGTTTTTAAAAATTATTTACTATAGGCACCATGCTGTACATGACATCCCCATGACTTACTTATTTTGTAACTGGAAGTTTGTATCTATTGATCCCCTTCACCCATTTTGCCTATCCCCTTACCAATCTCCCCTCTGCAACCACCAATCTGTTCTCTGTATCTGAGATTTGTTTTGTTTTGTTTGTTTTGTTTTTGTTTTTGATTCTACAAATAAGTGAAATCATATGGTATTTGTCTTTCTCTGTCTGACTTATTTCACTTAGCATAATATCCTCAAGGTCCATCCATGTTGTTACAAATGGCAAAAATTCATTCTTTTATAGCTGAATAGTATTCCAGTGTGTGTGTGTGTGTGTGTGTGTGTGTGTCACATCTTCTTTATCCCTTCATCCATTGTTGGACACTTAGGTTATTTCCATACCTGGGTATTTATACCAAGAAAACAAAAACACTAATTCAAAAAGGTATATGCACCCAATTTTCATTGAAGCATTATGTAACTAGCATTTTATTGGAAAAGCAGCACCATTGCCTTCAGTGACCAAGTTGTGGGTGTGGGTATACATGTAAGAAAGTGAGATAGACAAAGCACAAGCCTCAGATTGGCATAAAGGACCTTGACATCTAAAGACCAAACCAATATGTTGTGGGGGTGGGGAATGGAGAAAGATGTATTACCAACATAGTACCAGCTGTTTGAGTCACAAAGGCCTCCAAACACTGCCATGGCAACAGAAGAGAACAAATCACATCTGTGTTAAGAGAATCGAAATCCAGCAAAGTAAGTAAATGTTGCCCCCAAGAGGGAGAAAAGAAATATTTAGATAATAAACATCCCCTGACAGCCAAAAGGGCAAGGTTAAAACCTAACCCTGTCCCTAAGCTTCCCCTTAAGCCTAAATAGGAACTTGGGCTTATATTTTACTAAGCTGAACCTTAATAACCATGCTGAAACTCCAGTGGCTATTCTTTCAAGCTTCTTTGATAAAAGTAGTTTCCATAAGAATAAGGGGAACAGGAAATGTTAGGAAGGAAGCTGGTTTGTTTTTCTGAGACCATTTGTTTTCTAACATACCTATGATCCTTGAGCTCAAGGGATCCATAATTCAGGCAATTCTTCAGTCCGCAGAGCTTAGTCCTACTCCCAATACTAACTGGGAAGTCCCCTGACTTCCCCTTAGCTATAAGGATATTGATTTTCCCCAGGAGGGCAACATTTAGCAGACATTAGCCAGCATCTGCCAGTGAGACAGTAAAAAGCCTGGTTGACAGACAGGTTGGGTATACTTTGAACTGTTTTCCATGTTAATAGTGAGGCACACCAGACTCTTAGATGGGTGTTGAAGCTGAGGTCTTATGGTAGAAACACAGGATAGAGATGATTTTGTAGAGATCTCTTAAACCAGAGGTTTGCAAACTGGCCCATGTGACCCTTGGCCTGTGGCTTGGTTTTACAGTTTTAAAAGTGTGTGCAGAAAAAAGAGAAGAAGCGTATAAGGCAGAGCCCAGATACAGCCCACACAGTCCAAATTACTTACTCTCTGGCTCTTTACAGAAGTTCTTCAACCCCTGTCCTAGACAAAGGCCCTGTCAGAGACAAATCTATGAGGGGTGGAGCAGATGAGCTATAAGCTTATGAATGACATGCGCATTATATGTGGACGTTCAGATCAGTGTTCTGAAGAGAGTCAAAGTGTCTTACTTTCTAATCCCTTTATAGACTTCGGACTCAGGATTTGGGGAAGCAGGTATACAGCTTTGAGACACAACACCTGTTTTGGGGATGCACTTTTTGTCCCTTAGCACAGCCATAGAATAAACCACATAATTTTACACTCTTGCCGTTGAGTCCCCTAGGTGATCAGGTCATATCGTTAACAAAGCTGTGTGTGTTTGTGTGCATTTCCTCACAAGTTTTTCTTATTTTACTCAGGGGCTTCCTGGCCAGAAAGGCTCTAAAGGTGAACCTGTCCTTGCCCAAAGTAGTTTCAAAGGAATAAAGGTAAGAGCCTCTAAGGCAGACCGCTAACTAGGCTGGCTATAAGCTGAGCTTCCTGGGATTGGGCCCCACCTCCAATAAAAACATTTCTAGAACTAGCATCTGTGTCTCTAAGGAGCAGATCAAGCTAGATTTAAAAGGGATCTGTAGCTTTTTGTGGTGGAAACACTGACAGAAATGTTTGCAACCATACCGTCAAAGAGATTTGCTTTGTAAGATCTAGACCAAAAATAGGAGACAGATCAGCAAACAAATGGTTTGCATGGGTATCATTTTCTTTGACAAGCCAAGACATTTCCTGGAGACAGATACTTTTTGTCTACTCTGCAATCCTTGATGTCTGCATGCCTTGGTATGAAGCCATGCATATCTCTGCCCATCTCAGCATGGCCACCAGCCCAGGATCCTGGCCCTGCCCTTTTCTGTACCTGCACACCAGCCCATCCCTAGCTGGGCCCCTGGCTGTCTGCAAAAATTGCCCATCAACGCTGCAGCTGGCTGGAAAACTTTCATCTCTTCCTAGAATTGACAAGAACCTTCTGTATTCTTGTGACTGTACTCTTGATGTATGCTACCTGGTATCCTGTGGGCCCCTCAGTAAACTCTGGTGCCAAATGATTGACCCTATTCCCTTGCAGAGTAGGAGGTGAGCTCATCATTTCCCTGGTAGCAGATGGGTATCTATGTGCCCAACATATGAAGGGAAGATGCACACATGTTCACTCAGCTGAAGATGGCACCTTCCTGTCTTCCATCCGTGCACAGAATCAGGAACATTAGACATCATTTTGGAAGGCAGTGATTGGGGTGGGTGGCCGAGAACTGGAGAAGGCACAGGGTTTGGGCTCTTGGCTTAGGTTCCACAGCAGAAGATAGAATGGTAGACTTGGAAAGGACCTCATGATTGTTGGATTCATGTTGCTCATTTTACAGATAGAAAAACTGAGATACACTGAGGCTGTGTGACTTCCTCAGACTCACATAGCTAGTTTACCGAAGAGCTAAAACCCAGGCAGTGCTCTTTCTGTGCTGCAGAGAGCTGATTTTTGACTGTACGCCAAATGGGGTAAGACTAGCAGGTGTCAAAATATGGCCATTGTCGTAGCAAGCACTGATTAAATGGTTTTGCCAAAAATCAAAGAGACCCTGGACCCAGTGGAATACAGCAATTTCCACAAGATGGTTATATTACAGATTCATACAGTGACTTAAGATGCTGCAAAGTAATTAAAACGTAATCAGAGACTGTATGCTCTGTTGATTCTCCCTTGAAATGTCTGATTTGCATTGTATACATATGGGCACAGATTCTCTGGGGATGAAGGCACACGGGAAGGTAGCTTTGCTTTCTTCCAGAAAGAGCAGGAAAATCACCAGCCCACAGAAGCCGTTTCTAATTGATAAGTTTCTAGCAAAGGTGAAAATTAATTAATCCAAGTAAAATATTAAACCCTGTTCAACCAAGGCTATAATATTTGTCTTATAGAGTCTGGATTTTTCTTAGGAAAAAAAAAGTAAGTGGCTGAATATGTCCAATTCATGCATTATTTAAAACACAAGACCTTGACAGAGGAGGCCCAAGCATCAGCAGTGTTGTGTTTCTGCCCGTGAAGTGTGGGTTAGTTATCTATGAAATAATACCACAGCTTTAATGGATCTCTTCAGTGTCCTGCCTTTGTCTGTTTTTCAGGGGGAGCCTGGACTGCCTGGACTGGACGGAATCACTGTAAGTTGTTATATATGTGTGGAGCTCTCAATGTTGAGTCAATAGCTACTGCTGGTCCCTTTGCATTCTTTATGGTATTCAAAGGTCTTTGGAGACATTCTCAAGGAAAATCCAGACAGTTGAGGTAGAGCGGATCACACTGTTAACATTTTCCAGGTGAGAACATTCTGAGAGAGTAGACCATCCCCCTCAAGTTAACACGACAGGCAAGCTTTCAACCCTTTAGGCCAGGGACCTGCAAACTCCCTGAGATGTATTAGGAAAGAATTTTGCCTTTCATTCAGCAACTGTTTACTGTTTTCTGTGTGTGTCAACTGTTGTGGGTAAAACAAAACAAGTAGAACACTCTTCTTTAGAAGCTATTCCATATAGGGGTGCCTGGGTGGCTCAGTCGGTTAAGCATCTGACTTCGGCTCAGGTCATGTTCTTGGGGTTCACGAGTTTGAGCCCCGCGTCAGGCTCCATGCTGACAGCCTAGAGCCTGGAGGCTGCTTCGGATTCTGTGTCTCCCTTTATCTCTGTCTCCCCACCCTATTCATGCTCTGTCTTTCTCTCTCTCCAAACTAAAGAAACATTTTAAAAAATTTAGAAGCTATTCCATATAGAAATTCCTTTCAGGGACTTTTAATAAAATAGGGAGTCCATGAGGAGCCATGAGTTGTATTAATAAGAGCTTTCTACTTCCTCGAATTGCCACATTGTCATTGCTTTCCTTTGAAGTGGCTTAAGAAAAGCCACATCTTTCTTCCTTCTTTCCTATATGAGGGTTCCTTCCTTTCTTCTTTTCATTCGAGAACAGGTATTGAGCTCCCACTAGCAGCAAAGTGCTAGGAGTGATCCCTGAGACAGTGTAGACATGATCTTTGCCCATGCCCAACCTACCCCATCCCCCACACACCCAGATGTGAAAAACTAGTAGGACTGGGGCATAAGAATTCCACAACAGCTTTGAGAAAGAGATGCTGTCCACCTAAAGATACATCATGGGAGACTTCATATCTTCATATCTAAGACAAAGAAGGTAGCCTCATAGAAGTGTGGGTAATGTTTAGGCTGGCTGGCAATGGGAGGAAGCTTCCTAAACAGAGAGAGCAGTGTGAGAAGAGGTAGGTAGGCAGGAAACGGGATGCAATACAAGCACACATGCAAAACAGAGGTGAAGTAAAGATCAAGCACACACAGATCCCCTAGTGCCAAACAGCACTGGCTTAGATGGTGTGTTAACTACATTTGTACAATCACATCCACTGTGGTAGCTGCATAGGTCTTCTTAGGAATTCATTTCTCTGTCCACAAAGGTAAAGTGTTCGCCTACATACACAGACATGATAAATACATCACTTAGATTTGGGGAGGATGGTTTGGTGGCTGAATAAGAGATTTGTGGTCAGTAAGGAGACCACAGGTTATTAATTTTATCAAGGCAATGTTCTATTTCCTGGGGAACCTCTGAACCCCTACTTTCTCTTGACTTCACTTAGCCCCTCCATCCCTTACATATCACCTTATTACCATCCTCAGCTTTAATTGAGCCATACTTTGCCCCATGCCGTCTTTCTCTTCAGATTTTGTTGTCTGCCTTGTAATATTGTTGTTATCAATTCAGTTCCACGTATTTTCTTGTTTCTCTTCTGTTTTTTTCTTTGACCCACGAAAATGTGTGTTGTTTAATTTCTCGGTATTTGGCAACTTCCCAGCTATCTTTACATGGCTGATTTCTAGTTTGGTGTCATTGAACTTAGAGTGAACACTTCGTATGATTTCAATCCTTTTAAATCTGTTGACATTTGTTTCGTGGCTCAGCATATGAAACAATCTTGGTGAATGTGCCATATGCACTTAGAGTATGTGTTCAAGCTGTTTTGGGGTATAGCAATCTAAAAAATGTCCATTAGGTCATTAGGTAGCTGACAATGCTATTTCAATCTACTGGGTCCTTACTGGGTTTGTTTGTTTGTTTGTTTGTTTGTTTGTTTTGGGGTTTTTTGTTTGGTTTGGTTTGCTCTAGTTCTGTTTATTACTGAGGAAGGGATGTTAAAATTCTCCAGATATCTTTGCAGATTTGTTTATTTCTCCATGCAGTTCTGCCAGATTTTGCTACATGCCTTTTGAAGCTGTGCTATTAGATGCATATACATCTAAGATTATTATGTGTTCTTGATCAATTGACCTAGTTTACCATTGCAAAATGTCCCCTCTTTATCTCTGGTAATATTCTTTGTCCCGAAGTCTACTTTATTTTATGTTGACATAACCGTTTTCATGTTCTTTTTAACTTTTTTTACATCACTTTAATACAAAAATTGTCAAATATTGAGCAAAGATGAATGAATTTTGCAGTGAACATCCATACCATTAATATTTTACTATACTTGCTTTATCCCACGTGAATCTATCTATCCATCCTTATCCATCCATCAATCCATCTTATTGTCAATGCATTTCAAAGTAAATTGCAGACAATAGTACTCTTACCCCTAAATGCTACAGCATGCCTATCATTACCTAGGCTTCAAAATGTGTTTGCATCTTTTCTTTTTATGTAAAAGTTACATACAATGAAATACACAAATCTTAAATGTATACTTGCTGAGTTCTGACAAATATATACTCCTATGTAACCCAAAGCCATCTTAAGGTATAGAACATTGTCATCACCTCAGAAAGTTTCCTTCTGCTCCTTCCCAGTCAATTCCTGCCTCCACCCAAAGGAAACCACTGGTTTGATTTCTCTCCATCATAGTTCAGTTTTTCCCATTCTAGAACTTTATATAAAGGGAATGATATAATATATAGGCTTTGGGAGTCTGGGCTTCTTTCACTTAGCACAATGCTTTTGATATTTATCCACATTGTATCATATATCAGTAGGTTGTTGCTTTTTATGGTGAGTATTTATTCCACTGTATAGATGCATCACAGTTATTTATCAGTCCTTGTATCAATGGACACCTGGGACATTTCCAATTTTTTTACTATGAATAAAGTTCCCGTGAACATTCTTGTGCAATTCTTGTGGACACATATTTCCAATTTTCTCGAGAAACTGTCTTCTTTTTGACCTTGGGGTAAAAACTTGTGTCTTCAGGGCCCACAGGGAGCACCCGGACCTCCAGGAGCTGTAGGACCCATGGGACCACCAGGATTGCAAGTAAGACCAACCTAAATCCACCCATGTGATCACAGTATTCACAGGGATGCTTCCCCACCATGGCCATGGATTAAATAGAAGCCTATATAGGCTCTCCTAGTGGAAATTCTCCAGCCTATATAGGCTCTCCTCCTCCTTCCATTCTTGGAGGATTAACGTGAAGCATGCTTCTGTAAGGAGCTATTTGTTGTCTCTATCATGGTCTTTCTGCCTATCCACTGTGTGCTTCCAAAGCCTCCTACTCTAGCTGAACCTAAAGTATGGCCCAGCAGCATAACTGGCACATCTGTTACCTGTTTCCACTCCCCTCACTCATGACAGACCTTGCCAATTAATCACATGATCACCACCATCACTCACCCTGGTCACAAAAGAAGCTTCAAAATCCTTCTCCACACTGCAGCTTGGACAGTGCTACCTACTTACCTGTCTTTCTGATACCAAACCTGTTTGCGTTCACTGGTATAGAAAAAGCATATAGCCAGTTATCCATGTGGTTCTGGGAAAGGCCCATCCCCAGATTGTTCTTTCTCCACAGTGCATGAAATCTCACCACTGATTACTTTGGCTTAGCTTCACCAAAAGCCATTATTTTTAAATTTCTGGCCATTTGGGAGGAATTATGCACGAGTCTTTACCACCTTAGCATAAATATGATTATCGGGCCAATTGGGGAGATTTCAAAGGAGATTTAAAAAAAAAAAAAAAAAAGAACCATGGGAGAAGGAGCTAGAATATGCTCCACTAAAGCCAGAATATACTGTGAGGAGGAGGGGCACCTGGGTGGCTCAGTCAGTTAAACCTCCAACTTCAGCTCAGGCCATGATCTCGCAGCTTGTGAGTCCAAGCCCTGCATCAGGCTCTGTGCTGACAGCTTAGAGCCCGGACCCTCCTTCAAATTCTGTTTCCACCTCTCTCTGCACCACCCCTGGTTGCACATTCTCTCTCTCTCTCTCTCTGTCTCTAATATAAATAAACATCAAAAAAAAAAAAGAATATACCGTGGGGGCCTCATCTCTAGTGACTCCCAACATGCTCAGACTCTTTTTGCCTGAAACTAACAAGTGCTCTTTCCTTACATTTTTTAATATAGGGTCCTCCAGGTCCTCCCGGTTTCCCTGGTCCTGATGTAAGTATACTTTGTCTTGGGGCATTTGGCCTCCTACCACTAAGTACTCTAGTTTCCCCAGAGATATTCTGGTTTGGTTAAACACACTTTCTGGTAAAAAAGAATGCATTCCAATTTAAGTTCGTAGAGCTTGTTTAGTAATTGATTTTGTTTTTCCTCCCTGCAACCCTGTGCCCCAGGGGAATATGGGGTTAGGTTTCCAAGGAGAGAAAGGAGTCAAGGTAAATAGATTTTGGAAAATACAATGTGCATTCCATATGCTCCAAGAAACATCTCTGGCTGCACACATGTGCCTGCTTGTGTTTTAAGGGGATTTGGACTTTTGTCTTGGGAAATGAGCATTTCCCACTCCACATGGATCCTCTGGTGGTATCTGTGGAGGGCTGCATGTACACATGCCACACATAGGTTCCTGTGGTCTTTTTCCTTCAAAATATTGTAGTCTTCTTGCTTCCTACTTGTGAAGTGTGTATATCTTACAAACATACTCTCTTGAAATAGATTCCATCTTCCTTCCACCTGGGTATTTCCCTGGTATTTTGTATATTGTCTCACCTTCTCTTTCCTTTCCTTTGCTTCCCCTCTTCCCTCCATCCTTCCTCTTCCTCCTCCTTCTTCTCCTCCCGTCTCCCTTTCTATCCCCTCTGTCTCTCCTCCTTAACCTCTCTTTCACCACTCTCTTCTATCCCCCTTCCCTCATTCTCCTGTTTCCTTCTGCACAAACTGTACAGTGATTTGGGAGCCTCAAGGGAGACTGGAGCTTGTCCTCTCCACCCTTCATGGCTGCCTCTTGTAGATTGCACTGCCTTCAAGGAGCAAATACAGCCTCCAGTGTTCCAACACAGACTGCCTCTGCTTGTGCTGTTGGCAAGGACTAGACCAGTTATAGTCCAATCACCATTGCTGAGAGGTGGCCATTCACCTTGCTCAAAACGCTTTTTTGCTCTCTTCTAAACACCCTTTGATGCATGACCATAGCAACCATAAACTTGTGGTTTCCTTTCATTCATCTTGCTTCTTCCCTCTGCAGTGCTGGTACAAAATGCATTTGTTCAGGCTTATACTTCTTCCCACCCCTTGGCACTGATAGTTTTGTTGTCTCACTGATGCAAGGGTGAGGGTAAAGAGGCCAAAGTAATGGAGAGCTTATTTGTGAATTACATCCAGAGGACAAATCTAGCCTCTGAAGTGGTCCGTGTGGTTTCTGCTTTGCTTAACATTCCCTTTGATCTTACAGGGGGATGTTGGCCTCCCAGGCCCTGCAGGACCCCCACCATCTACTGGAGAACTGGAATTTATGGGATTTCCCAAAGGGAAGAAAGGATCCAAGGTAGTGAATATTTAAGCCCAGGAAATGTTAATAATCCTTTTCCTATTAATACCAAAGTTCAACTGTAATAACGAGGCTATATTGGAAAGATATTCTGGGTAATGCTTTTTTGTTTGGAAGTGAGGGTAAAGCCTTTTTTGTTTTGTCCCTTGCAAAAAGCTCTGTAAAATGTCTGTGTGTTGGTGTGTGGCTATGAGTGGGCCTGGGCTCCTGAGTATTTATTTAAGTCCTATTTTCTGTGTTTTGCTTTTTCAAATTCAATTATCAAGATGCTGAATAACTTAAAACAAACATTAAATAATTGGGTTTTTTCGTCCTAACTCCCAACCCTTTCAATACTTATGTTGTCCCCAAAGCACTATGACAGAACACATAGGGTATAAATGGTTGCTTTTAAATTATCTTTTTAAAGAAGTTATTTGCCCTCAAAACCTGACCTTACAAATAGAATACACTGTCACTAAGAGGCAGTAGATGCCCTAATTCACCTGATCTGAACTACCAAGGCTAAAGTTGTTAGACCTGTTTAACTGAGATATGTTGTAATCTCTATTTCAATGTGAGTGGGTGTGTATTTGAATGCCTGTATGCTGTTAAGGTATGCAGGTAGCTTTCAGTAACCTGCATTTCCTTCCTTCCTTCCTTCCTCCCTGGGGTTCCCTTAAGTTTTGTGACCCTGCTCCTGTGGTCAAGGGGCCCAGTCAAGGGAAGGTGCTTACTTCCACGTCTTTAATTTTGTCTTTGAGAAAGCAATAGCTCCAGGCCCTCTTCAGGTTTACAGAAAGTAATAATTAATTTGGGAACACTTTGGGAACATATGAAAGATCACCTGCCTCCCTGATCATTCCCAAACCTTAGGGAGCCCTTTCATGGCACAAATAAGTAAATTAGCATATCAGGGAAAGACAAATTAGAGTGTTATGGATCCCTATCCAAACTGTAGTTGTTACTTTTTTCTCCAAACCATTGATTTCTTTGCAACCTATAATTTGTAACAGGAAATCACACTGAACAGCTCTTCCACTAGGAAGATAACAGATGACTGTCTTTTCTGTCTCCCAATTAGCCTCAACATTTGAGATTCTGTTTTAGACAGTTTCCATTCCCTGCCGTGGGCCTTGGTCCTTCCCACACCACAAGGGCTCCCTAAGCTGATATCCTGCCACAGTTATTAGTTGGGAATCCTGGGGAATTTACACCACCTGATACCCCATTGGTTCCCTACTGCTCATCCCATGCAGCTCAATGGAGTCATGTCCTTTGCGTTCACTGTTTCCTGCTGTTACTCACTAATCTTTGGTTGATTTTTCAGGGTGAACCAGGGCTTCCAGGTTTACCAGGAATAAGTGGCCCTCCAGGTCTCCCAGTAAGTCTCCCTGTTTGGTCAACATGCATTTAAGGACCTGATTGGACAAGAACTATAGCAATAGAAGGCTAACAGGAAGACCCCTTCCTGTAGTTATTGTAGACAATTCTATCATCTTCATTGTTAGAAGGCATTTAAGGAAATATTCTTGTTTCTCAAACCTATGGAGACATTAGCATGGTTCTTCATGAAGCCATATATCTTAGCAGTTATTAGCTCAAGCTCTAGAATTAAAACAGACCTAAGCTTGACTTTTGGTCTCACTAATTTCTACCTTTGTGAACTTGGACAATTTTCTTAACTTATCTTAGTTCCAGTTTCCCTCAAAAAACAGGGGGGGGGGGCGGTGATAATGGTGTAGTTATGAGGATTATGTGAGATAAATGCATGAAAAGGACTTAGTACCTGCCTGGCACATATCAATTGTTCAGTAAATGGTAGTTACTCTTAGTAGCCCTATCTTCACTCCACTATCTTCCCTTATACCTTAGAGTCTTTCCCTCAACTTATACCTTTTGAGGGGCCCTATGTTCCAGGCATTCTGCTAGACATTAGTAAATAACAGTCAAATAAGTAAAAGTCCTTGTCCTTGAGGAGAGTACATTCTAATGGTGGAGTGAGGGAAGATACAGACACTAAACAAGTAAACAAATGTATCAAGGACAAGTTCATATAGTAGCAAGTGATACATAGAAGATAATAAAAAAGGGTAAAGTGATGGAATGTGGATTGAGAAAAGGGGTGGGCTACTTTGGGCAGAGTGGTCATGAAGGGCCTTTCTGAGGAAGTGAACATTATGGAGAAGTGAGTCAATGAAGATCAGCAAGAGTGTTTTTGGTAAGTGCCAAGACCCTGAGGTTGGCAAAACTTCACTGCTTGTGAGGAACAGCAAAAAAGTGAGTGTGTGGAACAGAGTCAGCAAAGGCAAGAACCAGGGAGATAGGCAAGAACCAGGGAGATAGGCAAGAGCCAGACCCTTTGTAGGTCGAATGTGGCTTTTGTGTTAAATGAAATAGGAAGCCATCAGAAGGCTCTGACTTACATTTAAATTTTTTTTTCTTTTTAAAAAATTTTTTTTTCAACGTTTATTTATTCTTGGGACAGAGAGAGACAGAGCATGAACGGGGGAGGGGCAGAGAGAGAGGGAGACACAGAATCGGAAACAGGCTCCAGGCTCTGAGCCATCAGCCCAGAGCCCGACGCGGGGCTCGAACTCCCGGACAGCGAGATCGTGACCTGGCTGAAGTCGGACGCTTAACCGACTGCGCCACCCAGGCGCCCCTAAAATTTTTTTTTCAATGTATATTTATTTTTGACAGAGAGAGACAGAGCATGAGTGGGGGAGGGGCAGAGAGAGAAGGAGACACAGAATCCAAAGCAGGCTCCAGGCCCTGAGCTGTCAGGACAGGCCCTGAGCTATCAGAACAGAACCCAACACAGGGCTCAAACTCACAGACTGCAAGAGCATAACCCGAGCCAACGTCAGAGGCTTAACTGACTGAGCCACCCAGGCACCCTGGCTCTGACTTACATTTTAAAGAAGATCACTCTGACAGGGGTGGGGGTGGGGTGTGGAGGATGAGGGGAGGCTGAGGCAGCAAATAGAGGCTACTGCACCAATCCAGGGGAAAGATGGTAGTAGTTTACACTAGGATGATAGCAATGAAAATGGAGAGAAGTGCATGGATTCGAAATGTAAAAAGTGTAGACTTGTTATTATGGGACATTTTAAACATACACCAAGTGGAGAAAATGGTATAATGATCCTCCCTTGTACTCGTCACTCAGCTTCAATATTTAGCAACTCGGCCAATCTGAAGCAAGTAAGAGACATATTTCAACATAAATAGTTCAGCATTTCTAAGAGAGAGGAACTTTTTAAAAACATAGTTACAACATCATCAATGTTAATCAATTATCAGTAATTACTTTATGTCAGTTAAGTCAGAATTCAGATTTATGATTATCTCATAAATACATATTTTTTATACTTGCCCTGTTAGAGTCAGAATCCAACGATGCCCACACATCACATGTGGTTGATATGTCTCTTAAATTGTGAGATGTGTTTTGAAGGAGTTGACAAGATGTTCATGGATTGGGTGTAGGGGTCAGGAGGAAAATGGATGAATTCAAGATGATCAGGCCTGCCTCTGCTTGAAGTGGGGATAGATGACTCCAGAGTTTCCCTACGGTTCTTTGAAATGCTTCTATGATGGCCTGTAGAAGCACAGGGGCACAGAGAATCATCTGCCCTATGTCCTTGATCTTAATCAGTTCAATGTCCAATGAATCAGAAAGGAGGAGAACCCTGAAGTTAGACACAGGACATGTAGACTTCAGATCCAGGTCCAGCTCTGGAACCTTTTCAAGTCTCCGAGCCTCTCTGTATATCTGTAACATGGCAATGGTCATATCTACTATTTTGAGGCCCAACTCACAATATATGTGACATTTCTTTACAAAGTATAAAGCTGTGCTGTCCAATATTATAACCACTAACCACATGTAGCCACCAAGCCTTGAAATATGGCTTGTCTGAAATGAGATATACTGTAATTGTAAAGTACACATGGATTTCAAAAACTAGGTATGAGAAAAATGATCTAAACTATCTTATTAATGGGGTGCCTGGGTAGCTCAGTCAGTTAAGCATCTGACTCTCGATATCAATTCAGGTCTTGATCTCACGGTTTTAATTTCAAGCCCCATGTTGGGCTCCACACTGGGTATGGAGCCTACTTAAAAAAAATCTCATTAATATTTTTTACTTCAATGTCAAAATGACAATATTTATGATATATTTTGTTATATAAAATGTTATTAAAATTAATGTTACCAATTTCTTTTGCTTTTATAATGTAGCTACTAGAAAAGTTAAAATAATGTAGTAGCTCACGTATTTCTTTTCTTGAAAAAAAATTTTGGGGGTGCCTGCGTGGCTCAGTTGGTTAAGTGTCCAACTTCAGCTCAGGTCATGATCTCACGGTTTGTGAGTTGGAGCCCTGTGTCGGGCTCTGTGCTGACAGCTCACAGCCTGGAGCCTGCTTCGGATTCTGTGTCTCCTCTCTCTGTCCTTCCACCCCTTGTGCTCTGTCTCTCAAAAAGAAATCAACATAAATTTTTTTTAATGTTTATTCATTTTTGAGAGAAAGAGAGAGACAGACCGTGAATGAGGAGGGGCACAGAGTGAGGGAGACACAGAATCCAAAGCAGGTTATGGACTCCGAGCTGTCAGCACAGAACTCGATGCAGGGCTCGAACTCACGAACCATGAGATCATGACCTGAGCCAAAGTCGGACGCTTAACTGACTGAACCACCCAGGTGCCCCAGTAGCTCACATATTTCTATTGGATAGCACAAATACAAAATACTTTGCAAGTGGGTTGGGAAACAAGGTTTGTACTTTCCTTTATGAGCATTGTACATAGACTCTAATCACCTCACATCATCCCCAAGAGGTAAGTAAGGTGGGATGGGCTTATCTCCCTGTAATGAAAAGGAAACCATGGCTTGAATGGATGAAGAGGCATGTCCAGAGTCACACAGCAAGTCATTAGCAGAGTTGAGACTGGAATCCAAGTTTCTCAAAAGCTAGCCAATTCATACTGCCTTTATCATACTGCTCCCTACAGTCTAGTTCGTTCTTCTCGTGGTGGTGGATTTTATGATATCTGGTGTTATTGGGTTCTCTGGCTCATGCTCCCTCCCTCTAATTTCCTCCCATTCCTGTTGTGCCTCAGAGGACTTCCTCTACTACGGTTTCACCCCATTCCCTTTTGTTCCATAAAAGAAAGGGAGACTGACTGACAAGAATGCACAGTGATAAACTGCAATACCACTTCAAGCTCAGCATTTCTGGGGTTTCACTGTGTAGACTGCAAAATAGAAACCTCAGTTGACTGTAAAGACATCCAAGCTGGAAAATACCTCCCTTCATGTGGCACAGAATATTTTCAGAGAGTGGAAGTCAAGAACCCAGAGTTCTCAGCCCACTTTGGCACGGATTTGATGTAAGACCCTGGGCACATCATTCTTTCTTCTAATATGTCTGTCTGCCTAATGGGAACATTTGCAGGCACCTTATGTGCCTTCTGACAGAATGGTTGTAAGAAGAAAGATGGTAACGTGTTTGAGATGCTCTAGGCTTTTCAGAGGAAACACACTTCTCAAATCCAAAGCCTGCACATCAGCTTTCAATTATCTACAGTCACTGAGAAACATGGCAGCACTGAGGATGCAAATCTCTAGGGAATTCAAAAATGTTTTCTTTAAGCATTTGTTTCCTTTCCATCCAAACCCAAATCTTTGCAAGAGCTGCTGACAAATGGCCAACCTGACAAATGTATGTGTCACCTTCTTTGTCTTGTCCCCTCTGGCAGGATCAAACATTCCTGATTTTCTGGCTCAGTCCCAGCTTCACACATTTTGCCATGTTGTCCCCAGCAGTTGTGGGCACAGATACTCTCATGGAGAGCATCAGAGAGAATCTTATACCTGTGTGCCCTGTGTCCAGGGGACCAGCAAACACAGGGTAAGGCAGAATGGAAGAGATAAGCGGTGGGGGGGGAGTGGGGGGAAAGAAAAGAGGAAACTGTCAAATCCTGAGGAACCTATTGAGTAGATCTGAGGCAACTACTGGACACGTGGGGTGCTCCTTCAACTGAGCCCCAGGTTTTCCAAGCCCTTCAGGTAGGTCCTTTGGAGGAGGGGCCCCAGCTTGACAGACTTAAGCTGGGCCCTGGGCCCTGGTGCCCTGAGAGCCATAGCAGCCCTGAGACCTGCACAGGGTTTAGAAAGACATTTGACATTTCCGACCCCTCATGTTTCCAATCTCAAGTGACCCTTGCAGTGCTGAGCAGAATGGATTTCTGTAGTTTGGCTTCCAAAATGTTACCACAGATCACTCCCCGCCCCTCCCCCATGGCCTCATTCCCCCTCAACTATGTGCTTCAGCCTCCCCGCTGCCTTTCCTAGTTAGAGAAGCTGCCCTGGTTGTGGAGGTGGGTCTAGCCATGTCCACCGCTTTGGCTGGGACCGAGGGGAGCCTGCTTGGTCTTGAGGGGAGAAGCTCGAGAGGAGGATGACTATACGGTGGCCTGCCTCTCTGATGAGCCTGCCTCTGAGGGCCCGTGGCCAAAGTGGCCTTCACTGGGCCAGGGGGCTGACACCCCCTGCATCTGGCCTAGTGTTTGAAGCTTGTCTTTTTCTTGCACCGCCCTCCTCTCCCCTGCCTCAGTGACTATGGCACCCCCCACTTACTGCAGGCCACGTGACTGACGTTGAGTTTTTGCAGAGCCACTAACAACCTTGAACCAAAAATGAACAGCTAAGCCAGTGCTCTAGTGAGGTTTTCCTGGACATTGGTAAGAAGAGGTATGGGAGCAGTGGATGCAGGACAGCTTATGACAAGGACTGACTGTGAGAGGGTTGGGGCCCAGGACATCTTTCTAGAACAGCTTGTTCAGCAGGGCCCTGTATGGTACCTCCTGTACTGGGAGACAAGCTAAGCCTACATCCCAATATCTTGCCAAGTCATGTATGGTTTATTGGCTTTAACCACCACCACCCCCCGCCACACACACACACACACACACACACACACACACAAATAAGTTTCTTTGATTTTGTCCTTTTTAAACTTTTTGGGTATTTATTTTTGTTCACATGGTAGCACAAGCTTTCTGAGAAAGCAAGAGTCCTGATACACTTTCTGCTTTCTGAAGAAGGAGGACAAAGTCCCGTTGTCTTTCCAACTACAGGCAAGATAGGTGGAGAGTGTGAGACAGTTCCTGGACAGTTCTAGGACATGCTTCACTGTTTGCAACAGTTTTGGTCTCTGGGTCATTCTTTTTAATTCAACAAGTATGTATGGAACCACTTTGTATGTGTTCAGCCTGCAGAGTAACATGTCTTGGAGGAGATGGAAGTGAGTGTGACATAGACCTCCTGCTTACAAACTTTCATACATTTAAGTCATCTCAGTGCTGTAAGAGTCTGGGGCAGTGTGGGCTGCTATAGCTTCCATGGCCAGACCAGGGAAAGCTGCATGATGTTTGGCTTCAGAGACCCATAGACAGATTCCACCAGGTGGCAGCATGCCTTGGTTTCCCATTTGAGATGCAGAACAGATTTCAAGTAAGTTTGAGTTCATTTGACGCATAGGCCTTTCAAATAGAAATCCTATTCAGCATGAGGTCTGACCCAGTTGACACACAACTATTGTAGAAAAAAGAAAGGCGAGAAGGAACCAAAGCTTGCTTTGAACTAGACCCTTCACAGATGCACACTCGACCCTGCAATAAAAAAGACACACACACACACAAAAACACATTAAAAAACAAAACAAAACAAACACAACTTGGGCCTACAAAGCTAAGGTTTGTTCAGCCAGCTTTCAGTACCCATGGGAGTGCTCTGAGTATGTAAGAAGGAAAAACTCTAAGTGGGATTAGAGCAGAGCCTGCATAACCAGCTGAGCCAGGTCACATCAAGAGGACAACAGGAGACATGCCACAACATTTACCATCTTTTACAAGCTTACATTTGAGAAAGAATCACTGCTTCCTTTACTCTTACAATAGGCATGAATGTTGTTTGCCAAAATCTATGCTCCAGAAAGTCCAATTTTAAACAGTAACAACAAAATGGCCTTGATGAGGTTTGCCATGAAAGGCTCTATCCACTTTAATAATGAACTCTTCTGTATCTCAAGGGCCCAGAATATGCTTGCCTTGGACCCAGAGGGAAGGAAGCTTTTCTCACTCAGTCTGCTCTTTGGATTTCTGCTTGTCCCCAAGTCAGGTCTATGACTGAAAGTCTTCAGTCTTTGAGCAGGGCAAGAGGGATTGAAGACCATCTCATAGTGCCCTTCAGAGTACTGCTAGGGTCTGCAGGGTTCTAGACCACACCTAGAAAGAAATAATCCTTCCCACTGAAGAGAATGACACAGTCATCATGTCTCCAGAGGGCAAAAGCTCTTCCCTCTAGTATCGACCCCCAACAATTAACAAAATTCTCCATCTGTGGGTCAAAGAAATGAGTTCCTAGGTGATGGAAGACAGCCTATTTTCATGGAAAGGGCCCTGGAATGGAAATTTGAAGACCTGGCCATCTCATTGATTCTGTAACCCATATGACATGCTTAACCCTTCTGAATGTTAGTGTTACCATCTGTAAAACCAATGAGGTTAGATATTTAATCATTTTTATGCTGTCAGTCCATGTTGCTATGAATACATGTACTAGTGTTTAGGGGAACATGACATTACTTCTAAAACCAAGAGGGAACCTTGAATCAGTGGTCCAAATTATATTCAGGACCCATGTGTTTCTCAGACAGTGACAAGAGACTCATCATGGTGAGCCTCCCCAATAGGTCAGTGGCACTGATTTAAAGTTACTTCCCTGCTTTGGATGGAGCCAGGAGACCTATGAAGAAATGGATGTTATAACTTGTGGTTTCTTTTTTCCTTTAGGGATTTGGAACTGCTGGAGAAAAGGGTGAAAAGGGAATCCCTGGTTTGCCAGGACCTAGGGTATGAACCTGGAATGTTGCTTGCCTAAGTCTATCAAGTCACCCAGTCCATATTTTTTTGTCCTGTTTGCACCTTTATGTTATGTAACCTGATGGCCACCAAAGCTTCTTTTATTTCTCTTCCTCAGCCCTCTGACAGGTCTCTATGATCTCCTCCTTTTCACTTTGCCCCATTTCCTTGACTTAGTGGCTCCTTTGAATAAGGAATGGCTCCTCAGCCTACTTACTCTCTTTGTTATCGTACATAATTATCTTCTGGGCTAAAAATGGTGTGAGTGTTGTCTTGTTTTAATTATATTTTATCCTGAGGGAATGTGGGCAAGAGTGTGGGTGTTGCAGGAATGGAAGAAAGAGGGCCAAGTACAATCTTTATAGGACAGAAACAAGCCTGGGATGTTCTAGAACATAGTGATGTTTGCAATCAACAATTTCTGATAATAAGCTCAATTCAAGTGAAGAAATAATTGTTAGCCTCGGTGATTTTAAGTGTTTCAGTCACTTAGATGTTGGGCTGTAAGCAATTGGCCAACCTTTAGCCTTAAAGAAGTCATATTTTAGAAAATTATGATTTTAGTGTGATCATAAATCTTGTTAAGAGTATTTTGAATATTCAGCAGTGTTCACCCATTACCCCACCATTTCTTCCTCTACTTTACTCTCTTGTCTTGAAAAGACATAATCACCAACCAAGAATGCATTTGGGGTGAGAGACAAGAGGCCCTCCCACAATCTATTTAAAAAGTCTCATGACTTGGAACTAATGCACACTAAGTATAATACCACCCATCCCTTCTACCAAATTCCACCTAGTACTTAAAATGTTTCCATTTGTTTAGCTCTTTAAAAATGCTCTGTGTGGTTATTCAGCCTGATGGATTAGTGCTTAGAAGAAAAGTCATTAAGCCAGGTCTAGGAACATTCTCTTACCTGATTTTAGGATAGGCAAAATCCTGAACTCAGTTGGATAGCTTTGTTATGTAAGTCTATTGGCTTTTTCTAGTGTAGGCTATTAATCTTTCTAAAGTGCCTCCATTTTCTTTACAGGGTCCCATGGGTTTAGAAGGACTCCGAGGCCCCCCAGGGAGTCAGGTATTTTGGTTAATATCATTAAAAGCCCACATGTAAAGTCATAATTAAAAGGCCCTCTTGCTTTACTTAATGTGGCCATCAGTCCAAAGGGAATCACTGCTTATAATACAAAGTATCTACCTCTCTTTGGTATAATCTCAGCCACTATCTTCTTTTATCTTGACCCAAGAAGCAGAGTCTCCAGTGCTACCAATCCAGTGCCGTACCATGGTCATACTTACTTATTACGTTATCGGGGTCTAGCAAGTCCAGCCTGCTTGTATTCATCTCTAGCCGGTGGCCCTTATACCTCCTAAGATGCAAGGTGGCTACCTGGTCCATATTGCCTTCTGGAACCTTTTACACCCTCCAGAGTCAGGTAGACTCCTGGAATACTCTGGCATGCCAGCCAACGTCCCTGTGCCATTTGCCCTGGCCTCGTCCAAAGACCAGTCCCCCGTATGCTCTTAGACATTTGACTTAGTTGTAACTATGTTTCTGTCACAGGGCAAGAAAGGGTCCTCAGGTTTCCCTGGATTTAATGGATTTCCAGGAATTAAGGTAATGTTGGGAAGTGAAAATCCTGGATTGGGGAGGTGGAAGAGTGAAAAATTACCATAAATGCTGTTTAGTCCATTTGGCTGCTATAAGAAAATATCACAGACTGGGTGACTTATAAACAACAGAAAATTATTTCTCACAGTTTTGAGAAGCCCGAGATCATGGTCCCAGAATGGTTGGGTGAGGGTCCTCTTCCATGTCACTGACTTCTCACTGTGTCCTCACATGGTGGAAGGGGCAAGCTAGCTCTCTTGGCCTTTTCTTATAAGGGCATTAGTCCTCTTAAGGGCATTAGCTCCACCCTTATGACCTGATCACTTCCCAAAGATGCCACATCCTAATACCATCACCTTGGGCATTAGGTTTTCAAAATGAATTGAGGGCGGGGGGGGGGGGGGGAAGGAGGACACAAACTCTTGGACCTTAACAAATGCCTACAGATGAGATGAAGTATTTTTTAACATTTTAAAGGTTACTCTTTTCATATGCACTTCAGTGCATGAACTACTTTTAACACACAAAGCCATTGAGCATTCCTTAGATTCCACTTGATCAATGGCAGACTAAAAGGGGGAGGCTATGAAAGCAAATCCATCTCTACAAGGAAGAATATTCTACTACTGACATGGTTTAGAATTGCCAAATTTTGGGGGGGGATTGTTTTTAAATTCTCTACAGACGATGCACCCCCTCATTGCCTGTACCTAGGACAGGCAGCTCCCACCATCCTACCTGGATATGCCATTGTATCTGATTCTGATACCTGAGTCCCCCTTTTGGGGACTGAGTCACCCTTTTGGAAAGTCCTTTGACTTCCTCTGCCTGACATCATCCACTAACAAGGCCAGTGACGGTAGCAGAGTCTTAGGCCTGCTAAGTGTGGAGAAAATTTTGCAACTGCTCCTTCCTTTGCACCTCTTTGGTGCAGCAATGTTGTCTGTTCTTGTGACATGTTCCTCGGGTCCAGAAGCAGATTATCCTTGAGTCAGGTTGTGTTATGCCCAGAATTCGTGATCCCCAAAGACCACTAGGGAGCCGAGTCCGATGCAAAAGCAAAGAGCCTTTATTCGAGCTAGCTCGAGCTCAATCCCCTACCTGCACCGACGCAGCGGTGAGATACCAGGGAAAGAGAACGAGTTTCAAAAGCACAAAGGTTTTATAGGGGTCTAGGGGCAGCCGATTGGCTGGGGAAGTGGCGTGTTTTGATCAGGAAGCTTGAATGGGTGAGCGGGAGGTCACTCAAAGGGAGGAGGCGTGGTCTAGGTGAAGGACACAGAACAAGATGGAGTCGGCTGGCGTAGGCCCACCCTTTCATTCCCCCCTTGTCATGTAGCTTACGGACCCAATCATGGGGCCAGCTGCATTTATGGTGACAAGGGGAACAGAGTTTGGAGGTTTACACAAAGTTCTGGGAAGCAAGTGTCCCTGGGGTGGCTCTGGGAGGTCTGATTAAGTATTGTCCCCGAGCTGGTGTCTATGATCTGCCAGGTGATGTTTTGGGGGGCGTATGAGCAATGACAAGCAGAGTTAACAGAGTTACCAATATTAGGTGGGTCGAATGCGCTGTAGCTTGAGCTTGAGCGGGTTGTGTTGGTCCCGACTGATGGCCCATCGCGTGACGAAGTCCTTCCGGATCGAGGAGGGGTCCACTGGCTGGGCGTGAGTGTGATGGACCCAGGTCGCGATGCCGTCTACCTTGAGAGCGGTGGGGATTGTCAACACCACGATGTAGGGTCCCTTCCAGCGCGGCTCGAGAGTCTCTCGGTGGTGCCTCTTGACGTAGACCCAGTCTCCCGGCCTGTACTGATGAGGTGTCGGGATCGGGCCAGCCTCGTAGATGGCACGGAGGCGCGGCCAAATGTCCTCGTGCGCCCTCTGGAGCCCGCTCAAGGAAAGAAAAAGTTCTTGATCTTTAAACTCAGCAATAAGTTCAGCTCAAAGGCTGGGAAAAACAGGGGGTGGCCTGCCAAACATGATCTCGTAGGGAGTAAAACCCAGAGTGTAAGGAGTGTTTCTAACCCGGTAAAGGGCGTATGGTAGGAGAGTCACCCAGTCCCCGCCAGTCTCCATGGTTAATTTGGTAAGGGTCTCTTTTAGGGTTCTATTCATTCTTTCTACTTGTCCTGAGCTCTGGGGCCTATAAGCACAATGTAATTTCCAGTTTGCCCCCACCGCCTTGGCTACTGCCTGTGTTACCTGCGAGATAAAAGCTGGTCCATTGTCCGATCCTACCATGGCAGGAAAACCATACCTGGGCAAGATGTCTTCTAGTAGCTTCTTAGCCACCGTCTGAGCCGTTTCATGCTTGGTTGGGTATGCCTCCACCCAGCCAGAGAAGGTGTCTGTAAATACTAAAAGATATTTAAAACCATACTTTCCTGGTTTGACTTCAGTGAAGTCGACTTCCCATTGGGCTCCTGGTCTGGTGCCTCTGAGCCTGGTTCCTTTTTTATTTGATGTGGCCCTCGCGTTGGTGAGTTGGCAGGTCTTGCAGGCAGATACAACTTGCTCTATTTTGGTGTCCTGTTGGTGAATCTTAATTCCGGCATGTCGGATTAAGTCTTTTAATTTTCGGGCCCCCATGTGAGTAGACCAATGCATGTGCTCTAATATTGAGACTCCGAGCTGGTCTGGAAACACGAGTTCCTTGTTAGGTGTATACCACCATCCCTTTATCTCCTGGGCCATGGGGAGTTTCTTGATCCGCTGTAACTCCTCCTGGGAGTACTTGGGCTGGTCTGGTAAAACTGGGTCTCCCGGGTCTGGTAGTTGTATGGTCATGGTGGGGACTGGAGTAAGGGCTACTGCCTTGGCTGCCTGGTCAGCCTTTCGATTACCTCTAGCTACTGGGTTATCAGCTTTTTGGTGCCCTTGGCAGTGGATAATGGCTAACTTGGCAGGAAGCCATAAGGCCGTAAGCAGGTTAAGTATCTCCTGCTTATTTTTTATAGTCCGTCCTTCTGCCGTCAGTAACCCCCTCTCCTGATAAATTGCCCCATGAATATGAGCTGTGGCAAATGCATAACGGCTGTCTGTGTAGACGTTGAGCCGTTTTCCAGCTCCCAGCATCAGCGCCTTGGTGAGGGCTATGAGCTCTGCTCGCTGGGCTGACGTTCCGGAGGGTAGAGCCTCTGCCCATATGGTGTCCGTTTCGGTGACCACCGCTGCACCTGCATACCTGTGTCCGTTTTGCACAAAGCTGCTGCCATCAGTGAACCAAGTAGCCTCGGCATCGGGGAGGGGCCGGTAATGGAGCACCTAGGTCAGGGTCGGGCAGCAGGGTTGCGGGATTGAGGGCTGCACTGGGGTGGAACCGCACTCGTGGAGGGTTGAGTAGGAGGCTCTGGTAATGAGTCATACGTGTATTGCTCATCCATCTATCCGGAGGCTGTTTCAGGACCCCTTCAATGGCGTGTGGGGTCGTGATCCAGATCTCCTGTCCTAGGGTCAGTTTGTCTGCATCCTTGACTAGGAGTGCTGTTGCCGCAATAATTCTTAGGCATGGCGGCCAGCCGGCAGCCACTGGGTCTAGTTTCTAAGACAGGTAAGCCACTGGACGGTTCCAGGGGCCTAAGGCTTGAGTTAGAACTCCTTTTGCTATTCCCTTATGTTCGTCTACAAAGAGGTGGAAGGGCTTCGTAATGTCCGGTAGGCCCAGGGCTGGGGCACTTAGGAGGGCCCTTTTTAACTGATTAAAGGCAGTTTCTTCTTTTTCAGCCCATTTAAATGTTTTCCCCTCTTTGGTAGCTTCATATAGGGGCCTGGCGATCTCAGCAAAACCTGGAACCCAGAGGCGGCAGTAGCCGGCTGATCCTAGGAATTCCCTCACTTCTCTTCGGGAGGTGGGAGTAGGGATCTTTAGGACAGTTTCTTTTCTGGCTTCTGATAACCGCCGCTGTCCGCCCTCCAGGATATATCCCAGGTAACTTACCCTCTCCCTGCATATCTGAGCCTTCTTCGCGGATGCCCGGTATCCTAAGGCCCCCAGGGTAGCCAGCAGGTCCTGGGTCCCTCGCTCACAGTCTTTGGCAGTGTCGGCAGCAATCAGGATGTCATCTACATACTGTAGAAGGGTGAGGCCAGGGTGCTCCCTTCTGTACTCACCCAGGTCCTCGTGTAGTGCCTCGTCGAAGATGGTGGGTGAATTTTTGAATCCCTGAGGTAGCCGTGTCCAGGTGAGTTGTCCACTGTAGCCCTCCTCCGGATCATGCCACTCAAAGGCGAACAAGGGTTGGCTCTGGGGTGCCAACGGCAGACTGAAGAAGGCGTCCTTTAAATCTAGTACAGTATACCAGACCCTGGAGGGCGCTAAGGAGCTCAAGAGAGTATATGGGTTGGGAACAGTTGGGTGTATGTCCGCGACCCTCTTATTTACTTCCCGGAGGTCTTGTACCGGTCGGTAGTCATTTGTGTGAGGCTTTTTGACCGGCAGTAAGGGGATGTTCCAGGCAGACTGGCAAGGAACTAGTACCCCTAGGCTTCGTAGTCTCCGGATGTGTGGCTGGATCCCCTTCCGGGCCTCCTGAGACATGGGGTATTGTTTGATCCTTACCGGACTCTCTCCTGGCTTGAGCTCTACCAGGACTGGGGTCCTATGAGCAGCTAGTCCCATCCCCCCTGTCTCTGCCCAAACCGAGGGGAATTCTTGTAGCCATCTGTCTATATTATCCTCTCTCGGGAGCGCCTCCTGGTGGAGGAGGTATTCATCCTCCAGTTTCATGGTCAGGACCTGGATGGGGTGGCCCTTGCCATCGGTGACCTGAGGCCCCCCTTGTCTGAAAGTTATCTGAGCTCCAATCTTGGTCAGTAAGTCCCGTCCTAACAGCGGGTAGGGGCATTCTGGTATTACCATAAAGGAGTGGGATACCCGGCCCGTTCCCAAATCTACTGTTCTTCGGGTAGTCCATGAATACTGGCTCATACCAGTTGCCCCTTGTACCCAGGACTTCCTGCAAGCTAGTTTTCCTTGTGGGGTGCGGAGGACCGAATGTTGTGCTCCGGTGTCGACAAGGAAGTCAATAGGGGTCCCCTCCACTTTAAGAGTTACCCTGGGTTCGGGGAGAGGGTCCGAACCCTGACTCCCCTAATCACTTAGTTCATCCAGCTCTAGGACTTTTACTCCATCAGTCTTGCTTCCCTTCCCGCCGGCCCTTTTCGGACAATCTCAGGCCCAATGCCCTATCTCCTTGCAGTATGCGCACTGATCCTTCTGCAGCCTCTGCTTCCCCCGCTTGGTGGTTCCTTTACCTTTTCTTGCGTCGTCTGCCAGCTGCCGGAGACGGCGGTCTCCTTCCTCGGGGAAGTCAGCAGTGGTAGCTAGCAGTATTCTGGCCAGGTCTCGAGTCTGCTTACTGCTGGCAGCTGCCATGGCGCGAGCCTGCTTGTCCTCAGGAGGCTCCTGGTTATTATATACCTTTTCGGCTACCACCAGTAAGTCCTGCAGACTTTTTTCTCCTAGTGTATCTATTTTCTGTAATTTTCTCCTAATGTCTACGGCCGATTGGTTTACAAAGGCCATGATAACAGCTGCCTTGCTTTCCGGAGCCTCTGGATCCATGGGGGTATAGGTACGGAATGCCTCCATGATCCGTTCTAAAAAGGCAGCCGGAGATTCATCTTTTCCCTGTTGTACATTTCCTACCTTGGCCAAATTGGTTGGCTTTCTAGCAGCCATTCAGAGACCCCCCATTAGAGTCTGGCGGTAGACCCGGAGCCTCTCCTTACCTTCTGCCATGTTGAAATCCCACTGGAGCCGAGTTAAGGGGAAGGAGGCATCTATCTGAGCCTGGTTGGTGGTGGGATCCCATCTGCGCCCGGAACTAGTTTTCGGGCCCCACTGAGGATTCTTTCTCTTTCTTCAGTCGTGAACAAGACCTGCAAAAGCTGCTGGCAATCGTCCCACGTGGGCTGATGGGTAAAAAGAACAGAGTCTAATAAATCAATAAGCCCTGCCGGTTTCTCGGAAAACTTAGGATTCTGAGCTTTCCAATTGTAGAGGTCACTAGTGGCGAAAGGCCAATAGTGATGGGGCTGATTCCCCTCCGCGTCTGGGGGTCCGGTGGCTCGCAAGGGCAGAATAGTAGAGTCGGCGGCGGAGGCGGATTGCCCCCTCTGAGCCCTTTGTCTGGTAAAGGGCGGGCTTCCCCCTGGAGCGTTTCCGCCTCCCGCTCTCGGAACAGCGTCTGCCTCCCCCGGAGGGGGAGGATGGTGTTCTTCCGGCATCCTAGAGGGGTTATATGGGGGAGGAAAAATTAATTCTTCTTCAGTACCCCCCTGTAGGACAGGGTAGAGGGGTGCTGAAGGCTGGGTAAGACGTTTCCTCTTCTCTGTCTCCTGCAAAGCAAGAATGGGTTTTGGCTCCGGAGGGAGCAGGGTTAGGAAGGGCTTAAGCCAAGAGGGTGGGTCTTCTACAAGGTCCTGCCAAGTGATAATGTAAGGGAGCTGATCAAGATGGCCCGTCTTAGGCTGAGAGATGATACTCCTGACTCGGTGGATGGTAGGGAGGTCGAAGCTCCCCTCTGGTGGCCATCCGACATTGAAAGTTGGCCACTCGCTAGAGCAAAAAAACTGCAACCGACCCTTTCGGACTTCCACACTGAGGTTGTTAGCTCTTCCCCTCACATCCTTAAAGTGATCAATCATAATACTTAGAGGAGTAGTCCAAGTCTGTCCCATAACGTCCGTCCAGTAAGTCCACAGAGCAAAACAGAGAAACACAAAAGCAGACAAACAGAGGGCCCCTAGAAAGTCTTCCAACTCCATGGAAGCAAAACTGAAAGCTAGCTTTTGAGGGGATTCCATGTCCCTCCAAAACTGATGAGGGGATTCCACGTCCCTCCAAAACCGATGAGGGGATTCCACGTCCCTCCAAAGATGACGGCCTCACACCGACCAGCGGGAGCGACCCGCCTCGTCTCAGACCTTTGAGGGGATTCCATGTCCCTCCGAAACAGATGAGGGGATTCCACGTCCCTCCAGAAGGGAGAATCGGAACGTCTTCCGAAACTCCCGGCCCGTGGTCCTCCAGTGCGTCCACTTAGACCGTGTCGGGCACTACCAGAATTCCAGAAATGAGCTCACACAGAAAAGACAGAACAAACAGACACTAACCGTGGCCAGTCAGGCTCTCTGGGTCGGGGGTCCCTTGGGGTTCTTGGGGATCCCGGGCCGAGCCCCCAAATGTTATGCCCAGAATTCGTGATCCCCAAAGACCACTAAGGAGCTGAGTCCGATGCAAAAGCAAAGAGCCTTTATTCGAGCTAGCTCGAGCTCAATCCCCTACCTGCACCGACGCAGCGGTGAGATACCAGGGAAAGAGAGCGAGTTTCAAAAGCACAAAGGTTTTATAGGGGTCTAGGGGCAGCCGATTGGCTGGGGAAGTGGCGTGTTTTGATCAGGAAGCTTGAATGGGTGAGCGGGAGGTCACTCAAAGGGAGGAGGCGTGGTCTAGGTGAAGGACACAGAACAAGATGGAGTCGGCTGGCGTAGGCCCGCCCTTTCAGGGTGCAAAATAAAATTGAGATCCCTTGTTTTTGACAGGTTTGCAATTGAGTGTAAGGCCTCTGGCCTGCCTTATGTTGCCTTCATCTGAAACTTATTGAGCTCTAGAATTAACCTATGGACTAGTTGGCCCTGGGAATTAGGGGTTGCAGGAGGAGAAACCTTTCATTTTCCTGAGGAGTGGTTTTGAAGGCACATAGATCTTGAGTGATGAGGTCACAGAAATATTTGCATTTAACGCATTGAATCTTTACAGGGTGAAAAGGGTGGCATTGGCTTGCCAGGCCCAGATGTTTACATCGATACGGATGGTGCTGTGATCTCAGGTGAAACTTTTCATTGATTTGAGTGAAAAAGAAAGCACCAGGACTTAAATTCTATATTCCCTGCGATTGTGAAAAGGGTACTTTGTCAGCCACTGGATTGCTGCTAAACCCAACGCCCTCAAGGGCCCCTCATGAGTCCTGTACTTAGAAAATTGAACTCCAATGTCTTTGGGCAAAGAAGTCAAGCCCTATGCTTCATGTTTGTGTTGGGTCCACTAAGACTAGGATTTGGGTCAGACTGGGCCTGAACTTGCTGAAAATTGTTCTCTTAAAGATGCTTAGGGAAGGATTGGTATCCTCCCCAGCCAGGCTGACTGCAGCCTTGTACCATGAGACACTTGGTGTCTCATCTACATGATCCCATTCATGCTTGGGTTTGACGATTTCATAGGAGGTGGAGAAGTATCCAACTCTTTCCATTGCCTTCTCCAAACATCCATATGCCCAGTGTCTACTCTTTGCTTGAGCAAAGGCTTCTACTATTGTACCTCTTCTACCTGAGTGTCCTAAATTATTTCTCCTCTCTCATCTTCTCTGGCCCATGCCCTAGCCAGTAAATTCATTGAAGCCAAGGTGTTAATGTTCGACAGCAGCTTCTTATGTTCCACTTCCAGGGAACCTATGTGCATAATATGAGTGGTAGACTTCAACACCGTAACACAAATAGTAGACATTTGATGCATGACAGCAGGTTGGTAGTAGTAGAAAAACGTTCCTAGCACTTACCAGATCTTACCATGGAAGGTAAACCCTGGCCAGACTGGTTCTGGACATTAATGGAGACTTAGCTCAAGTGGGCCCATTATCACTGAGGCCATTAGCATCTGAGAGACCTATGAAGTACAAGAAAGGCACGTCCACCATGAGGACATCTCCTTGCAACTCCTCTTAGACATTTTGTGACATTAGTGGGCCTTCTCTGGGTTTGCTTATGGCTTTTTTCTTTCATCACAATGCCAGGTTACCCTGGAGACCCTGGTGTGCCAGGCCTCCCAGGACTTAAAGGAGATGAAGGCGTCCAGGGCCTGCCTGGACCTTCCGGCCTCCCTGGCTTGCCAGCTTTACCAGGTAAAGCAAACTAACTCACCCCCTGCACAGATCTGTCCTCTATCCATTCTGGTCTGGGTATGTACCTAGCCAAAGTCAAAGGAAAGGTAAATGGTAGTCACTAAGCTCCCTACCACTGTCCCAAAGCTAATGTATATGAAGATAGGACCTGGGTGAACAGCTTTCTTTTGGCCTGAATAATGTAGCATTGCTAAACAGGCAACTCTACTGAGGTTTGTGGTAACCAGAGGGGGCCAGTGTTGGCCTGCTAGAACACTGTCACTCTTCTGTGGATGTGCCATCCCAGCTGATGCTTGCCAGAAGGGGCCAACAAAAGCCCAGAGGAGAGTTTGTACCCAGATCCTCACTCTGTGCTTAACTCAGGCACTAAATGGCCCAGGATCCTATGGATGACACCCTTGAAACAACAATTGGAGGGGCATACCTGTATATCATTCTATAGTAGTAAATAGAGAAAGGGCATGCCAGATTCTGAGAGGCCATGGTGACCCAAATATAAAGCTTCAGACATTGCTTTTAAAGGCATCAGTTTCTAAGTTCCTTGGAGATGGGCATCTGTAAGGATACCTGTGCTTTTAAAGCAGCCACTGGAGGGGGCGCCTGGGTGGCTCAGTTGGTTAAGCATCCAGCTTCGGCTCAGGTCATGATCTCGCGGTCTGTGGGTTCGAGCCCCGTGTCAGGCTCTGTGCTGACAGCTCAGAGCCTGGAGCCTGTTTCAGATTCTATGCCTCCCTCTTCCTCTGACCCTCCCCTGTTCATGCTCTCTCTCTCTCTGTCTCAAAAATAAATAAATGTTAAAAAGAATTTAAAAAAATATATAAATAAATAAAGCAGCCACTGGAGGAGGTACAGCTGATCCCACTACCAAGGTTGAAAAATCACAAAGTACAAGGCTGGAGACCAGGTTTCCCTCTCAGGTTTGCCACTAAAAAGCTTTGCGCCCTTGACCATGTTTCCTCATGACTTTGGGTCTCAACTTACTGAGGAGTTAGGCTAGATGATTCCTAATGAGCCCTCTAACTCTGATGCAAGAGAAGGGAAAATGCTTTTCCAAATTCTTCCCTTGGAGTTAGTTTCCAATGTATGCCACTGATTGCAATGCCCCTGAAGGGTAAGGTGACATGAGTAGCATTATTGTGTGGGCTTATTCTTCCAGGTGTCCCAGGTGCCCTAGGGCACCAAGGAGTTCCAGGTCTCAAGGGGGACAAAGGAAACCCAGGCCGCACCACTGTTGGGGCAGCTGGCCCCCCTGGCAAAGGCGGTTTGCCAGGCTTACCAGGCCTAGCAGGCCCACCTGGTAAGTCATTCATTTTTCTCTTTGGTGTTGAGACTCAGGTGTGACCCAGATGGCAGAACACTCATGATTTTTGAGGGAGAGAGCATTTCACAGGAGAAATAGCCAGGATACACAATGACTGGCAGAGGGGCAGTGACAAAGGCCTTGTTCTCTCTGAGTCAGAGCCTTCTTCTACAGGTTAACGACCACAGCACTCAGAGTGCTCATCAAGAAAAAAGCAAGCTAAGGCCACCTCAATAACCAAACACTATCTAATTCCTTCCAATTTCTGTACTCATTTCATTCCACCCTCCACTGTTCTCAGCCCCTTGGCCTCTGGTCTTGCAGCTCATGATGAAGCAACATTGGCTCCTTCAAGCTCCAGTGGGGTGGGCTGAGAGCCTGAGAAATGGAAAGCCAAGCCTGGATCCTCAAGATGGTTGCTAAAAGCCTCTACAAGGCTTATTTTCCCTAAGTCTCCTACCTGAGTATGGAATTCTAGATTCTAAGAGAAAGGCTAGAAATATGCCCAGTGTGCTTGTTTGTAATCTAAACCCCATGACTTCTGCAGCTTGCACCCATTCCCTCAAACTTTCTGGGGTAGACTCTGGGCCTGTTGGCTTACTGAAGCTATCTGGGTCATTCCTGTACCCTCACTGTCTAGTCCAGTGCCTGGAACATAGTAGACCTTCTGTAAGCAGTAGTAGAATGAATAGAGTCAATAAGGGATAAGACTTGCTACAGACTTTGGGTCCCTGTGTCTGCTTCGGTTGTTTAGCCTCAAGGATGCTTAGTCCTCAGTGACTGAGCTGCTGTGCTGAGTCATGTGAGTCTAGGCTCGTGTGAGATCCTTCATGCTTCCTTTGTCCTGAAGGTCGAACATTTGAGACTGGAACACTACAGAACACAGAGCCAGGGTTCCCTGGTCTCCGAGGAGAACGAGGTCCAAAAGGAAACCCAGGCCTCAAAGGAATAAAAGGTAATTTTGTCCCCTTGGGTTTCTTTGTTCCCCACACTCCTTGCAGAAAGCTTTCCGGGGAATGAGCAAACTAACGGCCTTGGGAATGTGAACAAAAGCAATTTGGGATCTTGATCAGGGATTTGATTTTAAGATTGTTGGAAGGGCTATGTTTAGGGCTCTGAGACTGAGGCTGGAAGTTGAGGTCACATAGAACAAAGTGGCTTGCAGGCTGCTCGTCCTATTGTGTCACCTGCAGAAGTTGTTGCCGTTAACCCCAGTTATTAACCAGTACATGCGGCAACACTTTTCAGCTTGCAAGGCCAAGGATGGATGCCACTTATCATTAACTTCAGTCTGAAGGATAGGACTCTGAAAAGGTCAAGAGTTGGCACTCTGAAACAACCAACTGGCTCCAGAAAAATAACTGCATCTCCCTTCCCACCTCCCGATGTTGAAGGGCTAACTGATTATGCCAGCCTTTGGCCACACTGCTCTGTCCATCTTCTTGCTGCCTTTGGGTCATTCCTCTGTTTCATACTCTTGAGATGCAGATGGTTAAAGCTCAAATAAATCAATTCATTTTAGTTGCAGCCCAGGCCTAAGTGGAGGAAGAGGTGAAACTCTGGGCTCCAGAGAGGTTTGGGGGTGGCCTAGGGAGTTCAAGTTATCTGAGATCTTTCCCCTTCTCTCGCAGAGTTAACAGCTCTTCTCAGCCTCAAGCAGAGAGGTCCTAACTTACTCTTCCCCTTTCTCATTACTGAATCATAAAATGTCACTACGTAAGTATAGGAGCTAGTTGAGAAGTTTTCAAAAGTTCCATCTCTGTTGTTCAGCTGCAAGGAGGACTATTTGGAGAAAAAGGAGATGGAATTGCAAGTTTTGACTTAGGATGTTAACCTTTGCCTTTGTGTGACTCACTACAGAGCTAGTGTACTTCCGGATACCATTCTCGCTCCTGAAAAGATATAACTCTAATGCTCCCCATTCTATATTCCCATGGGACCAGAAGGTTTTCCCTAAGTCTGGAATAGTGATGGTGATTCTCAAGCTTCACTGTACATGAGAATCACCTAAGGGAGATTACTCAAAATTAGATTCTTGGTTCTGGCTTCCTGAGAGTCTGCTTTATTAGAATTGGGGTGAGGCCCAGCAAGCTGCCTTATGAACAGGCAACATAACTGACTGTGATCCATGGATCACACTTGAGAAATGCTACAGACTGTTCTTTCTGAGTTTCAGGGATTATCAATTTTCTGAAAGTAAAAAGAGGCCCTTCAGGATGTTAGGGGACCTCAGAGTCACCTACATTGGCCTAAGTTCTCATTTTCCACACCATAAGCATGGAAGGTACAGGTGGCTGGGCTATAGTGTTAGTGATTCCTTGATACCACTTCAAAGGTGCTTTGCCAAAATCCCTGTCATACATTTATTGGACATTTGTCTCTGTGTACAGAACACAAGGGAAAAGACATTATGATGAAGAGAATTTTTGAGTGGCTTAGATTCCAGATCCAAGTGGTTAGCATAGGGCAGTGGTTCTTAACTCTGGCTGTACAATAATTAGACTCACTGATCGCTGGGTTGTCTCCCCTGAGAGTAATGAAATCAAATCACTGGTACAAATGTACTTTGATAGAGAGTAGATCTGGTTCATAAACCTAGTTCATGTGAGTTTGTTCTCTGTGGACATTCTGATTCCCTCCAGGGAGTTGTTCAAGTCACAAATTACCACTGTTGTATCATCCTTTTTCTTAGAAAGATGGTCTATTTTGTTTAATGTTGTCTTTTTCTCCTCCAGGCGACTCGGGGTTTTGTGCTTGTGATGGCGGTGTCCCTAACATTGGACCACCTGGGGAGCCAGGCCTGCCTGGGTCACAAGGTCTCATTGGCCTTCCAGGCCTTAAAGGAACCAGAGGAGATCCAGGCTCTGGGGGTACACAGGGCCCATCAGGGACTCCAGTAAGTCTCACCAAACTTTGGCCCTGAGGGAGCAATAGGAGCTTTCCAGTGCCCCATACTCCTCCCCCATCACGTTCCTAAAACACAGGAAAGACAGATTGGAATAAAACAAAGCTTCAGGGTTTTGATCTGTAATATGAAAAAGTCAGACTAGCTGATCTCCAAAGTCCCTTTCTGCTTTGACCTACCTATGTTCCCTCTCTTCCCTCACTTCCTTAATCCCTCTCTTCCTTCCACAAAATTGTTTGTATTTGCCTAACACTGCGCTGGGCCCTGAAGATGAAATCGAATTAAGACAGGGTTACCATCCTCAAAAATTTCAAAGATTTAGAAAGGATAAGAAAAAAAATGGGCAGTTGTAATCCCAGATGAGGAAATTATCAAGTGCCCTGAACAGTGCCAAAATGTACCCAAGGTTCTGCTTTAGGTCAGACCTATGCTAGGTACCAGAGTCCTATAATGTATACATCTCCTGATTGTTTCCCTTTTGTCTGTTTTGTAGGGTTTATTTGGACCTCGGGGTCCTGCAGGCCGCAAAGGAGAGAAAGGGGAGCCAACTCTCAGTTCAAGATCAAGGATGCCAGGGGAGCGGGGTGATCCTGGCCCCCAGGGGCTCCCTGGTAAAACAGGAATCCCAGGGAAGGATGGAGTACCAGGTTTACCAGGTCTGCCAGGCCTCCCAGTAAGTTGATAGTTCCTGGGTGATAAGCTCTATAAATCCTCACATCTGACTTAGTGGGGGTCCTGATGGCCACTAACCATGAGACAGGGTAGAACATCTCCTGCCACCTCTGCCAATGAAACTCTGTGCTCTGTGCTTTTCTTTTCTGTAAAATGGGAATCTTTTTCTCAAAATGGGTCATTGCCTCATTTGAGAAATGCTAGTACCCATTGACCATATCACTGAAAATGCTTTAGCTTCTCAGCTTTCCCTTGCAGGTAATCCGGCTGCTTTCTGTGACCCAACCCCTGCCAGGGACTGTTACCTTGCTCCAGTTTCCTGCCCCCTCCCCACCACTGGTCTAGAATATTTTGTATTATCAGATCATCAAGAATTGACAAACTTCATTTCCATGAACTAAATGAACTAAATCAGAGGAACTGATTGATAAACTAGAGTGACGGAGAATTTTAACAAAAAACCAAACATTGGTCACACTGGCTACCTCTTTCCTATGGTCAAACAACTCAGGATAAATCTTTAAGTTGGGATTGCATTCTTTCTTATGTGTTCTCTAGGGTGATGGTGGACAGGGCTTCCCAGGTGAGAAGGGGTTACCAGGACTTCCTGGTGAAAAGGGCCACAGTGGTCCAGCTGGTCCCCCAGGAAATGGACTGCCGGGATCTCCCGGACCTCGTGGGCTTCCTGGAGATCAAGGAATAGATGGATTACCAGGGAAGCAAGGCCTCCCTGGGCTTCCAGGTGAGTCATGGAATCAGATGGCCATGGACTTGAAAAACTGACCCCTTGTAGAGTGTAGATATGACCCAGGTATATGAAATGTGTCATAAGAAGAATTTTGGCTGGTTATAATCACTTCTTGCAATTTTTTAACGTTTTTCATGAGGACAAAGGATCATAATTGTACATAATTGTGGTACACTTATACAGAGCAATCTAGACTTCAGTTCTACTTAGTAAAAACAAAACAAAACAAAAAAAGACTTCCTAACAGCAGTCTGAAAATGTAACAGAGCTGTCTTGGGAGGTTGTGAGCTCATAATCCCTGGAAAATTTCAAGCAGATGCTGGATGGCCATTTGCTACAAGTATCATTGAAGTAATGAGCGAGAGATTGGATAGGTGTCCTCTTAAGTTATATGGTACTATCATCACCAGAGAGGAACCTTTCCTTAATTCATGAGATCTCAGATTGAGAAGAGACTCTACTTGTATCTAGTCTAAACTTTATTTCATACCTTAAACCCCTCGCTTTTCTATCAGCATTTCAGGAATTGTAGGGAGTGACAGTCCTGTTTGTAGATTGTGATGGTGCTATGTTAATAAGTCACCTTCTTGCATACAGCCAGAATAGCTCTCCATCCCAACTTCTGTTTCCATTAGCGGCACCATCCTTATTGTTATCTGAAGTTTGAAAACTTGAAATTCATTTCTTATTCTTCATTTGCAGTGCTTCTTATATTCTTTCCCTCCTCTTCTTGCTACTAAGTTCTCATTGTCTCACACCTAAGCTTATCAAATACCTACATGCTTTTCAGAATAAATACAGTTGGAAGGAAGGATGAGTGGATGGATGAATGGATGGATGAGTGAGTGAATGACAAACAGCTTCCTAAGTGGTTTCTCATCCCCTACCTCCAGACTTTCCTCACTCAGTTCTGCTATGAACAATGCTGCCAATTCAGTATTTGTAAAGCACTGATATCATCACGTCTCGCCGCTAGTCCAAAGCTACAAGCGGTTGCCTTTTTCTGGAATGCTCTTCATCTTTTTTTTCTGTGCAGTCAGATTTTATCTGTCTTTCAGGGTACACACCTACTTCTCCACTAAACCTTCTCTTGACCTCCACAACATATGCCATTTCCTCTTAAATTACATGTTTTCTTCCATTAATGCTTTTAGTTTTCCCAACTGCTTTGTAAGTGTCTGGATACTAAAGAAGGCAATTCTTTTTAGCATTTCTCAATTTGCCTAGTATAGTGTAATGTTCCATAAGATACTAATATATACTCACAGAAGAAAAGGGCTTCTCAATAACCAAGGGGCTATTTCTTAGACCTATTTCTTCTCATTCTACCTTGTCACCTTGAAGAATTACTAAAAAAAGAATACAGAAACCAGGTCTTGTCATGTTTATTGACTTTAAAATCTACTTGCATGTGTTGGCATACCAAGGATGATGGTATATGTTAAAAATTGATGATTCAAGATTCTTAAAACCAAGTTGTATTTCAGTTTACAAAACCCTGTGAAGGCTGTGAGGAATTTTATCAAACTAAAGTATTGTACTTTTGGAAGTCCTAGCTTTGCCTCCATCTCTGTTCCCAGAGATATTATTCATGGTCATTCCACTATCCCTGTGCCAATTGGGTCTTTATTCTAGGCCAACCATTTCTGTAGGCAACTGGGTTTTAAACTGAGTTATAAACTGAGTTACCTATATACTTACACACACTCAAATCTGGCTATTATCAACATTCTGACTGCTTGAAAACAGGCTGAGTCAACAGAAGGAGGCCCATGGGACCACTTGTATCCTAAACTTCACTAAGCCCCAGACACAGAAAGTTCTTAGGAATATAGTGATATAGTAAGCTCTAGCCTGAGAGATACCCTATGCAGAAAATGTTCTTGTTGTAGTACCAAGACTTTCCAAAAAATTACTTCCGATAAGAGCATTAGCTTTCTTTTTCTTTCCATGGCAACCACATATAACTCCTCAAACCTATCTTTTTTTTCCACACAATTTTAAAAAGACATAACTTGGGAGCCCCTGACATTTGCATGATGGCCATTACTGTTGCCATGAAAATGAAGGGATGCTGTTCTTTAAATGTGTTCACTCCAACCAGTGGTGGCCCAGGCTAGAGCAGCTGCATTGGATGGGGATGTAGTCACTAGAAGCTTTTCAACCTAGTGGTGTGAGTCATTACAAACCTTGGACGAGCAGACAACTGGCTGTTTCCAAAGAGGCTCTGATCCAGATGGTCACAGTAATCAATTACCCTGGTTATTATTGAAACAGCAACTGTGTCCTTGATCCTGTGTGGGTGCCAGCTCTCTCCATTCGATCTGGATAGGGAATTTGATTAGTGGGCATACCCAGTCTGCAGACAAGACTCCCCTTGGGCCTCAAGGAACTTCTGTCCGGGTTTAATTTTCTTCTTTACTTGATTGGTCTAGGTGACTGTTGCTGCAGGGAGAGCATTGGTAAAGGAGGCTTAGACACAGAGGGAGGTGAGAGATAGCTCAGCCTCGAGGTTCTCAAACACTGATGTTGCCAAAATGTCCCTTCCTTTTTGTTCACCTTTCTCACAAACACTCATAATGGCCTGAGCACCATGCTAGAGCCTTTGGCTGGGGAGGGGTGCATGAAGGCTGACACTGACACTGTCACTCCTGATTTTTGGGAGGGGATACAGGAGTAAATGGGCATGCAGTCTCTGAGAGGGACTGATTTCCTTCACCATGCTTGTTGATGGCTTTGCTGATGTCTGCCTTGAGCACCTTCATTTTATGAACTTAGCTGGGGTTGTAACTTGCCTTGAGAGGTAGCTGGAAGATGAACACATGTCTGATGTTTATTCACTGGACCCAGAGTAAACTGAAATGATAGAATCTTGATAAGCAGAGGTGCTTTTTATTTTGACGATGAATTTGGGCATTTATGGAGGAAATCCTGACTAATTAGATTGTGTGTTATAGAACAGAACATGGATAAAGCTGATTTATGCTTTGTTGAAGAGAAGGCTCTGAATTCACAGATGTGAAGTAGAAGACAGAGATGTAATGTGAAAGAGCCAGATACCAGGATGACTTGAAGGTCTTACCTTCTCAGCATTTTGACCCTCCACTTGCATACACAAGGGTGCTGTGGTGTACAGGCCTGGTCTGAGGCAAAAGAGAAACATGCCCTTGATTTCCATCTTCCCTTTTTCATTATTTGTCCTGTCCTGGAACCTTTCCGATGCCTGACCTTGGCCCCATGCTCTAAACGTTTTTTAATCTGGCTGTGACAGGCAAAGAGAATTTATGAAACTTATCTGATGATTGAGTGAGGATGGATGGTTCATGTTTGGACCCAGCGCAGAGATATTTGTGTTTTACTGTTTGTTGTAAGGTTGAAAGCGATGGAACTGCAGTGTTTGATACATTGGAGTCAATGGGCCATTGAAATATTTGGGGCAGGAGAATCTTCTGCGGGATCCCTCTCGTGATACCATCTAGGGAGGCAGTTCTTCAGCCTAGTCCAAGGGACTGAGGCCCAAGCTGAACACAGGACTGGCAGTCCTCTCCCAGTGAGGCATCTCATCATAAGGTGCTTGCCCATAGGTTATAGTTCCACAGTAGGGAAATAGCCCTGAGAAATAGCCCCATCATTTCAATGTCTGGCAGGATGGAGATGGGTGTGACCACTAATGGGGCAAGATCAGGCCTATGGCTATCTCCACCTGTAGAAGTGTGGCTATGGGAACCTGAGGTCTGCAAGGCAGAAAGTTGCTGCCCAGGCTACAAAGTAGCATCACTAACCTGACTAAGGTAGAAACCAGGGGCTGGTCTTGGAGGAGCTCTTCTGAATGCTCCTCCTTAAATAAGATAATAAAAAACTACTGTTGGTTGAGCAACCGCCAAGGTGCCAGACACTGTGCAGAATGCCGTTAGCATTATTTCATATAATCCTCACAAGTGCCACATGAGAAAAGTAGCTCCCGTTTTATACATGAGGCTCAGAGAGGTTAAGTATCTTGTCCAAACAGCTGGTTAATAGCAGAACTAGTATACAAGCTCAGGTCTGTCTGGCTCAGTGTCTATAGTGTATTGGTTAAGAGCCCCCACCTCTTAACCAATACACTATATTCAATTTCCCATGTTTCTTTGTGAATAGAGCAAGTGCAGAAGGAATGCCATCTAGTTGAGTAAGCAGTCTAAATCATAGATTGTAAACATATCTTTAAGAAAGGCAATTTGTGATTTATTTTATGTACAGGCAAAAACTATAGCAGTTTACTAGAACTGTTGGCTCTGTGGCTTAAAGCAGGCCTTGGGGGATTGTTTTAATGAATAGGCAAGACTAATTTAATTAGCATAGCAATTATTTGTAAATGGCACTTGAGGGAGCCTACACAAAATTTATTCATCGGTATTTTATTAAACCTCCCCTCTGTGATCTTGTGTAGACTCTTTTTATTTGAATTATGAATGAGCAAGGAAGAATTTGCTAGGGGAAGGCTATGCATGCCAACTTCAAAGTCTTGAACACTGAAATTGACTACTGCATCTCCCTGAGTACCAGAGTTGACATTTTCAAAGGAGGAGCTGAGGGAATGGTCATTGTTTGTCTGCCATGGCCAAGAGAGTGGCCTTCAGTGTTTGTCTGATACAGAAATACAGCTACCTCTCACCCACAGTAATCATCAATAGGTTTCTGTAGATCCCAAGTGCTGTGGGTCAAAAGAACCTGATGGTTTAGGAAAAGAACCCAATAGTTTGTTTTCATTCCAAGAAAAGGCAGACATGTGAACTTGAGGGGTCTTGACTTCAAACCCTCCAGTCTAGTCATATGGCCATAATGGATCCTCAGGCCTATCCCCAAGCACCCATCCTAGGGAGAGGCTTCATATGAGGGTAGGGTGAGGAGGTCATTGCCATTTGCTGCTGCTCCTACATAGGCTACCTCTAGGAAATCTTGTTAGGTAACATCTGCTGCATAGGTAGATGCATAGATAGATGCCTGCCCACTGGACATTAATGGTTTAGGAGGTGACATTCTGGCACTTGGACACTAAGAGTACTCTTACCTATAAGCAGTTGCACTAGGGGGTAACTCCCGAGAGCTTCTGATGCCACAATTCTTTTGCATGGGCTCCAAGCTGCTGGGTGGGAAGAGCTTGGTTGGCTCATCCAACAGAACTGGAGGAAAGGAGCATGCTAGGAGAGCCCACCTGACTTAGTGGGCTCACAAGATGCTTACATGTTACCATTTACAGGGGTCACCTTGCCGTGTATAATTCCTGGATCATATGGTCCATCAGGCTTACCAGGAGCTCCCGGATTCCCAGGTATGGAATGAGGCCAAAGAAAGCCATTGAACACACTTGTAAGGGCCGTGGGCTGAAGGAAGCAGGGCATAGACTGGTAGCATTTGGGGATCCATATTCTTCCTGAGAGGGCAGCCTTGAGGATTGAATGGCTCCTGGAGAGGTCTGTGTGGGGAGGTAAGAGTAAGAGGCCCTCCAAGAGACTAGGATTCTTGAATGGACATTACAAATGAAACCAGCCGCACTGACTTTCCTTTCCCCTCTTGATTCATGTTTGGGTTTGCAGGTCCTAAGGGGGCCCGTGGCCTCCCTGGGATTGCAGGCCAGCCTGGATTGCGTGGAAATAAAGGAAAGGCTGGAAGTCCAGGATTAGTTCACCTTCCTGAACTGCCAGGTAAGGAAAGAAGCTTTTCCTTGCCTGCTTCTCCTTTTGTGTGAGTGTGAGTTTGTATTGTGGTAGCCATCCCCTGATTATAGGAAGTTAGGTTCACACTCTGGTGTGGGTGGGATGGATTTTTTTTTTAATTTTTTATTTATTTTTGAGAGAGAGAGAGAGTACAAGTAGGGGAAGGGGGAGGGTTTTTTTTAATGTTGTATTTATTTTTGAGAGAGAGGGAGAGTACAAGTAGGGGAAGGGCAGAGAGAGAGGGAAATGCAGAATCTGAAACAGGCTCCAGGCTCTGAACTGTTAGCACAGAGCCTGACGTGAGGCTTGAACTCATGAATGGCAAGATCATTACCTGAGCCTAAGCCAGAGGCTTGACTGAGCCACCCAGGCGTCCCTGAGTGGGATGGCTTTGACTTCATACTCAGGCAAGACAGAGCTTCAAGATAGAGAGTGACAGTATATCAGAGCAATAAGAGCCATCAGCTGGAACAACCCCTTCATATTCAGATGAGGAAATTGAGGCTCAGATGGAAAGTGACTTGCTTGAGGTCACAAAACCACTAGTGACAGAACTAGTACTCTACCAGGTTATCTGACTGCCGAGTACCTCTGGCAATTTCTTGGATCAACTCCCTCTAGCTCAGAGAAAGAGATCCAGATGAGTCAGAGAGAAGTGGTTCATATCTATCCCTTTGCTCACACCCTCTTGCAACCTTGTTCTATGCTACACCAGTGGTTCTCAAACTGTGTTCCCTGCAGCACCAGCATCATCTGGGAATTTTTTAACAAGGCAGATTTGGAGACCCTTGGCAGAGTTACTAATCAGAAGCTCTAGGGGGGTGGTGCCCAGCAATCTGGATTTTACCAAGCACCTTCTCCTCCAGGTGGTTCTGACCCACACTCAATTTGAGAACAACCCTGCTCTACAGCACAGGGCTCATCTTGGGCCACACAATATATGGTTTCTTGGTGCTTCAATTTCCTCCACCCCCGAGGAAGAAGGAGGCAAGACAGCAGAGGTTAGATGACTTCAGAAGAATTGGGCCTTTAACAGGAAGTCCTGGATGTAATCTATGCTCTTTGGCCAGTGGATCAGCCCCAAGAGTGGGTTGCTAAGCTCAGCTGAAGGCCTGGCCTCACTGAGCTAGAACCTTCTCCGGTTCACATGGCACAGTCCTTGCTTCTGGCAAGTCCTCCCAGGACCAGGGCGCTCCTGACTTTCAAGAGAAGTGACACACATTATTAATATGTTAGTTAGCTTTTTAAAAAAATGTTTATTATTTCTGCGAGAGAGAGAGAGAGAGAGAGAGAGAGAGCTCCAGCAAGGAATGGGGCAGAGAGAGAGGGAGACACAGAATCCAAAGCAGGCTCCAGGCTCTGAGCTGTCAGCACAGAGCCCGACATGGGGCTCGAACCCACAAACCATGAGATCATGACCTGAGCCAAAGTCAGATGTTTAACCGACTGAGCTACCCAGGTGCCCCTAGTTAGCTTTTATAATAGATAAAGAAAATCTGTGTCAGAGATCTCTACCCAGACCTGTTACTTCTAAACCTCCATGGTCTTTTATTTTTGCCTCTTTACATTTAGGATTTCCTGGACCTCGTGGGGAGAAGGGCTTGCCTGGGTTTCCTGGGCTCCCTGGAAAAGATGGCTTGCCTGGGAAAATTGGCAGTCCAGGTTTACCAGGTTCCAAGGGAGCCTCTGGTGACATCTATGGTGCTGAAAATGGTGCTCCGGGGGAGCAAGGCCTACAGGGATTGCCAGGGGACCAAGGATTTCCTGGAGACCCTGGCCTTCCAGGACCCAAGGGTGACTCTTTTTGACTCACATATTTAACAATCTACAGAAAGTCTTCCCGTGGCGGGTACGCTTGCATGAATATACGCATGAGCCTGGGCTGGTGAATTAACTGGCAGGTTAAAAATAAAAAGTCATTTTGTTCTATCTCTCCCTGTTGGGAACTTTTTCTTAAATCACCTGAGTCTATTCTCCTTTCTTAGTAAATCCAGAAGTGACCACAAGGAATAGTTAGATTTCTCGTAAAGCCTGTGATTTTGCTGCTGGGAACAGCAGCAAGGCTGGCGCCGAGAAGACAATGGCATCTGGGGTGTACCCCGGGCCAGGCTTCTGCACTGCAAGTTGGTGTGGTGACCAGTCCCTGCTATTGATCCAGACTGTGACCATCTGCCCCTTGCTTTCATTAGGTCTGCCTGGGAAGTCAGGCTTGCTGGGCCCCAAAGGTGAACGGGGCAGGCCTGGAACACCAGGCCACGTGGGACAGCCAGGGTCCCCAGGGCCTGATGGCCAATTCGGCATCAAGGGCAAACCCGGGCTCCCAGGAGCACCAGGCTTTCCAGGCCCTTCAGGTAGGTCCTTTGGAGGAGGGGCCCCAGCTTGACAGACTTAAGCTGGGCCCTGGGCCCTGGTGCCCTGAGAGCCATAGCAGCCCTGAGACCTGCACAGGGTTTAGAAAGACATTTGACATTTCCGACCCCTCATGTTTCCAATCTCAAGTGACCCTTGCAGTGCTGAGCAGAATGGATTTCTGTAGTTTGGCTTCCAAAATGTTACCACAGATCACTCCCCGCCCCTCCCCCATGGCCTCATTCCCCCTCAACTATGTGCTTCAGCCTCCCCCCTGCCTTTCCTAGTTAGAGAAGCTGCCCTGGTTGTGGAGGTGGGTCTAGCCATGTCCACCGCTTTGGCTGGGACCGAGGGGAGCCTGCTTGGTCTTGAGGGGAGAAGCTCGAGAGGAGGATGACTATACGGTGGCCTGCCTCTCTGATGAGCCTGCCTCTGAGGGCCCGTGGCCAAAGTGGCCTTCACTGGGCCAGGGGGCTGACACCCCCTGCATCTGGCCTAGTGTTTGAAGCTTGTCTTTTTCTTGCACCGCCCTCCTCTCCCCTGCCTCAGTGACTATGGCACCCCCCACTTACTGCAGGCCACGTGACTGACGTTGAGTTTTTGCAGAGCCACTAAAATCCTTTTTAATCCCTTTTATCCTTATGTGTTTCTGGGGTCTTCCCATAGGCCATCCAGGTGAGAAAACAGCACACAAGCCCACAGACTGATGCCCCCGCGGCTTTCCTGCTCAGGGAATTATCTGACTATACACTCTAACCTTGGCAAGGCCAGGGGTCCCCAAGCCCATGCTGTGGGGCTGGCACCCATTGAATTTCCTTCCCTTGTTGTGGAATCCCCTTCACAGCCCCCCATTAGAATCCTGGGGCTTGCAGCTACTTGATGCTTTTCAATTCATAGAAAGCCAAGTCAGCCATTCAATTACGTCCTTGGGGGCCCAAATACCTCTGTAGTCACTGATTTAATCCTTTGGTTTTTTAATTTCCTTGCTTTGTACCTGAACATTCCACTCTGGCAGCAGCTCAGGAGGTTAATCCCATTGACCAATAATTTAAAGCCTGGTGAAAGAAGTCTCAGACAACCTAGGAGACCAAATGGGCCTTGGGGATTTCTACAGTACTTGGCACTAGGGGGCCTTTCAACCTTAATGCCAAGGAACTGGCTGATTTAACTGCTTGCATGAGGGATTAAAAGGGCAGCCCTGTATCCATGGCTCCCTGGGAGGCTGAAACAATGGCTCAGCTTTAACCTCTACTTCACTGATTGGCTCAGGAAACAGCCATTGTAGTGCGATTCAGACTGGAAGTACCAGGAAACTGGAGTCCAGATGCCACCTTGGCTTCCCAGAGCTCCATTCAGAGGCTAAAATGTGTCACCACATTCATAAAGGGGGAAGAAGTTCTAATCAGAAGGGGGTTTGCTGGCCCTGCCATGCTGAGAGTAATAGCCACTGGCGTGGTGCTCTGGGTGGTAAGAACTAATGCTTCAGCCAGCAGAGAATTCTGCCAGTTAGCAGCCTGCAGAGGCCATGGTTACAGGACCATTTCCAAAACCCAGCCAGCCAACCAGCCAGCCAGAAGCCATGGGAATGGGCAGTGGCCCAGATCTGGACACAGCCTTGCTTGACGGCTGTCCCGTGTTCTCTCCTGTGCTGATTCAGGACATCCTGGAAAGAAAGGTTTAAGAGGCGAGACAGGTCCCCCTGCATCAGCTGGAAAGAGAGGCCTGCCTGGGTTGAAAGGCCTTCCAGGATCTCCAGGGCTGATTGGCTTCTTGGGGAACTCAGGCTTGCCAGGGAGCACTGGGTTGCCAGGCCTGCCGGGTCCAAAGGGTAAGTGAAGTGCTCAGAAAGGCACTAGTGGGTGCCTCAAACGGTCATCCATGCTGCCCAGCTTGCCCCCCTTCTCTGCCTTGGAAGGGGGAATGGGGCTGAGGCGGGGGAGGGAGGGAGGTGGGTGGGACTTTTTGTGGTAAGATGGCTGGACAAAGCTAGCACTAAGGGAAAACTCCAGCCACGGTGAATCACCCTCACTGCTGGCCAGGCGGAACGCTGGGCTGAATAGCATTGTCAGTAAAGCACAGGACGGTAACTGTCACACTGTGTGTATTCATTTGCGTGATCCCCGTACCATGGAGCCCGATTGCTCCGTTTCTGTGATTGTCCTGCTAGTGCTCTGTTTCTGTGATTGTCCTGCTAGACACCAGAGGTTGGATGGGAGGCATCTCCATTTTCTACAGGGGTAGATGACTGGTCCAAGGTCACACAACTGGTCCTAGGCTTTTTTTTTTCTCTGTGCCACTCGTGAGCTCTAACTTGGCAAACCATAAGAGAGGTGCCCACCTCTTCTCTCCCTTCTGTTGCTTAGTGTCATGCCCCTGTTCAGGGAAGTAGTATAATGTGTAAGGACTGACAGCTTGGGCTTTGGAGTTAGAGAAACCTGGGTTTGAATCCCTTCTCTACAACTTCCTAGCTGTGTGATTTCGGGTAAGTACTTCCATTTGGGGTAAGCCTCTCTGTGCTTCCATTTCTCTGTATGTAAAAGAGGGATCATAATCGAAGTTCTTTTTTCTCAACAGGTGAGAAGGGATCTGCTGGGCTGGTAGGTTTTCCAGGGATACCAGGTCTCCCTGGTATTCCTGGTGCAAGTGGATTAAAGGGCATTTCTGGGTCAGCCGGAAAGGTGGGACCATCTGGACGGGCTGGTAGTGCTGGTAAAAAAGGTAAGCTGGAGCACTGAATTCTGAACTTGCTGGCCATGCTTCCCAATGTACATTTTGTGTGTCAACTTTGTTCCTGGTATGGCTTATAACAGTCTTGTGTTAGATAATAAGATTTAGGGCTTCTGAATGAGGTCTTTCTTTTTTTTTAGAGTTTTTATTTATTGTGTGTGAGAGAGAGAATGCAAGTGCATGAGCAGTGGAGGGGCAGAGAGAGAGGGAAAGAGAGAATCCCAAGCAGGCCCCGCAAGGTCAGCACAGAGCTGGGCGTGAAGCTTGAACTCAGGAACCGTGAGATCATGACCTGAGCTGAAACCAAGAGTCAGACACTTAACTGACCGAGCCACCCAGGCGCCCCCCTAAATGAAGTCCTTTTAAACCGAGAGATCTAATCACTTCTGAGTTATCACTGCATATTAGAGACCCCATCATACATTCCCAGATACTCAGTGGAGGAGGCTTTTGAGTGGGGCCAAAGTTGCTGATGGACCTTGGGTTTGTCAAAGGAGAGGGCATGCACACTGATGCAAAGTTGGGGAAACAGGGCCAAGAAAGGGCCCAGAAAGGAAGCCTGGGGTGGGAGGGGGGACAGAGAGGGGAAGAGCTGAGATGAATGGTCAGCTCATGCCTGACTCCGTGTGTAAGCTTCCTTTCACAAGGGTCTCGCAATCTCCACCCCTGCAGGAGACAGAGGTGACCCAGGGCCAGCTGGAATCCCCAGTCCACAACCTCCAATCCTGAACCTGCAGCTGAAAGGAGACAAAGGCTCTAGAGGCTCAGCTGGATCTGACGGATTTCCTGGGCCCAGAGGTGCTGGGGCAGGCAATGGGGCAAGAGAAATGCTCAAATTTAACCTCCCTCCTGAGAAAGGGCAAGACCCCCTAGACTGGCAGTATGGGTGGCAACCGGGGTTCCAAGGAGTCTGCCTTCTCTGGGCCTGAAGGGTGCTGGACTTTGAGGCTGCCAGTTTTCACTGCCACTGCAGGAAACTGAGGTTTTGAGCCAGAGGCTGTCGTACCCCTGGAGGAGCCTGGCGGATGATGGGGCGTGGGCACTAGCAGTGCTAGAGCTGGGGTGGCCCTGACTGGTGCCCCCTAAGGCTGAAGGCACCTCCCCCACCCACACCTTCACCCCCAAGCTAACCGTCCCCAAGGTTAGCTGTGATCCAGGGTACCTGTGCCTTGGGGGAGCAGGTTTTTTCTTGCCCAGAGTCCTTTTTCTAAGCTTGTTTGTGTCTTTCCCAGGTGACAAAGGAGAGGCTGGCCCCCCAGGGCCACCAGGCTTGCCTGGAGTTCCTGGCCTCCCCAGTATCATCAAGGGACTTAATGGGAAACCAGGCCCCCCTGGCTCCATTGGATTACGGGGCTTACCCGGCCTTAAAGGGTCCCCTGGAATCACAGGTTTCCCAGGAATACCAGGAGCAAGTGTAAGTGTGCCCAGATCTTTGTCTCTCCACCAGGGAAGGGCCTCCATAGCAGGGGGACATGCCCCTATTGCCCATCTTTCTGGCCCCAGCCCACTTCCCAGACCCCTCCCCCAGCTCATCCTGGACAGAGTCCTCTCATTGAGCCTGACAGGTCTTCCCACCCTCTCCTGAATGTCCCTGCCTCTGGGCCTTTGTTCATGTTGTCTCTCCTGTGTGCCAGAGCCTGCTACTCTGCAGCTAACTGCCCAATGCCTACCCATGCTTTGGGCCCCAGCCCAGGCACCCATTCCTCCAGGAGTCCCTGAGCTTCCTCCCTGCTGGCATGCTGCATTTCTCACTGCTTATATGAATCCCAATCAGTTCTGCATGGGTCTGATTTCCTCAATGAGGTCATTAGGACTTGAGAACAAGAACTGCCTTACCTGCTCTTTTGTTTGCACCCCTCTGCCAGTATCACTCATTGAGCCTGGCACATCATAAGGATTTGGTACAGGCCTCTGGATATTTTTTGATTTCAGGAAGGTCATTGCTGCTTCCATGCAAGGCAATGATTGGCAAATAATCAAACCAGCTTGTCTGGGTTCTTAAAAGGCAGGATGGTAGAGTAGGGGTAGCAATGAGATGCATTTGGGTTTGAGTCTCAGCTCCATGGCTCATTAGCTCTATGATTCTTTGCATATGGCTTAACTTGCCTGAGCCTCACTTTTCTCATATGCACAAAATGGGAACAATATTCAAACCTCCTTCAGACAGCAGTGAGGATTAAAGGAGATGATATGTGTAAAGCAATTAGCACAGTATCTGGCAAATAGTGGGCTCTAAATAAGTAGTAGCAATACTTGTAGCAGTATTGAAGGGGCTGAATGAACTAGGTCACAGAACACCTGTGCTCCTTACAGGCAAAGTCCTTGTCCTTTATTTATCTTTTTAAGTTTATTTATTTATTTTGAGAGATATAGCATGCACGAACTGGGGAGGGCAGAGAAGAAGAGAGAGAATCCCAAGCAGGCTCCACACTGTCAGTGCAGAGCCTGATGTGGGGCTTGAACTCACAAACCATGTGATCATGACCTGAGCTGAAATCAAGAGTCAGATGCTTAACCGACTGAGCCTCCAAGGTGCCCCAAAGTCCCTGTCCTTTAAAAGTCTCAGTCCATCTGATGGAGAGAACACACACACACACACACACACACACACACACACACACCCCTGAAGCAACTGCAAAAGAAATCATTCTCAGCTGGATGGTCCTTGCTACTCATGCACTAAGAGGAATGGAGTCAAAGTGGGAGGGGTCCCAACATGAGCAAAGGCTCAGAATTAGCAGATATCCCAATGTGCAGAAAAAGTAAGGCAAATGTAGGAGGTATCCTAGGTAGTGGGTCAGTGAGCACAGTGGCCTGGTCCAGAGCTTAGACTCCCACCCAAGGCACTAGGTAGTGTATGTCTTTAGCAGGGACATCGCAACAAATCAAAATTATACCAGATAGCAGAGGAATAACTATACTGATAGCAGCTGACATGCCCACTTCCCAGACTCCGATAGTGTGTTGGACATTAGTCATAAAGTAAGTTTATCCTGTGAAAATGGTAACATTAGCCCAAATTCAGATTCCAGTATACACACATACAGCCTGCTAACTGGTTCCTTGCAGGAAGCCACAGCTTACAGAATCTGTGGCTGAGGGCTGTAGCTCTGCATGGTGAAGCAATACTTCCTCTTGTGCATAATGGCTCCAGAGTGCACCTGCAGTACCCGGCCTGACTGTCACGTCCTGTGTTTTGTAAGAGACTTGCCAGAACAGCCACACCTGATTTCCCAAGATTCCAATTTGGATAGGCATTGGGAAGTGATGAATGATGAGACCAGGATTCATCTGCAGAAAGAATCCCTCCCCTAAAACATCTGAGTATGCATTTCTACCCTTTGCTCATCACCTTCCCTTCTGGAGGATGCCCCCCACCCCGCAACCCACTTCACCCCTGCCACAGCATACAGGCAGCAGTTCAGGGAGGGGGGGCGGGTGAGAGCATGGGAGGCCCTGAGCAGTGGGCAGAAATAATGATTTACATATTGCTTCAAAGGGTTCACAGGGTCTCAATGGAGCTCCCGGACTCCCAGGAGCATCTGGTCTCCCAGGTTCAAAAGGTGAGAAGCGTTTTCTCTTTTAATATGTTTTTCCAGAGCAAGGTGGATTTCTAGCAGGTGCAGGGCTCTTCTGGAAGGAAGCTCTGTGTTTAAAGGAAAGTGAATTGATTTACATTTCCCCTTTGGCCAAACCCCATTTGCAGTCTCTACTCCTCATAGACATGTGACAAACAGTGGTTTGACCCACGTGCCTTCCAGACTCAGCAACAGAGGAGAACCTCGGCTCTAGACAGTCTTTTCCCCTGTTGAACCCAGCCCACTGGGCAGGAAAAGTTCCCATCCTTGCTGCCATCATTGTTCCATTCTGGTGATGTTCTGATGCCCCTCCTTCTATCATCTTCCCTGCCCATACTGAAACTAGCAATGTCTTCCCAGTGGAGATATGCTTCCTGTAGCAGCATTTCTTGCCAGTAGGCTGAGAGCATCCCAGCCTTTTTTTGGTGATTGGTTACCTTCTACCCACTGCATACTTTTGTCAAAGATCTCCTCTGTCTACATGGAATCTGAAAAGGTTTTGCCATCAAAAGATCTTGAAACGCCCAGAGTCTAAGAGACCCCCAAAAATGAACCACCAGAGTCCAGAGTCAAAGCTAAGCAGCAAGGGTCATTTATTGCAGGTTCGAACCTGGACCTCTGCGCCCCCGTTGCCGGTGACGCCAAGAGGCCCTGAGAGAGGTTTTTACACCCCTTTTATAGACAGGTACAAACAAGTCATGGGGAAATCAGGAATTTTCCACAGTTACAGAGCTGCGATTGGTTGGTGTTTAAAGTTGGACACTTAACAGTATTCGATTGGTTCCTGCCTTTAGGTCAGACCACAACCGGGGGTACGGGTATGACAATGATTGATCAGGAATACACGGATGTGCCAAGCAACAATGATTGATCAGGAGTACACGGATGTGCCAAGTAACAATGGTTGATCAAGAATATACGGATGTGCCAGGCAATAATGATTGATCAGGAATACATGGGCATGCCAAGCAATTGTACAGAAGCAGAACAAGCTGGTTAAGCTTGGTTAGGTTTCAGTTTCCCATAACTTAAGCTTTTAAGTTTCAATTTTCTCAGGCCTCTCATTCCCCCCTTCTCAAGTACCTGAGGACCCAATCTTGGGTCCTACAGTGTTACCTAATCAAGCTCGCTTTCCATGTCTAGGAGCTGATACTGTGGTCTAAGGACCATAACCTGAATGGTGTTTAGTCTGTCCCTGATAAAGTTTATTATTTTGTTCGGTGTGTGAGATCCTCTTGGAGCTATTTAATTTTGGTCCGAACTATTCCTGATTTATTGGCATAAAAGCAACATTTTTTTTGTAGGGTTAAGCAGATGCCACCTTGTTCTGCGGTTAGCAGATCTAACCCCTTCTATTTTGTAACACCACTTCTGCTAGGGAATTTAGCTGATCTTGCAGATCCTGGATCGTCCCTGACAAGGCCTCGACATTGTTAATTAGTTGCCGAGAGAGTCGCAGATAGGAGTGTATGGAGACTCCTAATCCTGCTGTCCCGATAGTTAATGCACCTGTAATTCCCAGGCTTGTCAGGAGGGGGATAACAACCACAGTTTGGATCTGCCAGTTGCAAAGTTTAAACTAGGGATGGGCATGGGGGTTCCAGCAGACGGCGGCTCCAACTGAGCCACGGCAGCCGGCTTGAAGTTGCATATTATTATCACTAGCTATTGCTGCCCTGTTACCCTGTAGGATAGCTGTAAAGTAGGTAGTGGAGTTGTCTGGCCCTATACATTGCTGATAGGAGTCCTAACAAGAGCTATGCATCGACTCCTGGAAAGTAGAGCAAGGGCATTCTGCTGTGGGGGGCAGGGGCCTAGGTTTGTCAACACATAACCACTGCTGTTTTTGGGGTCCTGTGATGTCATAGGTCTGGGTTAAGTGAGCAATTGTGGTCCCACAGTCTTGGGTTTGAGTGTATCTTCGCTGATAGTGACCACCCCTTCCTACAGAGCCGGCTACTAGTCTGTTACCATGTGGCAGGGTAAGGGTTCTAACTACGCCACCTCTGCAATCACAGGGCCTTCCATACAGAGCTCCGTACAATTCCTGTTTGTCAACGGGGGCATTTAGTCCTCCCTCCAGGAGGTTGAGGTTGAGGGCTAGTAGGACAAGGGTTACTATCCTGAACATGTCTAGGGGAGGCACGGCGCAAGGTTAGTTTGAGGGGGTTTTTCTTACTCGGTCTACAGTCCAAGTAGTATTTTTATCAGTGTGTCCCACGAGGTCAGAGAACGGGTCGACAGGCTTCACGTGGGTGTGGTGGATCCAGGTGGGGAGGTTATCTACCTTGATGGCGGTGGGAGTCGTCAGGATGATTTGGTAAGGTCCTTTTCACCTGGGTCCAAGGTTCTCCTGCTGGTGTCGCTTGACGAGGACCCAGTCTCCTGGATGATACTGATGAGGAGTGGGTGGGAGTTCTGCCTCATACAGTTCTTTTAGTTTAGGCCACACGGCCTCATGAACCTGCTGTAGAGCCCTGAGAGAAGACAAGAGGCTGTTATCTTGGTCTAATTGAATGAGGTTTGACTTAAGATTAGGTGTGGGTCTGCCAAACATGATTTCATAGGGTGTAAGGCCCAAATTGTATAGGGAGTTACAAACCCTGTACAGAGCGTAGGGAAGTAACCCTACCCAATTAGCGCCAGTCTCCATAGTCAATTTAATAAGGGTCTCTTTTAATGTTTTATTTTTTTTACTTGTCCTGAACTTTGGGGCCGGTAGGCACAATGTAATTTCTAATCTGCCCCAAGTACGGAAGCCAATCCCTGACTTACCTTAGAGACAAATGCAGGTCCATTGTCTGACCCTATCATGACTGGAAAACCATACCTGGGCAGGAATTTTTTTTCTAGGATCTTTTTGGCTACTATCTGCGCCGTTTTCTTCTTGGTTGGAAAGGCTTCAGTCCATCCTGAAAAAGTGTCTACGAACACTAGTAAGTATTTATAGCCGTATTTGCCGGGCTTTACCTCGGTGAAGTCCACTTCCCAGTGGGCTCCTGGTATGGTTCCTCTTTTTCGGTGGCCTTGGGCTGTGGCGTGTGGGTGCGCGTTCTGGAGTATTTTTGTCAGGATTGCGTGGCCCAATTTTTCAGGAAGGATAAGGCGGTCTCTGGAGTCCCTCTACCATCCGTCTGTAACTTGGGTCATGGGGAGCTTGTGCATCCAGATAAGATCATCTTCTGAGTATTCAGGCTGTGGGGGTAAATCTCGGGGCCCTGGGTCTGGTAGCTGCGCAGGGAGTACTTGAATGGGGTTTTGTGCTACCTGGCGTGCAGTCTGGTCAGCGAGGTTATTTCCTCGAGAGATTGGATCAGTTATTTTTATTTATTTATTTATTTATTTTTTGGTGACCCAGGCAATGTACTATAGCCAGTTTTTTAGGGGCCCAAAGAGCGGCCAATAGGGCCAGAATTTTATCTTTATTTTTGATGTCTTTGCCTTTAGCAGTGAGTAGTCCCCTCTCACGGTATATTGCCCCATGTATATGGGCCGTGGCAAAGGCATACCGGCTGTCTGTATATACAGTCACTTTGTGGTCCCGCCCCATTCTTAATGCTTGGGTCAATGCAATTAGTTCTGCCCTTTGGGCAGAAGTGCCTGTGGGCAGAGCCTCTGCCCATATCACTTCAGTCTCAGATGTCACTGCTGCCCCCGCATACCGCATACCTCTGTCCTTGATGGACGAAGCTGCTTCCGTCAGTAAACCAGGTGACCTTAGCATCAGGTAATGGCCGGTCCTGTAGGTCTTTCCTTGTTCCATGGATCTGCGCTAGGATGTCGGCACCGTCATGGAGCGGGGAGTCCAGGTCAGGGTCGGGTAGCAGCGAGGCCGGGTTTAGAGTTCGGGGAGGGGTGTATGTGGTCCGCAAGGGATTTAACAGGAGTCCCTGATAGTGGACCATCCGAGCATTGCTCATCCACCTATCGGGGGGCTGCTTGAGTACTCCTTTGATGGCGTGGGGTGTGGTGACATGTAACTCTTGACCCAGGGACAGCTTATCGGCGTCTTTAACCATTAGGGCTGTAGCCGCTATTATCCGGAGACAAGGGGGCCATCCTGCAGCTACAGGGTCCAGTTTTTTTTTTTCTCTTTGAGAGATAGGCCACTGGTCTGGGCCACAGACCTAGATGCTGGGTTAGCACTGCCTTGGCTATGCCTTTATGTTCATCCACATATAAGTGGAAGGGCTTAGAGATATTGGGCAGTCCTAGAGCTGGGGCTGATAGGAGAGCTCTCTTTATCTGTTGGAATGCCTGCTCAGCTTCCGCAGACCATTCAAATGATGGTTGGTTTTTAGAGACTGCGTGTAAAGGGGTTTGGCCATGGCTCTGACCCCGAGCGCAGTTGCTTCTTTTTGGAACAGTCACGAATCCAATGTCCTTTTTTTACAGTAGGCGCATTGGTCTTTGTCTAGGGAGCGCCAAGGGGGGCGAGTTTTCTGCTTATCCTCTGGAGCATCCCGATTATTATATACCCACTGAGCAATGCGGAGTAAATCCTGGATCTGTTTTCCTTCTAAATCCTCTAATTTTTGGAGTTTCTTTTTGATATCAGGGGCAGCCTGGTTTACAAACGACATTACAACAGCAGCCTGATTTTCAGGAGCCTCAGGGTCCATGGGAGTGTATTGCCTAAAGGCTTCCATTAATCTCTCTAAAAAGGTGACAGGGCTCTCTGTCTTACCTTGTACTACCGAGTACACCTTGGCCAAATTGGTGGGCTTGCGTGCTGCAGCCCAGAGACCCGCCATTAGAGTCTGGCGATAAATGAGCAGTCGTCCCCTACCTTCTGCCGCGTCGTAGTCCCAATCAGGCAGAGTTAGGGGAAACGCTGCATTAATGAGGTCAGGGTTAACAGTGGGTCTACCATCTTCCTCGGAGACCAGCTTCCGTGCTTCAAGTTGAATTCTCTCCCTTTCTTCCGTGGTGAACAGGATTCGCAAAAGCTGTTGGCAGTCATCCCAGGTAGGCTGGTGGGTGAACATTATGCTCTCTAGGAGGGCTATAAGATCTCTAGTGTTATCAGAAAACCGAGCATTTTGGGTTTTTTAATTATATAGGTCACTGGTGGAGAAGGACCAATACTGGAGTCGGGGATTGCCCGTTTCATCGGGGGGTCCTATTTCCTGCAGGGGTAGGGCTACAGTGGAGTGGGGGAGGCGAGAGCTTGGCTCACACTGGGTGCGCCCGCGAGTTTGGCCGGCTGGCCCTTCACGGTTGGTTTCATTTTTAATAGGGCTAGGCATGGCTGCTGCCTGTAGCCTCCCTGGTTCTGGCACAGCTGCCGCTTCCCGCCCCCCGGTTCCCCTTGAGGGGCAACCAGCGGGCAACAGGTGGGGCGGCCGCTTCGGGCAGGGCCTGGGGTGCAAGGGGAGGGGGAAGATAGGGTGGAGGGTTTTCAACAAGATCTTGCCAGACGGGGATGTAGGGAACCTGGTCTGGGTGGCCCTGACCTTGGCCGCTATAGGCAAACAAAAAGTGCCCTCAGTAGGCCAGCCCACTCCGAAAGTGGGCCACTCAGACTGGCAGAAAGTGATGAGTCTCGACCGGCGGATGTCCAGGCTTAGGTTATGGCCTCTCTCCCTTCTTCCAGCCTGGACATCCTTGAAATTAGCTAGAAGAAGGGAGAGAGGTGTACTCTGGTTCTGTCCCATAGCCTGTATAGGAAAAGATAAATGGGCCAAGTCAGTTTCTGTTCCGGAAGCGAGTTGGATATACCTGGAGGGGAAAAGAGACAAGTTAAATCGCAAGCGCGGTGGCAAACAGAAAGTGCCTTGGAGAAGAGACCAGATACAGAACGGGTGTCCGTAACCCGAACAAAGAGTCCTGATGGGCCAAAATAGTGCCCCAGACGGGAACCAGAGGACGTCTCCTACTGGTCCCGACTGACTTCCCTATAGCGCATCCGCCAGGGCTAGGTCAGTCACTGATACAGATCCCGCGCGGGAGAGCCAGAAACGAACAGACAACAGACAACAGACACAGACACAGACACAGACAGAGCCGGCTTACTTACCGATCGGTCTCAGAAATGACCTGTTGACTTGGGGTCTGGTGGGTTTGGGGGGGGCCTTCCCGGCCAATGCACCAAATGAAACGCCCAGAGTCTAAGAGACCCCCAAAAATGAACCACCAGAGTCCAGAGTCAAAGCTAAGCAGCAAGGGTCATTTATTGCAGGTTCGAACCTGGACCTCTGCGCCCCCGTTGCCGGTGACGCCAAGAGGCCCTGAGAGAGGTTTTTACACCCCTTTTATAGACAGGTACAAACAAGTCATGGGGAAATCAGGAATTTTCCACAGTTACAGAGCTGCGATTGGTTGGTGTTTAAAGTTGGACACTTAACAGTATTCGATTGGTTCCTGCCTTTAGGTCAGACCACAACCGGGGGTACGGGTATGACAATGATTGATCAGGAATACACGGATGTGCCAAGCAACAATGATTGATCAGGAGTACACGGATGTGCCAAGTAACAATGGTTGATCAAGAATATACGGATGTGCCAGGCAATAATGATTGATCAGGAATACATGGGCATGCCAAGCAATTGTACAGAAGCAGAACAAGCTGGTTAAGCTTGGTTAGGTTTCAGTTTCCCATAACTTAAGCTTTTAAGTTTCAATTTTCTCAGGCCTCTCAATCTCTGCTACAAAATGAGCTATAGCTTCTCCTGACCACTTCAACAATATCTTTATATTCCCAGGAGATCAAGGCCAGACCCTTGGAATTTCCGGTAGCCTGGGACTCAAGGGACAACCTGGGGAATCTGGGTTTAAAGGTAAGTCCACTGTACTTTTGACCTCATGTGTTTCACAGACTCCTTCACACTGAGGATCAGGAGGAACTTGGGAGGTCAACCCCAAGTTCTGCAAGTTCTGCAAGTCCAATGCAGAAAAATTCCTACCTGACTGGCAGCCCACAGCTTCCCCAAGCAAACTAGCCTGCTCCTCCTTCAAGACTCATGGAGATAAGTCTAATAAGACCTTTGAGATGATGGCGTCCACCTCCTTAGTTTATTGTTATCTAAACAGTTTCTTGAACATTTCTACCCATTGCTCCTACTTCTGGGGGCACTCGAGAACAAGTTTACTATCCTTAGTGGGCAGCACCTTTCAAATGGGAAGTTACAGCTGCCACCATCATTTTCAGAGTCGTTTCACTGGACCTAGCTCTCTTGGCAGGTCAAATGGCTTCACCTTCCTGCTCACTCCCTCCCTCCCTTGGAGAAATACATTGCCCAAAATGTGGCCTAATCACTCAGCATCTTTCTTGATTTTGTAGGTGTTAAAGGAAAAGATGGACTAGCTGGTGACGTGGGTTTCCCAGGAAGCAAAGGTGAAGATGGCAAAGTTGGTATTTCTGGAGATGTTGGCCTTCCTGGCTCCCCAGGTATTGTGCAACAGGATGACTTTACTCTGATAAAGTAAGGGTTAGCTTTAAGCCATGACCCTTTCTGTCCCGCTACCTTGCTTTCATTTTCAGGACTCCCTGGGATTGCAGGCATGAGAGGAAATCCAGGGCTACCGGGTTCTGCAGGCCATCCAGGGGCCACTGGGCCCCTGGGAGCCCCCGGCCTAACAGGAACCAAAGGTATGTATTTTAGAGGAGGAAGTGGGGAGAGGGTTTCTGCTCCACCCCACCAAAAAAAAAAAAAGAACAGTAACTACTTTATATTGCGAGACACTATCTGGGGCAAGCCACATCCAGGGGAGTCATTGATGGCGCCGTGTGATAAATAATGGGAAGGGGGAAGGAGGAGGAGGAGGAATGGAGGGCAAGCAAGAATGGGAAGAGGAGAACATGGAATCCATGGGGAGAAGAGTTAGCGAGGAAAGTTGTTGTCCTGGTATATATAGCCTTTCCCTGACTTCAAGATTGGGCAGTGAGTCTCTGGGAGCTGACAACTCAAGACCTTGGCATTGCCACTTGGCATTCTTGAAGATATGTAATTATCTACCACCCTGCTCTTAAAGCTGTATTGGTTTCTACTGAGAGTCAGGAAAAGCAAAGGTGGAGAGTGGAGGTTAGGGGTGGTTCGGTCTCCCTGAGGGCCTTAAGTTATGCCTCTAGGAAGACCGCAATCTTTGCAGTGCCCTTGGGGGCAAGACCTTTTGCAGACCCTTCCTGATTCAGAGTTGCTGGAGCCATTTCTGATCTTCTCTCCCCTCAGGTTTCCCTGGACTTCCTGGTTTACATGGACTGAATGGGCTTCCAGGAACCAAGGGAACCCATGGAACTCCAGGTTAGGAAGATCCTCAAGGGCAAGCAGAAGAGTGCCAGTTCTTCCAGAAGGCTGGCAAGGACTGGCCATGAGTTCTCAACTGTGTTGTATCCTATATCCTTAAACTCATGGATCTCCTTGCCAGCCCCCAATTTGAGGTGCCTTGATTTGTGGAGAAAGGAAGAAAGAGTCTGTCCTTCTATCCAGAATGAGCTCTCCTTCCTGTTTTGTCAGTATTCAGCTTCTCGTGTATGTCAGGCAGGCCTCCAGCAAGTGAGCGAGGCATGAAGGCCTCACCTGCACTGAGTTCTGTCCTCCTCTTTCTGCTTCTCCTCCTAGGACCTAGTATAACCGGTGTGCCTGGGCCAGCTGGCCTGCCTGGTCCCAAAGGGGAAAAAGGTTCTCCAGGAATTGGCATCGGAGCCCCAGGGAAGCCAGGAGTGAAAGGAGAGAGAGGTGGTCAAGGTAAGTGGGCCCAAGTCAGGCCTTATAGAAGTTGAGTAAGGCCTGGCTAGGGAGCCAAGGCTGGGGCTCATCAGGACCATGTGGCTTACAGGGTTGAGAGTTAAGAGTTCACTGGGGATTGTGCATGTCTTCACACTTCTGGGGATCTCAGAACCCAGTGGAACTGACTTCTGAGAAAGAGAAGGGAGGTCATGCTACAATGCTAGGGCTTTCCTGGAAGGAGTGTCAAGGAATAGTCTAGTGAGTTCCCTCCTGCTCTCCCTTATTAACCTCAGGGTCTGTCTTGCCCACTTGGCCAAAGCCTGAGATTAATGGCCCCGAGGGACAGGGCTTGTCCACTTAGCAAGAGATTTGCCAGAAGTTCCTCAATGTCCAGCGTGGATCGCCCTCCCGAGGCCCTGAGAAGACAGTGCGGCTGCTGGAAGGAGCCCAAGACTAAGAGGATAAATGTCTCCCTAGGACAGGCACATACAAGCACTCAATTAGGATTCATAGGTTACTAGCAAACAGGTTTTGCCCTGATCTTGGCCCCTGACTCATCATATCCTCTGAAGTCTCTTTCTGAGCCTCCCTCTACCCACCTCACAAATAGAATTAATTCTGATTCTTTAACTCTCCTCAGAAATGTTCTGAAGACCCATATACATTGCACTCAATGTAAAACAGGAAATGAATTCAATGTAGCATCACAGCTAGGAGTATGGGCTCTGAAATCAGACCATTGGATTCAAATTCCAGCTCTACGTCTCACTAGCTGTATGACCTTGAACAAGGAAGTTACTTGTCCCTCAATCCCCAGTGAACTCTTAATGTTCCTTTTCTGTAAAATGGGCATAATAAGAGAATCTACTGCACAGGTTTGGTGGAGAATCAATGAGGAGTGAGGTAATACGTATAAAAGCACTTAGTGCAGCACCTGGCACATTGTAAGTACTCAAGAAATGTTGCCCAGTATATCATTGTGTGGTACCTGAAGAAATCATGTTTGCAAAATGCTCTGCTCCTCTGTTATAGTTCTAGGGCTTGAGGTCCTACCACACTTTATTTGTTTATGTGCATGGTTGTATAATGTGTGTATGTTTTCCAGGATCTAATTCCTACATTAATTCATTCTCTGCTGGATTTTATATTGGTGCATCTGCTCTGTCTGCATTTACTCTTTCCTTTGGTCTGGACAAACCTGTTCTTTTCTGAAAGCCAGCAGCTTCTCCAGAGGGAAAGCTCAAACACGGCCTGAGCCTGTAGGGAGATCGTGTGGCTTCTTTCACAGGAGGTAGCAAAGAGGGGACTCAGATAGAAGCAAAACCCAAATGTTTTCAAATCTTGACTATGAATGCCTGGTCATTAAATTATCCATTTCCTTTCGCTGTCTGAGGTAATAAAAATCACAATTACAAATTCAGTAAACAGCACATGTCAAGATGGATACGTTTTAGGAACATAATATTGATTAAAAAAAAAAAAAAGCAAGTCGCAGAGAAATACGTTGGGTATGATCCCACTGTTAAAAGTTTATAAATAAATGCAAACAACCAATATATTGTTTAGGGACACAGATATACATGGGCAAAGCGTGGGGGTGCTGAACACAAAATTCAGGAGTGGTTGCCCCCGAGAGTCAAGGAAGAGGGTAGGATCTGTAAAGGGCATGCACAGAAATTCAAAGGTAATGTTATCTTCTTTTTCTTAAATTGGGTCATTGGAACAGAGGTGTTCATTGTATCTGGGTTATTTTTTACTTATGATTTATAAATATTCTTCTGCTCTTCTCAGTATCTAATTAAAACAATGTTTTAAAAGTATACAGCAAATATCATACCCCCCCCCAGAGGAACCTATCTCTGACATGATCATAGAAATCAGTGTAAAATGAAGATTTACCCCTAAGCAAACTTCCAAAAGCAATCCTTGTCCCTGTAATACCTTTATCTAAATAATTCTGAATTATGCCATTCATTTTCATATTTGCACTAAATATTTAGAAGCTGCATTTGTGTATTTAGGGTTTTCTGTCTTTTTATGAATTTTTAAATGTTTATTTTTGAGAGAGAATATTAGAGGAGAAGGGGCAGAGAGAGAGGGAGACACAAAATCGGGAAGCAGGCTCCAGGCCCCGAGCTGTCAGAGCAGAGCCCGATGCGGGGTTCCATCTCACAAACCATGAGATCGTGACCTGAGCTGAAGTTGGACACTTAACCAACTGAGCCACCCAAGTGCCCCTAGGGATTATTTTAAGTCTCTGACACCGAAATGAGTTGGAAAAACATGCCATTGTGCATTTTCATGTGCTCATTTAAAGTGTCTCATTCTTGGGGCGCCTGGGTGGCGCAGTCGGTTAAGCGTCCAACTTCAGCCAGGTCGCGATCTCGCGGTTCGGGAGTTCGGGCCCCGCGTCGGGCTCTGGGCTGATGGCTCAGAGCCTGGAGCCTGTTTCCGATTCTGTGTCTCCCTCTCTCTCTGCCCCTCCCCCGTTCATGCTCTGTCTCTCTCTGTCCCAAAAATAAATAAACGTTGAAAAAAAAATTTAAAGTGTCTCATTCTTAAAGAAATATGCGAGCTTTTTTTTTCTTTTTTCTTTTCTTTCTTTCTTTCTTTCTTTCTTTCTTTTTTTTTTTTTTTTTACTACTTGAGATCAGAAGTACCTCTGTTTCAGGTTTAATGATATATTGGTGTAATTCTAAAATCAAGAAACAGGTAAAAAGAGAAGACAGCTCCAAAAACTGCTATGGGAGCTTCTAACAATCTGTGTGCTGCCCACACTACTATATGATGTCTTATTTATTGGTTTTCACTTAATTTCAGCATAGATATGTATTATATAAAAAGGTATATTTTCAGGAAAAAAATGTCTTTCTTTTCATATTTTTACCCTTGTGAAAAAGAAAAATACTTCAAAGGTTCATCGAGACATAACTGACCATACTAAAAGTAGCACCATGTGACTTTGAAGCTAGTTTTTCTTTTTGTTTTCCTTTTGTTTCTTTTCCAGATCTATAATAATTGGAGACTTTTCTTGAAATTTCTTTTTTTATTCTTTATATTTCCTCAACTTTCAGTTAACAAATGAGCTGTTAAAAAAACACCTGAATTAACCAATCTGCCATCTTTCTTTACACGTTTTTATGGATTTGCCATTTCTTTACTTAAATATGAGAAACTCAACATTAATATTTTTGGCTTTCCTTGTCAGAAAAATATAACTCCACGCTAATCTTTTTGGATTTTATTGTTACAAACAAACAAACAAAAATCATCTCAACCCCCAGAATACTTTATCAACCAGTATGAATCTATTTCTCTTCATTTGAATTTCTTCTAGAAGATACCAAAATAATAAATACATCTCTTTCATGCTAGAAGTATAATATGGACTTCTACATTTGTATCTATGGCTTCGATGTGTTTTCCCATATAGTTTCCATGTATGTAGTTGACGTGTGAATGTTAAATAAATCTTCCCTAAGCAGTTGAAATTTTTTGGTTTTGAACATTATAGTAGACATTGCTCCGCAAACATAAAACATGCAGTATTAAAACGTGAGCAAACAAGTATTCTTGTATCTACTCTAATAAATGGCTTTTTTCTTTGACCAAAAAGGGGGAAGGGATTTAGTGTAGACAAATTTGTTCTATTGGCAATTAAGCAAGCACTCAGCTGGTATCATGAATTACCTATAAAAGCATTTTTGAGTTTGCCTAGAAGACCCAGAAATTAGCCCTAGAAGACACGGAGTCACAGCGTCCTTGCAACCTCCATTTCTGACCCAGCAGGTGTCTGTTCGGACTTGCTGGAGCCGGTGCCTCACCTCAGTTTGTAACCTTCTCTGGGCACCATCAGACATAACTGGCTAATTTAATGAAAATGTGTGACTTCAGTTTCAGGTGCTGCAGTCATACTTTCTTTTCTTCCCGGTTTGAGGGAAATCTGTCTAAAATATTTTCATTTCCAGCGATGCTGGGAGCTAGAACTTTCCAAAGGTCCATCCCCATGAACTACGGCGCCTGCTGTCGGCAGGGGACGGGGCACAGGGAACCCGGAGTCGCTGAGACCCTGTGTGTCAGCGTGTGTGAGACCCGTGTTCCTCCACCGGCTGCAAAGGGAGACTGAAGGGAGAGCGCCCTCTGCTGGCGTTCTCCGGTCTGGCCCCCTATCTAGCAGCTTCCACTTTTTCTGCTTTAATTTCCATTTTCTCTGAGAGCTTGGCCACACGAAGCCCATGCAGCCCCTTTTATTTATTATTTGCAGGTTTCCCAGGCTTCCAGGGACCTTCTGGTCTGCCCGGTGCCCCAGGCCTCTCCTTGCCTTCAGTCATAGGAGGACAGCCTGGCGAACCCGGGCGACAAGGCCTAGATGGAGAGCGAGGTAAAGACAGGAAACCCAAAAGAGGTTTGGCCTTTGCCTTCTGTCCGCAGTTTGGGGAGATCCTAATACAGTCCAGCCCCATTCCTACTGCTGGATGTGCATGGGCCTGCATGGCCTCATGTCCCTCCCCCAACAGGGACACGGGGGACTGCAAAGGGCTGTATTTGCAAAAAGGGTTTGGGAAGGTCCAGGCACTGGGACCCCAGATGCAGCAAAGGAATGTTCTCTGCCCTGGGAACAGGCTTTGGCTTGCTATTAGCCCCGAGGCCTTCAGTGGTGGCCACCTCCTTCTTACCTGCCTTCATTCTTCTCTGATCTTATCCCTAGGCCGCCCAGGCCCTCCAGGGCCCCCAGGGCCCCCTGGGCTATCCTCTGATCAAGGTGACCCTGGAGACCCTGGCTTCCCTGGAATTCCTGGTCGTCAAGGGCCCAAGGGAGACCAAGGAATTCCAGGTTTCTCTGGCCTTCCTGGAGAGCTAGGACTGAAAGGTATGGCTGCTTGGCTGGCTGTTGGGCCCTTACCCAGTCTGCAGTTAGAGACAGCTCCGTCCTGCAGCCCTGTGAAGACAGGCCAGCTAAGAATGTTCTTCTTTCCCTCAAATCTGTCTAGTCTCAACCCCTCCAACCCCCACCAGCACCACCATGCCAGGCCCTGACTTGCTTTCCTTTGGACTTTACCAGGCATGAGAGGTGAGCCTGGCTTCATGGGGATTCCAGGCAAGGTTGGGCCACCTGGAGACCCAGGACTTCCCGGGATGAAGGGGAAGGCAGGGCCAAGAGGTGAGTTAAGAACATGTACCCAGCTGATCCAGAGCTCCCTCGAGGGATGGGTCTGAGGGTAATTGTCCTATAGGGCTCACGCTAAGAAAGCCTGGATGTCTGGGGCAGCTGGATGAAGCTCCTCCCTGGAGGCTATTTCTCCACCTTGAGGATATCTCTGCCTCCATCAGCTCCCAGGACTGAAGACCATTGCCACCATGGGTCCAGCCCACTGATCTCCCCTCCACATTCTTTCTGCATCGGCAGGCATTGGGTTTGCACTCATCACCACTCACCCATTTCCTCAATCCAGAAAGGAAGAACGACACTCTCCATCCTTTACCACCATCCCCCTCGCTTGCACCCAATCCATTAGCAAGCCCTGAGGGTCACGTCTCCTAACTGTGCCTTGCATCTGCTCACCTCTAAGCACCTCCATTGCTGCCACCCAGGTCCAAGGCACTGACATTTTGCGTGAGAATCACTGCAGTGACTTGCTACCTGATCTCTCTGTTTCCTCCTCTGTTGTGCATCTCCCCCAACAATTATTTCTTCACAAAGTGGTCAGAGGGATCTTAAAAAACATAAATCACCCCCTGGCCTCCCATAGCATAGGAATAAACTATGGCTCACAAAGTCCTATGTGATACCTCCCTCTTCATCCTCATCATAGCCCTTCTTTTTTTGTGTTCCTGTTCTTGCCACACAAGCCTCTTTCTGACTCAGGGCCCTGACTCAAGCCTCAGCCCTGACTGCAGGGCCTTTGCACATGCTAGTTCTACTTCCTGGAATACTCTTGCCCCCCTGCCCCCCCAGGTCCTTCTTTTTTTTTTTAATTTTTTAATGTTTGTTTGTTTTTGAGAGAGACAGAGAGCGAGCAGGAAAGGGACAGAGAGGGAGACACAGAATCTGAAGCAAGCTGCAGGCTCTGAGCTGTCAGCACAGAGCTCGATGTGGGGCTTGAAATCATGAACTGGGAGATCATGACCTGAGCCAAAGTCCTATGCTTAACCGACTGAGCCACCCAGGCGCCCCACGCCTTCTATTCCTTAATGGCCTCAGCTTAAATGTCACTGCTTGTAAGGGGCCACTTGTCACTCTTTCTAAACAGGTTCTCCACTCCATAGCGCCCTCTGCTCCCTGTCACTGTCACTGCACTGTTCATTTCCTTTGTAGCACTTCTCACAACTTGCAGTAAGACTAATGGTATTTGTCAGGTTATGCATTTTTCATCTTTATCACCAGACCATAATCCCCATAACGGGTCTGTCTTATTCACTCCTCCATCCCTTAATCTACCAGGGCGTGGCACATAGTAGGCACTTGAGATATTTGTTCAATGAATTAGTAAGCGAATTGATTTGTTTGGCTTCTCTTAGTAAACCAGCAGGCCAGGCTCAGGGTCCTAGGCTGTGATGCCAACTGAATCTCTGAGGTTGGATGCATCCCCTTGGCCTCCTTGGCCCTGTTCTCTGACCAGTAAGTGAATAAACCAACCATCTCAGCCCTGAGCCAAAGCTCAGCCCACCTTATTTGCAACAAACATTTCCTGACTTGCCTACCATGTACCAGTCTCTGTGCTGGGTCCTGAGGAAACAAGATGAATATAACCCATTCCCTGCCTTCAAGAATCTCCCAGTTCACTGGGGAGATAGATCCGTAAGGGGGACATTGTGTAAAGCGTGGTGGCAGTCACCCCAGAGGTGTCTAATGGGCACTGTGGGGTGGGGCAGGGGGGACAGGAAAAGTAGAAAGCTGGTGATTGTGAGGTGGAAAGGAAGGCTTCTGGGGACCCATGCCTCCTTTGCCTTTACCTGCTATTTCCATGTCCCCCGCTTGCCTGCAGGCTTTTCCGGACCCCGGGGTGCTCCTGGACAAACACCAATTGCAGAAGCTGTCCAGGTTCCTCCTGGACCCATGGGTCAACCGGGCATGGATGGCATCCCTGGCCTCACGGGAGACCCTGGGGTTCAAGGCCCTGTAGGCCTACAAGGTAAGGAGGGCACCAGCACCAGAGAAAGGGGACTTCTCAGGGAGCTAAGATAGCCTTGGCTGAGAAGCTGAAGCTACTGGCTGGGAACTCCAGCCCCAAGGGGGTACCCGCATCAAGCATCTCCTCTGGTCCTTCATGAAGCTCTCAAGCTTCTTGCCAGGAAGGGGGGCCAGCTGGGTCAGCAGTTCTACTTGGCTTTAGAGAATGTGTGGGAAGAGCATAGCAACTACTCCAGCTGGCTTGTCCCTCTCTCATGTGCTGCTGAGGGAAGGTGAGAGTGTTGTGGGGGATAAAGAGCAATGGAGAAAGCCCAGGGCTGGGGGGACAGGAAACCCAGCTTCCAATCCCAGCTTTGCACCAACTGGGGTAAGTTAGTAGTCTCTCTGGGCCTAGGGGTCCTCGTTTCTGACAAGGGACGCTGGCAGGTTCTGTGCATTGTATGCGTCGCTGGGAGGAGGAGAGGAAGGAAAGAGGAAATAGGTGTGAGGCGGCTCAGAAAGGCTAAATTCAGAGTGGTGGTCCCAGGACAAATGTCCAGACTCCATCTAAGGATTAGCCCCGGGAGGCTCAGCTCTGAGGGCTCTAAAATGATGGCAAGTGCGCCCTCTCCTGGTGAGTCCTGGGCATGACACATGAGTCCTTTTCCTCTGGGGTGGCTCTTCTGGACCTCCCCCATTGAGTATGCTGCTGTGAGCCTTCTCTCCTTGCAGGCTCCAAAGGATTACCTGGCATCCCTGGAAAAGATGGTCTCAACGGACTCATTGGCCCACCTGGGCCTCTTGGTGATCCTGGTCTCCCTGGACTGCAAGGCCCTCCAGGACTCGAAGGTCTGGTGATGTCAGCACTAGGGAGCAGAGGGTTTCTGTGAGGGTATGAGGCCTTGGGGTGAGCCAGAATCTCACAGCTGAGAAACAGGAAACCTGGCAGTAAAGTTTGGCACTACGAAGAGCCTGGAAAACCGAACTGTATTCCATTCGCTCCCACCCACCTCTGAGCCTGTGAAGGATTAGAGCCCTACATTCTGGAAGGCAAAGGACTCTTTCAAATCCTTTTCTGGGTTCTCTTCCAGCTCTTGAGAGCTGTGACTATACTCTAGTATGCCCCACCCCTGCCCCTCACTGCCCATATTCTGCTCACAGATTCTCACATGGATGGGCAGGGGATGATTCAAGGGACAAGAAAATTCGAGATAATGTATGGCCGCTACTTAGCTCCCATTTTATATCAGAGATGGCAAACCAGTTGTCCTGAGTAGAGAACAGTTCCGAGGCTCGGTGGGAAAGTGGTGTGATTAACTAGCCACGTTGCATGGGCGGGAGAGAGGGTGTGATTTTGTCCTGCCAACCCTAATTCTGCTATTGCTGCCTCAGATTCAGCAGGTATACTTATGTCCTGTGAGAGCCTGCAGGGTCCAAGAAGTAGCCCCCTCTGCCCCCTCATCCCCTTGTAGAGGACCCAAGGCCAGGTGACCGTGGGAGGGAAGCTGGATAGCATGCTTTTTCAAACACGGGACTCCGTAGCTGGATTCCTCTGAGTTGGCATTCCAGGTCTACCGCTTACCAGCTGTGGGACTTCTGAGCCTGTTTCCTTATCTACAAACTGGAGTGATAAGGGGATCCGGTGAGCTAACACGCGTGTGTATACAATGTGCCCTGCTCAATGCTCAGCACAGCGTCAGTAGCTGCTGTTATGACTGGCTCGCCCCTTTTCTGCTCTCTCCCTCTCAGGAGCTCCAGGGAAGAAGGGTCCCTTCGGGACGGCTGGAATGCCTGGGCAGAGCGCGAGAGTGGGTTACACGTTGGTGAAGCACAGCCAGTCGGAACAGGTGCCCCTGTGTCCCGTCGGGATGAGCCAGCTGTGGGTGGGTTACAGCTTGCTGTTCGTGGAGGGGCAGGAGAAAGCCCACAACCAGGACCTGGGTAAGTACCGGCTCTGACACCAGCCATGGCCATCCATCCCAAGGACCTAGAGCCACCCTTTTCAGTCCTCCCAGCCCTAGGTGGGCCCACTGTTTGGTGGTGGGTAACAAGCACCAGCTGTTGCATCAGGCACACCTAGGTTTAAACCCCAGCTCCGGGGTGCCTGGGTGGCTCAGTGGGTTAAGCGTCTGACTCTTGATCTTGGCTCAGGCCGTGATCTCAAAGTTCGTGGGTTTGAGCCCCACGTCAGGCAGCGCAGAGCCTGCTTGGGATTCTCTTTCTTTGCCCCTCCCCTGCTCAGTTGTGTGTGCTCTCTCTGAAAAATAAAAACATTTAAAAAATGTTTTTAATCCCTGACTCTACCACTTACTAGCTGGGTACCCTGGACAAGTTATTCAACCTCTCTGAGCTTCCACTTTCCCCTTAGTGGAAACAAAGCTAGTTCTAGAACCTATCTCATAGGGTGGTGTAAGAGTTGCATGAATCACCCAATGTAAATTTTTTTTTTTTTCAACGTTTATTTATTTTTGGGACAGAGAGAGACAGAGCATGAACGGGGGAGGGGCAGAGAGAGAGGGAGACACAGAATCGGAAACAGGCTCCAGGCTCTGAGCCATCAGCCCAGAGCCTGACGCGGGGCTCGAACTCACGGACCGCGAGATCATGACCTGGCTGAAGTCGGACGCTTAACCGACTGCGCCACCCAGGCGCCCCATGAATCACCCAATGTAAACTGCTTAGAACAATGGCATATTAGGTATCCATTAAACATTAGCGATTAGGGGGCGCCTGGGTGGCGCAGTCGGTTAAGCGTCCGACTTCAGCCAGGTCACGATCTCACGGTCCGTGAGTTCGAGCCCCGCGTCAGGCTCTGGGCTGATGGCTCAGAGCCTGGAGCCTGTTTCCGATTCTGTGTCTCCCTCTCTCTCTGCCCCTCCCCCGTTCATGCTCTGTCTCCCTCTGTCCCAAAAATAAATAAACGTTGAAAAAAAAATTAAAAAAAAAAACATTAGCGATTAGTAGTAGTAATAATGAGATGACCTGTGGGGCAACAGTGATTACCCAATAATTAATTGTGTTGTCTACAGGTGTGCAGACTGTGAACAGCAGATTCGGTCTATTAAATGCTAGTTCTACAAAGCAGGTTAATTAGGGAGTTGTTACATGGCTTATAAAAACGTTCTTTTCAGGGTGCCTGAGTGGCTCAGGCATCTGATTTCGTCTCAGGTCATGATTTCATGGTTCATGAGTTCAAGCCTGGCTTCAGGCTCCATCCTCTCTGACAGTGCAGAGCCTGCTTGTGTCTGTCTCTCTGTCTCTTAAAATAAATGAACTTAAAAAAAGATTCTTTTAATTATCAAACTTCCCTGGTGCATTGAGAATAGGATTTGACCCACAGACTTGAGTGTATGTACAGTGTGCCAGGATTGTAAGGAGAGGCACCCCTGCTCCAGTCCAGGCAGTTGCACATAAACCCATTTAGTCCAGTCCTAATGGCCCTGGGGATAATCTCAGCCAGACCTTACCTGCCCCTGCCCACCTTCTCTCCTCCCAGGATTTGCTGGCTCCTGCCTGCCCCGCTTCAGTACCATGCCTTTCATCTATTGCAACATCAACGAAGTGTGCCACTATGCTGGGCGCAATGATAAATCCTACTGGCTGTCCACCACCGCCCCCATTCCCATGATGCCCGTCGGCCAGACCCAGATTCCCCAGTACATCAGCCGCTGTTCTGTGTGTGAGGCACCCTCACAAGCCATTGCTGTGCACAGCCAGGACATCACCATCCCGCAGTGCCCCCTGGGCTGGCGCAGCCTCTGGATTGGGTACTCCTTCCTCATGGTAAGGCCCCTGCACTGCCCCCTTTCCCCAGTGTAGAGATGGACCGCAGGGAGACCTGGGAGGGTGCCTCAAGCTGGTCCTCAGGCTCAAGTGGCATGAGATAGAAACCACAGAATTTGAAAAGAAGGAACATGCTTGGTCTGGCCTTGACTAAAGACCAAGCAGGCTCAGCTCTGCACAAATGATGGGTAATTCTATGAATAGAATCGAGCAGTTTGCACTCAGTGGTCCAGGGATGAGAATTTCTATGAATCACCAGCAAAGGCCCTAACATCTCTATGCCTGCTTCAGTTATGCCACAAGCAAAGGAAGGAGGAAACTCCCGATCCCGGTGGACAGTGAGGGAGAGGCTGTCCCCACTGAAGGCCGGGACATACTCTCATTGCTCAGGCCGGGCACGGACATTTCTCCTCTTCTGCCCCCTCTCTTAGGTCCCTCTGGCCACTGTCATCTCCTAATGAAAGACTCAGATGAGGGCACGCTGTGTTTGTACCTCATTGGTGGGATTTTTGCTGCTTCTCCATCTCAGTGGGAAGGCTGTTGTGTTCCTAAGAGCTGAGAATGTCTGTAAGCCCAAGGAGGCATCAGGTCCCTCCCATGACATTCCGTAAATATCAGGGGACATTAAATGAGCAAAAAGTCAGTTTTAGGGCCAGAATAACTCACAGGTAAAACCAGTGTGGCACCCACCAAAGTACTCTGGCTCACCAGAACTTCTTTACTAAATTGCCAGGGGTGACATGATGAGAAAGTGTCTTTGAAGAGTCACCAAAGTCTTAGGCTTCCTCACATTGGTGCACGTACCTGAGATGAGGCCCTTCATCGTTTTGCTCTATGTGAATTGGGCAGCTTATCCCAAAGGAATATAGAATCACCTCACCTATCATTCTGTCCTATCCACCACCCAGACCGGGAAATACGTTGAAAAGGCCCCTGAACTTCCACAAGGAATGCTACAAAAGCTTTACAATATCTCACCTGTTTTGCTTATGGGATCACTCTTAAGATCTTATTCAGAATCTCTTTGCTTTTACTTTACACATAATTCTATCATACTAGAATATCTATATTTTCCTGAAGACCTATAAGGGTGGGAATTTGGACTGCCTAGTATGGCATCTTGAAGCAATAAGACATGCCTACTAAAGACAAGAAATGAGGGAGAAAAGGATTCAGAGGTGGCCTAAGGACTCCACAAGCTGTGTCTCTTGGTGTGGGGCCCCTCCACAATTGCCCAACACAAAAACCAACATTCACAGCAATAAGCCTGTGTCATGTGCAAAATGTAAAATATACAGTGTCTGCCATTTAGTAAGTCAGGGAAGCATGTTGTTTGTTCTAGAAAGTTTTCTGAGGATCAAAGCGAGGAAAACTCTGATGCTGCATTTATCAGGAAAGGTCACTTAGATGGAGACCAACTGTCCCAAAAAGTATGCCAACCCTGAGCGTCCTATTTGGCCATCTGTCCCATTGGCCGTTTGCTGACCCGGCTGTGTATGAAGCCTCTTCCTCACCTCTTGTGGTCCAGATAATAATCCAGCTGACATGAAGAGAGGAGGGGGGATGGGGAGTGGAGACACAGGGACCACTGTGGGTACAGTGACTGGAGACTATCGGCTAATGAGTGGCACTGATGGGGAAATCCTGACCTTGTATGTGGAGGGAGCCCTGATGTGAGGGCCAGGACGTTAGGCCAAATGCGATGCCCACTTGTACTCAGCAAGCAAAACACACTGCATGTTGCCCTGAAGGGTGTGGTGCAGACTGAAAACATAAGAAGTTCTAACAAAGGTAACCTCAGAGTGCTATTGATAGGCTAGGGGAGGGGCCTGTGGTTTCACCACTTTGTGGAGCATTGTGCGCTCTCTCTCTTGGAGTACACCACCAAGGGCTGGGAGTTGACAAGGGCCCTGAGAAGACCTGCTTTCCGAAATCTATTGCATCTTCCTTAATCCAGCCTTTCTCAGACTTATTTGTGGAGATTTGCGGAGAGGCAGCGAACACACCTTGAAACTCAGTGGGACGGTGGCAGTTTGGGAGACGCTGGCTGAGATGTACCCAGTGTCCAAATGCAGTGGGTTAGGAGGGCACTAGGGGCTGCTCCTGGCCCTGAGGAGCTACAAAGGAGGGATGAGCGGACGCTGGTACTATAACACAGCTTTCCTGATGCTGGGGCAGAGCCAAGAGCCCAACGTTTCAGAAGGGCCCACACCTCCCATGGCAGGTGCAGCTCACACACTTGACCCTGTCTGTTTCAGCACACTGCTGCTGGCGCCGAGGGCGGGGGCCAGTCCCTGGTCTCACCCGGCTCCTGCCTGGAGGATTTTCGTGCCACTCCTTTCATCGAGTGCAGTGGGGCCCGGGGCACCTGCCACTACTTTGCCAACAAGTACAGTTTCTGGCTGACAACAGTGGAAGAGAGGCAGCAGTTTAGGGAGGAAACTGTATCTGAAACACTGAAGGCTGGGCAGCTCCATACCCGGGTCAGCCGCTGCCAGGTGTGTATGAAAAGCCTGTAGGGGGGGGGCTGCCACCCTGCCACTTGCCCTCCCCTCCCCCACACAACAGTCACCTCACAAACCCCAACAATCTGAAGAAGGAAGGTCCAAGCCCTATTGCCCACCTGTACGTCAAGTTGTATGTTGGAGTCTCATTTGGGCTGTACTGGACACTGGTCGCCCCAACCCTCAGGCCCAATGGGTGAGCTCACCCTACTGAGATCTGCTGTCCCATTTCAGTCAACCTGGTGCTACCATTTGATTCCGATGTTTGTGTGATTATTCATGGCTACCTCAGAAAGACCCACTGGGCTACTGCTCCTTAGACCACTGGCTTTCCTCACTGCCTTGATCAGAAAGGTCTTTGTAATAGCTGGTAAGTCATTTCTTTATGTCCAGAGAACACCATGCATTATTTGGCTTAAACCAGAACACAGTGTTTCCACATTAAAAACAAGAATCCTCTGGCTGAATGTTCATGGATGGCTCAAGACTGCATGGGGCAAGCTCTCACTCTTCAAGGACATGCACTGTGTCTAGGCAGGCAGCAGACCTGGAATGGGGTGCCAGCCAGTAGCCTGGGGTGAGCTTTGCCTCCTTGGAGGGTGAGCACAACTGGGCCCCATAATGCTTAGAAGGGGAGCTCATTAACTTCATAGGGTCATAGACAAATCACTTCCTCCTTGCTGGCTCCCTCCCCAGCCAGAGACCTAGGACTTGGCCTGGTCCAGAGTAGAGCAGAGGATGCCCCAAATGCATCCAGGCCCACCAAGGGAAATGAGAACCACAGCCCTTTCTCCCAGGCTGGGGTTAGAGAGGTGGATGGGTAAGGAGGTGTGAATTTTGCTTTTGACTCCAGGAACAAAAAGGCAAAGGCAAATCCCTTGGCCCAATTTCTCAGAAGTCCCTGTTTATTTCAAATGCCATCCATATGTGTGCAAGGTGGCAGATCGAAGATCCGGTGTGTTGGGTCCTTTGCGCTTTGAGGCTGTTGTTAGAGACTTTCCATTAAAATGTCCATCCAACCACTCTTTCACAGGTAGCCTGTTAAACAATTTTAATACGGTTTTAAACCTCATAAAAATCTAGCACACTCCTCTCTTTAGCAGTTGGCAGACCTAAAGAAAACCTGAGTTGACTATAAAGTATATTGTATTCTATTCAGGGGATGTGTTTTCACCATTTCCTCTATCACTTTCCCAGAATACTTAGCTATGTTGACATGAGGTGATTCCTTCCAGCTGATTCTGTTTCCTTACATATTATGTAAACTGTGCCAACACAGACCAAGCATAATCAGTATAATCTGTGTTATTGTTACTTTCACCTCCGATCTCAGTAATAAGCATGGTGCCAGCCTTGTATATTGCAAATAAAAGGAATTAAATATCAACATTTGACTCTTTTGACATTCTTTGATGAAAACTTTTCTAAAGTCCGTCTCACTACAATTTGTGAACCCCACCCCCGCACCGCCCTGAGCCTATTAATGCAAGCTGAGCTTTACAAGAAAACACTGAGGCAGGAAAAATACAATTAAAGTCAAATGGCTGAAGGCAACCAATCTACAACTTGTTTCAAAATATGCCTATAACTGTTTTTAGCCCTATCCAGGCTAGAGTTCAAGAAATGGGTTTTTATACTCTGGGTCTACAGGATCCTTTATAGACAAATCGAAAGTAGAGAAACGAGGTTGTTGAAACCAAATCTAAGACATATATGCATATATTTGTATATGCAGAATATAGATATTCTGGACCAATAAACAAGAGAGTAACGACACTGGGAGCATTCAGGAAGGGAACCGACCTGTGGGAGACATAGACATTTCACTGCATACCATTTTGCACCTTTTGAATTTTGAACCACTGTAATATACTACCTACTGGGAAAAAAAAAGAATAAAATGGAATTTAAGGAGACAAATGTTCTAATGTTCCTAAATATACAAGCAAAACAAAGCAAACTTGGGTTTTGTGCGAGCTTTCAAGCTGTGTTGCTGGCCTTCCTTGGGACTTGGTGGAGGAGGGAGGTGAAATGCACACAAGTTAACAGGTAAGGAGAGGAAAATGGGAAGACACCACTTGGACTTGAGGTATATCCACACAAAAGAGTGTTTAGCAAAGCCAATTTGATGAAGAGATTTTAAGATTTACTCTGTTGCTCATCCTGAAGTGGTTTGGAATGGCATCTGATGTACTTAAGATTAAATGTCACCACATGAATAATTTTTTTCTAATTATGACTGACAACCAAAGTGGAGTCTAATTGAGACACAATTTTTTAGTTCCCCCAAATCAACATTTAAGTCAGTGACTGGCAAACTATACAGCTTGCAGGCCAAATCCAGCTCGCCACCTGTTTTTGTAAATAAAGTTTTATTGGCTTACAGCCACGTTCATTTGTGTGCACGCTGTCTTTGGCTGCTTTTGCACCTCAACAGCAGAGATGAGTAGCTGTGACAGAGGCCACGTGGCCTGCAAAGCCCAAAATGTTTACTATTTGGCCCTTCACAGAAAGTTTGCCAACCCCTGATTTAAGCGATCATGATTTGATTTAAGGATAGGGTGACATCTGACAAAAAACATCAGTAAGGACGGTGACAGTAACCCATCAAATGGTGAGGTTCCCTCAAATAGGAAGGAGGCCAATGAGTGCACATTTGATATAGTTTCTTTGACACATTTTTGATGTAAATTATAATTATTTAAAACACATATTCAAATAATTTAACAAGAACTTTCTCTCCCTGATGCAATCACTTTATTATTAGAGAAAGAGAATAGATTGCTTCTTAGTATTTAGCCCCAAAGAGGTCACACCTGAAAGGGTGAAGAAGCACAGGGTAACCATCTCTCCTCTGCTGGTGCTGGAAGCAAGGTGGGAGTTGCTGTCTGACCTCCACCTTCTCGTTTCAGTAGCTGAAGACTTGCAGTGGCCAGGTAAGACAAGCTGGGAAGCAAGGGACAGCTCCTAATCTGTCTGCTCCTACATTCCATGATTGTTCTAGTTCATTCTGGGGAAGGGTTGCTGTTGTTTGTTTTCTGAGAAATGGTGATTGGCTCAGTCATGATTGCTATCAAGTTTGTATGCTGTTGGCATATCAGGCACTTGCTGACTAGAAAAGTGTTATGTAAGGGCTTCGTGTTCTTCTGGTGCCAGGTGGAAGACAGATCACCAAGATGAGGTTCCATTATTCTATACACTCAGAATTTCGAAATCTTCCTCCAGGTCAGACTCCTCTAGTTGCTCAGTAGAGTCGATGAATTCTATCAGGATATGTAAATGAAAAAGAAGAAAGCTTGACACTTAGGTTGGTGTGGTCCATATGGTACTCAGTAGTTAAGACTGGGCATGTTTTAATTTTTTTAAAGTTATTTATTTATTTATTTTAAGAGAGAGAGAGAGAGAGAGAGAGAGAACAAACACAAGTCGGGGAGGGACAGAGGGAGAGAGACAGAGAGAATTCCAAGCAGGCTTTGTACTATCGGCACAAAGCCTGATGTGGGGCTCAAACTCACAAACTGTGAGATTATGACCTGAACCGAAGTTGGATGCTCAACCAACTGAGCCCCCGCCAGATGCCCCAAGACTGTGCACGTTTTAATAATTTTGCTGCAGAAAAGCATGTGTAGAGGAGACCCACAGGTGGGGCCACTGGCAAGTGCTAGAAATTCTTTATAAAGAAGCTAAATAATGGAACTTGTTACCTAGTCTTATTCATAGTGATGAGGATGAGACTCTGTAATCTTTGAGGTAGCTTTCGAATCACCCATGGCCTCTGGTTTGTTTTTTGAACCAGACCATGAAAGTTCTAGGCATTTTGACTTTACAAGGAACTTTTGCATCGAGCTCATTTTCTTCTACTGCCCCTCTTGGAAATTGATAAGTATCAGTTCCTCAGTAGATTAAAGTCATCATTTCTTTTTTTTATTTATTTTTAAAAAAAAATTTTTTTTCAACGTTTATTTATTTTTGGGACAGAGAGAGACAGAGCATGAACGGGGGAGGGGCAGAGAGAGAGGGAGACACAGAATCGGAAACAGGCTCCAGGCTCTGAGCCATCAGCCCAGAGCCTGACGCGGGGCTCGAACTCACGGACCGCAAGATCATGACCTGGCTGAAGTCGGATGCTTAACCGACTGCGCCACCCAGGCGCCCCCAAAGTCATCATTTCTTGATCAGACCAGCTGAGTGGAAATTGTACATTCCATGGAAACATGGGCCACCATTGCTTCTGTCTCATAAAACAACTGCTACACCTAGGTCTGCTGGCCCAAGAGCCCTGGACCAATGGCTTACCTGCCCCAGAGGTTGTCACTTCTGGCTTGGCTGGAGGAACAAATGGAGGCCAGTGTGATGGGTGTTTCTGAACTAATTCAAACATCCTTAAATTTTCCTTTAGAATTTCCTGAGGAAACACAGCAACAGTTGTAAACACTTCAGACTTACTACATTTCTGCTCAATTGTCCATTTGTGATCCCAAACCCTATGAGAGGGACCTGGTTGTTGAAAGGTGAAAACAAAGCTGTAGCCAACATACCCATCCTCTCCTTGACCCATCCGAAGACCCAGCCCTCTTCAACTCTAGATACTGTTGGCCAGGAAGGAAGGACCATGGAGGGAGTATCTGATGGAAGGTCAGTACTAACTGCCCATGGTCCATCAGGAGGTTCAGGTCATATGCCAGTTGCACGGGCCTAACTCAATACGGGGCTGACAAGTTCCTGAAGTGTTGGCTCCAAAGAAATGTGTGTTAATTACATTAAATCTGCCCCAAGATAATACATGGGTTTGGTTTGGTTTGGTTTGGTTTTAGCCCAACACTTATGGTATACATCCTAATTTAGATGGCATAGTCTCACAAGAGACGTTTATTTGAACTTTTTTTAAAAATTTTTTTTAACATTTATTTTATTTTTGAGAGACACAGCATGAGTGGAGAAGGAGAAACAGAGAAAGAGGGAGACATAGAATCCAAAGCAGGCTCCAGGCTCTGAGCTGTTTGTCAGCACAGAGCCTGATGCGGGGCTCCAACCCACGAACCATGAGAGATCATGACCTGAGCAAAGTTGGACGCTTAACTGACTGAGCCACCCAGGCGCCCTTCATTTGAACTTTAAATGTGGTATAAATACAGTTTTGCTGCATTCTGAAATGTTAAGCATTGCCTTTAGAAAATGATTTTCCATTATGTTTCAGCCAATTATTAACTGGGGTTTGAGATTCAGCTCGGGACATTAGTGTAAATTATTTGTTCTCTTGTGAAGATAAATCTGCCCTTCTTACACTTGCAAGAGGCTCTGGGCTGCCATATTGTCAACTTTTTTTTTCCAAATAGGAGAACATCATGTCTCCTGCCACCCCATCCAGGGCGTTTTAAACTTCTCCCTGTGATCTCCATTCTTTCCATACGCATTTATCAATGTCACCCACATATTTGGCATGTGTTAGAAGTGAGAATGGGGTGGGCAGATAGAATGATTGGTGAGCTAGCAAAACACTATCAATACCCTTTTACACAAAATACCAAGAAGAAAGAATATCTTGCTTTGGTATTTACAGATTTCTGAAAATTGTGTTTCCTTTAATGGCAGCATGCCTGTATTTTATAGAAATGAGACAGCTGAAAGACAAGCTTCCTAAACCATAATTGACTATATGAAACTGTAAACAGACCACGAAACAAATAAAAAACTTTAGTTTAGTTCCTTCAACCATTTCAGCCTTATGAATGGAATAAGGAAGAATTTAGGCTGAACTCTATGAAATCAGCATTTTTAAGTTAAACTGGTAGAATATTCATGGACTATTTCATGACTATTTCATGTAACTCGTAGGCATAATGAGATGAAACATTACTTAGCTAAAAATATCACTCACTTGACATACTAAGCATATTTCAACCCAAAGTTTTTCTTTGGTTCCCCCAAGGTTCTGCATAACCCCCCACATCTTAGTTTCTCTCTTGAAATAAAGTCCTAGCAGGCTAGATTTAGGTTACTATGAGAAACGGTCTTGAAAAGGAATCCTATTGAACAATTTTGTTTTTAACACTAAGAAAAACATACATACCTTCTGAACAAGGCTACACCAGTTATCAAAGTCTTTTTCTTCTTTGCAGAAAAATCCCTTGGGGGGGAAACAAGAGAACACAACTTAGAAGTGGGCAGGTGCACTAAGTCAGGCCCTATGCACTGCAAGATGGAGCCACTGGCCCAAAGCTGTGATATGGGCCACTCTCTATGGATGTGTCTTCTGGCAATAATGAAAAATACTGGCAGGATTTCTCTCTCTCCTAGGTCATTGCCTCACCTGGACACACACATTTACTTGTTCATTCCATCTCTCCCTCTCCATCTTTATCTCTTTCTCTCCCTCCCTCACTCTCTCCCTCCCTCTCCCTCTTTCCCTGTATTTGGCCTTCCCCATCCATCTCCCCTCATACTATGAGACACAGTAACTTGAAGGCCAATCTCCAGAGCATGGGGTTAATTCCATCACATTCAGTGCACAGACATCCATAAAAAACAGTCAACTAAACCAACAGATAAGCCAAATAGTACTTTTAGCTAGAGGCTTAATAAGATGGCTTTCACCTTAAGGAAATTATCTATTAGAATAAAGGGGACCATGAATCTCCTTCCCCATCCTCAGAGCCATCCTTCCAGGGGGGAAACCCTGCAACTTCCTGGATTGGGTGTCCAGAGAAATCAGCACTAGGCACGCAGAAGTGCCCCTGGGTGCCCTCTTATCCCTCCCTCCCTCTGTATGTCCTACCTTATTCCCTGTGCCTGTGTGGCAATAATTAGAGGGAAAGAAGTAAAAAGGGAATGACTGTAACACTAATAATAACTATTTACAGAATGCTTACAATGTGCCCGGCACTGCGCTGAGTGCCTAATGCACAGTATACGTCATACGACCCTATGGTGAAGGAACTATTGTTTTGCTCATTTTAGGGATGAGAAGACTGAGGCTTAGAAAAGTTAAGAGACTCCCACTAAGTCCATAGCTAGTAAGTGGCAGGGCCTGGATTCCAACTCGAGTAGTTGTCTTCAAGGTCCACCCCCTCCCCACAATACTATGCTACCCCTTGTAGGGGTTGGTGACTGAACACATTCTTGCCGCCCTACCTAGCAACCTGGATGACCCTCAAGGAACCAATCTGTAATAGGGTGCTGTTGTATCTCTTGGCCCGCCTAACCTTCAGATACCCACCAATGCTACGGAAGGATCCAAGTTCAAGATGTTCATTCGCTGAGGGGATTGCAGGCAATGGAAAGTCTGGTCATCAACTGTTCCATTTTCCTCGGTGTTAACAAAAGTCTGGGTTGTGTGAGGGTCCAAGAAAATGAGCTCATCACCTGTTTGGAATGAGATATGCTTAATCTAGAAAGAACCACTGGCTCTGGCCTCACTGCTGCCCTTGGGAGAGGCACTCTGGTTTTCTAAACCCGTCCCTTGGTGACAATGAGAATGAGGTGACAGAAAGCCCAAACTTGGGTGATCATGCTTGAAGGAAGCCAAGTCCAATCATTTGATGAGAAGACTTGCCCTAGCATTTGCATCTCCTTAAGGTCCAAGACTGGAAATGGAGAGTGACAGGTTTGAGAAATGGTTTGAGGAATGAGAGACCACAGATGACATGGCAGGCTCTGTGAGCAGCAGTAGCAAAGAGGCAGTAGGTAGGATCACCAGGGCATGAGCCCAGGTGCCATTAGGGGAAGCTTCCTGCCTCTTTCAACATGGAAAAGCATCTCACTCCACACCATCAGTGCTCAGACCTCCGGTCAGAGAGCCCATCTGGTAAGAAAAAAGGCCTTGGCCTTCAAAAGAAATGGGAATGAGGACTCTGCAATGGATAGGATACCAGGGCTCTGACTTCTGGTCTTGATTTAGCTAGCAAATTAGTCAATGTTAGCAAGTTAGTAATTCCTGTTGGAAAGCACTGCCTTGGGCTCCTTAACATCAGTACACATACGCCTCCCTGGGAGAATTCACTTCAACATGTTCAATCTTTACAAATGAGAGGAAAGCCACATTTTGTCAAATTGAAAAGGCCTAGTCCAATGATGACCCTAGAGGAGTCTGAAATAATAAAAGCTCTACTTTGATATTCAAGAGGCTGAGAGTCCCTCTAATGCTCATCAGAGGCAGGCTGAGCTGCCAAAAGTTCCTAAGGTGGAACCCCAACCTCACTGTCCAGGCCTCAGGGCCATGTGGGCTTCTGTGTAATAGACTGGGTTAGGCAACCAAAGAGAGATCTACCTGAGGCTGGAGGGCATGGTAGGAAGAGATGCCCCAAAGAATCTCCCTGGAATGGCACCCAGGGCTGTGTTGGGCCCCATCTAAGTACTTCTGCTGGCAAAGAATGTGTTTCTGATGTCTGATGAGTAGCTTAACTTGTCTGTGTCACAGACCAAGGGCAATTCAATTCAATTGGTCTTAAACTCTCTTGTTTTTAAACTGGGGTTACTAGGCCTGTTCCAGTTACCTCACAGGGCATTATAAGAACCAGAAGGTTTCTTTGCTGTGAAATGCTTAAAATACAATACAAATACAAGGTGGCCACTGAAGTATCTCACTTTGACTCAAAAGTATTTCCCTACAAATACATGTTTAAGAGTATATGAAAATCAATGCCCCCATATGACTTGTTTTATGAAAGTCAAGGAACATACATATTTCCCCTAGACCACAGGTGGGTGAGATCAGTTATATCAAAAAAGCATGAAGTCACAAAGAAAAGCAACAACCAGAATGTTTAGAAGGAAGCCTACTTATGACGACAGAAAAGTAAGAAGGAAAGGAAGTTCTGCACAATAAAATAGAGATCCAGAGCATGGTTAGAATCAAGCATCCTACCAGGGTGTTTCAAGTTAAGATGCTGGGAATAATAAGAGCGTCCTCTCTGATTCTGGCCTTGTGTGTGTGTGTGTGTGTGTGTGTGTGTGTGTGTGTGTGTGTGTGATGGAGCTTGGCAGGCTGCACTGTTCCTTAGAGTGCTTAAAAGAGATACAGGAGAATATCTAAGAAGCCCTAGAAGTGATGTGGGGACTAAATCAAGGTCTCTAAAGAGGCTCAAGTGCAAGAGGCAGTCTGGTCAACCATCTGCAGACACAGGGCTCACACTATGCATCTCAGGTGACAACCTTTCTTTACCCAAGTACAGGGGACAAACATCTCCTGTCTAAGCAGGCAAAATTGGAGAGCCAGAGTCTCACCCTGGCCTTAGTGTCCACATTGAGAGCTTTCCCCAGCTTCCCACCAAGAAAGAGGGCCCTCAGGAAGCAATGTGGCATGGTAAACAGGGATGGCCAAATCGGGATTATATCCTGGCTTTGCTACTTTCTAGCTGGGTGGCCTTGAGGAAACAATCCCTCTAACTCTTAGTCTCACTATAATAACAAGCTATAACTCACAGTTATGCTGTGAGTTATTATGCTAACTATCTATATCTATACATCTCTATATAGGACTATCTATATCTATACATCTCTATATAGGACTACATATGTATATGTTCTCTATATATCTACCTACCTACCTACCTACCTTCCTACCTATATGGGGAGTGGTACTTGGTGGGGTCTCTGACACAAGATAGCTGTTCAGAAAATGGCAGGTCTCATCTGTTCCCTCCTTTTAGGCATTTTACAATCCGGAACCCCAACCGAATACAGTAAGGGGATAAGGCAGAAAAGGGGATTTAGGGGGACTTTGGAGCCTCCAATGAAGGTGAAGCAAAGAGTTTATGAAAGCCAATGGGCAAATGGGTACTATGTAAACCTCTCTCTGGGGAACTAAAGATTGCCCTCACCCCTTTCACGAGTAGTCAACCCTCACAAGTCACCCTGACCCAATGGGCTCACGAAACAAAAGGGCTATGCCAGCTTGGCAAATTCTCTCTGGGTAACTTGAGGAAAGCGAGACCAGGGTACCCGGGAATCCCATACACTCTCCATTGAGCCCCCTCCAAAATTATTTAGTATCTGTTTCAGCCTTGTGCTCAAGTACCAAAATACAGGAAATTGACTTTTTTACAACATTGTGTTTGACAGGATCCCCAAAATTTAGAAGCAGAGGCTGTCTAAATTTATATAACTCCAAATACTGGATTTTGTACTTGGAGAAAGAAACGAATGCCTCCATGGTTTGCAAATTTTCCATCAAGCTGTAGTTTTGGGCTCGACCAATAGATGGCAGCAATAGAGAGCTCAGGCAACTGTGTAGACAGCCTCAAAGAGAAGAAAGAGTAAGCAAAGACCAGACCAGTTGGGGGTCAGGAAAGGTGGGGCTATCTTTTACTGAGTGCATACTACATGCCTGGCTATTTGCTAGGTGCTCCCCTGTGAGGTGACAACACGGAGAGTTAAGGGGTAGGCCTATTTTCTTTTTTGTTTTTCTTAAAAAAATTTTTTTTGCTGTTTTATTTATGAGAGACAGAGAGACTAAGTGCGAGTGGAGGAGGGACAGAGAGAGAGAGAGAGGGAGACACAGAATCCAAAGCAGGCTCTAGGCTCTGAGCTGTCAGCACAGAGCCCGACTCAGGACTCGAACTCATGACTTGTGAGATCATGACCTGAGCTGAAGTTGGATGCTCAATCAACTAAGCCACCCAGGCACCCCTCTTTTTTGTTTTTTAAAGTAAGCTCTAAGCCCAACATGGGGCTCGAACTCACAACTCTGAGATCAAGAGTCACATGCTTTACCGACTGAGCCAGCCAGGGGCCCCAGCCCTATTTTCCACTAGAGGAAACTGAGACTGAAGAGTTGATATTTGTTTCCTGCTGTCACACAGCTGATAACTGGGAGACTGCATATGAGGCCAGGTATGTCTGTTTCCACCCCCTCCTCACCTCCCTGAATCTCCAAGGAGTTGGGGGGGGAGGGTGGCCAAGCCCCTTTCACCTTCTCCTCTGCACATCCCTTGTGCCTTTCCCCAGGTCTGCTCTGGCTCGCTCTTGCCTAACTGAGGCTCTCCCTTGTAATCTAAGCTCATGTTCCTCGAAGCCCAGTTTCAGGCCACATTGCCCCCTTTCCTGTGCTCTTCAGCACTAACCAGGGGTCTAGGCCCTTGGTACTCAACGTGCAGTGTGTACACCAGCAGCTGCAGGACCACCTAGTTAGAAATGTAGACTCTCAGGGCCCACCCTGGACCTGCTGAACGTGCATTTTAAATAGGCTCTCAGGGGGCGCCTGGGTGGCTCAGTCGGTTAAGTGTCTGACTTCGGCTCAGGTCATGATCTCACGGTCCGTGAGTTTGAGCCCTGCATCAGGCTCTATGCTGACAGCTCAGAGCCTGGAGCCTGCTTCAGATTCTGTGTTTCCCTCTCTCTCTGACCCTCCCCCGTTCATGCTCTGTCTCTCTCTCTCTCTCTAAAATAAATAAACATTAAAAAAAAATTAAATAGGCTCTCAGGGTGATTTGCATGCACATTAAAGTTTGAGAAGAACTGGGCTAGCTCACCTTGTGTGCCATGGGCCTTAAATGACTCTGACCACAGCTAGTGAATAAGGCAGATAGATTTCCAGAGGCATCGACCTAGGCAGGGGATCCTGGGCTGCTTGTTAGCATCTGCATTAGGAAGTTAGTGGTTTTAAGGCTTAGCCCCTGTTATCAGAAACAGGATAGCTCTGTCTTTGCCTCCTTTCACGTCTACCTAGTCATGGCTCTGAACAAGGAGGCAGCAGGCCCAGCTGCATGGAAGTCACAAGATGGCTCCTAGCACGAATGCCCAAGCCCCTAAAAGAGGGGGATCGACAATGCCAGGAGAGTGAAACCCTGCCACCCTGGACCCCACAGAAAGGAGACAGAGATGCTGAGATAATGCTGTGACCTTGGGGTGGTCCAGTGGGAAAGCAGCTATAGAACCATCTTATCAAGAGGCAAGGAAGTGGGACACTGAAGGAGGGAATCCACTCTCCAGCAGACACAGAGAAGTGTTACTCTCCACAGATCAGGCCAGAGACAGAATGAGCTGGCCAAAGGCCACAGCATCTCTGGGCTAGAAGAGGGCCCCCTAACTGGAATTGCCTGGTGTCACGTGCAAACCTTCTGCCCACCCTCCCCTGGCCCATGACGACTTACTTGTGATTCCTCTTTTCTTACCTAAGAATCCTATGAAATAATAGGCGTTATTTGGTTTTCCTCCTAAGGCCCCTAAAGACTGGGGCATCTTAAAACACTCCTAGAGGGAAAGAGAGTGCAAGATTCTCAACTCACTTGTGGACTGCTGCTCACGGATCTCTGTACTTACATGGCGGTGTGATGGGCGGGCGGCACTCTGGGCCTGGGAAACGGGTGACTTACTTTGAACGCATCGACATAGACAGGATTGATTTGGTTTATGCCCAGGCGAAGGGGCACAATAAGCAGCAGGGGTTTCCAGGCTGGGCAGCAGGCAAAGGTGCCCCTACTCTGATTCGAAGCATTCAGAGTGCCGGGGGTGCTCTCACCAACTGTGTCAGCACTTAAGGGAAGGACGCAGCACATTTTTTCTGGAAGCGGAAGACAAGAGAGCTGGGTGAGTAAGGGGTATCTGGTCATATGAGATACACCAAGGGCGAAACTAAGGGCAACCTCACATGACATCTGCCTGGGAGGCCCTCCCATCTGCCACTGAGGCCCAGCTTGCCCCACCTCGCCCCACAGGAAGCCCAGGCCACTTCTCCAGCCCTTACTCCTCTTCCTTCTGGCAACCGGGCACTCACTTACCTCCTGCCAGATATTACGGGCTCATTGAAAAAAAAATCTGATTTCTAGACTAGTTTTTCTGCCTTTGAGACAGGGACTGTATCTTTGGTTTCTCTAACCCCATGGCCGAGAGCACAGGGCTGGGGCAAATGGGGACCTCCACAGAAGACCTGTTGGTTTAACTGATTATCAATACTTTGAGTATCCTGCAGGGAAAGGGTCTGATAGCTCACTGAGGGTCAGAAAAGACCCTCATTGTTTTCTTCCTTTCAGAAAGCTGAAAGGAAAGAGAAGAAAAGGCATAGCAAATGATTAACCAGAGTCCTGTGCCCTCCCCCCAAGCTTCCCTGCTTTAGTGGAGCAGGCCAGAGAGTCAGTGCCTGTCTGTCAGTCTGTCTGTCTGTTGTCCCTCTCTCTCCCTCTCCCCCACCCACCCCCACCCCACACACTTTGTGAATGTTGAGGAAGGACCTCAACCACCCACCACCTGGGAAGGTAGACAGGCTAGGGACTCACTGATATCTTCAATGACCACTGTGTTATCCATTGAAACATAAACAGCCAAGGAATTCCATTCGTCAAATAAAGCAAGTTTTCTGCAAAGTAACACACAATGAAGTAAAAATGGGGGAAGATGGCAACAATAGCAGGAAGCAATACAATATATGCCCACTGTTCCTAAAGTCACCAAATGCTGAGCCACAGAGAAGTTAGGATTCGGGTCAGCTCTGGCTCCCCTGACCGAGAGCTCTGGAACATTCCATGTCCAGGGACCTTGAGAATGCCACAGAGTCACTGTTTTAGAACGCTGAAAAAAAAGTCCTGCTTTACAAAATGGAAAAGTCTAACTCACAAAGTGACTCCTGTCAGGCAAAAGAGAAAAGATGCCAATGTATCTGCTCCCAGAGATTTTGTTTTCTCTTCTTAAACAAAACACATTCTGACTTACTGCTTTTTTCAAAAAAAGGAAACTGTCATGAAGTTATAAATATAAATATAAAATATAAAATATAAATACATACATATGTTTGGGAGCACAGATAATGTTGAGGATAAGGCTGAGGAAAATGCAGAGAGAGAGAGATATCTCTTACACCCCTCCCCATGTGCAGTGCAAATGCTGTTCAAGAGACGTGGGCTGCATATGGCCTTGGTGTGGGGCCTCTCTGGTCAACAGCTGAACAGAGAGAGAGCATGCTGAATTGTATAACTTTGGAGGAGGTTAGAAAGAAAACCCCTTCAACACAAGGATTTTCTGAGGTCTGAGTAAAGCACCATTGCCGGGGTGCCTGGGTGGCTCAGTTGGTTAAGCATCCGACTTTGGCTCAGGTCATGATCTCACCATTCATGAGTTCAAACCCTGTGTTGGGCTCTGTGCTGACAGCTCAGAGTCTGGAACCTGCTTCAGATTCTGTGTCTCTCTCCCTCTGTCTCTGCCCTTCCCTTACTCACACACTCTCTCTCAAAAATAAATAAAAACATTAAAAAAAAAAAACAAAAGAAAAAGTAAAAAAAAAGATTAAAAAAATAAAAAATAAAGCACCATGGCCATTTCTCTCTTATGTTTCCCTCTTACCAGTCTGAAAGAAGGTGTATTTAACCTGGCTACTTCTGGAATTCTTGAGTAAATCACCGCCTCACTGGATAAAACAATATATATATATATATATATATATATATATATATATATATATATATGATTTTCCTAACCAAAGTAGCTCCCAGGAAGAGGTTAATTACCATTACACTTTAATTTCATTCCTTGTAATGTATTACCTTTCCCTGATACACTAATACTCTGTTATTAATGATAACAATCACAGTGACTCAAAACCCACTTAGGGGTGCCTGGGTGGCTTAGTCGATTGAGCGTCTGACTCTTGATTTCAGCTCACGTAATGATCCCTGGGTCGTGGGATCAAGCCCTGCGTCAGACTCGGCACTAAGCATGCATCCTGCTTAAGATTCTCTCCCTCCCTCCCTCCCTCCCTCCCTCCCTCCCTCTCTCTCTCTGCCCCTCCCCCACCAAAAACAAGCCACTTAAATTCTTTAAAAAAGGTATGTTTCCATTTGCTTATTGTTGAGAACTTCAAAATTTAGAAGAAAGAAGCAGATTCTGAAGGACATCATGTAAAAACCAAACATTTCAGGCTGGGTTTGGGTCTCGGCACAGCCATTCTCATCCATCTTCTACACCTTCGACCCTGGGTTCCTACGGTGCTTCCTGAAATACTGCCAGATCTTCACTCAGCAGAATCAATGATGCCCCCCAAAGGGACTATGGACTAAGGCAAGTAAGTGGTCACAGGGGGGTTGCAGCATTAGCAAGGAATAACGCCAAAATACAGATTTTGCTTGGGTCCCCAGGAAATCCAGACTACTCCCCTCGTGAGCACATTTTCAGAGCATTCTGGTTCACGAAGACTGGCTAATAATTGAAACAGTGCCCCCTCTGTACTTTTCATGGAGCAGGTCCTGCCATCATCCTCCAGAGAGCCTGGGAATTGAAGAAGCAAGCTACGCCAAAGGATTCCAGATGGTTTCAATCTTCTGATGCCTAAATCCAGCTTCAGATTCTGGATGGCATCTCCATTCACCCGTCAAGTATCTACTGAGCACTTATGTGTGCCAGGCAGTTTTATGTGCTGGTATTACTGTAGTGAACAAGACAAATGTAATCTCTGCCCTTGCGGAGTTTTCATTCAGTGACAGGCTGTCAGGAAGGAGAGTGACAACAGGTGAGGTGGCCTAGATGTATAGGTGCTGATGCCACCCATCCCATTCACTTCTAAAATGTTCATCTTAGATTCTCCACCTTGCCTCTTGGTATGGGCAGTAAATTCTGCGATTTAACAGAACAACTGCACAAGTACCATGCTGGGGTACCTGGAGTCTGCCAAGACACAACAAACTGATCCCAAGACTCCCTTGGGGTTTGTCTCCTCCCACAGGTGTTGAGTTCCTTGAGGCAAGAACTGTGTCTAGTTTATTTCTGTATACCCAGCACTTTGCACAGCACAGCCACTCAGTAAATGTTGAATGAATGGGGCACCTGGCTGGCTCAGTTGGTTTAGCATCTGACTTTGGCTCAGGTCATGATCTCACAGTTTGTGGGTTCAAGCCCCGCATCAGGCTCTGTGCAGACAGCTCAGGGCCTGGAGACTGCTTCTAACTCTGTGTCTCCCCCTCTCTCTGCCCCTCTCCCGCTTGTGCTCTGTCTCTCTGTCTCTGTCTCTCTCTCAAAAGTAAACAAACATTAAAAAATTTTAAATCTTGAATGAATGAATGAATTAATGAGGTTTTTTTTATACTATACAGAGTGGGAGTCCTTGTCTTTCCTAAGCTAGCTCAGCCTCCACCACTTACTATTTAGCCTTTTGGCTTCAAAGTGACCCTCAGGTTGATGGTTCCCTGGAAGGTGAACACCAACCTGCAGAGGGAACAGATACTGAATGAGTCCTGAGATGCCTCCCTCTATACCGGCACCAGTGACTATGACTCTGAAATATGATAACAGATGTCCATACTTGCACACTTCAAAGAACTGTCTAGGCAAAATAGTGCAGATGTCTGGTGGCTTAGTGGGATGGCAGGAATAGTTAGATTGATGGGACACTGAGTTGGCAGAAGAAGGAGGCATAGGAGAGAGTACAATAAGGCAGATGCCAGACTCTTTTACTTACTTTAATACCTGTGCAACTGTATTTGGTCCAAACCATTCGCCAATTGATTTCCCTTCTCCTACACCCATTTGTGCTGTTTTTATGTGGAAAAAAAAAGATGTTAGCAAAAGTTCTTCTAGCACACCACAAACTCCTATTTTTTTCATAAATAATTAAGCAGATGGACAACTTAGCAGAGCCACATATAAGGCAGGGGGTGAAAGCAGTAGGTACAGACATTGCCATAAAACTACTGATGTAACCTTACCCATTTGATGGATAGAGTAGCAACAATCCTTTCTATCTAAGAAGCACTGTAGGATCCGTTGGTATTCTTTGGGTTGTTCTTTTTGTTTCTCCCAGTTCCAGTCTTTTTAGGAAAAAAAATGAATTAAAATCATTTTTACAACTGTTTATTTACCTCTCTGCACTCTTACTGTAACCACAGGGTTAGAGGGAAAACACACGAGTTGCATCTGGAAGGCAGGAGGATCAAGTTAGAACATTCCTAAGGAACTCCAATATTGACAACAACGGCATCTGGAGACATTACTTTCAAAGTCTCAGTGGGTGTAAAGTAAAAGGAAAACAAGACTTTAACCAAGGAATTGACTTAGCCCAAGGGCTTGAGCTAGATAAATATTACATGACAACAATGTCAGGCAAGGCCTTTCTGGTCAGCTCCTCAGCGAGAAGGAGCTCACCAAAAACCCAGCAGTATATCCTTAGATCACTCTGATGCCACAGTGTCTCATCTCTACACAGACAGCAATAGCTTTGGTCCCTATATTTTGGCCACATTGCCAAAAGTGTCTCAATTGCCAAAAGAGTGGGGGGTACTGCTCTTCTCACACATGACAGTGCACAGGGGAATATACACAACTTACAACTAAGGGTTTAAAAAACAATTGCATGCTGCCATTTTTACACAACCTTGAAAACGTCCACACTGACCTTTGGAAAAACACATACCTTTGCTATCAAGCGCTCAAGGTTTCTTTATGACCAAAGCCAAAATAACGACATCTCTAGGAATCCTATCTGTGCCTTAGGCATGGCGCCCCCAAATGCTGCAGGGGCTATTTATCCCTCCCGAAGGACACCCACAAAAATTCTCCATAATCGCCACTGTGGAGGGGATGCGCTTCTCCCCTTCCCTCAGCTTTAGGAACTCTGTGTAATGGGACAGACCTCCGGGGCTCCGTTTGCTTCCAAGACACAAATTTCTCTCCCAAAGGTTCGAGGGAGATTTTAACCTCACAGCTGAAGTATACTTGAAGCCAAAGGCCATTACCTCCAGAGTCTTCTGTTCTCTTTGCTTCCAGTGGATCTGAAATCAAACTTTTAAACTTTGTGGCTATCATAGTCTTCAGAGGGTGAACCACATCCAGGTTGTTTTTGTTTTTGTTTTCATTTGCTACTGAATTGTCCAAGTCTGGGGAAATCCTGAGTAGCTGGCTGCTAAGTACTGCTAAATGTTGACTGATGATAGCGATGAGTGAGTGAATACTTAATTATGGAGTAACTGAATAGGAAGCCCTCCAAAATACTTCTTTACGAAACTACATCTTCAAGGGGCGCCTGGGAGGTTCAGTCAGTTGAACGTCCAACTTTGGCTCAGGTCATCATCTTGTAGTCCATGGGTTTGAGCCCTGCATCGGGCTCTGTGCTGACAGCTCAGAGCCTGGAGCCTGCTTTGGAATCTGTGTCTCCCTCTCTCTCTGCTCCCCCCCCCCTCAGCTCTCTCTCTCTCTCTCTCTTTCTCTCTCTCTAAAAAATAAAAATAAACAGGGGCGCCTGGGTGGCTCAGTCGGTTAAGCGTCCAACTTCGGCTCAGGTCATGATCTCGCGGTCCGTGAGTTCGAGCCCCGCGTCGGGCTCTGGGCTGATGGCTCAGAGCCTGGAGCCTGCTTCCGATTCTGTGTCTCCCTCTCTCTCTGCCCCTCCCCCATTCATGCTCTGTCTCTCTCTGTCTCAAAAATAATAAACATTAAAAAAAATAAAAATAAAAATAAACATTAAAAAAATACCAAAATTACATCTTTGAATATATCTTAGCTACAAGATCTATTTCAAATTCTTCCTGCTATTTGCTTTTATATTAAAACGACTGAGGGGCGCCTGGGTGGCGCAGTCGGTTAAGTGTCCGACTTCAGCCAGGTCACGATCTCGCGGTCCCGGAGTTCGAGCCCCGCGTCAGGCTCTGGGCCGATGGCTCAGAGCCTGGAGCCTGCTTCCGATTCTGTGTCTCCCTCTCTCTCTGCCCCTCCCCCGTTCATGCTCTGTCTCTCTCTGTCCCAAAAATAAATAAACGTTCAAAAAAAATTAAAAAAAAAAAAACGACTGAGGCTACTGACTTTGGGGTTTTATGTTTTCCTCGTTTGCTTCCCACAGAATTCACTTCCAGGAAGATCGCCTTGCTGTGTTTTATAAATGAGAAATTAAATAGAATGGATCTGCTCCAAGAAGTATGTGTACCGTAGAGAAATCACTGGACAATGAGTCAGAAGACCTGCCTTCTTCTATTCCCAAATCCGCGCTTTCTTGCTGTTTGACTCTGGGTAAGTCCTTGTACTTCCTAAGCCTCAATTTCCTCATCTGTAAAACTGGAATTATGATACTACCCAGGAAAAGTGGGTTTAGGCTCCTCTAAACTCTGAAAATAAGGCATTAAGCCCTAAAACCTCCCCAGGCCCTTCTGCAATCCTCTCTGGTAACTGCAGCAGGGTGTGTGAGGCTGCCAGAGTGGGGGGAAAGGAGTGATGTTTTCATACCTCTGAATCTCAAGGAGCAACAATGAATTCAGCCAATGAATTCATGCAGCCAATGAATGCAGCAGGCCAATCTCATCCAAGGTGTCCTTTCCCTCCCTCATCTCCATGTTAAACCAGGCCTTCGCCCAAGTGCCTGAACTGGCATCCAGCCAAGGTCATCCTACAGATGCCCACAGGGAAGCACGCACAGACCTTAAGAAAGCAGGAGACTCAAGGGTTCCAAGCATACCAGAAGTTTCTTAATGAAGTGGCTTCCTAAGAAAGCTAAATTAAGGATTCCTTCATTGTCAAGTGGATATTCTCAGTGAACCCAAACCAAAACAGCACGAGCTCCCTCATTAGGCACTTCCTTTAGGTCACTTACATCCTCACCAGGCAGACTTTTTCAATGAGGTCAAGAAACAGATTTACCACCACACCCTTCTTCCTGTTCCCTTTGTTATCTGACCTGTTTAAGGACTCACTCGAACAACAGCGAAGATAGAAACTCTAATGACACACCTGCCTCAATGTTCAGTTCTGTCCCAGGAAAATAACTCTCTAGCTTTGTGAATCACAAGGAAATGCCGGCTGTTTCCTTCTCCTGGGAGGCTTTATTGACTTTTCGGCCCCATCACTTGAGCTGGCAGATAGCATTTTAGGACCTTCGGCTCTGTTACTGAATGCTCCTGAAGCTCGGCACCAATGCTAAAGTACCAGCAGGAAGTGCTACTGCAGAGGTCTCTGAGGCAGAACGAATTTAACTCACCCCTGCCCAAGTGTCTGCAGATAAGAGCTTGAGCCAGCATCATCTGTCCACAGCGGAGCATGCATCCCCAGCCGGCATCTGATGAAGGGCCAGTTCCCCCTGTTGGCAAAATGGATGGGAATGACTATGGGTTCCTTGGATTGCCGTTTCCTGAAACATTGGCAAATGTGGGAATCATACAAGACAGACAGAAACACAGACTCTGAAAAGAGACAAGAGATACAGCTGAATATCAAACAGGGCTTGTTATAGGGTGGAACTTGCAGAGATAACACTGAGTTAGCCAAAACAGTTTCTATGACCAAAGACAAAACAAGCAAATGAACAAAACCTGCCCCTTAGGTTTTCTCCTTGGGGACTTCTAGGTATGCATGCAATTTTTGTAGATGACTGCCAGGTATGACTACCAACACTGGGCCCATGCCATGTCATTATCTGCCTAACCAAACCTGGCTTTTTGCACAGCTCACTTCTCAGGGAAGCCAGTCTTACCTTAGTTAAGGAATAAATGCTACCAAAGGCAATCATCAACATGGTCAAAGAGATCTGGGAGGCTCTTGACTGTTCTAAATATACATTAGAAGATCTCAACAGCAAGAAGGACAATGTAAAATAGAGGAAAGAGTCCCAGATTAGGCATCAGAAGAATGGTCTCTAGTTACCTGATCCAAGACTCAACTATAGACTGGGAACAACAGCACACACCCTGACTGTTAGTGGATATTGTAAGAACTAGATGAAAAAATATCTGTGCAAGTGTTCTACAAACTCACTCAGGATGATGTAAATATCTGGTGTTATGAGCATGGCCATAATTGAAAATGCTACTAATAAATTGGAAATGTGCTACATCTTTAAAAGGCATAAAACCAGTTAATAAATGAAAGAAGACAACAGGTTCCACTTTAAGAACACTTGATGTAACGAAAATCCCATGTATGTGGCCAGGGTGAGCTCAATATCCTTTTTCAAGGTACCAGTGAAATCAGATAACTTGGATGGCAGAGGAGACATTCTGCTTTCATTGCTCTCTGTCCTCAACATGGGAGTGGAAAACTATGCTTATAAGCATGATCTCACAAAACTAACTTTAAGGAGGGTCATCAGCCATGTAAGACAAATGGGCCACAGTGGCCACCCTTTTCCTTTTGTTGTGGGGACTGAAGGAGAATTGCTACAGAAAGATGGGGAGGGTTGAGCCAACTCATAAACTGGAAGGAGAGTCCTTTGACTCTTGCTATAATGGAAGAATTATAGGACACATTAGTACAGGAGAGATGCAATGAAGACTAGATAAAGAAGAGATCATCTATTGCCAAAACATTGTCAGAATTGGGGTGCATGGCCGGCTCAGTCAGTAGAGCATGCAACTCTTGATCTTAAGGTCATGAGTTCAAACCCCCATTGGGCATTTAGCCTACTTAAAACTTAAAAAAAAAAAACATTGTCAGAGTTGAATTGCAAATGTTTTTAAGCCTTGTAAAGATCTCTTCACCTAGAGAAAGTTACCAGTTTAAAATCACTGGGTACTAGGGGTGCCTGGGTGGCTCAGTCCATTGAGCATCCAACTCTTGATTTCGGCTCAGGTCATAATCCCAGGGTCATGGGATCGAGCCCTGTGTCGGGCTCTGTGCTGAGTGTGGAGCCTGCTTAAGTTTCTCTCTCTCTTACTCTCTCTCTCTCTCTCTGCTCCTCTTTCCAGCTGGTGCATGTACTCTCTCTCTAAAATATAATTAATTACTTAAATAAATAAATAAATAAATAAATAAATAAAATCACTGGGTACTAAAGATTTTTCCTTTGTGCATTTTACTGCTTGGGTACTTCCTATGGAAAGCAAAAAATGTCCATGTGGACTTTGTTTTGGGCACTGATCAGAAAGTAGGATTTCATTCTAGTTATTATGTCTAGTCCTGCATCAAAATCAATCAGACAGGTTTTCTCTTAGGAAAATAACTTCCACCACTTGGATTTGACATTCTTTTTCCTACAGGGCCATGATACTAGGAATAGGCCACCTTACTTGCAAACATTTTACAGATTTTCTCTAAAGGGAGACAATTCACTTAGCTTATTGACCTTTTTTTTTCCTAGACAGCAGGTGGTAACCTAACAGCTGATAATTAGTTCCAAGGAAATCTATCATAGTTCATCTTCCAATGGTATGGTGCTTTAATATCATAGGGGGTGGAAATCATAGGAATTATTTTCTTTCATTCAAGGCATAACTGTCTTTAATAATCAAGTAACTCCACAAAGCAGTGGATTATGAGTTAATAAATATTACCCAGACTAGAAGTTTGACTTTCTGCTTGCTCCTGGAAAACAACTAATACTACCTGGTGCCTGAACACTTGGAGGTGGACTCATAAATATCCTGGCAATTACATATTCACACCAAGGAACCATACATGATGCAGTACTTGGGCAATGAAACTTTTGAATAAAGTATAAGATTTAAGTATTCCCCTAAAGCAAATTCTTCACCACAGTGAGCTGTTAATTCTGAGGTTTCTGGGATGTCACTGATCACCTCAGGCAAGCTATCTACAAGGAAGAAAGTGAAGTACAACAAATGATATACCTACCAATTGGTGAAAATTTCCTTCTGTATGTAAACCACAGACGAGCACTTATATCAGACAACAGCTTAGATTTTTCTGAAATTAAATGTGAAATTAAAATTAAATCACCACATCCCATCTAAAGATATCTGCCTTTGATTTCTGAGCCAGCAGGAAACTCATTTTCAAATAAACCAGTCAATTCCATTGTTATGGGGCTAGGGAAGTTCATAGAAAACCCAATATCACCTTAGCCAAGTAATTTCAGCATTCCCTTTCACCTATGTTTTGACCAGTACTACTGGCCAGGTGGTTCCTGTCTCCTACTCACTGAGCTCCATGGCGCTGGCAGGTACTAACACTGGGGTCAGTGGCCAAAAGACAAAGGGTAAGAAAAGCAAGGATAACCCACTAACAAGGCAACCAGCCCCTGCCTGAAATGATGATAGTTGGTTGGATCTCTCATCAGTACCCAGTGTCCATTATCTAAAACTAGGGGTGTGTATGTGTGGGGGTGTGGGGGGTGTACACGTGTACGTGTGCATGCATGTATGTTTAACTAAAAAGGAAGATCCACAATAAGTAAATTAAGTGTGTAAAAATATACAACACCACCCAGTGCAGCTGGCATTTGTAATCTAATGGATAAATTAGACACCAACACTTTGGTGTCTTTATTCAAAGCATTTTGTGCATCTTATGACATAAATTTACTTCAATGACCACATATACAGCGGCTTTCACGTGTCCATCTGTATAGAAGTTAGAGCCATTGCACTTTAAGAGAAGAAAAGAAAATTTGATTTTAGCCAATAATTTCTGTTTTCTCTCCTGCCTTTCCTTTGAACAAACCAGAAAGTTGAGTGGTCTGAATTCTCCCTGCCCTTCACGTCCCCAGTGCCTACCGCATTATGGGCAGCAGATGTACACTGGTTAAGAGTAAAACTTCTGGAGTCATATTCTGCCTGGGTTGGAGCCCTGACTCTGTTCCTTGCCAACTGTGTGGCCTTGTCACATAATCTCTCTGAGCTTCAGTTTTCTTATCCTTAAAATAGGGAGAATAAGAGCACCTACATCATAGAGTTGTGAGTATTCTGCAAGATAATGCATGGAAAGTGTTTAGATGGTACAGTAGGCGGTAAGCCTATGATACATGTTAGCTGTTTTTATATACTTCCCCTCTCAAATGTTCACACCACTCACTCCTTCCTCCGATATTCTCTAGGCCTTTCAGCTTTCCTCTATGCTAGAAAGGCTGGGGGTAGTTGTATGGACACTTTAACCATAAGTGCACTTTGAAAGGTATTTCCCAACTTAACATTTGGATATGGCCATATTTGACAAGCTGGGGACTCCTGTTATCATGGAATACAGAACTAGAAGAGATCCTTTCCAGTATTCCTCATTTTAAGTACCTGAGAAAGAAGTTAAGATCCAGAAAGAGAAAGTGACTTATCTAAGGTAGGGGAAGAGTCTGTATACAAAAGGTCTCCGAACTGCTAACCCTCAACTCTCTCCACTGTTCAGGATTCTCCAATCCAGAGGATGAAGCCAGACACGGGGTGGAGCCAGAAGATGCTAACTTCCCCTCCTGCCTTGTGATCAGGTCCTTCCTATTTCTTCCTCTATGCTAGGGCCTTCAAAGAGCATCTCTCCTCAGACAGACAGACAGCTGACTCTCTCCAAGCTCAGGCTTTATCAGGGTGCTGGGCTGTTGGCAGTTTTAGGTTAAAAGATCTTCCCTGGGGTGTCTGGGTGGCTCAGTCGATTGAGCGTCCGACTTCACCTCACGTCATGATCTTGTGGTTCTTGAGTTCGAGCCTCGTGTCAGGATCTGTGCTGGCAGCTCAGAGCCTGGAGCCTGCTTTGGATTCTGTGTCTCCCTCTCTTTCTGCCCCTCTTCCACTCATGTTCTGTCTCTCTCTCAAAAATAAATAAACATTAAAAAACTTTTTAAATAAAAAACAAAAGGTCTTCCCCAATCTGTAAGTATATAAGGGTAAGGAAGAAATATTCAAGCCTCTTTTCCATCTAGCTGCTGTGGCTAAAAGTTCTATACAAAATCAGAATAAACTGAGACGGTGCTACAGTCAGCAAAAGATTTACCCCTACAAGACTTCTTAGTGTCTGATGTGGTTTCTGACAGCCCTGGGCTGATTAGAGGTCCCCTGGGTGGCAGCGTCTTTCATCTAGATAGAAAAGGACACAAGGGGAATGAGAAGTATGTAGCCCAGGCATTACAGTCTAAAACTGGTTGGTGATACCACGAGTGGGTCCATGGTTTTTGAAAGTCAAGGCTTATGGAATTCAGGGGTGCTCCTTTAAAGAAAAGAATAAAAATATATATATGACCCTTTCAAATTGCACAAACACCTATGATCATGTGAACATGCTGCTAGGGACTCTCAGGGCCTCGGAAGGGACCTGTGCAAGCAAGGAGTCTGTGGCTTGACCTCCTCTGGCTGCAAGGTATGTCCGCCTACAAGTGGCATGAACAGTTACCAAAATCACACTCCACCAACCCCACAAGGAAAAATGGATAGGACCTTAACCTCAGGCACCCACCTCATTTAGGTTCTCACAGACAAATGCTACCAAACCTTACCCGTTTTAAGGAGATGCTGTTTCCCCAAGATCCATACCAGCTCATCCGTATCTGGAAATTCTTCTAGGTAGTCAGCAAAAATAGTAATCTGGTTTTCATATTTGGATAAAACTGAAAGAAAAGGAAAGAAATTTAGCAAAATGTAACAGAGGGGGTTTGCTTCTGTGGTTTTACTGGTTATTACCTTTGTCCTGAAGGTGAAAGATCATTGGCTTGAATCGAATGGAGGCAAATCCTTGTCTTGGAGGAACAAAGATACTCACAAAGCCTCAAATCCTTTAGTAGAGGGATTTACTTTTGACCACCTATTTTCACCTTCCTTTTCTCATGGTCCCATTTGGCACCATCTCCAAATATTTAGTTCAGGCTCATTTCAAACCCTTTTCGTCATGGAGTATTCTTTGTAAACAGCCACTTATCTAGCTTCTCCAAGCAAAAGTGGATCAAGGTGATACAATAATACCTAATACTTGCATATCCAACTCCTGCCCACATTACAGGGAATATTATGAGGTTTCTAGTGGCTGGAGGCATTGGAAGGGGCTATGACAAACTCCAAAGATTACAAAACTGTGAAAATGTAGTATTTTAGCTGGAAGACCAGCGGTTTTAACAGTACTTTTGTTTGCCATCTTATTCACATATGACTTCTGCAAAGAAGAATCTTGAAGCTGACGGTAACTATAACTTGTTCTTGGGATTCACAAATGACCATGCTTATCTCTCAAGATAAAGTAACTGAATAACATATAATTAAACCTTGTAAGTTCACAGGCCAGACTCTCAGAACTTAGAACCATGTAATGTGAGATGAGGTAAAATTCACTTTTGTACCACCTGTGGGGAAAGAGTCTGCTCAAAGAGTTAAGACTGACTTATGAGAGGGTCCTAATCTCAAAAGTTCTCTTTAAGTGACTTCATGAGAGAAATAATATCATAAGTGGTAAACAAGTTTCCAAGATAACCCACAAAAACCTATTTTAACCTGCAACCAGGAAATCAAATTGATAGTATATTTCATCGTGTATATGGTGCTGTGTCTATGAGAAAACACACTTCAAGTTCAAAGCTAATACATCCAACACATGCCTTCTCACCTGAGCTCTGGGAGGCTCCCCAGCCCCTATGGGGAAGGGAGCTCAGAGAGAGTAGGTACAAGCACCTGCAGGGACTCTCCCACAGCAGTGCCCGAAAGCCCTAAGGGAATAATTTTCCTGTAAAAATGGCATTGTGAGATATGTTTAACTCACTTGAAAGGACAAATTGTTCTCTTTTGGCTTTGTTTTCTAAGGCAGGAGCATGCTGTTTTCATAGAAATAAATGTTCCTAAATATAAATGAGTCCTCTTTGATCATGAAAACAGGTTAACCTGCTCTCACTGCTTGGTTGGAGGATGACATTATGCTGTGTATCATTTGTATAAACTGAAGTTATAATTTGTGTGAAGTTATAATTTTAGAAACACAGCTACCCAGTAGTTCAAGAAATACTGCATTTCTTGAGATGTATTACAGAAGTCCAATCTTTCAGGGATTTAAGTAGCTTTTCTCCTCAGGATGTTTTAATCATTAAGGTTATAGACTCGGCAGTCTTTCAAACCTAAAGAGGTTAGAAATGAGACAGCCATTTTGTTCCCCGGTGAAAACTCATCACTGCTGAATCTGCCAGAGAACCTGTGCCCTCTTAGCTTCTCTGTCACTGGCCTCAGCCCCTGGCCTAAGCCCAGGAAATACCAGGCTAAAAATGACCACCCAGGTCAGGCCATCCCCAGGAGGTGGTGGACTGAGGTGGTGTAAGTCACACTGTGTACCTTCCCACCCTACTCTCTACCCCTCACATGCAGAAGAAATCAGGTTAAAATGAACATCCAGTGGAGCCTAGAAACAGAGTCAGAAAATGAGGGGCTTGAGAGGGGCGTGGGAAAGGGGCAGCCTGCCTGGCATTCCCCTGGTAGGGGTGAGGAAGGGTGCATTGGGTGAATGTACAGCATGTATGCATATAAGCTTTGGGTCTTTTTTTTAGTACTGGCCAAGAAAAACCATTTCTCTATCGCCAACCCTGGCCAGCTGGTCAAATTAGTACAGCCCCTTAAAGCCTGTGAGAACTCCACTGCTTCATTTGGGATGGCCCTGACCAAAATGGTATCCAAAGAATTTTCCTCTTGCTCTTCAGCCTTTCTCAGGCCAGAAAGAAGGTCAAGATGGTCTCTGTTCTTCCCAATTCTCCTCTTAGAAGATGGACTCCAAGAATGCAGGGCTACAGCCAGCCCCAGTTGAAGCTACATGGATGAAACAAATGAAAGCCAGAACAGAAGTGAAGAGCAGTAACATGGGGAGAGTGTATACAAGAGGATCCAGGGAGGAAAGAGGAATAGGTCTTCCACAAGGAGAACTCAGAGTCATGAAGAAGCAAACTGGGGCATCATTGAGGTGCAGAAGTGAAATCGCATTTCCAACAGAATCACTTCTGACTAACACAATCCTTTAAAAAAATTCATAAACTACTTTTATCTTGCCTTAAATGAACAAACATCAGCCCCATATGAGTTTACTGCCCCTTTCATCCTGTTTAAAGAGATAGGAGCTATACAGGCAGAGCTACAAAGACCACAGCTGGGCAGACCAAGAATTAGCTTCTACAAGGTCTGATGAACAACAGGCTTCACTCTGTTCCATTTTACTTTAATAATAATTATTGCACTGAAGTCTCTGCTAGGTTGGCTTAGTGGTCAGCTAATAACTGAACAAAGACTTCCTTAAACTCTTGGAACCAGCAAGTCTCCTAGTCTTGGCCAAGAGGCTATGTGTACATGTTGGGACATGCCTTCAACATTCAGCCAGGTGGCTGATAACTCTGCCTTAGTCTTCCCTTGTGCAGAGCTTGAGATCAGCCAGAGCAAAAGCTTAGAACCCTGTCAGCTCTTTCCTGAGCATGCACACAACACTGGGAATGCACACAGTCCTGAGCATGCATATAGTCTTCTAGATTCCCAGGGATATGCCCGAACTTTTCAAGCTCCAATGGACATGTTACTCCCTAGGTTTTTCTTTTAAGCTTTCTGCATCAGGCATCTATGATCAGGCCTGATCTACTGCATCAGGCATCTATGAAGTTAATCAGTTGCCTCTAATGGTTTTCTTTTTTAAATTATTTTATTTTTAATTGAAGTGTAGCTGACATACAATATTATCTTAATTCTAGGTGTACAACATAGCGATTTGACAACTTATATGTTACTCAATGGTCACTACAATCAGTGTAGTCACCATCTGGCACCATATAAAATTATTACAATATTAGTGACTACATTCCCTATGCTGTACTTTCAGTCCCCATGACTTATTTATTTTATAGCTGGAAGTTTGTACCTTCTTAATCCCCTTCACCTATTTTGCCCATCCCTCACCCTTTTCCCCTCTGGCAACCACCAGCTTGTTCTCTGTATTTTTAAGTCTGTTTCTGATTTGTTCACTTGTTTTGTTTTTTAGATTCCACATATAAGTGAAATCATATGGTATCTGTCTTTTTCTGGATGACTTATTTCACTTAACATAATACCTTCTAGGGATGCCTGGGTGGCTCAATCGGTTGATCATCTGACTTCAGCTGAAGTCATTGATCTCGCAGTCCATGAGTTCGAGCCCCGCACTGGGCTCTGTGCTGACAGCTCAGAGCCTGGAACCTGCTTCGAATTCTGTGTCTCCCTCTCTATCTGCCCCTCCCCTGCTCATGCTCTGTCTGTCTGTCTGTCTGTCTCTCTCTCTCTCTCAAAAATAAACATTAAAAAAATAATACCCTCTAGATCCCTCCACGTTGTCACGAGTGGTAAGATTTTGTTCATTTTTATGGCTGAGTAATATTCCAGTGTGTGTGTGTGTGTGTGTGTGTGTGTGAGTATATCTCTCATCTTCTTTACCTTTTCATCTATTGATGGTCAGCTAGGTTGCTTCCATATCTTGGCTACTGTAAATAGTGCTATAATAAACATTGGGGTGCATATATCTTTCTAAACACTGTTTGTGTTTTCTTCAGGTAAATACCCAGAAGTGGTATTACTGGATCATATGATATTTCTATTTTCAATTTTGTGAGGAACCTTCATACTGTTTTTCCTAGTGGCTGCACCTCTAACAGTTTTCCATAAAAGCCTCTGGGGAAAGGCTTTCTGTGGCTAACTTCCACGGTTCTGAAAAGGTTGACTCTGACCATTTCTGCCAGTGTTTTTCATTGCTCTTATAAATAGAATTTTCAGAGGTCCTCACTCTGCCATTTCTGCGATATCTTACTTTAATATTTTTTTCCAGTCATTGACTGTATTTTTAAAGGTTGGTTTTTATAAAATTGCAAGCAAATGAAAAAATGGCTTTGAACAACACATTTTCTGATAGGGCTTAACAGAGACACTTGTACCTGAAGGTTCCCAGATTCTGTGAGGCTTGTGTCCCACAAACAACACAAATTCTCTTAAGTGAAATCTGTCACAGAATCTCAGGGCCAGAAGGGGCCTGAGATACCACAGCATGTCTTCCTTGTAGGCCACCTGATTCTAAAGGCATGCCAGGATACTGCTGATTCCAGGACAGCCTTCTCAGCAATACATGCACATTTAACATAGTATCAAGTAACAGCTTCAAAAACAAGAAAATATCCATGGAAAACAGGTATGGTAAGGGTCGAATATTCATTAACATATTCATCCCATAAACTTTTACTGAGTACCTACTATGCACACAATGGATAAAACATCACTGAGACGTAGCATCCATCCTCCAAAAGCTTTTAATCTAGTGGAGAGGACAGGTCTGAAAACAACTAATAGCAATAAGTATTATAATAAGGGAAGGCAGTTGTACAACATAGGGAATGTTGTCAATAATATTGTAATAATTTTGTATAATGACAGATGGTAACTAGCCCTACCAAGGTGATTATTTCATAACATATAAAAATGTCAAAATACTATGTTGTATACCTGAAACTAATATATTATTGTATGTCAATTCTAGTTCAGTTTTAAAAAGAAAGCGATGTGAGGGGCACCTGAGTGGCTCAGTTGGTTAAGCATCCAACTTCGGCTCAGGTCATGAACTTGCAGTTCGTGAGTTTGAGCCCTGGGACATACTCTGTACTGATAGCTCAGAGCCTGGAGCCTGCTTCATATTCTCTGTCTCCCTCTCTCTCTGTTCCTCCCCCACTCACATCCTGTCTCTCTCTGTCTCTCAAAAACAAATAAAGATTAAAAAAAATTTTAAAGAAAGCAATGTGGAAGGCAAGAAACGATTAATTCCAACTGGGGGTGAATGGGCCTTGCACAACCTAGAAAAGGTGGTATCAGAGCTGAGCCTTGATAGAAATAAGATATAAGTGGAAAGGGGGAAGGGAGAAATTCACTAAAAGGATTTGGCAAGCAACTGAGTGTGGGGTGGGGCTGGGGGGAGAGAGAGAGAGTCAGAGTTAAAAATACCTTCCAGTTTGTAAGTGTGAGTGATGAAATAAACGGTAGCAGAAAAACATGGTGCAGGGTAGGGAGATAAAGTTTGGTCTAGCCACAACATGTAGGACTCATGGGTTTGGTTGACAAAGGAAGGGTTTAAAAAAAAAGTGAAGAGGGGCATGGTAGATGGCAGGTAGATAAGCAGAACCTAGGAAGGCAGGAGGAATTCAGGACAACAAAACTCAGCCTAAAATGTGCCTTCACCTCCTTCCTCCTGGGTCCACTTAGTGTTCTTGCCTTTCCAGCCTCTGCCCACCCATGCATGGACCCCACCCCATCTTCATTTCTCTTCCTCCCAGTGCCCTGCTTTTCTGACAATGAAGAGCTTTGAAAATAGAGAACTGGACATCATTCCTCATTATTTCCATGGGGGATTTTCATGTCCCAAACTGAAAGGTTTCTTGAATGTATTCAGCAAGTCAAATCCTAGCAATGCTGGGTGGTCAAGTAATGTGAAAGACATGCATCCTTTCTCTACAGACCAGTAAAAACTTTGACGCCCTTTATCATTTTAGACTTACCATATAGACTCTTAGCCGAAGGGTTATCATTCAGCTAGACTTTATGACTTTCTAAGATTCTATTTAACTGACTAGTACTGGTGGTGGTGTAGCATAGGAGGCTGCACCTGACCCATTGTAGGGCAAGTCAGCAAAGGGATAACCAGTCTGTTTGGCAAGAGACTATTGGTAAATGAGTATTAAATGAAAGTACTCCTTACTTTTCAGCTAGAAAAATCAACCAGGCCATTGATAGCTTGGCCCCACAAAACACAACACATCTTACAGAATTCAGTCACTTCATCTTACTGACACAATGATGGTAAGAATCAAACATAAGGCAAAATTGGACTCTTTGGTTTTCCTTTAAAGTGATTCTTTTGAAAAACTTATTGCCCTTTTAAGTATATTTTTGTTGTTGTTCTCACTTAAGCATAAATTATTGTCTGCTATCTGCTGACTGAAATGCATTCAGAAATATCCAGGAGGAGGGGCACCTGGGTGGCTCAGTGGGTTAAGCGCCTAGCTCTTGGTTTCAGTTCTGGTCATGATCTCATGGTTTGTGGGTTTGAGTGCAGAGCGTGCTTGGCATTCTCTCTCTCTCTCTCTCTCTCTCTCTCCCTCCCTCCCTCCCTCCCTCCCTCCACAGCTCTCTTTCTCTCTCTTAAAATAAATAAATAAACTTAAAAAAAAGAGATATCCATGAAGAAATGGGATCCCATGCACAAACTGGTGAGGAAGGCAGGATCTACCTTACACATACATCACCTCTAAATTGCTGCCTCGTTTTGCTTTTGATAAGGTAACTCTGCTCTTTTTGGAGAGATGCATTTTTTCAGAAGAAAAAGATGTCACTTTAAAAAAAATTTTTTTAATGTTTATTTATTTTTGACAGAGAGAGAAACAGAGCATGAGCGGGGGAGGGGCATAGAGAGAGGGAGACACAGAATCCAAAGCAGGCTCCAGGCTCGGAGCTGTCAGCACAGAGCCCGATGCGGGGCTCAAACTCACAGACTGCAAGATCATGACCTGAGCCAAAGTTGGACACTCAACTAACTGAGCCACCCAGGTGTCCCAAGATGTCACTTTTATAAAGCTTATCTTTGTTTATAAGACATACAAAGAAGGTAGGACATTGGATGGATGGATGGATGGATGGATAAAAACATTTTATTGGTTTTATAATTCAAGACTTGAGGTAACTATCCCACAAGCTGAGGTAAGAATCACCTTGATTATTTATCAACAGGTTTTGTTGTGAAGAATCAAACTGTTAAGTGGGAAGTGTGGTTGTATTCACCAGGAGTACAGTTGCACATTAGTGCCACTGCCACATCATACAGTGGGTCCAAAAAAGCCCCTGTGGCATTGTATCTTTGATTTTGGATGGTACCCAAGCTAAAAGAGAAGGAATACTCAAATACAGAGCTCATGATTCATGTAGGGAGCACGATATCATGACAGTATTTAGCCAAAATGAAGAGTGTATCAAATAATTTTGCTCTACATAAAAAATGTGGGGGGTTTTTGGCAGATGAAGAGAAGGAGGGATCACTCTTCACCCCTCTTAAAAACAGCCCTAGCCTAGGAAACCTAAAATGTAGTTTCTAATCCTACCCTGCCACTAACTAGCTATGGGACCTTTGAGAACTTACTGCACTTCTTTGGGCCTTAGATTCTCCATCTATAAAATGAGCAGTGTGTTTTTCAAACAGCACATCATAACTTATCAGTGGGCTTTGAAATCTATATAGTGGGTTGCAATCAGCATATTTAAAAAATGAAATTAAATAGGGGCACTTGAAGGGTGCCTGGGTGGCTCAGTTGGTTGAGCATTCGACTTCGGCTCAGGTCATGAGCTGGCAGTTCTTGAGTTTGAGCCCCGCATCAGGCTCTGTACTGACAGCTCAGAGCCTGGAGCCTGCTTCGAATTCTGTGTCTCCCTCTCTCTCTGCCCCTCCCCCACTCACACTCGGTCTCTCTCTCACTCAAAACTAAATAAACATTTAAAGAAATTTTAAATAGGGGCATTTGGGTGGCTCATTCAGTTAAACATCCGATTCTTGGTTTCAGCTCAGGTCATTATCTCACAGCTTGTGAGTTCAAGCTTGCATCGGGCTCTGTGCTGTCAGCAAGTTGCCTGCTTGGGATTCTCTCTCTTTCTCTCTCTCTCTCTCCCTCTCTCTCTGCCCCTCCCCTGCTCATTCTCTCAAAATAAATAAATATGCTTTAAAAAATGAAATTAAATAGAACAGAAAATATTACAATATATCATACATAACAAGGATTAATATCATTTCACAAAACGTGTGTATATAAATTAGGTTGAAATATAAAATGTATTTCCCATTGTATTGTTGGATCAAAAAAGCTTGAAAGCCAGTGGTCTAACCTATATTGTCCATACAGTAGCCACTAGCTACATGCAGCTGTTTACATTTAAATGTATTCAAATTAAATACAACTAAAATTTAAGTTACTCAGTTGCACTAGCCACATTTCAAGCACTCAACAGCCACATGTGGCTACTGGCTACCATACTGGACAGCACAGCTATAGGATAGCTCCATCATCACAGCAAGTTCTAATGGGCAGACCTATCTTAACAACCTATTTATGGTTCTGTAGGAGGTAGAGATAGGGTGGGTTGTTAGGAGGAGTACTTTAAGCTCTGGGAAGAGAAGATGGATTCACTTGTCTTAAGAGAGTCTGTATGTGAATTTCTAAATAAATGAGCCAACAATTATTTATTTAAGTTCTGTACTTGGTTCTGTGATGGATACAGAGGAAATATCCTCATAAATATTCACTATGTGTTAAATGAGCAATCTAAGGCATCAGAAAAGCATAATATCTAAAGATATGAGCCTTAAGTAAATGAAAGATCTAATAATAAAAGGCAATATATAAGCAAGTATTGATAATAACTGAATGCTATAAAAATTCAGAAAAGGGGGAAATCAAATGAGCATTAGAGTCATCAAGATTTCAAAGAGGGTATAGGATTTTAACTGGTCCTTAAATTATTGCTTCCATTAGGATGAGCAGAGGTAAGATAGGAGAATATTCCAGATCAGAGGAGTACTATTAAATATGTATGTATCAGAGACAGGGTAAATTCTGGAGAATAGTGAGCAATGAGATTAGAGAGGTGGCTTGGGACTGGATTGTACAGGGTGGAAAGCCAGCCAGTAGAGTAAAGCCATTGACAGTTTTCAGAGTTCTTTCACATGATCCTTGAGACAGCCCTTGAGATAGGGCAGAGATCATTACTTACAGTTTGGAGTTGAAGGAACTGAGATTCAGAGAAGTGATAAAACTTGTTCAGAGTCATATAGCTAGTGAGAAGTAGAACAAGGATTCAAGTTAATCTAACTCTTGATCCAGTATACTCCCCACTATACTTCCCACTATACTGGATGGAGAGTAGCTTGCTATTAGGATAAAAGCTGGATCCGAGGCATTGGAGATGGGACACCAATGAGAAAGTTGTTGTAATAATCCAGGCATCAAGTGTTAAAGGCCTGGCCTAAGGTGGCAACAAATCAGATGCTCTGGTTATATAACATACTATAAAACAAACTGACAATGCAGTACCCACTGTTTATAAGAGAGAGTAAGAGTAGACAGTCTGAGGTTAGAACACTATAATTATTTTTAACTGGAAATGATCTAAACTACCCCAAAGGAATAAATATTAACAATATAATTCATATAGTGTGTCCGGATTTTTCCAGATGGCTGAAGGCAATGTTTTGGACACGGTTCCTAAGCAAACAACTCTTTATACGTCTATTCATTTTTATGAGCCATTTCTGTCTTGCAAGTGTTTCCTTCCTCTGTCAATTTCAGTGTTCATTTCTCAGAACTAATTAGTCATATGATTTCTTACCTCATCTAGATTTCCAATGAGAAAGGACTCATGCAAAAAGGTCAAGGAGCTACAGGCTTTGAAGTTTTTCCACACTATTTAGTAAAAGTAATTATTGGTAATTAATTAGTTAATATTTACTAAGGAAATACTAAAAGATGCCATTACCAGACTAATCATAAAGGATCTCTTCAGTTGTGTCACTGAGCTGCTCAGAAACTTCCATGGGCTTCCAAGATTGCTCCAACTGATAGGAATCAAATACAAACTCATCAGCCTGGCATTTAAGGCTCTCTCCAATATGACCACCTCCTACATTTATTTGTATTTGTTCCCCACTGCTCATTACTCCTTCAAGATATGTACTCTTTTTAGCCAAAAATAAACCACATGATACATTGGAGGCTCCTGGCTCATTCATGTCCTAGTTAAACACTTAAGTCCTACCTCGAATGCTACTTTCTCTGTGAACCCTTCTTCCTCAATTTTGCCACCAAGAAATACTTTTTCCTTCTTCTAAGCTTCTAAAGTCCCTTATTTTAACTTCTTTTATGGCACTGGGCACTTTGCTCTCTAGGTTAGTGTTATTCGCAGGCTTGTCAGCTCTCTGCCATTGGAATGAACTCCCATCCTAGGACACACTGTGTTTATCTCCATATCACCTAAAGCTCCAATCTTGGTGCCTTGCAATAAGTTGTCCCCCAAGGTCTATCAAATGTTTGTTGAATGAATGAACACAGTGATAAAAGTCTAAATGCTGGTTTATATGTTTATGCAAATGCAATTTAATAATCCTTTGCAGAGTACCTACCATATGACTGGCATTGTGCTAGGCCCTGGGGAGAGTAACACATGTTAAGCAATTCCAAGTCTAATGGGAAGATAGAAAGAGAATTCATTTTTATATGATACGGTCTGTGTCTGTACAGGGGGCTAAGGAAGCACAGCAGAGGATCATCTAAGCCAGCCTAGAGTACAGAGAAGGCTTTGGGAAGAGAGGTGATGACAGGGCTTAGCCTTAAATAATGAGAGGTAAGCAAATATGGCAAGAGAAGGATATTCCAGGCAGAGGAGAAGCTTGGACCAAAACACCAAAGACTGAGAGACTGTAGAACAGCGATTCCATATGGAAACTGTCAGGGGTTGAAGCTGGAGAGGCAAACAAGCCTAGGAGATGTTGGCCTTGGAAGCCTTAGTAAGGGTTCTGGACTCAACCTAGGCTTCATGGAGCCCCTAAACACATTCAAATACTCCCAGGAGGAACTCTGGGTATCTCGTACATTAGCAGAATGTAAACAGTGCAACAAGTAATCACCGGTAATGCAAATCCTAGTTGATGTTTTTTTTAACATTCATTATCAAATTAAATTCTTAACACACACACACACACACACACACACACACACACACACACACACACCAAAACCTGAAGTGACCATCTTTGTCAAGGAAGAGGTTAAGGTGGGTCTGGTCTCTGTGTTGTGACATGCTTAGTGGTACAGCACAATGGGAGAGGCTCTTGAGTCCTTTCCAGGAACAGGACTCTTCATTTAGAGTACGTTCCCAGTTTTCTCTTCTGTTTACCATCACCTCACTCGCTTCCCAGACCACGGGAATTTTCCCCATACCCTTTCAACATCACACTTCATTAGTAAATGTTGCCAGCAGACATATGATGTTTAAAAATTCTTTACCTTTGACGTAATGTAAAATTATACTGCCAGAGTTAAGTTTTGGGATTACATAAAATTATACATGTGCCTTCACTTTCAGAACAAAAGATGCATTCCAAGTTAATCCTAAGGCAAATTTCTGTAAAGTGAACTTGATTTTCCAACATTATTTTATAATTATTTGAGCCATGTTGCCCCAAAAAAGACAAATTTTACCCCATCTAAAAAAGATACAGCTTGCAATAAAATGGTTCCTCATGCCTGACGTGCACTCTATGTTCCAGATACCAGGAAAATAAATACCTATCTACCCAAGAGCATGAAAGACCCAACCCACCAACCACAGCAAAAAGTACTCTCTAATATTGGACAAGCAGAGAATCTTGATCTGCTAAACAAAACACAGATCCATTTTTTAACTCTGGAAGTGGCTCTTAATGAAGTGGGTTTCCTTATAAAATGCTCAGCCATCAGTTCTTTCATTAATACTAAATTACCTTATTCTAAATTAAAAATGTCTTTTTTTTTTCAACGTTTATTTATTTTTCGGACAGAGAGAGACAGAGCATGAACGGGGGAGGGGCAGAGAGAGAGGGAGACACAGAATCTGAAACAGGCTCCAGGCTCCGAGCCATCAGCCCAGAGCCTGACACGGGGCTCGAACTCATGGACCGCGAGATCGTGACCTGGCTGAAGTCGGACGCTTAACTGACTGCGCCACCCAGGCGCCCCTAAAAATGTCTTTTATTGCACCTACCCTAGTGACTCCACTCCTAGGTTTATACCCAAGAAAAATGATTGCTTTTGTCCACCAACAGATATGGCCAAAAATGTTCATAGAAGCTTTATTCATAATATCCAAAACTTAGAAACAATCCAAATGTCCATCAATGCGGCGCTACCAACACAGTGTTCGTGTTCTCCCAAAATTCCTATGTTGAAGCCCTAATCCCCAATGTGATGGTATTTGGAGGTGTCCCTTTATGGTAATTAGATCATGAGGATAGAATCCCAATGAGTGGGATTAGTCCCCTAGTAAGAAGAGACACCAGAAAGATGATCTTTTTCCATCATGTGAGGACACAACAAGGTGGCCATCTGCAAGCCAGAAAAAGAGACCTCACCAGATATCAAACCTGCTAGTGCCATGAACTTGGACTTCTAGCCTCCAGAACTGTGAGAAATAAATGTTTGTTGTTTAAGCCATCTGGTGTACGAAATGTTGTTACAGCAGCCTGAATAGACTAAGACGTGGGAAATGGATAAATTGTGGTGGATCATACATGGGAATGGTACATAGCAACAAAAAAGAACTAATATTATGTATAAAACATAGATGAATCACATGGACATGTTAAAGCAAAGGAAGCCAGACACAAAATAATACCTAGAATATTATTCTGTTTATATAAAGTCTGAAATCAGGCAAAACTAATCTATGATAATAGTGGTCAGAATAGTTGTTACAAGGGCACCTGGGTGGCTCAGTCGATTAGCATCCAACTTCGGCTCAGGTCATGATCTGGCATTCGTGAATTTGAGCCCCACATCAGGCTCTGTGCTGACAGCTTAAGAGCCTGGAGGCTGCTTTGGATTCTGGGTCTCCCTCTCTCTCTGCCCCTCCCCTGCTCACACTCTGTCTGTCTCTCTCAAAAATAAATAAACATTTAAAAAAGTTAAAGATGTTTAAAAAAAAAGAATAGTTGTTACCTTTGGGAGGTGGTGTTGGCTGGGAGGCAAGAGGGAAACTTGGGGGTGGGGTGGAAGGAAGAAATGCTCTTGATCTTAATCTGGGTGGAGGGTGCACATATATAACATTTAACTGAGCTGTACACTTAAGATTTGTGCACTTAACTGTGTGTAAAGAATACTTCAATTCAAGCAAAAAGAAAAAGTTAAGTCTCCATACTGGATTTATTTCTGGTATAGATTATTGGCGATTAGATCAATATTATGCTAATAACAAAATATTCTTCTGTTATCAGGAGTCGAGATAGAGTTCTAAATTTGTCGCACATCTCTGAACACACACACATTGAATCCCAGTGAAAGCAGTTTGGGGCTTCAGATATTATTTAGATGTAAGGCTAACTTACTGGGTTTTTCAACTTACAACATTCCAAAATGCCATCTACTTTTCAGGACCACTTTGATTAGAAATTCAAAAATTTATTAATTATTCTTTTCTACAATAGCATTAGCTTGTCTTCATAAGAGAAATATATATTGAACTTCCCCCCAAATCTTAGTGAAAGAAAGCATTGTAGACTTAAGAAAACACTGGCCTATGAATTAGAAGAGCTAGGTTCTATTTCTGCTCTGCCTTTTACTATGCAAGTCACCTTGGGCTATTCTTTTAAACTAAGATTCCCTTTCCTTATCCATAAAATGTAGATAATACCTTCCCACCCCCCCCCCCAGGGCTATGGTGAGGATCAAATGAGAGAATAACTGTCAAAGTGCTTTGTACACTTTAAATAAGTGTCAATATCCCAAAGCTAAGTGTTTCATTAGAACTTGTGCCTGGTTGTGGCTAATAGAAAATTTACTTAAATTTCAAAGCTTGTAACCTCAGTCTCACCTGTCTTACATTTCACCAGAGAATTAGGATCAGCAAGTGCACTCACATTCTAACATCTCTGAAAAGTTGAAACAATTCCACAATAATGAATACTGAAAATAGATGTGTACAAGGAAGTACAGTGAATAACTGTCTGCCTTGTTTTTCCCAACTATGACTTTTTGGTGTATTTCTAGCTATGTAATATCCATTATATTCAGTTCACACTTCTAGAACTTTGAACTGCTTCTACAACACCCATGCCATAGCTCCCCCTCTCCATCATGAACTTCACAATAACTGTCCCTAAAGGCGGTTCCCATTTCTACTTTCTTCCATCTACTGAGACTATGGTAGCAAAACTTAAAAAACACTCCCTACTCTAGGGGTGCCTGGGTGGCTCAGTCGGTTGAACATCTGACTTCTGCTCAGGTCATGATCTCACAGCTCACAAGTTCAAGCCCCGTGTGGGACTCTGTGCTGACAGCTCAAAGCCTGGAGTCTGCTTTGGATTCTGTGTCTCCCTCTCTCTCTGTTCCTCCCCTGCTCACGCTTTCTCCCTGTCTCTCAAAAATAAATAAACATTTAAAAAATAAAAATAAATATTCCCCACTCTGATTTCTTTGTCAGAACTTGGAGTACTCCTTGTCACAGAGCCCCACATAGAAAGTGCCTTTTCTTAAGTGTCACCTTTTGAAGTTTGTTTCTCTGATGACAGGAAGTGATATAGGCCAGAGTTGCCTCAAAATGCTTCCTGTCACCAACTATTCTTTCCAGCTGATGGGGCAGGAAATGTCTGGAGAGTCATGCAGTGTGAGTGAGAGAGGCTTGACAGAAGGAAATATTAGGGTGATTTTGGTTTCAAGGACCCCAGTGGTTCCTGTTCCTAGAGATTTTGTTCTTAGTCCCACAGTTAAGTTCTCCAAACTAGAACAAACCTACCAATAAACAAACAAAATAGACTACAGAAGGTAAATCTGGAAACTTTCAAGAGCCTTGAAAAGCACTCCCTTCAGGCATCAAGTCCCAGTTAAGAAATTTTTCTTGAGCCTTCTGAGCTAGGGAATAAAACCTAATTTTACAAAAGTAGATTGACAGCAACAAGAAGGGCCAACTGACAAGAAAACAGACAGAATATAATAAAAAACTAATATGGATTAACACACACACACACACAAACACACACACACACACAGACTAAATGGCCTGGGACCATTAAGTGTGGGGAACAAACATTAAATCACATTTCAATAGGCCTTAGAATACCACTGTATTATAGCAAGCAATAATTGATAGTCATAACAATGATCCTTAATTAATTAAATTATGCCTATAAATGCTGTATAAGAAATCAGAGGACTAAATTGTCTCTAGGTAGTTCTTTTTCTCTTTTTGGAGAATTCTATTCAAGACAGAATGTTAAAAGCTTATGGTGCTCAAACAGAGGAAATCATGAGCCATTTTTGAAAACAGGTTACTAAAAATGCCTTTTCTCCAGAAAGAGTTAGGTAACTGAGGTCTTAGTAAGATGAGATGAAGGCTGGTTGTGTAATAGACACAAGTGTTATTGGGACGTCAGAGAAAGGAGATAAGCATGCGATAGCATAATTAAACAAGGCTTCATGGAGGAGGCAGGGCTCAGGGTTGGGTTTGCTTTGAAGTCTCTCTCCATCCAAAGCCTGGTTGTAGCTTTCTCTATTGCCACCCTTAAGCAATTGTGCCAGGGCCTCCAGTTTAGAGTCACTAAACAGGACTAGTTTAAAGGGAAATATAATGATAGTGAATAAAGACAAAGATGGGATGCAGATCCTGTCCCCCTTTCTATTGCACCACAGGTACACACTAACTAAGTCTTCCATGTCTGAATAAGCAGAGCTCCCGGTATAGGCAGCAATTCTGCCAAGCAGCAAATAATTTGTGGGAACAATGGATGGCACCCCATCCATAGTTCTGCACTCTGAAATTACTGGAAAAGCAGGGTTTATCAAAGTATTTTATTTGATAGCCTACTTTTATTTAGTAAACAGAAGTGTGCCAATGGGAAACTACAAAACATTACTGAAAGAAATTAAAGATGGCACAAATAAATGGAAAGACACCTGCATTCATGGATGGAAAGACTTAATGTTGTTAAGATATCCATACTACCCAAAACAATTTACGGAGTCAACACAATCCCTCAAAGTCCCAATGGATTTTTTTTCAGAACTAGATAAATTCATAAGGAATCTCAAGGAAGTCTAAATAGCCAAAACAATTTTTTAAGAAAACAAAGTTGGAAGACTCACACTTTCAAAATATATTTCAAAGCTACAGTAATCAAAACAGTATGATACTGGCATCAAGACAAACAAATAGACTAACAGAATACACTAGAGAGCTGGGAAATAAACCGTTGTGTATATATATGGTCGAATGGTCTTGGACAAGGGTGACAACTCAATGAGAAAAAGACAGTCTCTTCAACAAATGGTATTGGGAAAACTGGGCATCCACATGCAAAAGAATGAAGTTGGACCCTTATCGTACACCATATACAGAAATTAATTTAAAATGAATTAAAAACCTAAACACAAGATCTAAAAGTATAAAATGCCTAGAAGAAACCATAGAGGAAAAGGTTCATGACATTGGACATGGCAATGATTTCTTGGATATGACACCAAAAGGACAAGTAAGAAAAGCAAAAATAGACAAACGGGACTGCAGCAAACTTCAAAACTTTTGTGCATTAAAAGTACATCACGTTGAAAAGGCAACCTATGGAATGAGAGAAAATATTTGCAAATAATACATCCGTTAAGGGATTCATATCTAGAACATATAATGAACTCTTACAATTCAAAGACAAAAATCAAATGATCTTATTTTTTTAAATGGACAAAGGACTTGAATAGACAGATGATACATAAATGACCAACAAGCATATCAAAAATGTTCAACATCGCTAATCATCAGAGAAGTGTAAAGCAAACTTCAATGAGCTATCACCTCATACCCATTAGGATGGCTACAGAAAATAACAAGTGTTATCAAGCATATAGAGAAACTGGAAGCCTTGTACATTGTTGGAAGGATTGTAAAATGGTGCAACCACATTGGAAAGCAATATTGGAGGTTCCTCAAAAAATTAAAAATAGAACTGCCTTATGATCCAGAAATTCCATTTCTGAATATATATTTAAAAGAATTGAAATCAGGGTCTCGAAGAGACATTTGAACACCCATTTCCATAGCGGCATTATTCCCAGTAGCCAAAAGGTAGAAGCAATCCAAATGTCCATCAGAGGATGAAGGAATAAACACACACACGCACACACACACACACACACACACACACACACACTAAAATGTTATTCTGCCTTAAAAAGGAAGGAAATATGACATATGCTACAAAATGGATGAATGTTGAGGACATTACACTCAAGGCCAGTCAAAGAAGGACAAATGATACAATGATACTGTATCATTCCACTTTATATAAGATATCTAAACTGGTCACATTTATAGAAACAGAAAGTAGAATGGTGATTTCTAGGGACTAGAAAAAAAAGGAAGTTGCTGTTTAGTAGGTATAGAGTTTCAGATTTTCAACATGAAAAAGTTCTAGAGGTCTATTTCATGATAATGTGAGTATATTTAATACTTCTAAACTATACACTTAAAATTATTCAAGATAGTAATATTTTTCTCATGTGCTCTTTACCACAGTGTAAAAATAGCTAAAATTAAAAAGTGGTATACCATGGGGGTAGGAGTCAGAGAAATTTTATCCATTCTTAACTAGATTTTTACAGGGAAAAAGGCTATCACTAACAGTATTCATGGTTTCTTTAAGTAACCACTTATACATCTTCTGATTCCAAGAAAAGATAGAATAAACATACTTTTTTTTACTTTTTCCAATAAATATGGCTGAAAAAAACACTGGACATTTTATATATGTGTATACATAATATACAAAAACAGTGGACATTATTATATATATATACATATATTTATATCATATAATATTTTGTATATTATATAACTCTGAAAGGTAGAGAGAAGACAGTCTGGCTAGGGACCTCAAGACCTAAGTAAGTTCTCTGGGTTTTGTTTTTGAGTAATACATCCTGGACCCAGTGATGGAGAAGCCAGCAACCCCGAAATACCAATGGCTGCAGACAAAAATAGACCCCAGAAAAGCTCTAGCCAAAGGAACAGAAAGTGGTAGCCTAGCAAGACAGAAATCTTTTAGACAATAACTTCTTTACTTTAGCCAAATGCCACAGGAAAAACCGTGGCCCTACTCCACACCCATCAGCAAAGACCAAGTGCAGAGCCTAGACTTCCACCTTCATCTGGCAGTAAAGAGTCACACACCCTCCTCCCCCTCTCTCTGAGGTAGTTTCAGAAAAGGCTTAGTGGGTATCTGGAACTTTCATCCCTGCTAGCCAGTAACAAAGCCCCCAGAACATGACAGTAAAAGAGCCCATAAGCAATAGCAAGATGTTCTTCTCTCTCCAAGCCAGGGTTCTGTCAGCAGAAGCCTAGGGAGAGCCTGAAATTTTACCCCTGCCCAGTAATAATGAGATGCCCCTATTCCTACCCCAGTATCAATGAATGGTAAGTGGGAAACCTTGACTCCCACTCCCATCTGGCAATAATGAAGTCATGCCCCCATTCCCTCATCAGAGCAGTCTCAGAAGAGACCTGCTAAAACAGGAGATTTAAATAAGATCCAGAGTCTCATAGCATAATACTTGAAATGTCCAGTATACAACGAAAATCACTCATCATACAAAAAGTCAGGAACATCTCAAGTTGAGTGAGAAAAGACCATCAACAGAAACCAACAGTGAGATAATACATTTAATTAAATCACCCAAGAAAAAAATTTTTATTAAGTTTTTATTTTAATTCCAGTATAGTTAACACATAGTGTTATATTAGTTTATTAGCTTCAATTGTACAACAATTCCATACATCATCCAGTAGTCATCACAAGTGCCCTCTTTGATTCCCATTACCTATTTCACCTATCCACCCACCCACTTCCTCTCTGGTAACCATCAGTGTGTTCTCTAGAGTTAAGAGTCTATTTTTTGGTTTGTCTCTCTCTCTCTTTTTTTTCTCCCATTGCTCCTTTGCTTTGTTTCTTAAATTCCACATATGAATGAAATCATATAGTATTTGTCTTTTTGACTTATTTTACATTATACTCTGTAGCTCCATCCATGATGCTGCAAATGGCAAGATTTCATTCTTTTTTATGGCTGAATATTCCAGTGTGTGTGTGTGGTGTGTGTGTGTGTGTGTGTGTGTGTGTGTGTGTGCATCACTTCTTTATCCATTCATCTACTGATGGACGCTTGGGCTGCTTCGATATCTTGGCTATTATAAATAATGTTGCTAGACACATAAGGGTGTGTATATCTCTTTGAATTAGTGTTTTTGTATTTTTTGGGTAAATACACAGTAGTTTACTACTGGATCATAGGGTAGTTCTATTTTTAACTTTTTGAGGAAACTGCATGCTCTTTTCCAGAGTGGCTGCACCAGTTTGCATTCCCACCAACAGTGCACAAGGGTTCCCCTTTCTTTGCATCCTAACACTTGTTGTTTCTTGTGTTTTTGATTTTAACCATTCTGACAGGTTTGAGGTGATATCTCATTATGTTTTCTTTTTTAAACTTTTAATCTTCATTTATTTTTGAGAGAGAGACAGAGTGTGAGCAGATGAAGGGCAGAGAGAGAGAGAGAGAGAGAGAGAGAGAGAGAGAATCTGAATCAGGAGTCAGGCTCTGAGCTGTCAGCACAGAGTCCAACGCGGGGCTAGAATCCCCAGGCTGTGAGATCATGACCTGAGCTGAAGTCAGACACTTAACCGATTGAGCCACCCAGACACCCCTCATCATGGTTTTGATCTGCATTTCCCTGATGACAAGCAATGCTGAACATTTTTCATGTGTCTGTTGGCCATCTGTAGATCTTATTTGGAGAAATATCTGTTCATGTCTTCTCCTTTTTAAATTGGATTATTTGGGAAGTGTTGAGTTGTATAAGTTCTTAATTTTTTTGTATACTAACCCTTTATTGGATGTGTCATTCGTAAATATTCAGTAGGTTGCCTTCTAGTTTTGTTTATTGTTTCTTTTGCTGTGCAGAAGCATTTTATTCTGATGTAGTCCCCAAAATTTATTTTTACTTTTATTTCCCTTGCCTCAGGAGACATATGTAGAAAAATGTTATTATGGCTGATATCAGAGACATTACTGCCTGTGCTCTCTTCTATGACTTTTATGGTTTCAGGTCTCAAATTTAGGTCTTCAATCCATTTTGAGTTTATTTTTGTGTATGTTGTAAGAAAGTGATCTATTTTCATTCTTTTGCATGTTAGCAGACCAGTTTTCCCAATACCATTTATTGAAGAAACTATCTTTTTCCCATTGGATATTCTTTCCTGCTTTGTCAAAGATTAATTGATCATATAATTGTGGGTTTATTTCTGTTTTTTTTAATTCTGTTCCATTGATCTATGTGTCTATTTTGTGCCAATTCCATACTGTCTTGATGGCTACAGCTTTGTGTAATATAACTTGAAGTCCAGAATTGTGATGCTTCCAGCTTTGCTTTGCTTTTTCAAGCTTGTTTTGGCTTTTAGACATGAGTATACATTGTACTTTGTGCAATGCTTTTTCTGCATCTACTGAAATAATCATATGGTTTTTATCCTTTCTCTTATTCATGTGATGTATCCTGTTGATTGATTTGTGAATACTGAACTGGACTTCCATCCCAGGAATAAATCCCACTTGATCATGGTGAATGATTTTTTTAATGTATTGTTGGATTCAGTTTGCTAGTATCTTGTTGAGGATTTTTGCATCTATGTTCATCAGAGATATTGGCCTGTAGTTCTCTCTTTTTGTGTGTGTGTGGTATTTTTATCTGGTTTTGGTATCAGGGTGATACTGTCCTCATAGAATGAATTTGGAAGTTTTCCTTCCTCTTTCATTTTTTAGAATAGTTTGAAAAGTATAGGTATTAACTCTTCTTTAAATGTTTGGTAGAATTTGCCTGTGAAGCTGTCTGGACCTAGATTTTGTTTGTTGGGAGTTTTTTGATTCCTGATTCAATCTCCTTGCTGGTAATCAATCTGTTCAAATTTTCTATTTCTTCCTGCTTCAGTTTTTTTAGGTTACATGTTTCTAGGAATTCATCCATTTTTCTAGGTTGCCTAAATTGTTGGCATATAGTTTTTCATAACATTCTCTTAAAATTGTTTGTGTTTCTGTGGTGTTGGTTGCTATTTCTCCTCTTTGGTTTGTGATTTTGTTTGAGTCCTTTCTCTCTCTCTCTCCCTCCCTCCCTCCCTCCCTCCCTCCCTTATTTTATTTATTTTTTTTATTTTTTGGTGAGTCTGGCCAGATGTTTATTAATTACTAATAGGTGGTTTTTTAAAAACGATCAACAAGGGGCACCTGGGTGGCTCAGTTGGTTAAGCATCTGACTTTTGATTTTGGCTCAGGTCATTATCTCACAGTTCGTGAGATCCCAGGCCCACATCAGGCTCCATATGCTGACATCACCGAACCTGCTTGGGATTCTCTTTCTCCCTCTCTCTACCCCTCCCCCACTCATGCTGCTGTCTCTCAAAATAAATGAATAAATTTTTTTTTAAATTTTTTTTTCAATGTTTATTTATTTTGGGACAGAGAGAGACAGAGCATGAATGGGGGAGGGGCAGAGAGAGAGGGAGACACAGAATCGGAAGCAGGCTCCAGGCTCTGAGCCATCAGCCCAGAGCCTGACGCGGGGCTCGAACTCACGGTCCGCGAGATCGTGACCTGGCTGAAGTCGGATGCTTAACCGACTGCGCCACCCAGGCGCCCCTGAATAAATTTTTAAAAAGAAATAAATAAAATAAAAAGACCAACAAAATTGACATATCTTTAGCTACAATAGGTAAGAAAAGAGAATACCCAGATAAATAAAATCAGATATGAAAGGAGATATCACAACCAATGGCACAGAAATTAAAAGGTCTATAAGAAACTACTACAAACAATTATAAGCCAACAAAATGGACAAACTAGAAGAAATGGTTAAATTCCTCAATACATATGACTTATCAATAGTGAATCATGAAGAAACAGAAAATCTGAACAGAAGTATAACTAGTAAGGAGATTGAATCAGTAATCAAAAAAAAAAAAAAAACTCCCACCACCACCACCACCACCAACAACAAAAAAGTCTAGGTCCAGATGGAATCACTGGTGAATTCTATCAAACATTTTAAAAAGAATTAACTTCTTTTAAAGAATTAACTTTAAGTTCATTCTTTTAATTAACTTTATTCTTTTTAAAAGTAATTTCAGAAGCCAATTTTTCTTAAACTCTTTCGAAAGACTGAAAAGGAGGGAATACTTCCAAACTCATTTTGTGAGGCTGGCCCTACCCTGATGCCAAAACCAGAAAAAGACACTAGAAGAAATGAAAATTGCAGGCCAACATCCCTAATGAATATAGATGCAAAAACTTCAAAAATATGAGCAAACTAAATTCAACAGCATATTAAAAAAAAATCATACACCAGGGTGCCTGGGTGGCTCAGTCGGTTAAGCATCTAACTTCAGTTCAGGTCATGATCTCACAGTATGTGAGTTCGAACCCTGCATTGGGCTCTGTGTTGACAACTCAGAGCCTGGAGCATGCTTCGGATTCTGTATCCCCCTCTCTCCCTGCCCCTCCCCTGCTCATACTTTGTCTCTCTCTCTCTCAAAAATAAAATTTAAAAAAACATAAAAAAATCATACACCACAACCAAGTAGGATTTGTCCTGGGATGCAAGGATGACTCAACATATGCAAATCAATCAGTGTGATACACCACATCCACAGAATGAAGGGGGAGATCACATGATTATCTCAACAGATTCAGAAAAAGCATTTGACAAAATTCAATACCCTTTCATGGTGAAACGTTGAGTATTCTAAATTTAAAAAACTAAGGATAAAAGGCCATTACCTCAAAATAATAAAGGTTATATATAGAAAGTCCATAGATAACATGATACCAATGGTGGAAAACTGAAAGCTTTTCTCCTAAGATCAGGAACAAAATAAGGATTCCCACTGTCACCACTTTTACTCACTCTGGTACTAGAAGTCCTGGCCAGAGCAATTAGGCAAATAAATAAATAAATAAATAAACATTTAAATCAGAAAGGAAGAAATAAAATTAGCTTTGTTTGTACATGACATAACCTTACATGTAAAAATCCTAAAGACTCCACAAAAATTGTTAGAACTAATAAGTGAATTTAGCATACACTCTAAATATTAAGTTTTTTCAGGATAAAAAATGAACATACACAAAATCAGTTATATTTCCATATAATAACAATGAACTATCTGGAAAAAATTTAGAAAATGTTTCCATTAAAATAGCATCAAAAATAATAAAATACTTAGGAATATATTTAACCAAGGAGGTGACAGACATGTACACTGTAAATGACAAAACACTGCTGAAAGGAATTTAAAGGCACAAATAAATTGCAAGACATCCCATGTTCATGGATTAGAAGACAATACTGTGCAAATGTCCACACTATCCAAATCAATCTACACATTGAATGTGATCCCTATCAAAATCCCGGTGGCATTTTTACAGAAATAGAAAAAATAATGCTAAAATTCATTTGAAACCACAAAGGACCTCAATAGACAAAAGACACTTGAGAAAGTAAAACAAAGCTACAGGCCACACATTTCCTAATTTCAAAATATGTTAAAGTTTACAGCAATCAAAACAGTATCGTACCGGCATAAAGATAGACACATAGACCAATGAAATAGAACATAGTGCCCGGAAATAAACTCACACATATATGGCCAAATGTTCTTTGACAAGCATGCCAAGAGTACACAATGAAGAAAGGATAGTCTCTTCAACAAACAATGTTGGGAAAACAACATTCATATGCAAAAGAAAAATCAGGCCCTTATCTTACACCATACACAAAAATCAACTCAAAATTAAAGACTTCAACATAAGGTCTAAAACTATAAAATGCCTCAAAGAAAGCAGGGCAAAAGCTTCGTGACATTAGTCTTGGCAATAACTTTTTGAATATGACACTAAAAAAAAAAAGGCACAGTTAACCAACACAAAAACAGACGGGTGGGACTACACCAAACTTAAAAGCTTCTATTCAGAAAAAAAACAATCAACAGAATGAAAAGGCAATCTATGGGATAGGAGAAAATATATTCAAACCATGTATCTGATAAGTGGTTAATATCCAAAATATGTAAGGAACGGCTACAACTCAATAGCAAAAACAAAAACACCCAAATAACTTTATTTAACATTAAGCAAAGGATTTGGATAGACATTTTTCCATAGAAGACATACAAATAGCTAACAGGCATATGAAAAGATACTATACATTGCTAATTGTCAGCAAAATGCAAATGAAAACCACATTGCTAAGTGTCAGGGAAATGCAAATCAAAACCACAATGCAAAATCACCTCATACTTATTAGGATGACTATTATATAAAAAAAATAACTAGTAGTGGTGAAAATGTGGAGAAACTGGAAGCCTTGTGCACTGTTGGTCGGAATGAACAAATGGAATGGCCATTATGTAAAACCCTATGGCAGTTCCTCAAAAAATTTAAAATGAAACTACCATATGATCCAGCAATCCCATTTCTGGGTATTTATCCAAAAGAACTAAGATCAGAATCTTGAAAAGACATTTGCACTGCCATGTTCATTGAAGCATTATCCACAATAGCCAATAGGTAGAAATAACCTAAATGTCCTTCAATGGATGAATGGATTTTTTTTAAATGTGGTGTATACATACAAGAGAATATTAGTCTACTATATAAATAGAAATCCTGTCACATGCTACAACTTGGATGAACCTTGAGGATAATGTGCTAAGTAAAATAAACCAGTCACAGAAGATCATCAAACACTGCCTCATTCCATTTACATAGGTACCTAAAGTAGTCAAACTCAAAGAAACAGAAAGTAGAACAGTGGTTTCCAGGGGTTGGTTCCAGGGGTTGTGCGAAGGGGGAAACGGGGGTGGGGGTTGCTGTTCAATGGGTATAGAGTTTCAGTCATGCAAGATTAAAAAGTTCTAAAGATCTTCCATACAACATCATACCTATAGTTAACAATATTGTAATGTACACTTAAAAATTTGTTAAGAGGTTGGATCTCATATTATACATTTTTTACCACAATAAAAATATGTGACATGTGCAGCTAAAACCACTGCTGAGTGGGAAATTTATAGCACTAAATGTTTGCCTTAGAAAGGAGGAAAAGCCTCAAATTAAAAAATATAATTTCCTACCTCAAAAAGAAGTGCAAAATAAACCCAACGGAAGTAAAAGGAAATAACAGATAAGAGCAGAAATTGATAAGATTTAAAACTAGAAATCAGTACAGGGGCGCCTGGGTGGCTCAGTCGGTTGAGCATCCGACTTCAGCTCAGGTCATGATCTCACAGTTTGTGGGTTCGAGCCCCGCATCAGGCTCTGTGCTGACAGCTTGCTCTGAGCCTGCAGCCTGCTTCAGATTCTGTGTCTCCTTCTCTCTCTCTGCCCCTCCCCCGCTCATGCTCTGTCTCTCTTTGTCTCTCAAAAATAAATAAATGTTAAAAAAAATTTAGAAATCTGTACAGAAAATCAATGAAATAAAAGAGCTGATTCTTTGAAAAGATCAATAAAATAAACTCCTAGCAAGAGTGATAAATTAAAAAAGAAAGAAGACACAAATTCATATCAGAATGAGACAGGGGATATCACTGGAGACTCTGCAAACTCCAAAAAGATAATAAGGGAATACTACAAACAAATTCACACATATACATTTACAATTTAGGTAGACGGGACCAATGTCTTGAAAAGTGTAAACACATACTCACCCAATATGAAATAGATCATTTGAGTAGCCCTATAACTATTACAGAAATTGAATCTGCACTTTTTTTTTTTTCAACATTTATTTATTTTGGGGACAGAGAGAGACAGAGCATGAACGGGGGAGGGGCAGAAAGAGAGGGAGACACAGAATCCGAAACAGGCTCCAGGCTCTGAGCCATCAGCCCAGAGCCTGATGCGGGGCTCGAACTCAGGGACCACGAGATCATGACCTGGCTGAAGTCGGACGCTTAACTGACTGCGCCACCCAGGCGCCCCTGAATCTGCACTTTTAAAACTCCAAAAAAAGAAATCTCTGGGTCCAAATGGTTACACTGGAGAATTCCACCAACCACTTAGAGGAGAATTAATACTGATGTTACACAATCTCTTCCAGAAAATAGAAGAGTGAATGCTTCCCAACTCTTATAAGGCCAACATTTCATTGGTACTAAAATCAGACAAAGTCAGCACAAAAAATTAAATAACAAGCCAATATCATTCATGAATTCACACACACAAATCCTTACCAAAGTATTGGCAAATAGAATTCAGCACTATATAAACAAATTTATACACTATATGACCATGTGGGTTTATTCTAGGGATACAAAGCTGGTTCAGTATTTGAAAATCAATCCGTGTAATCCACCATATTAAGACTAAATAAGAAAAATAATATGGTCATATCAACTGATACAGAAGAGGCTGTTTAACAAAATTCAACACTCATTCATGATAAAAATCCTCAGAAAACTAGTAACTGAAAAGGAATCGCCTCAACTTTAAAAAGAATATCTACCAAAAAAACAAAAACAAAAACAAAAACCCTACGGCTAACATCATACTTAATGCTGAAAGACTAACCACTTCTTCCTTAAGATTGGAAACAAGGCAAGCACTCACCACTGCTATTCAACACAATACTGGAAGTCCTAGACAGAACAATATGGGAAGAAAAATAAATAAATAAAACGCCTATAGAGTAAAAGGGAAGCAACATCATTGTCCCTATTTGCAGATGACAAGATAGTCTACAAAGAAAATCCTAAGAAATCTACCAAAACAAATAAATAAATAAAAACAACCTCCTAGAACGTAGTCAGGAAATTCAGCAACAATGCAGGGTACAAGCTCGTCATACAAAAATCATTTGCATTACTAGCAATGGACACATGGAAACCAAAATTAAATATACAATACCATTAGGAGTCACTCAAATAAATGAAATAGTAATAATTCTCAAAAACTATGTACAGGACTTGTATGCTGAAAACTACACAATGCTAAAAATGACACAATGCTGATAAAAGAAATGAAAGAAAATCTAAATAAATGGAGAGATATTCACCGTTCACGGATTGGAAGGGTCAACATAGTAAAGATGTCAATTCTCCCAAAACTGATATACAGGTCAAATATAATTCCTATCAACATCCTAGCAAAAATATTTTTTAGATATAGGCGAGATTATTCTAAAATGTATAGGAACAGGAAAAGAAACAAACGATATTGAAAAAATAATAAAGGAGGAGGAATCACTCTACCCGACTTTTAAATGTATTATAGAGCTATAGTAATGAAGACTTTGGAGTACGGCAGAGTGACAGACACATAAACAGACACATTAATCAGAACAGAAAACCCAGAAATAGGCCTATTCGAATTCAGCATACTCACTTTTTTTTTTTTTTTTTTTTTTTACCATGGTACAAAAGCAATTCAATGAAACTGAAACAATTGGATAGCCATAGTTTAAAATGTTAATCTCAGGGCACCTGGTGGCCCAGTCGGTTAAGTATCCAACTTCAATTCAAGTCATGATCTTGTGGTTGAGAGCTCAAGCCCCACATTGGGCTCTCTGCTGTCAGCACAGAGCCCACTTTAAATCCTTGGTCTCCGTCTTTCTCTGCCCTCCCTTGCTCGTGCGCACGTGCTCTCTCTCTCAAAAATAAACATTAAAAAAAATTTAATCTCAACTCAAACCTCACACTATATACAAAAATTACAAAAAAATGGATCATGGACTTCAAATGTAAAATGTAACTATAAATCTTTTAGAAAAAAACCTAGGTAAAATCTTTGAGATCCAGGGCTTAATTGTTATACATAACAACAAAAGCATAATCCATAAAAGAAAAAAAATCGATGAATTGGACTTCACCACAATTACGTTCTTGCTCTGTGAAAAATCCTATTCATAAGATGAAAAGACAAGCCACAGACTGCTACTTGCAAATTACACATATGACCAAGCATTGTATCTAAACTATATAAAGAACTCTCAAAACTCAACAGTTAAAAAAAACAAACAATGCATTTAGAAAATGGGCAAAGTACATGAAGAAACATTTCATGGAAGAAGATACAGGGATGGCAAACACACAAAAAATGTTCACTATCATTAGCCATTAGAAACAGTCAAATAAAATCATAAGGTATCAAGCACTATGCACCTATCAGAATGGCTCAAATAAAACAATGACAATACCAGTACTGGCAAGGATGCAGAGAAACTGGAACTCTCACACGCTGGTGATAGGAATGCAAAATGGCATAGCCACTCTGGAAAAAGTCTGTCAGTTTCTTTAAAAACTAAACATATACTTACCATATGACCCAGCAATTGCTCTGCTGGGCATTTATATCACAGAAATGAAAATTTAGGTCCAAACAAAATCCTATACTCAAGTGTTCATAACAATTTTATTTATAGTAGCCCCAAACTGGAAACCAAAATGTCCCTCAATAGTAGAAGGGTTCAACCTAACCCTAATTTTGGTATATCCAAAGCATGGAGTACTTCTCAGCAATAAAAAAAACAAACTATAGATATACCTATCAACTTGGGTGGATCTGAAGGTCATTTTTATGAAGTAAAAAAAAATTGGAAAAGTTACATATTTTATGATTTCATTTGTATAAAATTCAAAAAATGACAAAATTATACAGAGAGAGAACAAATTAATATTTTTCAGGGGTACAGACAATGGCAGTTAGTGGTAGGTGTGACCATAAAAGGGTAGCTTTCTAGTGATGGAATATTTCTGTATCTTGATTGCTGTGATGGTTACGCAAATCCACTCATGTGATAAAGTAACACAAGACTGTGCACACACATCATTCCAGTGTCAATTTCCTGCTTTTCATATTGTATTATGATTATTAAAATGTCTGGGGTAAACTGGAGGAAGAATATATGGAGACTTTTTGTACTATTTTTACAACTTGTGAGTCTTTTATTATTGATAATAAAAAGTTAAAAGAAACCACTTAGAAGGCAAATAACTCAGAAAGAAGAAAGTGGAAGCTAAAACCCAAGGAACAAATAAATAAAATGTTTTATTATAACAGCCAGTTTTATGAAGGGATAGATTTTAATTTTTTTTAATGTTTATTTATTTTTGAGACAGAGAGAGACAGAGCAGGAACAGGGGAGGGGCAGAGAGAGAGGGAGACACAGAATCTGAAACAGGCTCCAGGCTCTGAGCTGTCAGCACAGAGCCCAACGCAGGGCTCAAACTTACGGACCGTGAGATCATGACCTGAGCTGACTTCAGACGCTTAACCGACCAAGCCACCCAGGCACCCCTGAAGGGATAGATTTTAAATGGGGAAGGGTTATATAGGCCAGTGACATGCAACACCAAAGACATTTATCTGTAAGATCAAAACGTGTTTAAAAAATATTAGGGGTACCTGGGTGGCTCAGTCAGTTAAACGTCCTACTTCAGCCTAGGTCATGACTTTGCTAGTCTGTGGGTTCGAGCCCCATATCAGGCTCTGTGCTGTCAGCTCAGAGCCTGGAGCCTGCTTCGGATTCTGTGTCTCCCTCTCTCTCTGTCCCTGCCCCACTCACACTCTCTCTTTATCTCTTAAAAATAAACATTAAAATTTTTTTTTTAATATTAGAGCCACAGATTAAAACGTCTCCTCTTAAATCAGGCAACTGTCAATTATGTTTGCAATAAGCCACATGAACGAATTACATCTTTAAACAATGAAAAATGAATTGCGAAGTACCTTCATGCCGGTTGTTCAAACTTTATCCAGTAAGTGGTAGGGATGGAGGAGTTTCATTCTGGTTAACCCAGAATATATCCCTGAGACTATTATATGGTTAATTGATTCACATTCACCCTGTGTAAGGTATCCTCAGGTTTGCTTCACTATAGAATATTTTCATTTCCAGTTATGCTATGAAAAGAATATTTGCACTGAGTAAAATATTTTGTGATACTTATCACCTTTCTAATTAGAAAGGAGCACCTGGGGGGAAATTAGCTCTCTCTGCACTGTCCAAAATGATAACCACTAGCCACATGAAGCTGTTTAAATTTAAAATAATTAAAATTAAATAAAGTTTAAATTTTAGTTCCTAGACACATTTCAAGTGTTCAATGTGAATAGTGGCGATTGTGAAAACTAAAAAAGGGAAACATCAATAAAATGTAATCAAGAGGCTAGAAGGGGAGGTGTGTCAATCACAGACCCCCAACAGGAAGAGACCTATCTTGTATTCCCATCAGAAAGAAACCTATACGTTACTATCCCAGTAGGAGGAAAAACGATTTTCTCCTTGGGTGGAACCAGACCAGCCAATGAGAGACTCACAATTCAACCAGTAAAAAGCCACTACACTTCAAACTCCCAGGTTACCCCAATGGACTTTTTGCTTAGAACAGCTCCTACCAACTCCCCCCTTTTCCTCTACAAAAAGAGCCTTCCTCTCTTTTGTTCTCCAGACTTGCCTATGGTTTTGCGGTAGCTTGCATGTCCTGAATTGTGATTCTCTGCTATTCCTTAACAAACCTATATTTGCTGTTAAAATCACTGCCACTTTTAAAGTTAACACTACCAAACTAGAATAGCATAGATACAGAACTTTTCCATCATCACAAACAGTTCTATACAACAGCGTTGCTCTAGAGTGTGAAAAACATGTCATTTCCCTACAATCAGAGGTAGAGTTACAGCCCAAAGAGCTACAGGAATTAGTATTGCATCATCTGAAGTTTTCATTAATACATAATTTCATCTTTAGCAATACTGAGCAGTATGTTGCAGTGGTTAAGTGCTAGGGCTTTGGGGTAGAATAGTCCTGGATTTCAACTTTAGCTCCAACTTTTACTAAATTGTGTGGCCTTAGGCATGTTAGATTACGTCAATTCTCTGAACCAGCATTCTCAGTTTTAAATAGGCGGGGACTGGAGAGACAATAGTACCTACCTCATAAGGTTGTTGTGAAGGATTAAATGAGATAAGACCAATAACTGACACCGGTGATCTATAAATGTTAGTTATCCTTAACATTATTAAGTCCAGAAGATGAACTTGGCATGTTTTAGGACCTACAATCTAGGTGACCAGTAGAAAAGCCAATAGGAAACATTCAATCATAAGAGCAGCAAGGGAGTCAGTCCCAACAGGGGCCTCTTTGACTCTTGATAGATAAACAGTAACCACATTGTTCCTTCATAACTTGGGGCCAGAGACAAAAGGGACCTTCTCCCTTATACATCTGTTTATCTTTCAGCTTTCAAAAAGCCAAGGGGTACCTTACCCTTAGCCTTAAGGGACTCAGAATTGAAAGTTAACTGCCATGTTGCATCAAAATTAAAAAAAAAAGAAATAAAAATAAATAAAAGTACAGCACATCATCTATAAAAGATTACCCAAACAAGTCACTCAGTAGGAGAGGTACTTCGAATTGTTTTTCCAGCTGTTTTTAGCAATCAAATACAATTCCTTGATGTATTATTAAGGTAAAATGTTACTATATTCACTCTTGTGTGAATACCATACACCAAGCCTGCTGTATTTCTGTAATCAACAAGATAAACATTTACTGAATACCTACTACATACAGGACACTTTTACTCTACATCAGCCCATCAGCAAACTAGCATCTGGCAGGCCAAATGAAGTCCACTTGTGTTTTTTTCTATGGTAAACAAGGTAGTAATGATTTTTACATTTTTTAACTGCTGGGAAAACTGCCCTCAACCACTATTATCAAACACTGAATGGCTCTGGAAATTAGCTTTTGCTGAAGACTTGATAATGTTCCTTAATCAATCCAATCTAAAATAACAAGGCAAACAGCCTTCTTTTTGAAAGTTACACTGCAGGAAAGTCATTTCAACAACTAACCTTGTTTGAGTCAAAAGCAATGTCCACATGCTTTATACACTTCCCATGCTCTCACAAGTCAAAACAACAAAGTCACAATGAGATACCACTTCACGCCCACTAGAATGGCTATAATAAAAAAGGTAGACATTAACAAGTGTTGGTAAAGATACAGAGAAACTGAAAGCCTCATGCATTGCTGGTGGGAATGTAAAATGGTGCCGAGGTGGTAGAAAACAGTTTGGCAGTTCCTCACAAAGTTAAATAGAGTTGCCTTGTGGCCCAGCAATTTTACAAGTAGGTATGTATCAAGAGAAATGAAAACATGTCTGCACAGAAACGTGCACACGAATGTTCATAGGGAAGCATTATTCATAATAAACAAAAGGTAGAAACCACCCAAATTCTCATCAACTGATGAACCGAAAAATAAAATATTGTAAAACCATACGATGGAATATTATTCAGCCACAAAAAGGAACAAAGTTACTGATAAATACTAAAATTTGGATACATGTCAAAAACATGCTATGTGAAAGAAGGCCGACACAAAAGACCACATATTGTGTCATTCTGCTCATGCGAAAATCCAGAAAAAGAAAATCCGTAGAAAAAGAAAGTATCGGTTGCCTAAGGCAGGGGGTAGAAATGGGGAGTGACTGAAAATGAGCACAAAGTTTCTTTCTGGGGGGATGGAAATCTTTTAGCTAAGACTGCAGTGAGGGTAACACAACTCTAAATTACATTAATAATAATCAAATTGTACATTTTTTAAAATGCATAACACCAAAAGCATGGCCTACAAAAGAAAAAATTATAAATTGGACCTCACCAAAATTCAAAATTTTTGCACTTCAAAAGACACCATTAAGAAAATGAAAAGACAAGCAATAGACAAGAAGAAAATATCCACGTATCATCCATCTGGCAGGGACTTGTATTTAGAATACATCAACAATTCTTACAACTCAACAATAAAAAGGTAATAAAGATCATAACTCAATTCAAAAGTGGGAAAAACATATGAACAGACACTTCACCAAAGAAGATACACAACTGACTCATAAGCACATAAAATGATGTTCATCATCATTAGTTGTTAAGGAAATACAAATTATAACCAGATGAGTTATCATTTCATACCCATTTAGAATGGCTATAGTAAAAAGACAGACAATAACAAATGTTGGTGAGGATCTGGAGAAACAAAAACCCTCATTCATTGCTGGGGGAAAAACAAAATAGTGCTGCTGCTTTGGAAAACAGTTTTGCAGCTTCTTAAAAAGTTACACGTAAATTTGCCATATGTTCTAGTAATTCCACCCTTAGGTATCTACCAATAAGAAATGAAAACATATGTCTACAGGGAGACCTGCACACAAATGTTCTTAGCAGCATTAGTCATAATAGCCAACAACTGGAAACAAACTATTAACTAGTAAGTAGACAGACAAAATGTGTCATAGCTATAAAGTAGAATACTGTTTGGCAATAAAAAGCAATGAAGTATCGATACATTCTACAATATGGATGAACCTTAAAACTATTATGCTCAGTGAAAGAAGCCAGGCATGAAAGACCACATATTGTATGATTTTATTTAGATGAAATCTCAAAAAAGGGAAAATTTATAGAGACAGAAAGTAGATCAGTGGTTACCTGGGGCTGGGAGTGGGAATAAGAATTAACTATAAATAAGCATGAGGGCAATCTTATTGGGAGAGTGAAAATGTTCTAAAACAGATTATGGGGATGGCTGCACTACTAAGTAAAGTTACTAAAAATCATTTGATTGTACATTTGAAGTGAGTGAATTTTATTCTATGTAAAAAATATTTCAATAAAGCTGTTGAAAATAGGAAAGGAACAGTAAGGGAAACTGGGTGAAGGGTACACAGGAATTCTGCTCTATCTTTGCAACTTTTCTATAAAACTAAAGCTATGCTGAAATTTAAAAAGTCAAATAAAAGTTAACAAGGGTATGTTTGTCGGTTGATATCAGTATTTGGCAGTACCTATCAATGTGAAGAGACGTTTACAAAGATGAAATAAAAAATCTCATTACGGATCAGCATTAACAGATGAACATTTGACATGATTCTTAAAATGGGGAACATTGACTGTAATCCCCAATTAAACCAAATGTTATCCCCCCAAAAAAGAATTCCATTATTCTTATTAGTAGTCCTGTATTACAAAACAAGTACTCAACTATTATTTTATTTTTGGATTTCATCAATAAACATTTGTTGAAATTTGTTTTCTGTCTTGTTAAATACGTGCCTACAAATTATCCTCAATTTTGCCTTTTGGCCTGCAACACCTAAAATATTTACTATCTGGCCCTTCACATAAAGTTTGCCAAGCCCTTCTCTACACTATAACAGGATACATACAAACATTATCAGTCTCTTTCTTGAGTGTATTCTTATCATTACCTAGTTTTGGCATAACGCCCTCCTGGATATGCCTATAAAGGATAAGCCTTGCATCTCTTCTGCTATGGCACTATTTGGGATTTCCATAAATAGAAACACTATTAGCTTAATATTTCTAGCAAAGCCTCCAGGCCATCGTTGTTATCATGACACTAAAGGGCCAACACCATACCACAATATCAAGACTCTCATCGAGTTGTGATGTCACCAGGCCATGGACTCACCGAGGTCAATTAGATATCAAGTGGCTCTTACGGCCTCACACCCTGCCTTTGGCATCACCCTGGCACATCACCTTACTATGGAGGCATATGCCATCACTGCTGTGACAGAATTCTGCCCTGATGCCGCTCCGCCAATATGTCAGAATAATTAACCCCTACTTCTTTCCTCTCCTTTGGTGGCGGCAGAGAGGGGGAGGGTAGCCACAGCCATCCGCACAAGCTCAGGAGGTAGTCCTCAGCTCCTACTGTTGTCCCTTCCGCCTGCCACTGCAAGTCACAGGGCCCCCGTGGGACAGGACCTTCAGGCTCCCATAACTCTCTTGCCAGGACCCCGTACCCGTTTCTCGGGGCCGACTCAATGGCCCAACAGTGACCACCCACCCCGGTTCCACACGAAGCCGCTCCCCGTACCTGACTCCATTCTCCAGCTGTCATCCTGGGCCAATTCCACCGGCCACTTGACTACGGCGGCCGCAAGGACCCTGGGACTTGTAGTTCCGCACTGCTAGGGGCAGAGCCGGCGACCGCCGCAAAGGCGCCTCCCTTCCCGGAATTGCCCTCGAACTGCAACTCCCAGAGGCGCCCCGCGGTGGGAAAGGGGCAAAGGCACGAGAAAGATCAGTGATTGGTGGAACTCTGTCGGCTCTTTTGATTGGCAGTCAAGGCTGGGGACGTGAGGCGGTCGTTGGTCCGGTGTTGCACGGAGATCCTGGAAAGGCGAAATGGAGGGGTGTGTATCTAACCTAATGGTCTGCAACCTGGCCTACAGCGGGAAGCTGGAGGAGTTGAAGGAGAGGATCCTTTCTGATAAATCCCTGGCTACTAGAACGGACCAGGTAAAGGAGTTCTGGGGCCTCTCCGCAGGCTGCCGTGTCGACCAGGCCCAACGTGGCCGCCTGGCCTGGCCCAGACGGAGGCCGGTTCCGTGAGGGCCAGATCCCCGCCCCCACCGCCCCATCCTTCCCCGGGGTCACCTCAGGACTCGGGATCGGGCGGTAGGAGCTAGCCCCGCAAACCTCTAATATTTGGGGGAAGAGGAGGCCCATACTAAGCACGCTAAATTTTGGATATTTCTAGAACGTTTACCGCGTTTCTCAGAAATGCCTACTCTTTGAGATACCCGTGAGGAGGAGATGGAAAGCTTTTTTTTTTTTTAATGTGTTTGTTTACTTTTTCTAGTAAATGTATACAATGAAACATATGTAACCGAAAGCCAATTCTCTGGAGGGCAGTTTAGTAGGAGCTGGGGATAAGGTCGAGTGGAAGAAGCACACGTTGTTAAAGTAACCCTGGATCATGCGTCCGGTAGCATTGTCCTACGAATACTCAGGAGAGAAGTTTACGTGGGGCTTTCAGAACATAGAATGGCAGGACCTGATTCAGTCTCCCTCAGAAGAGTGAATGTTGTAATTGGAAAGGTTTTGCAAAGGAGAGAAGGTTGGTTAAACCTTGAAGGGTGAGTGAGATTTTCTTAGAGGGTGAAGGGGCATTCTTAGGCGGAGGCAGAACAAAAGTGAATGGACTTTGGAAAATCTGCTCTTCGGCTCAAGGGACTCCCATGCTTTCACCCTGCGTTTCTAGAGAGATTCACTGTGACCTCAACAAGCCAACAAATATTTATAGATTACATTCTACATGACAGGCACCCTGCTAAGCACTAGTCAGATAGCATCATATACTTGTGAATCCCCATTTTGTGTCTTTGAGAAGAGTAGAAGTCAGGAGACTTTACTCTGGAACTTTCCTTTATTGCTTAACCTGAAAATGGCCTTATCTTTATTTAGTTTACTTTCATCATGATCTGATCGTTTTTAATACTTTTAATTTAACTTAATAATGTCAAATGAAGTTTTAATAATCTATTCATCAAGTCAATGGCATAAAAAAGAGGGAAGCTATTCAAGATCAAGAGACTTAAGAACCAACAATCCTATGCAAATTATGGGCCTTGTAAGGAGCCTCATGTAAGCAAAGCAACTGTTAAAAAAACATTTGGGGGACTACTGGGGAAATCTGAATACAGACAGCTTTAGATGTTATAAAGGAGTTAGTGTTAATTTTTATTGGTGTAATAATGGTCTCAGCTATTTTAGACAGCATCCTTCTTTAGATACTGAAATGTTTAGGGATGAAAAGTCATAATATTTAGGATTTGTTTTTTTTTAAATGTCATGGAGGAAACTAAGTGAGGCAAATATGACAAAATACTAAATCTAGGTGATAAACATATGGGTTTCTATTATATTCCCTCTATTTTTATGTGTTTGAAATTATTTTATAATAAAGTTTGAAATACCACATTCTTTTCCATAGAGCTAAGAAATAGAGCTGTCACTGCAAAAAGGAAATTCCCTTTGAGAGAAATGACTAACTCCTAGCTTATTATTTTTTAAAAGCAACGTTGCTGTCTAATTTTGTGGGTAGCATGATTTTTAAATGATTATGTGGATAATCTCAACTAGTTGTATAGACATTTCTTTCCCATAAGATTCATTTGTTCTTGGGGGGCCTGAGTGGCTCAGTTGGTTAAGCGTCTGAGTTCAGCTCAGGTCATGATCTCACAGCTTGCGAGTTCACCCCTGCATCGGGCTCTGTGATGACAGCTCAGAGCCTAGAGCCTGCTTCAGATTTTGTGTCTCCCTCTCTCTCTGCCCCTCCCCTGCTCTCATGCTCTCTCTCTGTCAAAAAAATAAACATTAAAAAAAATTTTTTTAAGATTTGTTTTTTTTTTTACCAGAGTATCTATAAATTTTGTGTCAGACAGGGGTTTGTGTTCCAGCTTCACCATTTAATAGCTATGTGACCTTGGACGAATTGCTTACCCTGAGGATTCTTAGTTTCCTCATCTGTAAAATGGGGCTCATGTCCACTGTACAGGATCATGGAGATTAAATGAGATGATGCTTGCAAAACTCATAGTGCAGTGCCTGGTATAAAAGAACATAAATAATATAACAGTAAATAGCCAAAGCTTTTTTTCTGCCAAGGCTTGAAATCAGTTTCTTGCTCTGCCATTTTCATGGCTGTATTCTGCACAGAATTACACCTGTCAGTGGATTCTCCTCCATGTTACTAAAACCTTGGTGTCTCTGACAGCAATAAGTAATATAGTTTAAGGACCTGAGGGTCCAGGGCTCTCTACTTCTTGTTTCCAAACTGTAGGTTTGCTGGCCTCAATATTAATTTTTTATGCTTTCTTACCTTCTATTTCATCTCAAGAATGTTGATCTTCTCACTTCTCTGTTTCCCGTGCAGGACAGCAGAACCGCATTGCACTGGGCCTGCTCAGCCGGACATACCGAAATTGTTGAATTCTTGCTGCAACTTGGAGTGCCTGTGAATGATAAAGATGATGTGAGGACCAGGCAGAGTTGATAAATGCTCAAGTTATCTGTAGCCTCTAGTCTAGTGTTCACTGAAAACTGAGTATTAAGCTCACAAACAAAATTGAAACCTTTATGACTAGGCAGTCACAGCAAGGGGCCCTGGTGACCAGGCACAGGACTAGAGGTTGCCTTATTTTAGAATGTTCATTCTGCCATTCAAACCCTGGAGGTTAAGGTTAACACGCAGATTAAGGCTATAATACTACAAATCCTTTTTATTATGTTGGGAAGTTGTGGGGGGGGGTTTTGTTGTTTTTTTTTTTGTTTTTATTTTGTTTTGTTTTTGGTGAATACGACCTGAATACTTAGGGCTTGGATATCCTTTTGTTGTTATAGAGAGATTTATTGTAATGATATTGGCTCTATTAAGATAAAACTTGTGAAGAATAAGGATGGAATTTTTTGTAGGCAAAGATTCCTCTTCAAGGATACTCACTGAAATAATACTTATAATAGCCAAGAAATAAAAACAATTTAATGCAGGAATGGTTGAGTACAGTATGAATATCTCTACAATAAAATAATATGCAAGCAATAAACATAAGAATCCAAAGAATAACATGCAAAAGTCTCACAACAAAACGATAAGTGGACATTGTGGGAAATGCAAACTCACAGAACTTTATATCCTGCCATCCCAATTTGAGAACACATTATATATATATATATATAATTATTTCTGTGTTAGGGGATTATGGGTGGTTTTTTTCCCCTCTTGTATGCATCTACTGTCCACATTCTCTGCAGTGCTTAATGAGGGAAAAAGAATGTTATTTTCTTAAACCGTTCACACACGGCTTTGTGTAAACCTTACCTGCTAGTATTAATCCCTGTGCATTTCCTCTATCACCCTCCCCCCCTTCCCCCCCCGTTTTTGTGCTGCCTACCTCTTTCACAGGCAGGTTGGTCTCCACTTCATATTGCTGCGTCTGCTGGCCGGGATGAGATTGTAAAAGCTCTTCTGGGTAAAGGTGCCCAGGTGAATGCAGTCAACCAAAATGGCTGTACTCCCCTACATTATGCAGCTTCCAAAAACAGACATGAGGTAGGGTTCCATTCCTTGGCTGCCGTTTTTGAGTTCTGAAGCTGTCTATGGCCACAAACCGATGCCTGCGTTGTTTTCTCCTCCATTGGTCCAGATTGCTGTCATGTTACTGGAAGGCGGGGCTAATCCAGATGCGAAGGACCATTATGAGGCTACAGCAATGCACCGGGCGGCAGCCAAGGGTAACTTGAAGATGATTCATATCCTTCTGTACTACAAAGCATCCACAAATATCCAAGACACTGAGGGTAACACTCCTCTGTAAGTGACAAGTAGCAGTCATTTGTATTCTCCTTGACATTAGCCTTCTTGCACTAATTACACATCGTTTTCTTTTTTTATTCTGCTTGGAAATGTAATACATGTGTATGACCAAAAAAAAAGTTGAAAGTACACAGATGTGTGAAGATGAAAATTAAAATTCCCTATGTCATTTTTTATATATTTCCTCCCATTCTTTTGTACACAAATGTGCATATTTAAAAAAATTTGTTTGCAAAATTAGGATAATGCTATGTACGTAATTATATCTTGTTTTTTTAACCTAGTATATCATGAGCATTTCCAATGTTGCTATTTTTAAAATGTTTTTGAATGGTCATATGCAGTTCCATTTTATGGATGTGCCAAAATTTAATCACTCCTCTTCCTGCACATTTAAGCTTTTTTGGGTTTTCCACGAGTATAAATAATGCCACGTTGACCAAGTTCATACAAAAATCTCTGGCCCTCTTGCTTATAATTATCCTAGTATAGACTCTTAGAAGTAGGATTGCTGAGTCAACAAATACACACATTTTAAGAGTATTGCTAGGTATTACCAGGTTGCTTCCAGAGGAATTGTATCATTGTACCCTTCCAGCAACAGTTTGAGGGTGCCTATTGCCCCATCACCAACACTAGAACCATTCTTTTGTTCTATCAGACATGTTGCCTCGTAGTTATCACTTATATTTTTTCATTTTCAGGGAGGTTAAACGTTTTTTAATGCCTTCAACTAATTAGATTTCTTCTCTAACTTGTACCTTTTTGGGTTCCTTTCTCTGTTTGCTTTTGGGGGATTAAATTATTTTTAGTGATTTTTTTAAGCTCCCTTGATTGACATACTAAAAATGTTAACCTGCTGTGTTACTTGAAACTGTTTTTTTCCCAGTTTGTCCATGTTCATTATTGTTTTAAAGAACAGAAGTTTTTCAACTTCCAAGCAGTCAAACCTAGTCATCTTCCCTCAGGAATAGAAAGTCCTTTCTCGGGGCCCCTGGGTGGCGCAGTCGGTTAAGCGTTCGACTTCAGCCAGGTCACGATCTCGCGGTCCGGGAGTTCGAGCCCCGCGTCGGGCTCTGGGCTGATGGCTCAGAGCCTGGAGCCTGTTTCCGATTCTGTGTCTCCCTCTCTCTCTGTCCCTCCCCCGTTCATGCTCTGTCTCTCTCTGTCCCAAAAATAAATAAACGTTGAAAAAAAAATTTTTTTTAAAAAAAGAAAGTCCTTTCTCACCCTGAAGTTAGTTAAATACTTACCTATATTTTATTATAGGCTTTTTTTTTTAACATTGCATTGGTTTTGGTTGACAGTTACTGTTACTGTCAAATCCATCTGGAATTGATTTACATGTGTGACCTGAGGCCGTCCTCTGCCTTGGTATTTTTTTCTGCATTACTTGGCTACTTTTCTTCCTTATTGGGTGGTGACTTTTTTGAACCAGAAATTCTATGAATCTCCTTTTTAGTCTAAAGTGAGATTCAGTTATTTTAAGTACCGTTTTCTTAACTCTTAGTTTTTTAAAAAGTTTTTAAAATGTTTATTTTTGAGAGAGCAGGGGAGGGGCAGGGTGGGGGGGGAACACAGAAGATCTGAAGCAGGCTCCTTGCTGACAGCACACAGCCCGATGCTGGGCTGGAACTCATGAACGGTGAAATTATGGCCTGAGCCAAAATCAGACGTTTAACCGACTGAGCCACCTAGGCACCACTTCACTCTCAGTTTTAAAAGTCTTTTCTCAGGGCACCTGGGTGGCTCAGTCAGTTAAGTGTCCAATTCTTGCTTTCAACTCAGGTCATGATCTCACGATTCATGGGTTCGAGCCCCACATGGGGCTCTGTGCTGATGGTGCAGAGCCTGCTTGGGATTCGGTCTTCCTCTCTATCTCTCTCTCTCAAAATAAATAAATAACATTTAAAAAATAAATACATAAATAAAAATCTTTTCTTTAGTCCTGAGTGACTCTGTTTAGAAATACTTACAATTTCTAGCTCTTTTCTCCATAACAAGGAGGAACCCGAAGAGTCAGGCAGGAAAGGGTCCTGGGAAGAGGCTAGGATTGAGGGATATCTGGAGACTGTTTACTCAATTCAAGCTTAGCCACTTAACCAACTATATCAAATACTTACATTAGGTAACTTGGAGAAGTAAATTAACCTTCCTGAGTCTTACTTTCCTCATCTGTAATATGAGAAGAATAATTCCTTCCCCACTACATTGTTTTGAGGCTTAAATAAAATAACATGAGATGTGCCTAACACCCTGCCTGATAAACTGTAAGTGCCTGCCAAAGTTTTCCCCTCAGTTACTGCTCAGCTGTGTCATCACAGGCAAGGACTCTAACTTCTGTCACAGTTTCAACTGTAAAATGGTGATAATAGTACTGTGCTGACTTACAAGGTGGATATAAGGATCAAATGAGGTAAAATCTTTTAAATGGTTCTTTGAAAAATTTAAACCACACAACTTGCTATTAGCCTGTTATACAGATTGGGGCTTTTCTAAACTCTAGCCCTGAATTATTGTGTGCATTCGGTGTAAACCACCCTAATCTCAGGGGCGCCTGTGTGGCTCAGTCAGTTAAGCGTCCGACTTCGGCTCAGGTCATGATCTCGTGAGTCTGTGGGTTCGAGCCCCACATGGGGCTCTGTGCTGACAGCTTGGAGCCTGCTTCAGATTCTGTGTCTCCCTCTGTCTCGGTACCTCCCCCGCTTGTGCTCGCTCTCTGTCTCTGAAAGATGAATAAAACTTAAAAAACATTAAAAAACTAAATAAAAATTTAAAAATTAGAAAATTAAAAAACACCCTAATCTCCATAAAACATGGAAGTTGCTCTTAGGCTGGCATTTCGATCCCTTCTTGTTCTGTAATGTGTCCAGAATTATGATTTATGATCGGGTATTACAAGGCCGTTCCACTGAATTTTAATTTACGAGCAGTCCTTCCCAGGCAAATTGATTTTCCCTTCCTGATTAAATACCCTGGTACTACACTCCGTAATAATGTGCAGTTCAGACCATGTATCAGGAAATCCTCATCGTTACATGGAGTTGGTAGGGAGTAATCAGTCTTTGTGGTCTTCAATTTCAGACACTTAGCCTGTGACGAAGAGAGAGTGGAAGAAGCAAAACTGCTGGTGTCCCAAGGAGCAAGTATTTACATTGAGAATAAAGAAGAAAAGACACCACTGCAAGTGGCCAAAGGTGGCCTGGGTTTAATACTCAAGAGGATGGTGGAAAGTTAAGCAGCTCAGATTCATTCTTCCTGTGTGCGTCTTGTGCTTGTCCCCAGTGCCCTGGAAGCTAATGTACTCGTGCCCAAGGCACCATCTGAAGATGATGGAGGTCTTCTCTCATCTTCAGTGTCCTATAAATCTGTCGAGTATCGTTCCTGCTGAGGTGTTTGGTCCAAGCTTGCAACTTGCTTTCCAGGCATAGATTAATTGTTGAGATTGTTTTACTCTTGTTGTGTATGATTCTGTACTGAATCTTGGTTAATTTTGAGTAAGCGATTCTGTGGCTGTTGTGAGTCTTTGGCACCCTCCCGCATACCCTCGAGTCCCCTCTGAGGCAGAACAACCCCAGTAGCACCAGGCCATTTGTCCCACCACAAGTTCCTAGGGAGGTTTTCGAATGTTCCCCCTGTCTGGTCAAAACACATCCTGACTTGTCTCTCAAGCTCACTCAGAAGCCTATACCAAATATTTGTTTTTCTCAACAGTACACTGCAACTTTATTTTTGTTACAGGAGGAATACATATATATTTTAAAGGACCAAATTTTCCATTGGAGGGCATGCTACCCAAGTTCGGAATTCATAAACACTAAAATATAATGAAAAATAACAGCCTGTGTACCCATGCATCTTTTTAATAAGCCCTTTTCTTCCAAAATAAAATGTGTTGTTTTTAAAAAGGGAGTTTCAAAGTACCTATATTAAGTCACCGTCCTGTACTGCAAAGAAATGTCAAGCTTGTTACATGTAACAAAAATGAGTTCTGATTTGTATTTCAAAAACCAAAAATAAAGTGTTGTTAGAATCTTCCAGTTTTTCTTTCAAATCTGTTAGAAACTCATGCAAGCCTTAAAATCCTTCATAAAGACATTTCTCGCTTTTGCCGACTCCAAAGTCCATAAAATTCGTGAAGCTTGAACTGCCACTAAAAATCTTTAAAAATACTCATCTTCTGAATTGCTAATTAAATGTGGAGCAAAAGAAAGTAAGTGGAACCTTGAGTTCAATTTAGGGAAACAACTCAAATGGTTACCAGTCGTAAACTCTAATGGACTCCCAAGTGGCTCTTCAAATTATTTTTTTAATTTAAATCTTATGCTACAAATATTGCTTAAAGTAAGTGATCCAGGTGAGCCCACAAACTTGGATTAATTTGGGGTCAGAGACTTAACAACCCAGTAGCTAAAATGAGTTTTGTAAACGTGAACCATGTCGTTGATAGGCAAAACTTTTACATAAATATTGTGAGCGCTGATCTTTACAAATATTAATCAGGGAGGCATCTTCTTAAGGAATTAAACTTCTGTTTATTGAATGCCAGGGTTAAAAATGATGACAGGGGAAATCATTTCTTTCCAATCCTTTTTAGCATGATCAGAGAGTTAAGCTGTGTCTAATTGGGCCTGTCGGGTCTGAAGGCGTTTACTCTTCGTAAACGCTGACTTTATTAGTCTGAGGTAATAGGCTTTGTGGGTGTGAAAGAAAACTGATCTTTGATCTTCTTTAATAAGAAACAGATGGAACCAAGCCTCAGTTAAGTTGTGGGCTATTGGCATTTTCAGTGAAGTGGTTTGTTAACAATAAATCACTGATTTGTATAAACTAAGGATGTTAGGGGCACTGGATGTTGATCAGATTGTTACCTGTTCATAAAGGAAACCCAATAGAGATGAAGCTGATTTAATGTCAGCAGGTTTTATAGTCACTTCCAAATGAACTGAAGAAAAAGAATTTTAATTGAAAAGCTTAACTGGAAAGAAGTTGAAAGATGTGAGTAAATAGGAACAGTGGAAAAAATTCTAAGTACCTTGGACGGAACCCGCAATTTGAGTTTTATGATATTCAGGGTAAATCAGCATTTTACTTCATAATTTTAGACACAGCAATGTAACTGTATGACCCACATGTTTTGATTTCCCAGTTTCTTAACTATACCGACTACAATGAATTCATTACATGGCTGTGCCTGCTGCTTTCTGTTTCTGTGTCCTATTAACACTATAGAGCCCCCAGATCAATCTGTGAGCAAATCTGATACAGAGTGGGGGCTCCTTGTTTTGGGTTCTATGGCTCCAGGCTCACAGTTCTACTCCAGAAATTTGTATGTGCATTTTTCTGCGAAAAGGGCTCTGTAGCTTTCATCAGATCCTCGAAGGGATCTGTGACTCGCCAAAAGGTTAAGAGTACCCAGTCAAGAGAAAAAAAATACTGAGTCAGTTTTCAGGGGATGTGGTTTCTACAACAGTATAGTTCTCCCACATTATATAGTTTATAAATATTTATAATCCCTTCTCCACTGCAGCCTGTAAGAAAGCAAAAATCATCTCCACTGTATAGTTGAGAAGATACCCAGAGCTAGAGGAATCTAGCTTTCCTCGATCCTGGTCCATTATTCTTTTGACCTCTATTCAAAAAATGGACCAAATGGAAAGTACTATGACATTTTGATAATAACCTGTTAGTTGTAACACCTCCCCCCTGCTCCCCCACCCCCGTGCTTTGCTTTTAGTTATGTTGGTGGTTTGTTTTTGGTTTCCTGGAACCCTAACATTAACATCTCTAATTCTTTGTTTTGCCTTGTTTTGAAACCAAAGCTCCGAAGACAAGATTATTGACTACTGATTGATTTAAACCTTTCATAAGACCCCCTAACTTGTTTTCCCGCACATAGACATTGTGAAATGATCTTTTCATTACTAAAACTTACGGTTTGGGGACGCCTGGGTGGCTCAGTCATTTAGGCGTCTGACTTCCGCTCAGGTCATGATCTCACGAACCGTGAGAAGTCGGAGGCTTAACCGACTGAACCACCCAGGCGTCCCAGAATGATCCAGCTTTTTAAAACTACATTTACCCCTTCCTGCCTCCCCAACTAAGAAGGTAATTCTGTATTATCTCCCACCTCTACCCCATAATAGGCCATCACAATAACACACATGGTGTGTGTTATTACCCTCAGAGATGCTGCAGTTGAAAAAGGTCAAGTGCTATTACCTCAAAACTCCCTTCTAGCTCTTCCACCTTTCCTTACTGAAAGTTCATCACACTTGAGTTACACAGCGGCCAGTGTAAGAGCTGCAAATATTGGGGCGCCTTGGTGGCTCGTTAGGTTAAACGTCTGACTTCAACTCAGGTCATGATCTCACAGTTTGTGAGTTTGAGCCCCTCATCAGGCTCTGTGCTGACAGCTAGGAGCCTGGAGCCTGCTTCAGATTCTGTGTCTCCCTCTCTCTCTGCCCCTCCCCTGCTTGCTCTCCCTCAAAATAAACATTTAAAAATTTTTTAAAAAGAGCTGCAAATATTAACTTCTCAGCATACAATATTGGGGGTAAATTTCACCTGGTACTCTGAAGGACATTGAAGATATCCATATACATGATTTCTTAGCCATTTGGGCAAGAATTACTATGTTTTAGTCCCTTTTTCATAGACCACTGTGATTTGGAGGCCCTCCCCAGTGCAGCACCAAAGCCCAGGCTTCCTTGCCTGCAGTCAGCACGCTACTGTTGATCACATGCAGGATTTGTCATAGCCAAGCTGTAACTCCTCAGGGACAAGAGCTTGCTCTGCTTCTGCTCACCATTGTATCACCTGTCACCGTATCTGGTTCATAGTAGCCATTCAATAAATATCCAGTAGATGACTGAATAAACATGAATTCGAGGAGAATAAGGGCCTATAACCAAAAAGCTTTTCTGTTGACTTGAGCGTATCCTAGTTGCTAAATACAGAAACAGAGAAGTCCCCGGAAGTCTTTGGGTAGTGCAAAGCTAATGATTATGAAACCCAAGGCTGTTTTGGGATTTGATTGGGACCACCCACTTAAATTTTAACGACCTACAGCAAAATAAATCTGGTAGTACCCTCTCTGAGAATTAGGCTGACATGTAATCAGAATGTTTGGGTAATGATCTATTCCATTACTTATTTTCTGATTCACTTTTGTTCTGTTCCCTTATTGGAAAGCTCTTCAACATGAGCCCATTTTCCTGCCCAAGTAAAATTTAGTGAAAATTTTGTTGTGATTTAATATTTTATAGGGTCTCAGGACTGATCACAAACAAATACATGGTGTGTTATGGAAATGCTAATAGGAGATTAAGGACACTGAAATGAAAGTTGCACTTATCCAGAGTGGCCTTGTGCATAGGTAGTGTAGATGGTTAATCCATATGGTTTAATGTGAGAAGAGCTGAGAAGGGTCCTTTTCCCGGAAATCTCTCCCCTCTGGATTGTTCCAGTGCGTGAAATTCCACCATTTACACTCTTTTCCCACCATTTAGACTCTTTTTTTAAGCTTATTTATTTATTTTGAGAGACACAGAGACAGAGCAGTGGGGAGGGGCAGAGAGAGAGGGGGAGAGAGAGAATCCCAAGCAGGCTCCACGCTACCGGTGCAGAGCCTGATGTGGGGCTCAAACCCATGAAACCATGAGATCATGACCTGAGCTGAAACCAAGAATCCAACACTCAACCAACTGAGCCACCCAAGAGCCCCCACCATTTAGACTCTTTGGATTAAGTAATTATCTGTATTCAATAATCTCCTTCTAAAAGGTAAATACTCAAAAGAGAGCTAACTCATCAATCCAAGTGACATCACTGGGTGATAAAAGATCATGTTCACTAGACAAGAACAGGTCACAGAACAAACAGCTGCTTTTTTTTTTTTTTAAATGGTGTCAAGGGTAGAGGTAGGTCCTGAGCAATGAATTCTGCCTGAGGGATGCAAAACTGAGTGGGTCACTGAGCTAGTAGTTGCATGAGAGTCCTGGGTGTTTGGAAAATAAGACACCAGATGGCTAGGAAGGGTACTGAAAGGAGAGATCCAAAGATACCACTTCAAATTAACCTCACCTACATCCCAACTTTGCCCAGCTAAGGTTTCTGCATGGACAACATGCAGTCTCTATATTTTTTTAAAGTTTATTTATTTTGAGAGAGAGAGAGAGAGAGAGGACATGAGCAGGGGAAGGGCAGAGAGAGAGAGAAACCCAAGCAGGCTTTGCACCATCAGCACAGGGCGAGACGTGGGGCTCAAACTCACAAACCATGAGATCATGACCTGAGCCGAAATCAAGAGTCAGAAGCTTAACTGAGCTACCCAGGCACCCCTGTACTCTATATTTTTAAATCCAGTCTTTCCCCTGCATTCTTGTTGATTTCAACTCAGCTTCCAGGCTATGGAGATCATTTTGAGTCACACAGCATCATAACCATTCCCCCACAGGAGGAAGGCATCCACAGATTTATTAAGTGTGCCTTTTGTGTTTTTATCTAAGTTACTAGCTCTTAATCTTGGATCCAGGAAGTCTTAATTCATCTAAAACTGTACATGACACTTTGTGTATATGTTTTTCTATGGAGAGGGGTCCAGAATTTTCAGCAGATTGTTGAGGTGATCCGTGACCTCAAAAAAAGTTGAAAACCACTGATCCAACTATTCACCAGTATTTTGAACAGAACAGTGCTATTAAGGAAAGAGCTCTAAAAGACCACCAAGAGTGACTTCTTTCCTGCTCAGCACTGATCCATCAGAAATTTGGGGGTGTAGTAATTATTACGTATTAGTCTTTTTTCTTCTGATTTGCCTCTATTATAAAAGTGGAAGAGATAGGTGAGTTACAGCTACCTTGGTGTTCTGGTCATTGAGATTTTTACACACAGCTGGTGTTTTAGTTTTTAATCTTTAAATATTAGATCATTCTTAAAACCTTCATTATTTTGCTTCCTGGACCCATCAGATACTGTATACCATAATATTATATTTAATACAAATGGAATTATATATATTTTTAAGTTTATTTTAATTTATTTTGAGAGAGAGCACACGGAAGGGGCAGAGAGAGAGGAAAAGAGAGAGAATCCCAGGCAGGCTCCGTGCTGTCAGCACAGAGCCTGATGTGGGACTCAAACCCACTGACTGTGAGGTCATGACCGAGCTGAAATCAGATGCTTAACTGACTGAGCCACACAGGCACCCCTTTTAAAAACATTTTTTTAATGTTATTTATTTTTGAGAGAGCAAGAGTGCACATGCGAGTGGGGGGTAGCTGAAAATTGACACATTAAAGAAAACACCTAAGTAAAAGCTGTTATTTCTCTCCATGGCTCTGGACATGTGTAATGTTAATTTTAAGTTCAACCTACCCTAAAACAAAAGACTCTACATGAATTAATGTACAAGTATGATCTCTACATAAAGGGCTTCACAGGGGCGCCTGGGTGGCTCAGTTGGTTAAGCCTCCAAATTTGGCTCAGGTCATGATCTCACGGTTCCTGGGTTCAAGCCCTGTGTTGAGCTCCATGCTGACAGCTCAGGGCCTGGAGACTGTTTCAGATTCTGTGTCCCCCTCTCTATTAGCCCCTTCCCCGCTCATGCTCTCTCTCTGTCTCAAAAATAAATAAACATTAAAGAAAATTTTTTAAGTAAAGGGCTTCACAGCTTAAGAAAATTCTCTACATGAAAATCTGGATGTGGTAAGTTAGAGATTCATTACTTCATTTAAAAACGATTCACCTTGGAAAGAAGTCAGATACAAAAAAAGTACATACTGTATGATCCAATTTGTACAAAGGTCAAGAAAAGGCAAAGCTAATCTCTAATGATCGAAAGCAAATCAGTGGTTGCCTAGGTCCAGTGTGATAGGGGGATTGCACAAAATCGTATAGGAAACATTTTGGACTGATGGAAATGCACTATTTATTATTACTTTTGTTTATTTATTTTTGAGAGAGAGAGTGCTGTGAGCAGGGGAGGGGCAGAGAGAGGGAGACACAGAATCTGAAGCAGACTCCAGGCTCCGAGCTGTCAGCACAGAGCCCGATGCGGGGCCCGAACTCACAAAAGGTGAGATCATGACCTGAGCTGAAGTCGGACACCTAACCAACTAAGCCACCCAGATGCCCCTGGAAATTCCCTATTTAAATTGTGGTTTCATGGGTGTATCTACATCTGTCAAAACTCATCAAATTATACACTGGAAATAGGTGTGGTTTATTGTATGTAAAGTATATGTCAATAATGTTAATAAAACATTCACCTGAGGAGCATTAAAGTAGGATTTTATTAGTATTATTTATTGAACTTCAAAATAAGATAGAAACTCTGATTACAGATGAAAAAGTCTACCTATAAATTTCTTCAAGGTAGGACATGGGTAAAATATGATCAATGGAAAAGACATTTTAACAGGTGGAGAAGAGGTGACATCAATGCACTTTAGTTAATATTTAGCATTTATACAAGAATAGTATCTATTCACGTGGAATATCCCAAAGGCGAAACAGATCAAATAATTAGTTTAGATTATCTAAAATAGATCTTAGGTGTTCATTTAAAACAGTTTCCCATTTCTGGCCCTTCCAAAGTAGATAGCATCGGACACAGTAGTAACATAATATCTCATTAAAAGTGAAATTGTACATCCCCTATGATGTGTATTCACCAAAGGAAAATACTATTTGGAATTGTCTACTACCTGGAATGTACTACCTGTACATTATTTTCAATTTAAAATTTAGGTTATTTAAAAATGTTGCTATGCTCAAGATATTGTATAGCAGGGTGGGTCCTTGGGAAATCTAATGTGATAAATGAAACACTGATTTCAAGACCTAGTTTTAAATGCTATGTACCAATTAAGATGTACCCTTTACTTATTCTCCTTCGGAATTTTTGAGGATTGTTTTTTCTAATCTATGACAGAATGCTGGTAAACTCTTGTCTTTGGGGCCAATGTGAAATGTGAAAATGAATAGGGAAGCCTGGACGGCTGATCATAGAAATAATATGGACCCCAGTTAATGCCACCTTGTCATGTGTGCATGTGGAATGTAACAAAGTGTAGCTAAAAATAGAGAAATACGGTTTTCTGAAATACAAAGTAGATGTTGCTACAAAACACTTTCAACTGAATTAGAAATCACATGCCTTATCCTTAGTTATGCTTACATGTTAGTAAAATGATAAGTAATGCAGGAACCCTTGTGCTTATTTAGTAGTTATCTTGACCTGTTTATTTAGGATTGATGGTGGGAGCACCTTGTTAGAAGAGGGTTGGTTAGAATGGAGGGAGGTGGTGGGAGATTGGTTATGTCAGCTGAATTCCAAATCCCAATTATGGGTTCCTTAGTGATGAACACTACTTAGGCTACCGGCCTATGGCTTATTCGCTCCCTTTTCCTTGCCATTCAAGGGCTGGATGCCAATTCCGGGCTCAGGCTCAGGCTCAGGCTCAGGCTCAGGCTCCGGCTCCTGCTCCTGCTCTATCTCAACCTCAGGCACCAGAACAGGCTCAGGACCCGAGGCAGGCTGTGGAGCAGGCTCCTGGACAGGCTCAGGCTCGGGGTTAGGCTCACAATCTGGTCCCAGGATGGTATCAGGTTCATTCTCATGGATGGAAGGTGGCAGAGGCGCTTCTAGGTGGGTAACGTCTTCAGCTGGTATGACCTCGCACTCTGTACTTTGTTTTATCTTTGCCATTGGTCTGCAGGAAGAAGGCCCAAGGAAGAAGGAGTTAGGGTATGCCATTTCACATGGAACCACAGATTGTGTCGCTTCGGTGACCATGGGTTCCAATCTGTTCAAGACCTCTGTGATTTCTAATATTCTGACTCATTGTCAGACCACGAGTTCATTTTGTCTCCTGACCAGAAAGGATAGATCTCAACAATATAAAGAGAGTTCAAGAGAGAAAAGCCAGTATTCAAAAGGTAGGAAAAGTAATGTCAGGACGAAAGGGTCTAAATAATGTGTTTGAGGGCCAAATCCATGGCTCTGAGCCACCGCTAGCTCTCACTCTATCTAGCACAATACATACATAGTTGTGCACAATACAATACATAGTTGTGGAAGCATAGAAATGGAGAGAGAAACAAAGGAACGAGTGTGATACACATTCAAGAAGAAATAGCAGAGTGGTCAAGAGAGTGGGCTGTGGGCAGAGCCACATGCCGATTTCCATGGGCCACAGGCACTCTTGCCTTCATGGTCCTCTTGTTCCAGGAAAAATGTGAAAAATTATTTTTTTATGACCATGTTGGTAGAAAGACGAGTATATCAGCATGATATATTAACACATTTTCTTAGACCTAAAAGGGTTGTTGCAGTGGTTCAATGAGTTGATACACATAAAGCGCTTAGAACGGAGTCTGGCACACAGGTCTCAAGAAATGGTGACCATCATCGTTCTCCATATAAGCAGTGAGAATGAGCAGAAAGATACCCCCGACATGTTAAGCTAAAAAGAGCAATTAGGAAGAGCTGACTGTCACGTAAAGGCAACAAAATAAGATCTTACTCAAGTTCTGTGGTGGTTTTCGAATTTCTCTTCCTTCCTTTCCCCTTTGCCTTCGCCTTTGCCTTGCTCTTTGCGAAGCACACAACAGAGATGATAATGGTGGCACCTACTACGGTGCCCACCAATGCCCCCAAAATGATTCCAACTTCTGGATCTAGAAGATATAAGCTGCTGGTTGGTAAAGTGGAATGTACTGTCTGCCTTTTACATGTGCATTTGTGACCAGTGCAGAATATCTACAGCATTCATACAGTGGGAAAATGACTTGCAGAGCTCGGAAACCCCGAGAACTCAGCCAGACTCATAAGGGGAGAAGAAAGATGACTGGCTTGACTATGTTGCTTACCCATTCACATTGATACACATAAGAAGACATATGCCTACGGGGGGGGGGGGGTCACTTTCAAAATGGGGCTTAGAGAAGTGGGTTTTCAATGGGCATCTTCTCTTGTTTTTGCTTTTTTAAAATGTTTATTTAGAGAGAGAGCGTGCATGGGCACATGCGCATGCGCATGCACACACACACAGGGGAGGGGCAGAGAGAGACAGAGAGAGAGAATCCCAAGCAGGTTCCACACTCAGCATGGAGACCAATGTGGGACTTGATCCCCCGACCCTGGGATCATGACCTGAGCCAAAACCAAGAGTCGGACACTCAACCAACTGAACCACCCAGGCACCCCATCAATGGGCATCTTCTTGACCAATGAAAACCTGTGGAGCTACAATCTGGTAACCAGAGAAATGACCTCTGTTACAGGCAGGGACGTTTCACCAGGCTTATTCAGAGCATAGGTGAAGTAGTTCCCTAAAAACCTCTCCCACAGATTCCATGCTCACCAAGGAGCCTCGTGCATTCCGACCACTGGAAAAAGATGTGCCCCTTTCCATGAACAGGCATCTGGTTTATTAGATCAGTCTATGGAACAACCCAACAAATGTGAGATGACCCAGCTGAGCACCAGACCTTCCAGCACTAAAGTTCTATCCCTGGGGGACCCTGTCTGAGCTCCAGGGGGCCCATCCCCATCTGCCTCCCTTCAAACAAGACTGAACATCTTATACTTTGAGATAAGAGGCTACTTGAGTTCGTTGATCATTATTTCGACTTTTTATGGTTAAAGGAATCCATGCGTGTAAATTGCAAAGTGAAATGAATGATTTGACTAGACTTCTAGCAAAGAAACAGCAGTCCCTTCCTTCTCCTCTCCCCATCTCTGTGTCCCATTCACTAGAGGCAACCACTCATCTCTCTCTCTTTTTTTTAAATCATCTTGATATTTGCCCCCATGTTTCTATTATGCTTGTTCTAATTCTCCAATTTTTGTCCTTTTTTGATGACTTCCTACCCTGGAAGGTGAAGATTGTATTCTTATACCCACCCCCCACCCACATTCTCCTGATAATATCTATAGCACAAGTTGTTGTTATATCAAAGTTTGCAGTATGCAAATGTTCACAGCTGTGGAACATAGTATATATATTATGATTCTGGTACATTTACAATTTTTCATTGAAGTTCATTATTACTTCATTTGGAGATTTTTTTTAATGTATTACTACTAACCCCCCAAATTTCCACCAAAACTATTAAAAGTCCTTTTCTTAGATTTACATAGGTCAGATAATCTATCGGTTTCTTTTTTGTTGTGGAGGGGGGGTGCAGAAAGAGAGAGAAGCGGGGCTCACCAGAAGCAGGGCTCATGTTTACCTGAAGCGGGGCTTGAACTCACAAAGCATGAGATCATGACCTGAGTCAAAGTCAGAAGCTTAACTAACTGAGCTACCCAGGTGACCTTTATTGGTTTCTTATGTTTTTCCCCCTTGGAGACGTCCCTTCTGGAGCCTTCCATCCTCCTCCCCCAGCATGGACTGTTCGCTCTCCTAAGCCTGCTGCTGTACTGTCATCCCTTTCCTACCTTTCACCTTCATCCCTATTTTCTAGATAAAGAAACAGGTTTTGCAAGTTCTTTCAAGATCCAGCTCAAGTAGCACTTTTTTTGGTAGAGTTGCCTGGGTTCTATAAGCATAATTGTTTCTTCTTTGGTGTCCTAGAGACCCTGTACAGACCACTATTATAGCATTTAAGACATTTTACTGTGTCCTTCTAGTTAAACTGTGAGCTCTTGAGTGTAATACATGTATATTACTAACCTCTGTATCTCTATCACCTATGATAGTTCCTGGCAAATAGTAGATATCCAATTAATTTTTGAGGGAGGAAGATAGGGAAGCAGGGAGGGAAGAGAAGGGAAGGGAAGGGAAGGGAAGGGAAGGGAAGGGAAGGGAAGGGAAGGAAAAGTGAGCAGGCAGTCAAATGCCAAAATCATTTAAAAAAGTATTTGAGTGGAAGCAAGGTTCAAGTACAACTGCTGAGTCTCTACATGTGCAGTATAACTGTACCCTTGGAAAAGCAAAACAGGATTGGGAAAGATAGAGACACACAGAAGAAATGATCAAGGGACTGTGGTAGAATGAGAACACAAAGACCAAAAAGATGTCCCTTCACCTTTGAATAGAAATTAGCTGAATGAAGAAGCAACCTGGAATTGCAAAATTTTTTTGTTTTTTCTTAAGTTTATTTATTTATTTTTAGAGAGAGAGAGAGAGCACAAGCAAGGAAGGAATAGAGAGAGAGAGAGAGAGAGAGAGAGAGAGAATCCCAAGTAGGCTCTGCACTGTCAGCGCAGAGCCCAACACAGGGCTCAAACTCAAGAACCGTGAGATCATGACCTGAACTGAAATTAAGAGTCGGATGCTTAAGGGACTCGGCCCCCCAGGCGCCCTTGTAAAACTCTCACCTCTTTGTTTTCAAGTTTCTTTATTTATTTTGAGAGAGAGTGGGGGGAGGGGCAGAGAGAAAGTGTTTGATTCAGGACAAGTGGAAGGAAGAAACCTTAGCTTCACAGGAGAGCAATGGTCCAAGGGAACTGGCCACCTGGATACGGTATATGCTTAAGTCACAGATCCAAGTGAGTTAGAAATAATGAATAGGTGACATGATCCTAAGTGTTATTAAGTGACCATTCAAAGGTGTGGCAAGATAGCCCTTGTGACAGCTTGCCCCCGATTGGCCCAATTTTACAACTCCAGGCCCTCAACTCTGTGCTTAGTAACTGAGCACCTTTGAACTGGAAGGTTGTGTTTGTTTTGGGTGTTTTGTTTTGTTTTGATAGAAAGAGAGCATGTGGACGTGCACCTATAAGCGGGGGAGGGGCAGAGAGAAAGAGAGAGAGAGAGAGAGATTGAGAATCCCAAGCAGGTTCCACGACCAGGACAGAGCCCAGTGGAGGGCTGGATCTCATGACTGTGAGGTCATAACCTGAGCCAAAATCAGGAGTTGGAAGCTGAACAGACTGAGCCACCCAGGCACCCCTGAGAGGTTGTGGTTTAAAGGCATCCTGGCTGTGCCAGTCACTAACTGGATGACCTTGGGCAAGTCACTTACCTCCTTGAGTTTCAGTTTCCTTTTCAGTAAAATTAGGCTAACAGTACATTGTGCCTCCTCAGCAGGGTGGTTGGAGGACTGAGTGAGATAACGCTCACCACACCTGGCCATGTATCTGGCACACCATTTGTGCTCCACAAATATTAGCTGTAGGTACAAGTGCTATTATTGCTATTATTATTAGAGACAGATCTTAACAAATTACTGATGAACTGGAAAGTTTGTGAGCTCCGTATGTGACACAGATTGCTAGTTTCACCAGGATTCACCAACAGCATCACAAAGAAAATTCGTTCTGGTAATATCAATGGGGCTGCTGTTTTATTTACTAAATAGTAATATCTACTTTCTAGAAATGTTATGAGGGCTAAACAAAATTTTTGTAAATGACTTAGGGCAGATTACAGCACATATTAAGTTATTAGATTTTAGGATAGTAATTCATCATATCAACCTATAAATAAACCACCAAAATCTCCAGAAAGGCAGGAAGGACTAACCAGGGATCCTAATTCATTTACTGGGTTGGCAGGCCCAGGATACTTGACCTAAGGAGAAACTATTGAAGTTGGATGATCAACTCACGTGAAGAAGTTAGATCAATTTCGCAGGAACTATTGCCAAGGTTGTTGATAGCAGTGCACAGGTAATAACCTTGTTCAAAATTGGTCAGATTTCCAATAACCAAAATCCCGGTGGCTGGGTCTGTCAGAAACAGGAAATAGACTTTTGAAATCTCTTATGTGGCTACAGATCATAACAATGTAGCAGAATTGCTCAATTCCCACCCACATCCCTACATTGGCCTCCCTTCCCGGAGATGTTCTGGATCCAACTAGACCCTGTGGGACTATTCCAAAGGTAGCCCATCTGGAACCATCCCTATTCTCTCCATACCCACCACCTCCGAGCCAAAAACAGGCTTGACTTCTACAGGTTGTGGATAAGACCAGACCATAGTCATCTTGTTAGGAGATCTTTTGACATCCCCTTTCCAGAAAAATTGAAGACTGAGCTCTAAAGATGAGCAACCAGCCCCACACACATACTGTCAGCCAACCACACACACCACACCTTGCCAGGGGCTGTGGAGGACGGTACTTTTTTTTAAAGTTTATTTATTTATCCTGAGAGAGAGAGAGAAAGAGACAGCATGAGTAAGGGAGGGCAGAGAGGGAGGGAGACAGAGAATTCCAAGCAGGCTCCGTGCTGTCAGCACAGAGCCCGACCCGGGACTCAAACTCATGAAACTGTGAGATCATGACCTGAGCTGAAACCAAGAGTCAGAAGCTTAACTGACTAAGCCACCCAGGGTCCACAGAGGGCTGTACTTACTGAAGTTTTCTTTCACTGGGACGATGTCTCCTCCTTCAACTTTATACCAGTAGTACACAGGGGAAGGTGTCCCAAGGACCGAGAGGCAAGAAAGAGATATAGGATGGCCAGTTTCTGGTAGTCCTTGGATGCTGCAAAGGGGCTTAGAAGGTTTGACTGTAAGGCAACGACAAAGAGTAAACATCCTGAGGGGGGAATTGCACTCTGTAACAACTGCAGTCACCTCCTCACTGTCATTTTGTAGAATGTGCGCGCTCCATTTTTAAAGCTTTGAAACGTTAGTTTGACAGTTTTCTGATTGTACCACCAGGTGGGGGTAGAGCACTTCAGGTTCAAGGGCCTTCCAGTCACCAGGCCATTAAGATTCTAACAGCATCTCTTCTGTCGGCCTCCTCCCCAGATTCATAACCATGAATCTCGCATTGTCTTAAAATATGCCTTTATTAAAACTGCCAAATGTAAGCAAACACTAAACGACTAAGGACAGAGTTTACACTTTTGAAGCACAGTTTTAAAGGAAAATAGGACCCTTAAATATGTTGCAATAAGTTGTTAATTATTCTTTTTACAAAATTTGTTTTACTAATGCTATATTTTTCCTTTCCTTTATAAGTCTTTTTTGACATTAATTTCTCTGGGGATGGGTGACACAAAACTATTGGAGGGTTTGAATTTGCCTGTGTGCCTCATCGGTAGGGGAAGCCCATTTTGAGAGGATGTGTTACGTGAAGCTGAGATCTTTATTTATCTTTCACTCCACGTGCATTTACTTGTTTGCCTTCTATGTGCCTGGCACTGGACAAGGCACCAAAAATTCAAGAGTAACCCTGAAACACTTCCGAAGTGGGGTGGGGGGAGTAGTGAGAGATGAGGCCAGAGAGCATCAGAGGCCATAGCTTGGAGAGCTTTGTATTTCGTGTATTTGTCTTAAGTTTATTTATTTATTTTGAGAGAGAGAAAGCACAAGTGGGGGAGGGGCAGGGAGAGAATCCCAAGTAGGGTCCACACTGTCAGCATAGAGCCCGACACAGGGCTCCAACCCACGAACCATGAGATCATGACCTGAGCCAAAGTCGGACACTTAACCGACCGAGCCACCCAGGTGCCCCTCATGTGTTTTATACAGACAGCAGGAGCATCATGGAAGGAATTTAAATAAGGGAAGGACAATGGTCATTTTTAATGCTTTAGTTGGTTTGCTTGCTCTCTGGGGGTGCGAGGAGGGAAAATCGTCACAAAGTATCAAGGAAGTAGAATTGACAGGACATAGTGACCAGATGAATAGGGGGCATGAAGAAGAAAGTGTAGGCAATGATGATTCCTAGGTTTCTGATTTGGACAGCTGGGTACATGAGTTTGTCATCCTGAGATAAAGAATACAGAAGGAGCAGGTTTTCAGGGAAGGAGGGCAGAGCAGGAAGGGGTGACGATAAGGTCAGTTTGGGACATACTGAGTTCTAGCTGTTTATGAAAACATCTCCGTGGAGAAGTCCCATGGGAAAGTGAGAATCTGAATTTCCTCATTCATCTTGCTGCTCGCAGCTTATTCGAAGCCTCGTGTTACATGTAGATAATAATCTAAATTCCAATACTTACCAACTCACCTTCCTTCTCTTCACCTAGGCCTGAAACCCTCCAAAGACACAGCTTCTCTAGCTCAGGCCAGTTATACCTTGAATGCTCTGGACTCCCCCAGCTCTCCAGCTCTCAGTTTGGAGGCAGCAGTTAAGAGCACAGTTCTGGATCTGCATAGACTGCTCGCTCTGCAGTTTTACTCTAGATGGTGTTTAGGCAAGTAACCTAACATAACCACCCCTCAGCTGACTCATCTGTAATCCAAACCATCCAAACATATTGGATACTATATATCCTAATATATTGACTTTATCTCTGACTAATCCAAATATATTGAATTTATGCAAGTAAAATAATTCCTATAAATGCCTTGCACATGGACTTGCTGTTGGGCATGGTCTCCTACATTTTGTGGCCTGCTACTGAAGTTAAGCTTCCAGTCTCGGACTCTAACCCACTCTACACATGAGTGAGAAGACGGATGCAGCTGTAGCTCTTTGACACCCTTCACTAGCCCCATTGTTTAAACAGGTGTTTTTTAAATTAAAGTAAGTATTTTTCTATTTAGCTCTTTATTCTCTTTTCCTTACCCCATGGCAACTGTCACTAGATTTAGAAACTGATTATCACCATGATGATTTGATCGGATCGCCTTCCCCCCGCTGGACACATTTCTCTCATTTTATTTTTTTATTAGCAAAACACTTAGTGAATCACTTTGAACCACATCCCAAACCTATATATTTTCTAAAGCTACTGAATCAGGATGGGATTGCCATTTCAACCAGTTAACATCCCCAGTAGAACTTGGATGTTTCACTGGCATAGCCATTGATCTACCATTTAGCATTATTGCTTTCAACAGAACCGGGTTGGGAGGAAGAGGCTTACCTCACAAAGTAAATGAAAATGCTTCATTGTGTTCTCAAGCCTTCTCTAAATTTATCGTTTTCTTTTTATGTGCCAAATCACAGAAGGAATAGGGTGCTTATTCCAAATGTATACAAAATAATTATTCAAACTTCTATCTGGGTATTTTTCAAAGCTTCATTTTCCAAGGCTGTCATACCTAATGGATATCTCTCAAATGAATGGTTGTCCAAACCACCTGCGCCTTTGCTCACTGCTGTTTCCTTTACCTAAACCGTGTCCTGCCACCCCAGCCCCTATTTTCTAAACTTTTGGAGGGCTGAAACCCTGTCCTTTCTATCTTTCCATCACCATTGTGTAACACAGTAACTGAACACGTGTTCAGGATTTGTTGAATGAATTTATGCATGAATGAGCAAAAGCATGGGATCTACGTCCATCACTGGGTAATGGAATGTCTCTGGGAAATTCATTGCTAGGAAGAGTGATCTCTAAGGAAATATCAACACCTCTCCCCACAGTTGGCCTCCTTACTCCCCACGGCCCCCAACCATGCCCAACTCCTCAGACAGAGGCTTGGCTTCTTTAGGTTGTTTCTGGTCAGAAAGACAACCCAGAGCCAGGGAGCAGCAGAAAAACTTTAGAGGGTTAATTCCCCCAAATGCTTTGAAAGTTGAATCTCCAGTATATCATTTGATCCTCAAACCTGTAAAGACAGGGCAGAGATTACAACCCCATCTCCAAATGGCCAGAGAAAAGTGGACTGACTTGCCTGAGGCTACTGAGGAGTGGAGTATGAGCCAGAACCTAAGCCTTCTGACCCCCAGCATATATACCACACTGTTTAGTTCCCATGTACATGACTAATCTTCCAAACTGGAGCACCAACTCTCCCAGGAAAGGGCTTGTAATTCTCTTGTCTTCCTCCTGTACCCCAATGCCTAACATGGGGCTCAGCAAAATAAAAGCATGATTGAGCTACCCCACTCTTAAAAATCAGCTCCTGATGACCTTTCCCTCTTTTCCAGTTGGGTACATGTGGGCAAACGTCACAATTCATTTTGGGCATCACCTGAGAGGCAAGCTCAGATGATTCTGGATGGTTCTCCTGGATGTGCACCTTGTTACCAACCACTGCTTTTCCAAGCAGTTAATTATCAAGTCACTGGTTGGATCTAGTTCTTTCTTTCCTGTGATGGATGTACACAGCTCAAGAGGAACAATGACTGGATCAGCTCCATTTGGGATTACTTAGAAATGGGAGATCCCTTAGCTCAAATGGTTGATCGGTGAGGTTTGACAGCCCTTTCGTTTCTCCCTTCAGTACTTCCACAGGCCCGCAACAGGAGCAAAACTCTCATTGTCCTTTTAGAGACTGGAAGGAGTGCTAGAAACCACCAAAAATTGTGAACTCTCCAAGAGCAGAAACTATGCCTCCATCACTGTAAACCTCATGGGTTCTGGCACAAAATAGGCACTCAATAAATACTGTATAAATGAACCACTCCAAATGCATTTGAAAAGCAGATATGACTTGCTGAGTGCCACATAACGAATATCTGTATATAAATAAATTCTCACTATGGCTTAACATGTGGTCCTTTCTCCAAATAGTGCTAACTTTTTTTTTTTAATATAATTTAGTGTCAAGTTAGCTAACGTACAGTGTATACAGTGTGCTCTTGGTTTCGGGAGTGGAATCCCATGATTCACTGCTTACATACAACACCCAGTGCTCATCCCAACAAGTGCCCTCCTCAATGCCCATCACCCATTTTCCCCTCTCCCCCGCCCCCGCATTTTAAAAGGGACTCTACCGCCTTTATTCAAAAGAATGGTTTAATGGTGGGAATTGTGCCCAGCTTAGGAGAGATAATAAATTGACAGTTCTCTCCCCCAGGTAGGACTGGCTCCAATTGGAGGTTCCCTCTGAAGGAGTTGCTAGTGATCATTTAGTGGCAACTGTGCATTGTCCCTCTGTTCCCATTCTACCCATCAGAGATACGGATCCCGGAGGTTGGGTTATCTTCTGCTTTCTGCCATTTTGGCAACACGGTTTCAACGTGTTTTGTGAGTGATTTCTCAGTGTTACTATGAAGGTTGGGATGGTGGTGTGTTTCTCTTTCCCTGCTAATAAAAGGAGCCAGGAGGATATTTACCCCCTGGGACTTAATTAGCACCATAACTCACTGCTCATTTAAGGTCTTAGTTGTTCCAAGAAGAGAAAAAAACAAACAAAAAAAATTGCCCGTACCTAACACATTGACTTTGAGGATGCCTTGATTTTTTCCAACAAAGTCAGGGGGGTTGTTAACATCACAGACGTAGACACCACTATCTGTTGGTTGCATATGTGAAATAGTGATAGATGCGTTATCTGGGTCGTTGGACCCTACAATCCGACCTTTAAATTGCCCGATGGCTGTAGCTTGTCCACCTTCAGAATAGTAAATCTAGGACATAAAAATGACAGAAATGAGAATTGGAGAGTGGCCAAGGCTAAGGTAAGCTACCCAGAAGCACCCTCTATCCAATGTCACCTTTGTTGGTAAGAGGCAACATCCCCACCCATCCTCTCCCACAGGGAACAGATCCCACGCAAAAGTTGCCCAAGCCAGTAGGGTGCTTTAGCTTTCTCACAGGTGTGCGCAGCCACCTCCTCACTTGTGCACAAAGCAGTTCTGTGATGTCATCAGAGCAGTGATGCATGCCCATCTGACAGATGATAAACAGCTGGAGCTGACAGGATTCAACTCCTACGCTTTGGCTAGATCAAGATGCTCACCTGATGACCCTACCTGGAGGAAACTCACTGCCTAAAACACAAATGCCTGATGGGAAACCAAAACCATCATCCCCCCCCCCCCCCCGACTTTATAGACTTTGTTTGATTTGAGTTTACTTTACTCAGTGGGACTGCAAGAATATCTGGTTTTCCTAAAGTTAGAGTATTCATACACACATACTTCTTTGGAGAAGCGAACTTGGGTTTATCCTGTTCGTTAGAAGAGAAACATTTCATAGCAGAAAGGCCCCTGAGAAATCATCTGGTCCCATCCCCTCATAGTGGCCTAGGAAGTGCTTCGTCAATGGCAGCTCACGTGGAAGGAGGCAGAACTGGAGTTATTCTTTCATTTAGACAAATAAGGGCACTGAAATCCAGAAAGATTAAATGGCTCACCCGAAGTCACAGGATTCATTTATTATTATTATAATTTACCACAGTCAAGGAAGACCTGGATTCTAGTCTCATCTCTAGTAGAGATATGAATAGTTAGATCATAATGGCAACCGTGGGAGCGGCATGGTGAGGTGGAAAGAGGCCTGATCTAGGAATCAGATGGTCTGGGCTTTAGCCACAGCTCTGCCTCTGACTGTGACATAGTCAGGGAAGGTGGCCTCTGGTTATGCCTCCATGGCAACCTGTGATAAGAAACTTTGTGATAAGAAACTCTGTTATTTAATCATCTTTCCAACCTTGAGTTTCCACATCTGAAGGAGGAGCCCAAGCAAGATCGTCCAAATTATGAGATGTATTCCCCAAGTCTAGGCACATAAGTTGATTTTAGGTGGCACATAAATGAAAACTTATTACAAAGACACATATCTAGCACATCAAGTCTGTGACTTCATGGATATTATTGCTTAGGGTGACACTAAGATATTTTTAAAATTTGAAGAAACCAAGTCAATATAGAAAATGACATTAAATAATACTGCTGGGGGCACACAATTATGACAAAAATCATAAAGACATAAGGGGTTGAGGCTTGGGTATCACGGGACTAGGTGATCCCTAAGATTTCTTCATTGTACACAGTCTATGCACACACTTTGTTAGTTTTATATAAATGTGTGTTCAAGTGATTGTTTATTATTTAATAAACTGGTATTGCGCTAGTCCAGTAGAACTAATTAATGTTTTCATAAAATGTACTTAAAGAGCCTTATTCATTGAATTCACTCTTCTAACATTTTAGAAGAAACTGAAGCCCAGAGAGGGAAAAAAAAAAAAGACACACACAAAGTTTACAGTGGGGAAAGATCTAGCACCCAGTTCTTCTAATTCCTTGTCCAGTGCTATTTACCTTAATAGGATGAGGGAGGGAAGGCAATCAGCAAACCAAAAAATATTATCAAGATAAATTCAGATATATTCCCCTTCAAATAGAAAGCCAATATATTTTTAAACTAAAGCAGAAAGGTAGATTCTGAGGGAAAATTCAAAGAGCATATTGAAGGAGAAAAAAACCTGTTTCTCTCCCCGAGTTCTCTAATATCAACTAGCTTTTTTTCCTGCTACAAATGAGCCATTTATAATTCAATTTGTCCACTCACACCTACTGAAATCACTAACTTTTGTCCCAAAGGAGTCTTGTTGGACTTACAAACTGGAAAGTCAACATTAACACAAGGTATCCCAGTGGTCCAGGAGGAGGTTCAGCTCATCAAAGGTCTATTACCTTAATCTGGGTTAACACCCAAGCTATCCGGCTTTCCATTTCACTAGCCAGCATTGGGCTTATTTACTTTCTAGTCAACAATTTGAGGTCCTGTGGACTTTTACCTGGAACACATCCTGCGGTCCCTCAAGGAAGCCCTTCTACACCTTAGACATCTGGCTGCTACCCCTGCTCCTGGGAAGACTGGGGGAGGGGTGAGTCAGCCTGTCTTATGCTGTGGCCTGGCGACATCACAACAAGATACATCAGTCCTGCCTACAGCCCTCAGCCAGTGCCAGAGGGTAGGGAGAAAATATCTGGTTTCTGCAGAAAGCAGAGACCCAAGAAAGCATGTTTTAGGCCAGGACTAGAACATTCCAAGAAGCCACTGTAAAAGTCACAGTGTTGGTTATGAAGCAAGGTGCAATGAGCAGGTAAGTCATGAGGCCCTGGACTTGTAACTTCCCTGTAAAAAGGACCTTCACCGGAGCGCCTGGTGGCTCAGTCGGTTAGATGTCCAACTTCTGCTCAGGTCATGATCATGCAGTTTGTGAGTTCAGGCCCCGCGTTGGACTTTGTGCTGATGGCTCAGAGACTGGAGCCTGCTTCAGATTCTGTGTCTCCTCCTCTCTCTGCCCCTCCCATGCTCGTGCTCTGTCTGCCTCTGTCTCTCAATAATAAAATAAAACGTTAAACATTTTTTTTAAAAAAAGGACCTTCACCAACGCTTCTACCCAAGCTCCTCACACTGTAACCTCATATATATATCTTGCCCTTTCACAAATAATACTAAAAGGTGTCAGGGATAGGAATGGAGGTGAGGAGGGATAACAATGGGCACCTAAAAGGGAAAAGCCTTGGCCTGAGAAGGAAAGTCCCCAGGGATAGCCAGTGGCCAGACACAGAGATGGAGGGACTTTTCTGTTAGGGGAAGTCCATGCTGTCACACTGTCCTTGTAAAGAAAAAAAAAAGGAATGTTTTCCTGAAACTGCTTATCTAATCACACAGGAAGTACTGAAACGTGGTTCCATTTGCCACAAAAGAATAACTCTTTTAAAAATCAAAGCTGAACAATGGCCAAGACCCAGCCCATGATCCTGTGAGGCTTGTACCTTTTCAAAGAAAGTATATTGTCAGTTTAGAGATCAAAGCAACTGAGGTCCAGGAAAAGCCATGGATGTTCAACAGGCCATATCCTTTGGGAGGTAGGGGAGAGAAAATCTGCTTAAAGAAAATCACACCTATCCAAGTGTTCCCTTAAGTGGTACTTGTTAGTTTTTGGCCTACTTGTGCTTCATGGATGCCCTACTTTTCTCCCAAGGTCCTCTCTGCTCCTTGTGATGTTCGAGGCTGATATGGAGACACATTAGTTATAAGACCCCTTTAGAGATCACTTTGTTTATGGTTTCTAAAGTTGATGACCCTTCAGGAGCCAGATGGATATTGGGGTTATGGGGTTATGGGAAACAGCTGAGAGGGGATGGTGGCTACTGGTAAGATCATAGAGGAGAGTGGGGAATGTGGTGAACTGGGGAGCCAATGCACACAAGGCTTTCAAACTATGGAAACACACACAATCCTGGGCCGGTCAAGAACATGCATCCACTGGCCAAATTGGGCCCAGAGGCCTCCAATTTGCAACCTCTGATTCATCTTCTATAACAGAAAAGGACACTGGAAGCTCCAAAAGAGAAAGTGATTTTTCCAAGATCACTCAATTTATAAGCAGATCTGGAATCCGGGCCTCCTGACTCTCCCTGAATACGTGAAAATGGCACTCATAGTCCTGCCTTAGGCGAGGAAGATGATTCCTAGGTAATCTTTCCCTTTTGGGGCCATTCCATCCCTTACTCCAGCCCAACCCTTTTCCTGCCAATTGCTGCTATTCATTGGCACGATGCTTCCCATGCCGAGCGGTCTCACCACCTGATGCCTTAGACATCTGCCAGCTGCAATAACAGCCTTTCCCCTCCTACTGTGCCAAGTTCCTATTCACATGACACCATGCAGCTGGGAGCCAGATTTGTCCAAAAAGATTTTTTTTCCCTCAGCTTTGTGATATTGTTCTCTAACTAGAGGCTGGAGTATAAACAAGAAGGGTTGAAAGAATTCAGTCTGCTTTCTGTTTGAGGCTGAGTTGGAATTCATAAATGCATTTAGCCTCCAGAGCTGCTTTTGTGGGTTCCTTTTGGAAATGTGGAGGGTGTGGAAGTCCACAGCAAGCCACCCTTTCTTTCCCTTCAGCTTCTTGCTTTCCCGCACGACTCATAAAGGGGCTAGCCTTGGGAAGGGAAGAGTGTGGAGTGACAATGGCCTCAAGCCCAGCACTTTTTCTGGACTGTCCTTGTGGACAGGTTGCACAGGGGAGGGAAAGAACACCAATAGAAAGATATCCCTGTATTCAAACTACTACTTGCCCAGCCTGACAGTTGCCCTAGATCCCACCATTTGAATGGCTTCCTTTGGGTGAAGGCGCAGAAAGTCTATGCTTACACGATTTTCTTTGGAAGAGAACAAAATTAAATATCAGTAGGGGTGCTTGGCTCAGTGGTTAAGCATCTAACTTCAGCTCAGGTCATGATCTCACAGTACATGGGTTTGAGCTCCGAGTCGGGCTTTGTGCTGACAGTGCAGAGCCTGGAGCCTGCTATGAGTTTTGTGTCTCCCTCTCTCTCTCCCCCTCTGACACTCATGCTCTGTCTCTGTCTCTCAAAAATAAATAAATACTAACAATTTTTTAAATAAAAAATAATAAAATAATAAAATATCACCAGTCCCTAACACCTTAGCATTAGGTTAATTGATCAGATTTAGCAAGAGTATACAACTGAGGCAATGAGATATAGAATAGATAAACTTTGATGGGAGGGGTGGTGGGAAGGGAAGAACTTGAAGTGTTTCTCAATGGGAGTGACACTGGTATTTTGGGCAGACAATTCTTTCTCACGTAGGTTTATCCTACATACAGCAAGATATTCAATATCTCTAGCCACCACCTACTAACTGCCAGTTATAGATCTCATTTATAACAATTAAACCAACAACCCCTTCATTTTCAAGTGCATGTGAGGAAATGATACACCCCCACCCTGCCAACATTTAAAAAGCATTTGATATAATGGTATTTGTAAAGGAGAGGCCATGTGGGGAGAATCTGAACATCCACAGAATATGATGACATTAGGTTCTGGAAGGAAGTTGTCCACATTAAATGTATGCTGGGGAGATGAAAATGGCAAAGGGCTCCATCCAGTATGGATGTTATAGAAGAGTTAGTACTGTCTGTGAGACCTATGCTAAGTAGGATCAATGCCTGTTCTGTTCATGGGCAGGTGAGATCTCTTTAGTTTTACCAGTTAGTGTCTGGGTGGAAGAGGAGGAAATTGGTGTGATCAGAGGGGCACAAAACCACCCCAGATTTCCATGCTAACTTGCCTGTTCCAGGGCCTAGAGTCTTCAACTAAGTGTCCTTGATGAAGGATTGATCATCTAAAACTGTCCATGTCTTCCAAGAGGAAGGCTTCTCTAAAAGGAGGGACTTGCTAATAAATATCCTGGCCCTCCTGGTCGGAAGACTTATGGGATACCTTTGCAGTCCCCATTCACCAAAGGAACCCCTTGGAGGGGATAGTCAGTAAGAGATAACACCCTCCCCTGGGTGCTGAGAAACACTATATCTTGGAGTCAACTGATCCTTTAACACAATGATGTTGGGGTAGGAGAAGAATATGAGCCTATGGCAAGAGTTGGCCGCTTCCGTGATCAAGGCAGCAGTATATCCCTGAGCCTTTTGGAGGAGGCTAAAAAGAATTCCAGACATGGAAGGCAAACTCAAGACTATCCCAGTTTTGCCAAGAGCTTGTGCTGATTTGGACCGTTATCAAGTTTGAACCATACCATCCCACTCCTAAAGGCTGGTGTCATTGCCCTAGATATTCCAAACAATGAAGGGGTCCAGCAGTACACCAATAGGTGTTCTTACCTGAGAGGTCCAGCTACATCTTCCCCGAGCGTCTCTTGCATGCGCCATATTTAGACACTGACTGACTGCCTTTTCCTCCATACCCTCAGTATTGAGGCACGGGCTGTGCTGTGTTTGAGCAGAAATGGGTGGATCTGAGAGCTGAATGCTACATGGTAAACTGCCACATCAACCCAGGAGTTGAATTGAATCACTCAGTGATCAGTCTGGCAACATCTTACGCCCATAAATCATAGAATTGTCTAATGGCACAGCTGTCTCTTTTTATCATCCCCCAAATGTTCACCAGCCCTTCCTAGATTAACATACTACATGCTTTACTGAATTCTGGATGCATGGACGTACTCACAGAAGAAATGAATTTGAAATAGAGGCCAAATCCCATTTTGAAAAATACCATCTCAACTGAAGAGGTCTACAGCTTCATTGTTGAGCAGACTTTCTGTTCAGCAATAGGATCAGGCAGAGAAGCCTGACCCTTGTCTTTAGACACAGGGACCTGGCAGTCAGTGGAACAGGAAACTGATCCTGGGCCAGGATTCCCCCAAGAGCTCTGCCCCAGCTGTTAAGCTATACTAAATGTTTCTTGTAGGGCTGGATTCCCTAGTGCCTATGATTCAGAGGGTATTGATGGGATGGGGATTTTGCAAAATCACCATTTTGTAAGTAATGATACACTTTGAATTGAATTCATTGAATTACACATTCAATTACTACACATTCATTGAATGGCTACTACATGGAAGGCTTCTCAGTGCTTTACAAGCATCGTCTCATTTAATCTTCACAGTAAACCTATGAGGTAGGTAAGTAGCGCCATTACACAGATGGGAAACTGACCCTCTGAAGGGTCAACTGAATTGCCTAAGGTCACCCAGCCAGCAAGTAAGTAGCAAAGCAAGGAGTAGAACCAATATCCATCAGGAGGTTTCCATTGGTGCTCCAAAATTACTCATGTGGAAAAGCAGAGAGAAGCACATGCTTGCCAGGATGCGAAAAGAGGGGAGGGACTCCAGTTCTCTGGAAGTCGACCCCCAAGGATGGTTGAAATGTGGATCTCACTGGAATAAGCTGAAGCAAGATGGAAAAAGAGAAAGAAGTGAAATCTTGACTTTATAGAGGTGTTTTTCACTGTCTCTAAGCCAAGTGTTAGACCTACTCTACCCTGTCTTCTATGCAGCTGAGGCACAGGCATAGCACAGGTCTCATGCACTTGGAGAAGCATCTAAAATGTTTTAAGATCAATGGGGCACCTGGGTGGCTCAGTCGGTTGAGCGTCTGGCTTCGGTTCGGATCACGATCTTCCAGTACACGAATCCGTGCCCCTCATCAGGCTCTGTGCTGATGGCTCAGAACCTGAAGCCTGCTTTGGATTCTGTGTCTCCCTCTCTCTCTGCCCCTTCCCTGCCCACAGCCCCTCTCTCTTTCTTTCTCTCTCTCTTCAAAAATAAATAAACATTAAAATTTTTTTTAATGTTTTAAGATCAAGAAACATGTTCTCACTGAATCAGTGGCTCAGCCCAGAGGACCTCCTTTGATTTGGACATCCCCAAACCCTAGATAGCTTAAATTCCTTGCCTTGCCTGTACTTGCCATTTTGAAGAAGGAAGCAAATGGCAAGGAAATAATCTACTCAACAAATAACATTTTAATAGTTTCTTTCCAAAGTGCCCCGAAGAGATGCCCTGAGTTTAAGCCATGTTCAGTTCAATCACCTGCACCTTCTGTGTATCTCCAGGCCTACAAAAAACTCACTGCTGGTGACAAGATCCTCCTGCCTGCGGCTCCCAACCCATAACTACATAGTTCAACCAAGAGGCGGCCTTGTAAATTCCAGTGTCAGAAAAGGCGTAAAGAACGATTTGTATTTTTGACCTCAAATTGGCCCCGGCCTCACTTCCAGGTAGTTGAGGACATCTGGATTTGAGTACCAAGCATTAAAAAAAAAAAAAAAAAAAAAAAAAAAACCTCAAAATACATTGGCAAGGCCTCTCTAAATTCGGCCTCTACTGGCAAAATGGGAAAGCCTTCAAGCCTGCAGATAAAGAATGTATTGAAAAGACTATTTAGGAAACTGAATTTTCAAAAGGAAGAAATTTCACATGATTATCACCATCCACAATCTGAGAGAGCAACCTGCAAAGGAAAGGGATGTTTTCTCAGTTGATTGCAATATGTGAGGTCTTGGGTCAGGGCATTTGGGTGACAAAAAGTGGTAAAATTACTGTTGTTGCTGCTACTGCTAATTAAGGTGATAAAGCTGTTTACAAGGGAGAAAACTTACAGGACTTTATATTTTTTCCAAGCATTTTCACATGCATTATGTTAGTGGATTCCCCATGAAATTTCAGGAGAGAGTTAGTGCTCCACCACATTTTGAAGAGAGGCACAGAGTGATTCAGACACTTGTCTGAGGTAACCAGTACTGGGCAAAAATGTTGAAAGTTGATTGGAGAGTGGCATTAATGAAATCACATGTTGAACTGTGTCTCCTGCTACAAAAGTCCAGGCCTTCTGTTGAAGAGAGAACTTAGCACCTCCAAAGGACCAGATATGGCTGAAGTGACAAGGGCCAAGGTGTGGCTCCTCCCAGCTAGCACCCTCCTTCTTCTCTACCTCTGCCCTTAAAACTCCTCTAGCCCACTCAACTCACCCTCAATTTTTCTACTAATAAAAACCCTTCCTTTTTTTCAAGGCCCAAATCATCTACATCTGACTATTCCAAACCATACTGATTTGTTTCTTCTCTGAAATCCTTGTTTTGGACCATATATCCTTTTTGAAAATCTGATGAAAGCTATAGGCCTTTTCTCTCAAGAGTTATGTATTGGCAGACATGTTGCACACTCATGCAGATTGTTACATATGCTCTCTCTTTCTCTCCTCTCTCTCTCTCTCTCACACACACATGCACACACACACACTTTTGAGTATACAATTTTAGTCCTTGGGATAATTTAAAAAGGAATTACCCTTAAGGCCAGATGAAGAAAACCTGAGATTAGGCAGCTTACAGGTAGAATGATTCTCCTTTGACTTTCATGCACCCTCTTCTAGCAACCTCTTAGCCCAGACCCTAGCCTACTTTCCCTATCCTGTATCCTCTAGCTTCCTGTTGCCCTTGATTACCCACGGTTCATCACTACCTTGGCCCTTGTCTACCCATCTGGGAGTCTCATTCCATCAGGATTCAGTCAGGCACAATGACTTAGCTCACTTGACAGGCAGATCCCAGATACTACATCTGCCAGAGATCTGCAGATCAGGTAGGACATGTATTTGAACTGGGGTCTTCTAGAAATAATAGAGAGATTATCCGAGGGGAATGAGAACCCTTTCAGAACTACTGCTCATTTCACCCATAAGAAGGACCATTCCTGTCTACTCTAGAAAACACAATGTATTCAATGTTCACCTACTCAGATTTGAGATAATAGGCTATAACTGAATATGAAGAGAGGACAAAGGCCAAGTCACATAGATGATGGTCTTCCCTAAACAGTTGTCTTCAAACTCTTTGTATCTGAGGTTCTGCCACTATTGTCACTGGCTTACCACTCCTTCACATACCGACCCCAACAGTTTATGTCAGAACTACCAGAGGGGAATAGTTGAGGAAAAAAGTCCTTACGGAAGTTGGTGGTAAGTCCTTCTTATGAAAGAATGACCACTGGATGGAAAGCTTGTCCCGGGAGACCACAGTGCTGGTGTAGGTACAGACAAGCGTGACATCAGATCCAACAGTCACATTCACGACGCTGTCTGGGATGGTCACCTGTACCATACTACCTTGATCTGAAAAGATAATCATCAAAAAGAAAATGGTACATACTCACATTCTGATGACACTCTTTCATTACAAAGCACTTTCAATGACATCTTATTTGAGGAATCCAAGGGAAGGAGGAGAAGGTACAATGGGCTGTATGGCAAAACTGAGCAAGCAATGGGCATGGGGGTAGGGGGGCATCTAACAAATTACAATGTGACAATACTCAAATCCTATGAGATAATAACACCAAACTGTGAATTTCTTCTGTATAAGAATGGCCTTGCACAGAGGTTCTTAAAATGTTGTCCAGGGACACAAAAAAGTCCATAAGTATGGAGAACAACCCATCCAGTTTGCCCAGGACTAACATATTCCTTCGATGTGGAACTTTTCAGTTTTAAAATCAGGTAAGTCTCAGGCAAACCATACTGGTTTTGCTAGGGCTTTCAGTGCTTAAACCAGGAAAATCCCAGGAAAACCAGGATAAGTTGGTCACCCTACCCCTAAGACAATTTTGAGAGGCTTCAAGATCAAAATGATATTCATAATAATGCCAAGATGTTATTTTTCTTTTTCACTCTCATTCTGTCATGAATGTACAGTGGAGTGTTCCACTAGCTACATGGCAGGTGACATCATTGCTTTGGCACCTAATGAAATGTGTGCTTGTGGATTTTTGTTCAAATAATTTTTAGTTTTAATTTCTAATTCAGTGAATATAGATGGCAATAACTGACATAGCAAAAACTCTTTGGAAGTCCTCAATAATTTTTAATTGAAAATTTTATTGAGATAATGGTAGATTCATTCACATACAGTTCTAAGAAATCACACAGATATTCCATGTACAATTTACCCAGCCCCCCACAATGGTAAAATTTTATAAACCTGTACTATAATATCACAATTAGGACACTGGCATTGAGACAATCCACTGACTGTATTGTATTTCTCCAGTTCTACTTGTACTCGTGTGTGTGTATGCATTTAGTGTTATACAATTTTATCACATGGGTGGCTTTATGTATCTACCATTGCAATGAGGATACTGAACAGTACACTGATCCCTGATATTGCCCTTTTATAATCACCCTCTCTTCCCTCCTGCACCCCATCCCTGATTCTAAGCATTGGTAACCACTAATCAATCTGTCTTCGATTTCTAAAATTTTGTCGTTTTGCACATGTTATATAGATGGAAGTATGGTAACCTCTTGGGATGGGCTTTTTTCATTCATCATAATTACCTAGCAGTGAACCCAAGTTGTTGTATGTATCTGTAATTCATTGCCTTTGATTAGCAGCATTCAATTTGTTGAACAATTCACCCATTTAGGAACATTTGGGTTGTTTCCAAGTTTGGGCTATTGAATAAAATGCCAATGAACATTCATGTACAGATTTTTGTGTGAATATAAATTTCCATTTCCCTGGGCTAAATTCCGAAGAGTTTAATTTCTGGGTCAGATGATAGTTACGTGTTTAGTTTTATTAAAAACAAAAACAAAAATCGGCCACACTGTTTTCCAGAGTGGCTATCCCAATATACATCCCCCCCCAATAACATATGAGTGATCCAGTTTCTCCACATCCTCCTCAGCCTTTGGTGTTGTCACTATTTTCTACTTCAGCCATTATATAAGTGTGTAGTAATATATCACTGTAATTTGAATTTCCATTTCCCTAATGCAAATTAATGATGCTAAACAACTTCTTGTGATAATTTACCATTTGCATATCAAATGGTATGTGAAAGGTCTATTCACATCTTTAGCCCATTTTCTAATTGTACTGTTTAATTTTCAACTGTTGAATTTTGAGAGTTCTCCATATAATCTAGACTCCAGTCGAGACAGTTTTATTTCTTCCTTTCCAATGTATAGGCTTTTAATTTATTTTTATGACTTATTGCAATCACCATAACTTCCGGTACTTTACATGTACAACTTGTACATAACATAATACAAAATATGTTTTTTCTAGGTTATTTGTAGATGCTTTTTTATTAAGTTGAGGTAATTCTCCTCTGTCATGGGTTGAATTGTGTCCCACCAAAAGATATGTACAAGTTTTAATTCCAGGTGACCTTATTTGGAAATAGGGTCTTTGCACTGTAGTTAAGGATCTTGGGATGAGGTGATTCTGGATTTAGGGTGGGCCTTAAATCCAATGACTGTTGTCCCCATGAAAAAAAAGAGGGAGATTTGACACCAATACACAAAAAGAAAGGCCATATGAAGATAAAATCAGAAATAGGAGCATTGTAGCAGAGCCTGGGTGGCTCAGTCGGTTGGGTTTCCAACTTCAGCTCAGGTCATGATCTCACAGTTTGTGAGTTCAAGCCCCGCATCGGGCTCTGTGCTGACAGATCAGAGCCTGGAGCATGCTTCTGATTGTGTGTCTCCCACTCTCTCTGCCCCTCTCCTGCTCATGCTCTGTCTCTTTCTCTCAAAAATAAATGTTAAAAATTAAAAAAAAGAAATTAAAGAATTGTATATACAAACAAAGGAACACCAAGAACTTCTACCAGCCAGGTAGCAGAATGGGCATGGCACTGATTCTCCTTCAGAGCTTCTAGAGAGAACCGATATTGCCAAAGCTTTATCTTCAGACTTTCGACCTCCAGAACTCTGAAAGAATAAATTTTTCGTTGTTTGTTTTTTTTAATGTTTATTTATTTTTGAGAGACAGAAAGAGAGAGAGTGGGGGAGGGGCAGAGAGAGAGGGAGACACAGATTCCAAAGGAGGCTCCAGGCTCCAAGCTGACAACACAGAGCCCAATGCAGGGCTCAAATCCATGAACCGTGAGATCATGACCTGAGCTGAAGTTGGACGCTTAGCCAACTGAGCCACCCAGGCACTTCTAAATTTCATTTTAAGCCACCCAGTTTCTGGCAGTTTGCTACAGGAGCTCTTGGAAACAAATGCATCTTTTATTGTTTAACTTGCTAAGAGTCTTTATCATGAATGAGTACTGAATTTTGTCAGATGCTATTTCTGTATCAATTGATATAATCATTTGCTTTTTTTCTTTAGCCTGTTGATATGATAGATTACACTGAATGACTTTGCGTGTTGAACCAGCCTTGCATACCTGAAATAAATCCCACTTGGCCATGGTGTAGAATTCTCCTTGAACATAGTAGGATTCAATCTCCTAGTATCTGGTTGATAATTTTGAGTCTAAGTTCATGAAAGAATTTGGTCTATGGTTTCTATGTATGATAGTCTATGTACTATCTTTGTCTGGTTTTGGTATCAGGGTAATATTAGCCTCATAAAATGAGTTTGAAGTGCTCCCTCCTTTTCTATATTTTGGAAGAGATTGTGTAAAATTGTTGTTAATTATCTTTTAAATATTTAGTAGAACTATCCAGTAAAAGTATCTAGGCTTGGATATTTCTTTTTCAGCACCTTTTAACTTATGAATTCAATTTCTTTAAGGGTTATAGGGATATTCAGATTATCCATTTTATATTGGGTGAGTTTTGGTAGTTTGTTTTGAGGGAATTGGTTCATTTCTTCTAAGTTGTCAAATACATGAAGGTAAATTTGTTCATTGTATCTCATTATTATATTTTTAATTACTACAGGATATGTGGTGATATACCATATTTCATTTATGACATTGGTGATTTATATCTTATCTCTTTTTTATTTTTACCAGTCTTGATAGAGGTTTGTAAATACTATTTATCAATTTTTTTCAAAGAACCAGATTTTTATTTCATTTAACAATTTTCCTATTTCAATTTCATTTACTCAGTTCTTTATTATTTCCTTTCTTCTATTTGCTCTGGGCTTATTTTACTCTTCTTCTTCTAGTTCCTTGATGTGGAAACTCCAGTTATTGACTTGACACTTTTCTTAATTTCAAATGGAAGCATTTAGTGTTAAAATTTTCTCTCTCAGCACTGCTTTAGGTGCATGTTACATATTTCCATATGTTATATTTCATTTTAATTCAGTTCTATCTATAGCCTGTAAATTTCCTTTGAGATTTCCTTTTTGGTCCATAGATCATTTAGAAGTGTGTTGTATAATTCTCAAGTATTTAGAGACGTTCTTGTCTTCCTGTTCTTGATTTCTAGTTTGATTCCATTGTGCTTAGAGAACAAGCTCTGCATGATTTCAATTCTTTTACATTTGTGGAGATTTGTTTTATGGCCAAGCATATATTCTATCTTGGTAATATTCTTCAGGTGCTTGGGGGGAAACAAATGCATTCTGCTATTGTTGGGTGGTGTTATATACAAAGAGACATACTTTAAAACACTGTAAATACTCACTAAGGTAGACTGTATTATGAGCCTTAAAACACATCTTAACATATTTAGAAGAAGAGAAATCACACAATATATGCTCCCAGACAACAATGGAATTAAAGTAGAAATAAATTAACAAAAAGTTTATTGGAAAGTCCCAAAATACATGGAGATTAAACAATACATTTTTTATTTTTTTAAACAACACACGTTTAATTTTTTTAATGTTTAGTTATTTTTGACAGAGAAAGACAGAGTGTGAGTGGGGGAGGGGCAGAGAGAGATGGAGACACAAAATCGAAGCAGGCTCCAGGCTCTGAGCTGTCAGCACAGAACCTGACACGGGGCTTGAAACCACGGACCATGAGATCATGACCTGAGCCAAAGTAGAATGCTCAACCAACTGAGCCACCCAGGTGCCCCTAAACAACACACTTTTAAATAACACATGGGTCAAAGAGGAAAGCTCAAGAGAAATTTTAAAATATTTTTAACTAATGGAAATGAAAACAACGTGTAAAAATTTTGGTATGCAACAGAAGCAGTGCTTAGAGAGACATTTGCAGCATTGAATGCGTATATTAGAAAACAAGAAAAGATTTAAAATCAATCATGTAAGCTTGCACCTTAGGAAACTAGAAAAAGAAGAAAAAATTAAATCCAAAGTAAGGAGAAGAAAAGGAAAATTAGAGCAGAAATCAATGGAATTGGAAACAGGAATTCAATACAGAAAACCAATGAAATCAAAACTGGCTATTGGAAAAGATCGATAAAATTGGTAAGACTCTAATTTGTCTAATTAAGAATAAAATAAAGAGGGGTGCCTGGGTGGCGCAGTCGGTTAAGCGTCCGACTTCAGCCAGGTCACGTTCTCGCGGTCCGTGAGTTCGAGCCCCGCGTCGGGCTCTGGGCTGATGGCTCGGAGCCTGGAGCCTGTTTCCGATTCTGTGTCTCCCTCTCTCTCTGCCCCTCCCCTGTTCATGCTCTGTCTCTCTCTGTCCCAAAAATAAATAAACGTTGAAAAAAAAAATTAAAAAAAAAAAGAATAAAATAAAGAGAAAACAAATTACTAGTATCAGAAAAGAAAGAGGGTCATGACTATAGATACCATGGACATCAAAAGGATAATAAAAAATATTAGGAATAACTCTCTGCCCACAAAGTTGATAACCTGGATAAAATGGACCAATTCCTAGAAAGACACAATCTGCTAAAACTCACACAAGAAGAAGTAGACAATTTTGGCAACCCTATATCTACTATATATCTATTAAAGAAATTGAATCAATAATTAACAACCTTCCAAATCAGAAAGCACCAGGCCCAGATGAGTTCACTGGTGAATTCTACCAAACATTTAAGGAAGAAATTTTACCAATTCTCTACAATCTCTTTCAGAAGATAGAACAGAGAGAATATTTGCTAACTCATCCTATGATGTCAACATCACCTCAATATTAAAATCAGACAAAGACATTACAAGAAAAAAAACTATAGACCAATATTTCTCATGAAAATAGATGCAAAAATCCCAACAAAATACTAGTAAATCAACTCCAACAATGTATAAAAAGAATTCCACACCATGGCCAAATGGAATTTATCTCAGGTATGCAAAACTGGCTCAAAATTTGAAAATGAATTAATGCAATCTATCACATCAACAGGTTTCTTACAATCACATGATCATATCAGCATATGCAGAAGTATCAGACAAAGTCACATGATCATATCAGCATATGCAGAAGAAGTAGACAAAGTCCAACGTCCATTTGTTTTTTTTTTCAACTTTTATTTATTTTGGGGACAGAGAGAGACAGAGCATGAACGGGGGAGGGGCAGAGAGAGAGGGAGACACAGAATCGGAAACAGGCTCCAGGCTCCGAGCCATCAGCCCAGAGCCTGACACGGGGCTCGAACTCACGGACCGCGAGATCGTGACCTGGCTGAAGTCGGACGCTTAACTGACTGCGCCACCCAGGCGCCCTAGTCCAACGTCCATTTGTGATAAAAAAAAAAAAAAAAACTCCAGGAATATAGGGGAACTTCCTCAACTTGATAAAGAACATCTACAAAAAACCTGCAGCTAACATCATCCTTAATGATGAGAAACTAGATGCTTTCCTACTAAGATCAGGAGCAAGACAAGGATGTTCCCTGTCATTACTCCTTTTCAACCTTATTCTGGAAGTTATAGCTAATGCAATAATATACAAAAAGGAAACAAAAAGTACACAGATTGTGAAGGAAATGACAAATGGCATGATTGCCTATGTAGAAAATCCAAAAGAATCAACAAAAAAACCTTCTGGAACTAATAGTGATTAAAGCAAGGTTTCACAATGCAAGGTTAATGCACAAAAGTACATTGCTTTCCTACATACCAACAATGAACAAGTGGAATTTGAAATTAAAAACACAATACCATTTATATTAGCAACCCCCCCCCAATGAAATGAAATACTTTGAGTATAAATGTAACAAAATCTGTATAAGAGCTGTAGGAGGAAAACTAGAAAACTCTGATGAAAGAAATAAAACAAAATAAATGGAGAGATATTCTATGTCTCAATAGAATAGGAAGACTCAATATTTTCAAGATGTCAGTTCCTCTCAACTCGATCTATAGAGTCAGTGTTATTCCAGTCAAAATACCAGCAAGTTAGGTGTGCCTGGGTGGCTCAGTTGATAAGGTGCCCGACTTCGACTCAGGTCATGATCTTGTGGTTCGTGGGTTCCAGCCTTGTGTTGGGCTCTGTGCTGACAGCCTGGAGCCTGCTTCAGATTCTGTGTCTCCCTCTCTTTCAGCCCCTCCCCCTGCTCGCACTTTGTCTCTGTCTCTCTCTCCCAAAAATAAATAAACATTAAATTTTTTTTCTAAATCCAGCAAGTTATTTTGTGGATATTGACAAAGTTATTCTAAAGTTTGTATGGAAAAGCAAAAGACCCGGAATAGCTAACACAATACTGAGGGAGAAGAACAAATTTGAAAGACTGACTTCCAAATTTGGAAAAACAAATTTCAAGACTTCCTGTAAAGCCATAGTAATCAAGACTGTATAGTATTGGTGAAAACAAATAGACAAATAGATCAATGGAACAGAATAGAGAGCCCTGAAATAGACCCACCTGCATATAAAAGAGTCAACTGATCTTTTTTTAAAATTTATTTACTTATTTTGAGAGAGACAGGCAACAAGAGAGAAAGGCAGAGAGAGGGAGAGATAGAGATCCCAAGCAGGCTCTCCACTGCCAGCACGGAGCAGGACGCAGGGCTCGAACTCATGAACCATGAGATCATGACCTGAGCAGAAACCAAGAGTCAGACATTTAACCTACTGAGCCACCCAGGTGCCCCCAGCTGATCTTTGACAAAGGAGCAAGGCAGTACAGTGGAGCAAAGATGATCTTTTCAACAAATGGTGCTGGAATAACTGGCTGCCTATGTACAAAAAAATGAATCGAGACTCAGATTTTATACCCTTCACAAAAATAATCTCAAAATGGATCATAGATAGAAATTAAAAAAGCAAAATATAAAAATTCTAAAACATAATATGAGAAAATCTAGATGACCTTAAGTATAGTAATGAATTTTTTAGATACAACAGCAAAAGCACAATCCATGAAAGAAATAATTGATAATCTAGACTTTATTAAAACTAAAATATTCTGCTCTGCAAAAGACACTGTCAAGAGAATGAGAAAACAAGCTACAGACTAAAAGAAACCATTTGTAAAAGACGTGTCTGATAATGGTCTGCTATCTAAAATATACAAAGAACTCTTAAAACTCAATAATAAAACAAACAACTGAATAAAAAATATCTGTATTAGGGGTGCCTGGGTGGCTCAGTCAGTTAAGTGTCCAACTTTGGCTCAGGTCATGATCTCACGGTTTGTGAGTTTAAGCCCCGCATGAGGCTTTGTGCTGACAGCCCAGAGCCTGGAGCCTGCTTCAGATTCTGTGTCTCCCTCTCTCTCTCTGCCCCTCCCCTGCTTGAGTTCTGTCTTGCTCTCTCTCAAAAATAAATAAATACATTAAAAAATATATCCGGATTAAAGACCTTAACAGACATCTCACCAAAGATGATATATAGATGGCAAATAAGCATATGAAAAGATGCTTCACATCATATGTCATCAGGGGGATGCAGGTTAAAACAATGAGATACTACCTCACACATATCGGAATGACCAAATTCCAGAACACTGACAACACCAAATGCTGGTGAAGATGTGGAGCAACAGGAACTCTCATTCATTAATGGTGGGAATGCAAAATAGTACAGGCACTTTGGAAGACAAGTTTGGTGTTTTTTTTTTACAAAACTAAACACAATCCCACCACATTATCCAGCAATTATGCTTCTTGGTATTTACCCCCCAAAAGTTTAAAATTTATACCCATGCAAAAATCTGCATGTGAATTTTTTGTAGCAACCTTATTTATAATTGCCCAAACTTTGAAGCAATCAAGATGCCCTTCAGTAGGTGAATGGATCAATAAACTGTGGTATATACAAACAATGAAATATTATTCAGTGCTAAAAAGAAGAGCTATTAAGCAATGAAGAGATATGGAGGGACATTAAATGTTTATTACTAGATGAAAAAACCAATCTGGAAAGTCTATATCCTATATGATTTCAATTTTCATATTCTGGAAAAGGCAAAACTATGGAGACAATATAAAGATCATTGGATTCAAGGGGTGAGTAGTGAGGAAAGCATAAATAGGTGGAGCACAGAGGATTTTTAGGGCAGTGAATATACTCTATGTGATATTATAATAGCACATACATGCCGTTATACATTTGTCCAAACCCATAGAAATTTTGTCTATTTTATTAGGGAACTCCTATTTAAATCTGTCATTTTAGCAGACAGTCTCTTTTATTTTGTTTTATTTATGTTTTACACACAGGTCTCAGCCTACTTTTGTGAGCTGTGGTTCTAATGCTAGTTTAATTTTTAGAATCTCTGCAGTATTGTTTTGGTCTCTTTGGTTTATCTGCTGTCACTAGGGCTTCTGTTTGTCCCTCATCCTATTGCCTGAGAGGGTGGAAGTGTTTCTCTAGGTCAGGCTGCTGGGTGTCTCTCAGTGGGGGATTGATATGGTGGGACACTCCTACTGGTACCCCTGACTGCTCCTGTGTCTCTGGGGGCAGGGGGAGTCTCAGACACACACAAAGAGCCTTCCAGAACTGAACATATGCTGTGACTTCATTCCTTTTGTCTGTTCTACCCTCCCACCTCAATATCTCTAGATGAAAGTGAGTTCTCAGGCCTAGTGAGGAAAGAAAAGGCTTCCTTTGTCTACTATTGTTAGTGTGGCTTCTGATGACTCACCCAGTGGTGTTGGGCTCACATGATGTCAAAGGAGCTTTCATTAGATCTGGTGGAAGAATAATCCTCCCTGGGCTGCCCTCTGTGGCTAGGTTGGGATCTGGAAATGCCAGAACTGGCTACCCTTCTTCTGTTGGGTAGAAAGACATAAAACACCTTGCCACTGTGTTATTTCCAGGGCTCCACACCATTTTGCTTTCTTCTTACTGTCTTTCAGAGTTCTCCCTTGGTTGTCTCTTACATTATTTCCAGGGAGGGTTTACACTTGTGTTTAGCAGAAAGAAGCAAGGAGAAGCATGATCTATGCCCTTTTATCCAGACCAGAAATTTCCCTCAAGTTTTTTTTTAAATATAATTTATTGTCAAATTGGCTAATATACAGTCTTCGTTTTGGGGGTCCCTCAAGTTTTAAGAGTGTAAAAAGGTCCTCATACCACAAAGTTTGAAAACAGTTGGCCTTCCAAAAGAGTGAGCTGCCCCTATTATTTGGAGGACCACGCAAGAGCCCCCTACCCAAAAACCTAGCCCACCACCGTACTTGAAATTCTTGGTACTATACAAGCATCTTCCAAAGGGCTATGATAAGGGACAATACTTTGGGGAATACTATAGAGGCATTGGCTCACTCGATTAACTGGTTATTACCCATTGCAAAGTCAGAGAGTATAGAAGTTCTCCAGGATGGAACAGAAGACTGTCAGATAAGAATTAGAAGAAAAGGTCAAGTTTAAGAGATGTTCTTCATGCTGCAGGGGAACTAGAGTGAGAGTTCTAGCTGCTTGCAGGGTTACAGACAAGGAGTAGGAGTAGAATGAAGATACAGAGATCATGGGAAGATCAGAGGAAATAGTACAGAAAGCCAAATCCTGGCCCCCTTCCTAATTCTGCACACCCAAAGACTTCTTTCATTTTATTTTTCATACTTAATGACAGGCAAAAGGAATCAGGGAATTGACAAACATTTTGAAAAATTAGAAGAAAAAGCACACCATTGTCCTGAGACCCCTGGTTTTCTGTACTCAATAGCCAAGTTCTCTGTCACAGCCAGGCCACCTGGTCCAGCTGCTTCTGTGCCAGAGGTTAGCTGTTTAGAGAGAGGGCAATTGATACTGTGATAAATTGAGATACGTGATTTAGGATAGACACAATGCAGCACCTTCTAACTCAATGCAGTTTCCTTCTTCCCAGTGCTCTATATCCATGCTGTCCTGGTTCTGGTCATGCCTTTCCAAAAATTAAAATTTGCATACAGAAAATAGCTACTCTTTCCAATGGAAACTTTATTGGGGAAGGCTAAGTGGCTCTCTCCTGCCCTCAAAGACCCCATTTCATTTCTCCTGGAAGTTAGACACATCTCTGGCTATGCTTAAATGATGACTTCCAAATGTCTTTAAAGTGTTCAAAATAAAAAGGACAACATGGGGATTTGGTGGCCATTAAAGTTCCCAGAAACTTTTCCCCCCAAACAGAGATTTTTCAGGTTTTATTTGGCCATGATTTTCGCCATCATTTTTGTATTCTAGTTTGGGTCTCAATATCTGTTATGGGATGGGCTCATGGTGGGAGCTTATGACAACGTAAGCACGCTGCTCCCGCCCCCTCCCCCCACCCCCCCCCACCCCCGCCCCAAACCTTTTAAAAGCTGCTCTCGGTATAAGTGCTTGAAGGCAGAGTAAGCATTAATTCTCACACAAGGCAAGCCATGGAAGAGGCCATGGTGCCTACCGACAAATACACAAATAGAGCCTATTTTGTGCCACATATAGTGCTAACCACTGGGGAAGCAATAATGAACAAGACAGACACAATCTCTGCCTTCCCTATCAACACAGTGGGAAGTCATTTTGAGCACAGACCAGAATGAGGACAAACGAAAATCAAGGATTGGGGAACTATAAACGTGATTTAAACATTTTCAACATTTTTTAAAATAGGAGACATAAAAATGCCCAAAGAAGTTGAGATCTGTAGAAGCTCAACAATATCACCATAGAATAAGAATGGCAACCTCCAAATCTAGTGTGAGACAGTATTTTCTAGGACTACAACACAGTGTCCTGTAAATAAGTAACAGTTGGCAAGACAATACTTCCAGACCATTTTATTGCCCAGATTCCCAATACTCAGCACCATAATCAATCCTTAAATTGTAAAGAAAAGATGGTGCTCAGAAATTGTCCATCCCTAATACAGCAACAATACACTTCAGAGCCAAAAGCTACATATTTACAGATGAACTTAAAAAAAAAATGTCCCATGAGTCTGGGTGGCTCAGTCGGTTGAGTGTCCCACTCTTGATTTCAGCTCAGGTCACGATCCCAGGGTCTTGGAGCCCCAAGTCATGCTCCATGGAGCTTGCTCAAGATTTTCTCTCTCTCCCTCTGCCCCTCCCCCACTCATGTTTTTTCTCTCTCTCTCTCTTTCAAAAAAATTTAAAAATATATATGTACAAGATATGTCACATGTTTCCATTACCATACATTACTTAAACCTTTGAGATCATTCTCTAGCCCATTCAATAAAATTTCCTGTAAACTGAAAGTGATTCTGTGAGAAGCAGATAAAAATAAAAGTTCCCTTCCTTTGGATAAATTTACTCTACTTTGGGAAATTATTTTAAAACTGAAAAAGTCAGGGAAAAAATCTCTATATTAACAAGACTGTGAATAAATAGCAACATGAAGATTAGTACCTGATTTAAACAAAACTCAGAACTGCAATTCCCCTCACTACCCTGGTTGGATTAAAAAGCAAAACAAGGGATGCGAACTCTTGATTTCGGCTCAGGTCGGGATCTCACGGTTGGTGAGTTCAAGTCCCACGTCAGGCCCTACACTGACAGCACAGAGTCTTCTTGGGATTCTCTCTCTCTCAAAATGAATAAATAAACATTTTTAAAAAATAAATAAAAATCAAAACAAGCAACACGTATGTGGTTGAAATATGTGTAATAGCTGTTAAAAATCAGTGCTTATTATTTAAAAAAGCTAATCCAAAGTGTATGCTTTTTACTTAAATTAACCAATGTTTTTAAGAGATTTTTTTAGTGCCTCATGTTTTGGTCGTGGTTTTTCACTCCAGTACTTAATGCCTACAACATGGCAGGCACTTTGCTTATAGGGAATTATTCTTTTAATATACCACAGCAAAAATATTCCTTTAAATAACCATATTCAACATGAGGCATTTGCAGTGATTTAATTTTCAGCAACTTCACATATAATTGCCTCATTTTTGACTTATAACCAAATTATCACTTACTTTTTGGATTTGACTGTGAAACCGAAGTTCAATTATATTACTGCTGTAAAATGCATAGCACATACCTCCAGAAAATGAAAACATTAACATATCTTCTTAAAAGGTGACTAATATATATTACAAGTATCTGAAATGATATGGGTGAACTTTTTTCAGAAGACGTTTTTTATGAAAATGATTTTCCTGCAATGGAATTTAACCTAAGACTTCCTAAGAAATCGTAAGAAAGATTTTGATTAAATCAAATTTTAATGGAGTGTAATTGACATATAACATTATACAGAAAGATTCTGATTAAAATCTGTCTTGCTTAGTTGTGCAGAAAACTTATTTTAAATATGTATGTGAAAATTATTTCTGAATGCTTGAGGTTTGAGAAGTTAATTCATTCTTTTATTTTTCCAGCTTTACTGACATATAATTGACATATAATAATGTGTAAGTGTAAGGTGTACAATGTGTTGATTTGATACACTTCTATATTGTGAAATGATTACCACCATAGTGTTACCTAACACCTCCATCACATCACATAATTACCATTTCTTTTTTTGTGGTGAGAACATTTAAGATCTGCTCCCTTAGCAAGTCTCAAGTATATATCCAGTATTATTAACTTGAGTCACCACGCTGTACATTAGATCCCCCAGAACTTATTCATCTTCTAACTGGAAATTTGTAACTTTTGACAAACACCCCCCAGCTCCTGGTAGCCATCATTCTACTCTGTTTCTATGAGTTTGGATTTTGTAGATTCCACTTATAAGTGATACTCTACAGTATTTGTCTTTCTCTGTCTGACTTATTTCACTTAGCAGAATGCTCTCAAGGTCCATCCATGTTGTTCCAAATGGCAGCATTTCAGATGATTCATTCTTCCAACAAACATTTACTATGAGCCCACTATGTGCCAGGCACCAGGCTTGACACCAAAAAACGGGACATTCTTTCTGCCCAAGAAATAAGTCCAGGTAGCACATCAAATTTCACATTGATAAAAACAGTATCAATCATTTCACAGCCACATCTGGATCAACTGAGGGGCACTATCAATGACAAGTACAAATTACTGAAATCTCCCTCTCTCAGACTTCTATACGTATGTAAGCACAGGAAGCAATATATTATACCATATTTCCATTCCATCTGCTAGACTGACACCATCATATTTTGCTATGGGCCAGCTAGATTATCTGTGTACAGATATGCAGTATACACTATATGCCAGCAAAACCAGTTATGTAGTCATTTAAGAACAAAGGCTCTGAAGTATTTATTGGTCACTCTGATTGGGCCTTGTTCTAAAAGTCACAATCAAATAAAACCTTAACATCATCCAAGTTATTTTTTAAACAATGGGAAATTGTATACAAGGTATAAACCCAATTTTGTAATGTGATATATATACTTGCAAAGGAAATATATATATATAAGAAATTATATATATATAAATTATATATATATATATATATATATATAAGAAATTCAACCAAATCTTTGAGTGGTAGAATTGTTGGTGATTTTTATTTTCTTATTTATATGTTTTCATAGTTTCAACCTTTCCACAATGACCATACACTACACTTGTAATCAGTAAATTATATATATATACACACTATTAAATTATATATATAATATATATATTACTTATATAAACTAGCTAACTAATTAACTACTATTAGTCAGTTAGCTAGTTAGTTACAGTAAAAACCATTCTTGTAACTATTCCAAAACTGCTGTCTAGTATAGGCCTGCATAAGGCCTCGCACAAGGAAATAGCTATTGACTACATGTGTGATTTTAGGGGGCTGGTGCAGAAGACCCAGGGATAACCAAATTAGCTAATGACTGGAAGCTCTTTAAGAAGGAACAAAGACTTTCACTGTCTAAAGTTAAGGTTTAAAATGAATATTCCTGGGGGAAGGGAAAATTGTGACATGACATAGTCCCATTAGCACAGAAGCTGAGAAAGGTGTTCTAGCTGTTCCAGCTCTGAGTCCTGGTTAAATCACAAGATAAATGCAATATTGCCTTCTGGTGATTCCATAGAACACATGTGTTTAAACATTTAGTAATGAACATCTAGAGAACTATTACTAACTACCATGTAGTTTCGAAAAGTAGCACTTTTAATTATACAACTTGTCTAATATTCTTTGTAGGAACCCCAGAAAATATGGAAATGCTGGGGAATACATGAAAATCATCTATAATCCCATCAGCCAGAGGTAATCACCATGAGCACTTTGGTATATAACCTTCTAACAATTTATTCTAGTCAAATGTGTGGATCTGCTCTTTCACTTAATATTTTATCCTGGACATTTTCTTATGTCATTAAATATGTTTAGTAAACCTCATCCTAATGACTGCCTAATACTGCCAATGGCTTAACAATATCAGCATGACTGTAAATAATATTATTGTACCTAGCTAACATCATAAAAACAGATTCAAATGTATCTGGTACTTGAGAAAATGAGCCAAGAGATTTTCTGAATTAGTGATCTCTCCTGGGTCTAACCAACATCAGGATTTTGACTTTAAAAATTATTTTCTTTTGCTCGGATCCCTAAAAACACCCATGCCATGTACAGCAATAAATCACTCGCGGATTTTCCAAAATACAGTCTTAGGCTTGGAAAACATCAACACCTAAAGAAATCTTAGAGAGTGAAGCATAGTAGGCCCTCCAAGCCCAGCTCTGCCTGTTGTAACAACGCAAGTTGATCACAGTGAGTTCCCTTAAAAGAAACACTAAACCGAAACAGAAAAAAACACAACTATCCCTAGTGCAAACTTCAGCTTATGAGTAAATTAATCTGTTCACCTTCCCAATCAAGAAAAGGAAAGCTACTGTGATTTTTCGGAGAAAATTTTTTAAATTCAGATGCTACATAAAACAATTACATTTACGACATGGCCTATATTTGCTAAGCTAGAGTTCTAACATTTATTTTATTCTGCAAACGAATCATAATTCCCTTGAAGTGCAAGAGAAGAACACATGTAAAAATTCATGATTTGAGTTTAAAAGAAAACCGTTCCCAGTCATCTTTGATGGTTTGGAGACACTTCCCTTACCTGCAAAGCAGCTTAGGATCAGACAGACCTTCCAAAATGCGAACACCATTGTGTCGAGGTTCCTTGAGCTCAGGAGAGGCCCGGTAGCTTGCCTGGGCTAGGCTGAGTGTCAAACTGGCTTCTTCAATCACACCAAGGTTTGCCAGGCTTATCTGCTGGTATCACGAAGCAAACAGCTTCTTTGGGCTTACTTATTGGGTATACTCCTTTCTCACAGCAGATGTGTGTTTCTTTGAAACACTTTTCATGGGGCGTGTTTCTTGATATATTTGCTACTGTGTTAATAATAAACCCATGTATTTAAATTCTTCAAGCTCTTTGTACACAGATTCTCTAAGTTTTATTGTTTAAAATCATACTTACTAAAAAGTTAAATTTGGGGGGACTATACAGTTGGAAGTGAACCTATGCAAATAAAAGCTGACAAGGCTAATTAATTTCAAATATTTCCATAAAAGTCTTACAGTATGGATCCACTAACCTCCTTTTACAAATTAAGTTAGTAAATTCGTGCTCTGAGATTTTCTCAGGAGACAGGGTTCACAGGAAGGACACAGGAGTTATGAAGCAAAAAGTATTCATTTCTTGTGTGAACCAACTGTGGACACATCACACTTTTTTTTGAAGACCTGGTGGTTCTCACTACCTCGGCAGTGGAATGAATAGTATGCTTTGGCCTCCCTGGTCAGAAACCCTGTAGTATTTATCCACCCACCTAACTTTGTAAAATCAGGTGAGTGAATAAACGCTTTAAGACTTCCATTGGAGGGGCTCCTGGGTTGCTTGGTGGGTTAAGCATCCAACTCTAGATTTCAGCTCAGGTCACAACCTCACGGTTCAAGAGTTCAAGCCCCACATGATCTCATGGTTCAAGAGTTCAAACCCCACACCTGGCTCTGTGCTGAATGTGTAGATCCTGCTTGGGATTCTCTCATTCCCTCTCTCTCTCTCTCTGCCCCTCCCCCACTCATGCTCGCTCTCTCTCAAAAATAAATAAACTTAAATAATAATAAAAATAATAAAGACTTTCATCGGATAAATCTGAATTTTTGCAGAATTAGGTTACTGAGTAGGTGCAATAGGGTTTCTTGGGAAAGGGAGTTTCCTAGGAGAGCATGACAGGCTGTATAGATGAGAAGCCTTCATAACAGTGTTCCTCTTGTGTTTAAATTCAGATGCAGGAAGGCCTCCTCTGGCTCTTCTTTCACAATATCTAAGTCCTGTTGTTTTTACCTGTGCAATGGCTCTCACATTTGTCCTTTCACAAATTTGCTGCTTCTACCATGGGTCAGGTAGTTAGCTCTTTACTCCTGGCCTACTGTGGCAGCTTCCTAAATGGTCTCCCTGACTCCCTCCTCCTTCATCCTGTGTACCAGCCACATCCTGATGTTTCAACCCTGACTAAGCATCTTCAATTAACACCATTATGGATGCCTTCCAACAAGACCAAAGTCCTTCATCTGGATTCCCTAACTTTCCAAGATCTGACCCTCACCTCCTCTGAACTTTAGTCATGTTAAATCACCCACCTGAAACACGCTGTCACGATTTATTGCCTCAGTCACTCTGAAACATGTACGCACTGCACTGATATGTTCTGTGAACTTTAATTTACAGGGAATGTTTGAGCCCAGCTCAGCGGAGCCGGGCCAATTTCCCACTGCTTCCATCAGGCCTGATTCCTTCCCACAGCCTTTCTTGTCCATGCTCATGGCTGGTGCCAAACCTTGGCTCCAGGTGAATTCCAGCATTACTTAGAATTTTCTCCTCCATCCTCTTGCTGTCTATGCATATTCTTAGGGCAGATCAGTAATGCCGTCTTATGTGAAAATTTTGACGAACCTGCATACAACCCCTGTCTGGGCCCCACCTTGGAAAGATTTGCACTGTACTTAGAGCCAGTACCTTATGGTTGGCACTTGCTTTCCAGTAGTTTCTTATTTATTAACTGGGTCTCCCCTAAATCCAATAGCTGAGCCACTCAAGGGCAGAGACAAGGTCTTATACAGGCAGGTCCCAAATTAAGAAAGGGCATATACTAGGGCGCCTGGGTGGCTCAGTTGGTTAAGGATACAACTTCAGCTCAGGTCATGTTCTCACGGTTCATGAGTTTGAGCCCTGCATTGAGCTCCACACTAACAGTGTGGAGCCTGCTTGGAATTCTCTCTCTCTTTCTGAAAATAAATAAATAAACTTAAAAAGATAAATAAGGAAAGAAAGGGCATATACAAAAATGTATTGGTAAGCCCATTGACTGAATCCAAGAACACATTCCTGTCAAAGCAGGATGCTTTAAATGGAAGTCTCATTCCCAGACTCATGTGGCACATAGGCCATTGGTGTGAATTCTGGTTGCTGGGCCATATAGAGCAGGGGAAGAGGAGAAGGAGCAGTAGGTGGCCAAGTAAGAACATTCCTTTCCCTTCCTAAGACATGGGTTGAGCACAAAACAACATAACAACATTTTTCCCCAAATAACTATTGCATATTTTTGACACCCACCTTCCTTTCTGCTCCCAACTTTCATGGCCCCCTGGCCTCTTGATTTCCTTGGTTGCCCTGAGGGAGGGTCTAATTCACCAGCCATAACTCATGCTCCAAGACTACCTTTTCCTTTCCAACCTTATTCCTCCAGTCCCCTTCCTCCATAGAAGCAGACCATCAATCAGCTCTATGTTAGGAGGGGAAAAAATCAATTGCCATAAACGTTCCCCAACCTGTTTACACTATCGAAAATGGAATGCTTGCTCCCCCCTCCCACCCCAAATAAATCTCTGGCCAGGAGTATGAAGCAATGCAATAAAGAGAAATGGTCTGAGGGAGGAGGTTTTGCAGAGGAGGGCAACTTGTGGGGCAGCCCTCTGGAGGTCCACAGCAGGTCTTCTCAGCCTTGGTTCTGAGTCCATTAAGTCTCCAAAAGATCCATGAAAGTAATACTGGCTTTTCCAGTGGTGAAGAGCTGGAACTGGGAAAGAAATTTCTAAGACTGGTGTTTGAAGCCAGGGGCTTCCTGTGTTTCCTTCCATGGCCCATAGGTGACAGGACACTTTTGAGAGTGAATAGGCTGCTATTAGCCATTACGGAACGGGACAGTGTAAAACGTAACAGTCCCAGGCAAACTTGGATATCTGGCTACCTGCTTACAGTGGAATTTTAAGCACAAAGTCGGTGCTAAGTAAAAGCTTTCTAATTAATTCACTATGACCAAGCTAGCTGGCCCTGAAATGGGTGGCATGAAGAGTATGACGTAAGGCTATTGCCCAAACCCATCTGCACCAGAATGTCTCATACAAACACATAACTCTCTAGAACATTGATGTACAATGCCTACATTGCTTCTATAGGTAAGACCTAATCAGGACAGGAAGAATTCTGTTAAAACCAATTCAAAGAGATCATCTAAATTCTCTTCTTGGTATTGAATTTTGATGTTATTGACAAAGAACTAGCACATGAAGTATTATTAAGTATGCTTCATATTTTTACAAGGCTTTATAATTTTTCAACTGCTTTTCCATTTTATCTTTGCAACTGATGAAAACACACAGGGCAGGTATTATCTACATTCTCCATATAAAAAAAAAACCAGAGGCTCAGAAACGTTGTGTCCTTCCCAAGGCCACATAGCACGCATTAGATGCTGTTCTTCCTGTCACAGTGGCACAGTGTGAATTTAATGTAACAAACGTGTTACCGCTTCCAGGATTCTTCTTTGGGAACTTTCAGAAATCTGCAGTATCTGACATATTTCTCATTTTTTTAACTTAAAAATTACAAAAATAACACATTTGGATTGTAAAGGGGTTTCAAAGAACAAAGGCGTATACAGAGAATAAGAAGAAAGTCTCTATTCTCTCACCTACATGTGTAAGCCCATGCCACGCTCACAATAGGATTTTCACATTTTTCTCAGAGCGCCTGTGAATTTACACACACACACACACACACACACATGCATGATGTCTGTTTTTTAAATCACAAAGGTCATCATACTACACATTAGTGTTCTATAGTTTGTTTCTTCCCTTGAAAAAGCATTTTTATTGTCTCTTTAGGTCAGCATGTCCAACTACATCTATAGAGCTGCCTTATATGCCTGAAGGCTGGATGATATTTCACAGTACGGATGTACCACAACTTACTTAGCCATTCTTTTGTTGGCCAATTCTTATGCCTAATAGTTTTTCACTATTATTAACAATGGTGAAATGGACATCCCTTTGCCTACATCTCCGCCTGCTTGTGTGATTATTTCTGTAGATTAGGTACTTAGAAATTGAACTGCTGGACCAAAGGATATGAACGCTTTAAATCTTGGTAGATGCTGCAATATTATCCACCAGAAATTCTTTACAAATCTACACCTACACTAAGACTGCATATGTGGAATTTAAGAAACAAAGCAGATGAAGGGGGGGGAGAGGGAAACAAACCATGAGAGACTGTTAACAATAGAGAACAAACTGAGGGTTAATGGAGGGAGGTGGGTGGGGGATGGGCTAGAAGGGTGATGGGTATTAAGGAGGGCACTTGTGATGAGCACTGGGTGTTGTATGTAAGTAATGAATCACTGAATTCTACTAAAACCAATATTTGCACTGGGTTAACTAGAATTTATTTGTTCATTTATTTCAGAGAGAGAGGGACAGAGAGAGACAGAGCACAGAGGAGGGGCAGAGCAAGAGAGAATCTTAAGCAGGCTCAACGACCAGTGCTGAGCCAGACACAAGGCTCGATCTCACTGTGAGATCATGACCTGAGCCAAATCAAGAGATGGATGCTCAACAGACTGAGCCACCCAGGTGCCCCAACTAACCAGAATTTGAATAAAAAATTTGTAAAGAAAAAAAAGAGAGTGCCTGTTTCCCACAGCCTTGTCAACAACGAAAATTATCAGTCATATATTTTACTGGTAACGTGGGTGAAAGCTGGTATTACGTTGCTGTTTTAATATTTATTTCTCTAACGAGGCTGAGCCTTTTTTCATAGGTTTACTGGCCTAGTTGGTATTCTTTTCCCTGTGAATTGCCTGTTTATGACCTTAGGACACTTTCCATTGAATTATCTGTCTTTTAATATCATAGAAGTGCTCTTTATACCTTAGGAATCTTAATTCATATCCCTTAATTAAGGATTAATTAATTGATTGATAATTAAGAACTAATTTAAGAGGAACTAAGTTTGGTATATATATTATCAATATTTTCTTCCAGTCTGTCACTTTTTTTTTAAATTTCACATCTTCTCCCATAAAGAAGGTTTGCATTTTGTCTTTTTTTTAAATTTCATGTCTTCTGTTGTAGTTAATCTGGGAATTTTTTCTTCACAGCTTGTGAGTTTCATGTCTTCCTTAAGAAAGCCTTCCCTAATTAGGGGCACCTGGGTGGCTTAGTTGCTTAAGCATCTGATTTTAGCTCAGGTCATGATCTTATGGTTCATGAGTTCAAGCCCCATGTCGGGCTCTGTGCTGACAGGTTGGAGCCTGGAATCTGCTTCAGATTCTGTGTGTCCCTCTCTCTGCCCCTCCCTTTCTTGCTCTCTCTCTCTCTTTCTCAAAAATAAATAAACTTTAAAAAAAAGAAAGCCTTCCCCAATCCAAGACTATAGAAATTTTATTATGTATTATTATACAATATTAATATATATTTTCTCTTAATGCTTCTATAATTTCGTTCCGCCTTTCAGTTATGGCAGCTCTGTCCTCCCAGTTGCTCAGGCCAAAGACTTTGCATCATCTTTGCTTCTCTTCCCTCATGTACCACATCAAATTGTCTACAAATCTTTTTGAATCCATGCTCAAAATATAACTGGACTCTGATGACTTTGCCCACCTTCACTGCTACCACCCTGGTGTGAGCCACCAGCATCAATTGCCTGGCTCACTGCAATGGCGTCCTAACTGATATCCCTGCTTCTTCTTTTCTCCTTACATTCTATTTTCATCACAGCAGCCAGAATGATCCTTTCACATGTAAGTCAGATCACATCTCACTTTTGCTCAAGATCCTCATATAGTTCCCGATTTCTCTGAGTACAAGCTGAAGTCTTTAAAGTAGCTGAGAAGATGCTATAAAATGATCCGCCTCACCCCCTCCACCTCAGCTCCTACCATTCCTCCCTGCTCACCCTGCTCCAGTCACACTGTTCTTGTTGACCCTTGAAGAAGCCAGGCACGTTCCCACTTTTCTGGGCATTTGCCCTGGCAGTTTCCTCTGTCTGTGACCCTTTAACCCCAGGTATCAGCAGGGCCAACTCTCTCATCTTCTTTAGGTCTTCACCCAAATTTCAGTTTTCAACCACACCTCCCTTGCTCACACAACGTAAAACTGCAGATTTTTCCACTCCAGCCCTCCCAATTCCTCACTGCCTTTTTCCTTTTTAGGTAGCAGTCATTACCTTCTAACACACTATGCAGTTTACTTATTGTTAACTTTTCCACCCAGCTAAAATGTAAGTTTCAAGAGGGCAGGGATTTCTCTCCGTTTCATTTACTATTTATTCCAAGGGTCTAGAACAGAGCACCTTGCCCATAGTAGGTACTCAATCAGTATTTGTTAAATGAATGGATTTGGGAATCTGTATTTAATCCATTTGGAATTGATCTTTGTGTATTGTGTGAGATAGGGAGAAATGTTTTTTTTTTAGATGTCCTAATGTCCTAAATCAAAGCAAATCATTGCCCTTTGAAAGAATTTGGTCTTTGGAAATAGCTTTGTCATTTGAGATTAATTTTAACAAATAAGGTAGGTGATCAAGTTCAGTGATGCTGTTTTGTGCTCACAAAACAGGACATAATAATAAAGTAATAAGCCTGTTGTACTTGTGTGGCTTGGGAACAGGCTCGGAAGGCTGTCTTGGGTTCCCAAAAGACAGACTGAAGCCATTCTTACTTATGGCACCAGCATGAGATAGAAACAGAGAGACAGATCTAGGAGTAAAGATTTTCATATATATTTTTTGATCCTTGAAGTAGTCATCATGGGAAAACCAAAATTTATTGGACTTCCTTCTACATATTTTTATGGTTTTGTAGGATTTTTTTAATTCTAAATACCATCTAGAAGGGCAGAATCTGGTCAGTGCTTAAAGGCTTTAATTCATTCCTGTTGGAATGGTTCCGAAGTGAGTGTTTCAAAAATTCCTTGTGCAATCACAGCACTATTGAGTCTTCATTGCTTTTTCTAACTCCCTGCTAGGCAACTCCACTTACATGGCCCACTGGCACTTCAACATTTATTTCACACAGATCATCCTCTGGTCTCCAAACATGTGCTACTTCCCAGCCGCTGTGGCTGGCACCCCATTAACTCTTATTTGACTCCTACTTTAATCATTCTGCCATTCCAGGAGTACCAAATCCTACTGAGAGCTCTTCAGCCTATCTTCTCTTTTTCATCTCCAGAGGCTTTGGCCAACAACAGCCTTATCTGTGAGGAGGATGACTGGCAGCCATTTCACAACAGTGAACTGGTAAAGGAAGGTTAAAATGGCTGCTCACTAGATGTGTGCCCTAAAGGATGGGGAGGGGGAGCAGGAGCCAATAGGTACTGCCCAGTGAAGAGAACACAAAACTACCTGTGAAATACATAACAGGAATCGTTGAGGTCGATTGAGAGAGGTGAGAATATGAGTCCTGTCATCCTCTAGTTTGGTCCTTGTTAGCTCTCATTTAGATAGTTGTGGTTGCCTCCTGGCCCGTCTCCTGGCCTCCAATTTTCCTCTGTCTCAAATCCATCCTATATAATCTTGCCAGATAGGTTTTCCTAAAGTTCGATCTAAACGGGTCATTCTCATACTCAAAAATCTTCCATGACTCCCCATAACCTTTTTTCCAAGGCATAAACATTATCCAGCATTTAATAGGTGCCCAACCTACCCCTCCTATTTTCTGCAATTTGTAGCACCAAAGAATGTCAGGGCTGGCCAAGGCCTTACAAGTGGTCACCAAACAAAACTGAATACTTTCTTTTCCCTGAACACATGCCTTACTTTTCCATCCCTGTGCCTCTGCAAGCCTATTCCTTCCTTCCTGATCTGCTACCCCACCAAGTTGAATTATCAGAAATCTACTCATCCTGTGAGCCTCATCACAAATGTTAACTCCTCCATAGATTGTCTCCTGATTCCCACATGATGTGATCTCACTGTTATAGCATTAATTTTTGCACAGCACTTAGTGGATATCACAACTATTCATGTACTGGTCCTCTTCATACCTCTAAGAATGCAAGCTCCCAATGAGGATAAAGACCATGTTTAGGTGATTTTACACACACACACACACACACACACACACATACACACACGCATACACACATGCATGCACACATTATTGGCCAGGCATTGTGCTAAGTGCTTTATATGCAATATCTCACTTAATCTTCTTCACAGTCTTATGAGGTAAGTAGGATTATTATCCCCATTTTAAAGGTGAAGAAATAGAAGTTTAGGGAAATGAAGCAATTTACATAAATCTCGTGTACAGCAACAGATAGACTCAGGACTCATATTCTCACCTCTCTCAACTGACCTCAACTATTCCTGTTATATAACCCACATCCTATTACACATGTATTGGGTAGTTTTGTGTTCTCTTCGCTGGGCGGTACCCGTTGGCTCCTGCTCCCCCTCCCCATCCTTTAGGACACACATCTAGTGAGCAGCCATTTTAATCTTCCTTTACCAGTCTGCTGTTGTGAAATGGCTGCCAGTCATCCTCCTCAAGATAGGGCTGTTGCTGGCCAAAGCTTCAGCCCCTGGTAACCATCCTATTGATAAAAATGAGGCTCAGAGAGAATTTTTTTTGAAGATCAGATAAACGCCAGAGTCAGGACCTCACCTCAAGTCAGCTGACTCCAGAATATGTGCTCAAAACTTATGGTATACTGTGACTTGAAGGATTGGGCATAGTTATGTTTGGTGAATTCACTTTTCCAAGTTTGTGATATGTCAAAGTGACTATTTGAAAGGGTATCACTCACTTGGATGTGCATGATCCTGGTGTATTTGTTGAAAAACAAACCTAGAATAACATCATTCTCATTAACAACTTCCTTATTCCAGGTTAACACCTACTTGTCTTGAAAACAGTAAAAAGAAGAGGTGGCACATAATTTTACAATTCTCCAAACCAGGAGACTGAGAGTCCCAGACTATGGGTTCTCATGTGAATTCTGTGATAGTGTTAAGCAGTGAGTTTCTCTTCTCCTTTCCATCCCTGTGTGTAAGGACTGGAATTTCTCTCAACAAACAACCTGGTGTGAACACATAGTCCCTAAATGTGCTCTCTGGACACCTTCCTGGAAGTCCTCCAGAGAACTGCCAAAAGTGACCTCCAATAAGACTGTGAAACAGGAGTGTATGTAGGTAGGATCATGGAAGTTCTCTCCTCTTAGATTTGGGAAATCTTTGTTTCATTTCCTGGACGGAAGAATCATGCAAAAAGTTCTCCTTTGGCAAGTCATGTTTTAACAGTAAGTATGAGTCAGCTTGTGTTGAGTAGCCTAGGATTGCTTATCTAGCGATAGTAGGGAGTCTGGAAGGGGTCAGTACCAGGAACTCTATGTTAACTGATAGTGTGACTCAACCTGCTGTGTACATTAAAGTATCTGGGGAAGCCTACTCCTAGGCAATTTGTGTTGACGCACTGTACAAACACATGCCGTAGGCTCTGCTTTGAGAAAAATCACATGTATGTGTAGGAGCAAGCTTGCACACGTGTGCACACACATGTACCCACCTATTCAACCCAAAGAGGTGTTAGATCTTCTCATTTCCTTCCAATTCCTTCCAATTAGCAGAGGTCAAACTTCAACCAAAAAAAAAAAAAAAGATTACATTCTAATTGTATAATTGTAGAGCCTTGGGTTGTTGTGGTTTTTTTTTCCCAACCAGTCCTATTCAACACTTCCTAAAAATGCCATATACCTGAGTGAAGTTAACCCTACGGACTAGAGATCTGTTTAGAGCCAAGTGATTGAAGCCTTCTGCTGCTGCCCAAGCTGATTCAAGGTACCTGGGACATGGTAATAAGAGTTGTCAAATGCTAAGGCTTCCCAGATGATAGTCAGGCCCCAGGTTAAGCATTCTGTATGCATTATGTCTCAAAATAATCCTATGAAGGAGATTCAGAGAGGTCAAGTGAGTTTTCATTGGTCACAGAGTTTGTAAGTGGAAAGCCAAGGCTTGGGTCCAAGTGCGACTTCTCCAAAGCTCATGCCTTTGCCGATTATGTGATGTGACTTCCTGGCACTTCAAAAGGGACAGTAGAATACAAAACAGCCCCTGCTTTCCTGGATTCCACTCTTGCTGGAAAGATAAGACAAATACACAGAAAACAGGGATTGATACTAAGAAGTACATGTCTATAAAAGACTGCATTTTGCGACACAGCAAATAATACCAGTATAGAAAGAGAAATGTGGGCCATTACAAGGGGTGGCTGTGAGCCCCCAAATACTCATTGCAAAATAAGTTCCAGGGCATCCGCCTGGCAGGAGACAGGGATTCTGGAAGGATTTGAGTAGAATTTTTGAAGGGAAAGAGAATGAACCATGAAAAGTGAGAGGTAGCATTTCAGAGAGCAAACATGACAAGACTGAGAGGCCAGGTTGCTTTATGAAAGGGCTGAAGACAAATCAACGTTGGGAATATCTAAGAAAGAGTGTTGTTAAGATGGGGGTCGGGCATGAAGAAACTGACAAAGAAGACCAACGACAAAAGCAGAGGAAAACAGCAAAGGTGTCCAATTGTGCCGGATCGGGTTTCAAGCAGAGGAAGCAAATGAAGGGCTTGTTTTTGCATCTGCTCGCCTGCTTGGTTTTTGTCCTGCACGGTGTTTGTTTTTGCTGTTTTGTGTTTGCTCATTTGCTAGTTTTAATGAGGCAGCAGAACATAGAGTCAGAGAGCATGGACTACAGTCAGGTTGCTTGGCTTTAAGCCCGGCTCTGCCACTTACCAGCTGAGGAAGGACTGGGAGCAAATTACTTAATTTTTTGTGCCTCATTTTTCTCATCAATAAATGAGGTAAAGGAAGATCTACCTCGTGAGGTTGTTATTGTCCTAAGAATTGTCTGAGCTATTATTTGCCGCATGCTTAGAACAGTGTCTGCATATAGTAAGCAGTATTAGATGTGCTTGCTGTATAAATACAAATGCAATTCCTTATCAACATTGAAACATGTGGGCAGTTTCTAAAATCATTGTGTGAAGCTCTTTCTCTTGGAAACAATTGGTAGAGGGGCACCTGGGTGGCTCAGTCGGTTGGGTGTCTGACTCTTGGTTTTGGCTCAGGTCATGATCTCACGGTTCATGAGTTTGAGCCCCACATCAGGCTCTGCACCAGCAGTGTGGAGCCTGCTTGGGATTCTGTCTCCCTCTCTCTCTGCCCCTCCCACTTGTTTTCTCCCTCTTTCTCTCTTGCTCAAAGTAAATAAAAATAAACATAAAACAACTGGTAGGGAGAGCCATCCAGGCAGATTTCAGCATGGCAACTGAGAGGACCTTAGGAGTGGCTGCTGCCTTCAGATGGGGCTCTCTCAGTCCCCACCACCAACTGCTTGTACCTGGCTCACTTCATGTGATCTTGTTTATTTATTTATTTAATGTTTATTTTTGAGAAAGAGAGAGAGAATGAGCTGGGGAGGGGCAGAGAGAGGGAGACACAGAATCTGAAGCAGGCTCCAGGCTCTGAGTTGTCAGCACTGAGCACAACTCGGGCCTCGAACTCACAAACGGTGAGATCATGACCTGAGCCTCAGTCAGACGCTCAACCGACTAAGCCATCCAAGCGCCCCTTGTGGCTCCTAGTTTAAAGTGAAGGGATGTCCAGGTTCCTAATATGCCCCTAAATTTACAAGGAGAGCTCATAAAAGAAACAGTTTGGGCCAGGAATCCAGGCCTGTCTGAGCTCACAGCGTGCTCTAACCTTTAGAGTCTAAGGGAAGTATCTGTCCCCCTCCCCTAGCTGGGGTCCCTCCCTCTTCCCGGAGGGTTGGGCCACTGGGGTACAGCAGCTCCCCTATCCTCATAGCCTCCTTTATTGCTTCAAGCCTTCCTGTACTAGAAGTACTAGACAATTCTGTACTTCTGATGAGTAGGAAGACTTAGGGTTCCCACAATCCTTTGCAACAGCAACTCTGGGGGAAGCACAGAGCTGAAATCAGCAAAGCAGGAATGTGCAAGCTTCCTCTGAGTTACCAGCCCTTGACAAATTGTGTCCTCCTCCTTGTGCTCATTTAAGGGGTTAAACTGTGCCTCAAAGTATGAAAATGTCACAGCTCAGGAAGAATTTATGCAGCAAGTAGCCCCAGACCAAGCTACAAGGATGACCAAGTTTTTCTTCAGAACTACCATCCATTACAGCATTCCCAAGCACTGACCTTCCTGTGGTCCCTTATTCCTCATATTGTGGATCTGCTCAGGGCTACTCAGCAGGGAGCCTGGCCTGAGCCTTTCCCAGTGGTTTTCTGACAGTCCTGGATGGAACCTTGTGTCTCTCCCTCAGAGGAGATGCTCTTTCATTCTGCACCCCAGGAAGATGATGGAGTCCCACTTGGGCAGGGTGGGTTTACAAGCCTGCTGGCACCCAGGTGTCATCCCTGGAGATGGCCTCGCACCTTTGCTTGTGAAGAAGGATTAATGGTAAGAATGTCAGGGCATGCAGGAAAGGCAAGGACCTTGAGGCTTCAGTCCAACCTCACCACTACCACTGCTTTTGAATAGGTAGTATAGCTATACTCCCACCCAGGTGCAGCTACCAGAAGATAGCTATAGAAGGCCCACTTCCAAAGTTAGAAATCAAGTGGCCTATCAGGCAGAAAGGGTCAAGGCACAGATGTGACATATAGCATTAGACCAAGTCTTGATCCTTCATTGCACAGAGCACCAGACCTGCCCTGGCTCTCACAACCCATTGTGGAGGTCAAGCAGGAAGCAGAACATAGGTCTTCTCTTTTGGTATGACTTCCTGGGAGGGTAAAAGGTGTAAAAAGTGGGAAACTCAGGACTTGTTCTAAACAGTAACGTATCTGATGAATAACGACTCTAGAGCCCTTTCCAACTGGGCGGAGGTGCGCAGCCTGGTCCCAACCCCAACTAGCAGGAAGTAACTTTGGCCAATCTCCACCATTTCATGACCCTCCCAAGGCAAACAGTGCCTGGTCTCAGGTGGGACCTGCATCTGAGAGCCCTGTGGTAAAGACTTTGGGTAGAGAAGGCGCTACACAAAGCATGTATCTGTGGGGAGAACTGTTTTTGACCTATACATATCTCCCTGGCACTGCCACCACACATCCCACCAAGACTCATATTCCTTACTCCATTATTCAGCAAGGTGTGTGTTCAATGAATGACTGAGAGGTGTGATGATAAGACAGTCTAGCCCTCCATTGCCTCTCTGACCTCAACTCTCACCACTCTCCCCCTTGCTCACTCCTCTGTAGCCACTCTGGCCTCCTTGCTATTCCTCAAATATGCTAATCATGGTCCTACCCCAGGTCTTTGCACTTACTGTTCCTTCTGCCTGCATGTTCTTTTCTGTCTATTTGTATGGTTTGCTCCTGCCCTTCCCACAAGCCTTTCCTCAAAAGTACCTTCCCAGAGATCCCTGTCAGAAAGTATACCTGTCACCCTCTAAGCCCTTTCTCTGCCTTTATTTTCTTCTCATAGCATTTATCCCCATCTTCCATTAGATTAAATATTTTGCTTAGTGTCTTCCCACACTAAAATATGAGATATGTGAAGGCAGGGACTTTGTCTGGCATGTTCATTCTTGTATCTCCATCACTTAGAACAGTCCCTGGCATAAAATAAGTGTTCAATAAGTATTTGCTGGAAAAATGGATGAGTGGATACAGAAGGGTACTTATATATTTTTCTTGGTGCATATTTACATATAGTAAGTGACATTGGAAACATACATTTATTCCATTCATTCTTTTACCAAACACATATCTACTGCATGCGCTTATGTCCCATGCATAATATACTCAGACTCATGGAAAAGAAAGACAAGTAGACAAGGAATGGCCATAGGATGCAGCTAATAGTGTCCAGGGGTTTTGGAAGCATGGGGAAGGAGTTAGTGAAGGCTTCTGAAAGGAGATGGCTCTTGAAGAATAGGAGATGTTAGTCCAGAGAAGAAAATTGAAGTGGGCAGATGGAGAAAAGCTCTTCAGTGACCTCTACATGAACACAAAGGTTCATCTGGGCAAGAATTTTACTATGTGGGGCCACAGAGTGGCAGAGAAGGAGAGATGTAGGGGGAAAACAAGGCTGGAAATGAAACAGAAGTGCTTATTGGAGGGTCTTGTTTGTTCTACTAAGTACAGAGTTAAGCCTTTAATTTTTTTAATGTTTATTTATTTTTGAGAGAGAGAGAGAGAGAGAGAGAGAGAGAGAGAGACAGGGAATGAGTGGGGAAAAGGCAGAGAGAGAGGGAGACAGAATCTGAAGCAGGCTTCAGGCTCTGAGCTGTCAGCACAAGGCCTGATGAGGGGCTCGAACTCACAAGCTGTGAGATCAGGACCTGAGCTGAAGTCAACCGCTTAACCGACTGAGCCACCCAGGCACCCCCAAGAGTTAAGCCTTTAAGTCAGAGTGGGACAACTTGCCATCCATGAAGAGAACCAGCCTACAGATATGTGCAGTGTAACTTGTAAATGTATCTTTTTAAATTTAATGGCCAGTATTTTAAAAAAAAATATTTCACATAAAAATCCAGAATTTCAGTTTTCTTGAACTATCTGAATATCACACCCAACTAGACCACATGGCTATGACTGCCAGCATCTGCGCAGGAGTTGTCCTTGTTAAACAGGACTTTTGCTCTCTAATTTGTCAACCTCCACCCAGCCTGCTTCATTGATTATGTTATAGCTGATCACAACCCTTCGTATGGCCAGGAAGTGGCAAGCCTTGGGGTTTGAGTCTTTGTCCTCAAAACCCACACTCTTACCCAGAACACAATTAATGCCTGACACAAAGAAAGTTCTCCATAATATTCTATTTGAAGAATTAACAAACTCATACCATTGTATGCTTCTGGAAGTTTTTTCCCTCTGCCTCTACCCAGGCAGATCTTGTCCAATCTCAAGGCCTAACTCAGATACAGCCTTCTCCATGATTCTTCTCCCTGATTTCAGTCTCCCCACCCAACAAGATGTGACCTTTCCTGTAACTATGGGGCAGAGAATACAAAGGCAATAAAACTGGAGTGTAGGGGAGTATTAGGGGGAGCAGTGGGATGTATAGAGCTAAGCCACAGGGGAAGGGGAAAATTTGAGGTTTGAACTTGAGAATTTGTGTACTTGAGTGAAGGGTGCATAGAATTGGTGAAAGCTGAGGCAACTGTAAAAGAACTGCTGGGACCTCATCAAAATAAAAAGCTTCTGCACATGAAGGAAACAATCAGCAAAACTAAAAGGCAACCGACAGAATGGGAGAAGATATTTGCAAATGACATATCAGATAAAGGGTTAGTATCCAAAATCTACAAAGAACTTATCAAACTCAACACCCAAAAAACAAATAATCCAGTGAAGAAATGGGCAAAAGACATGAATAGACACTGCTCCAAAGAAGACATCCAGATGGCCAACCGACACATGAAAAAATGCTCAACATCACTCATCATCAGGGAAATACAAATCAAAACCACAATGAGATACCACCTTACACCTGTCAGAATAGCTAACATTAACAACTCAGGCAACAACAGTTATTGGCGAGGATGTGGAGAAAGAGGATCTCTTTTGCATTGTTGGTGGGAATGCAAGCTGGTGCAGCCACTCTGGAAAACAGTATGGAGGTTCCTCAAAAAACTAAAAATAGAACTACCCTACGACCCAGCAATTGCACTACTAGGCATTTATCCAAGGGATACAGGTGTGCTGTTTCGAAGGGACACATGGACCCCATGTTTATAGCAGCACTATCAACAATAGCCAAAGTATGGAAAGAGCCTAAATGTCCATCGATGGATGAATGGATAAAGAAGATGTGGTGTGTGTGTGTATATATATATATATATATGTATATATATATATATATATATATACACACACACACACACACACACACACACACACACAATGGAGTATTACTTGGCAATCAGAAAGAATGAAATCTTGCCATTTGCAACTATGTGGATGGAACTGGAGGGTATTATGCTAAGTGAAATTAGTCAGTCAGAGAAAGACAAAAATCATATGACTTCACTTATATGAGAACTTTAAGAGACAAAACAGATGAACATAAGGGAAGGGAAACAAAAATAATATAAAAACAGGGAGGAGGACAAAACAGAAGAGACTCATAAATATGGAGAACAAACTGAGGGTTGCTGGAGGGGTTGTGGGAGGGTGGATGGGCTAAATGGGTAAGGGGCATTAAGGAATCTACTCCTGAAATCATTGCTTCACTATATGCTAACTAATTTGGATGTAAATTTTAAAACATAAAAAATAAAGTTAAAAAAAAGTAAAAAAAAAAAGAATTAAAACAAACCCCAGGTTTTCCTTGCTTGGAATGTTGTCACCTTTCTTTTTATTTCTTCTTGTTGTTCTCTTTCTTTTCTAGCTCTCTGTTTCTGTACCTCAACTGGCATTAAACTGTTAATAGACAACCCACAGGCTAACAAAGATCATTTTCAGAAGAACTGCTCTGACAGCAGCCAAAATGAGATTGCACCAACAATCCCGAGAGAGCTGTAATAAACTAGAACAATCTCCAACCATGTCGACAGCAAGTTGTGTGGCACTTACAGATAAAAAATACTGCATCCTGGGGCAAGACCACAGTTCTATACTCCTCTCTTCTCATCCTATGAAAACCCCAACCCTACTTTGGCTCAGGGAGTTATCTGATGTCAGGCATTCCCAGATGTGCCTGAACTGAATAAAGCCTGTAACCTCTATTTCAGTCACTTTAACTATTTTGTATGTGACAGTCCGGTGCAATGACTCCAGTTGGGTCTGGATAAGCCCTTGAACCTACTAAGATTTCAGACAAGAACACAAGTCAAGGCATCTCTCCCTCCATTCTTAGAGGCCCCTATCGGGTAACATGTGATGTCCTGTTCCCACTCATGTGCTCTAGTTCTTTGTAGCATTAAAGTTGCAGGCTTTGATTCTTTTGAGAGAGTTAACCTATTGTCTGAATGAAGTCACTGTCTCTATTTTTTTTTGTCTCTGTGAGTTCTCTGGCCGTCTATGTTCTCTGGGATCAGAGAATGAGGTGATGATCCTAAGGTAGAATGCCTTTCTTTCTTCTTCTGTGATGGAACTTTTATTATGACCTAAGTGAATAACTTTGAGGAAGACAATTTTGAATGGCAAGGGTTCATTTGGGATTCTTGGGACACATCAAGACTTCTGCCTTAGAACAAAAAACAAACACATAAACAAACAAAGAAACAAACAAACAAATAAATAAAATGGCTAACAACAAGCAGCTTTCTTTAACTGGTAAGGTGATGCTGAGAAAAGAATAAGATCAGAAATATTCCAATCTCTTGATTCTTCATTTAAAACAACCTCAGCCTTCTCCTTCCCTAAAGAATTCCTTCTTTCTAATTCTGTGTCTTCCCCCTGATAACCCAAACCCCTCCTGGATTTCTACCTCTCCGTTCTATGTCCTTTGCTCTGACCTCTTTCTCCTCCTTTTTCTCTTTCTCAGCTCCCTCTAACTTCTAAATCCCCACCTTCAGAACTCTCCAGACATGCAAAAGCCATAGAGATAGAAGGCTGCATGGAGGAGGTGGTATCTGAGCTAGGCTTTGAAAAATGGGACAGGATCTGCCTGAGCAGAGACAGAGGGAAAAACTTTCTACACAATCCCTGAAGGTTGTCCCTCTTTCACTGACTGAGGAATAATCCAAACCTGTCAATAAGGGTGTGATAAATCTGTCTCTAATTTTAGGGACCCATTACAAACCACATTTAAAGCATCAAAGCTAGCACCCCAACAGCAATCTGCATATTTTTTGTTAATTGCCTTGAGCCTGAAATATCAGATGGCATTCAGAAGCTTAAATTGTCTGGCAGACCACGCCCATTCATGAGTTATAACACTTTGAATCCAGTGCTTTTTAGTTCAGCATTTTGCAGGGAGCATAATAAGCAAAGAAAAAATCCACACACCACAAATTTATGTCATTATAACTTGAACAGCAACCACAAATCAAAAATGAGTAATAGATATGCAAAAACTAAAGAGGAAGGAATCCAAGTATATCACTAAAGAAAGCCAACTAGTCCTAAGAGAAGAGAGCAAGGGAAGGAAGGAACAGAGAAGAAATACAAAACAACCATAAAACAAGTAACAAAATGGCAGTAAATACATACCTATCAATAATTACTTTGACTGTAAATGCACTAAATGCTCAAATCAAAATACATAGGGTGATGGAATGGATTTTAAGAAAAAGACCCATCTAGGGGTGCCTGGGTGGTTCAGTTGGTTAAGCATCCAACTTTTGCTCAGTTAATGATCTCACGGTCCATGGGTTCAAGCCTCACGTCAGGCTCTATGCTGACAGCTCAGAGCCTGGAGACTGCTTTGGATTCTGTGTCTTCCTGTCTTTCTCCCCACCCCCACCCCCGCTCGTGCTCTGTCTCTCTCTGTCTCTCAAACATAAATAAACATTAAAAATTTTTTAAAAAGAAAAAGATCCATCTATGCCACATACAAGAGACTTATTTCAGACCTAAAGAAATATGCAGATTGAAAGTGAAAGGATGGAGAAGTATTTATCATGCAAATGGATTTGAAAAAAAAGCTGGGGTAGCAATACTTACATCCTATGAAACATACTTGAATACAAAGACTGTTAGAAGACACAAAGAAAGGACACTCTGTAATCAAAAAGGGAACAATCCAGCAAGAAGATATAACAATTGTAAATATTTATGCACCCAAAATGAGAGTACCAAAATACATAAAACAGTTAATAACAAACATAAGGGAATTTATTGATAGTAATACAATAATAGCAGGGACTTTAACACTCCACTTATATCAATGGACAGATCATCCAAACAGAAAATCAACAAGGAAACGCTGGCTGTGAATGACACATTGGACCAGATGGATTTAACAGATATATTCAGAACATTCCATCCTAAAACAGCAGAATACACATTCTTTTCAAGTGCACATGGAATATTCTCCAGAATAGATCACATATTAGCCACAAAACAAGTTTCAACAAATCCAAAAAGATCAAAGTCGAGCCATGCATCCTTTCTGACTTCGGTTCTATGAAGCTAGATATCAACCAAAAGAAAAAAATCTGGAAAGCACAAATACATGGAGGTTAAATAACATGCTAGTAAACAATGAATGTGTCAACCAAGGAATCAAAGAGGAAATCAAAATATACATGGAGACAAATAAAAATAAAACAGAACAGTCCAAAATCTTTGGGATGCAGCAAAAGCTATTCTAAGTGGGAAGTTTAGAGCAATACATGGAACTAGAAAAAAAAACAGTAGAAGGAAAGAAATAACAAAGATTAGAGAAGAAATAAATGAAATAGAAACAACAACAACAAAAAACAATAGAACAATGAAACCAGGAGCTGATTCTGTGAAAGGATTAAAAAAAATTGATAAACCTTTATCCAGTCTCATTGAGAGACAGACAGAGAGAGAGAGAGAGAGAGAGAGAGAGAGAGAGAGAGGACTCAAACAAAATTAGAAATGAAAGAGGAGAAAGAAAAACCAATACCACAGAAATACCAAAGATTATAAGAGAATACTATGAAAACTTATATGCCAACAAGTTAGACAACCTACAAGAAATGGATAAATTCCTAGAAACATATAACCTCCCAAAACTGAATCAGAAAGAAATAGAAAACTTGAACAGACCTATTACCAGGAAGAAAATTTGAACAGACCTATTACCAGGAATGAAATTGAATCAATAATCAAAAAACTTCCAACAAACAAATGTCGAGGATGGAACAGCTTCACAGGTGATTTCTACTGAACATTTAAAGAAGAGTTAATACCTAGTTTTCTCAAACTATTATTCCAAGAAATTGAAGAAGGAAAACTTCCAAATTCATCTGATGAGGCCATAATTACCCTGATAACAAAACCAGATACTACAAAAAGAGAACTACAGGCCAATATCTCTGATGAACATGATGCAAAATTCTCAACAAAATATTACCAAACTGAATCCAACAATACATCTAAAAAAAAAGTTCACAACAATTAAATGGGATTCATTCCTGAGATGCAAGGGTGATACAGTGTTCACAAATCAATGTGACACATCACATCAATAAAAGAGAGGATAAAAACTATATGATCATTTCAGCAGATGCAGAAAAAGCATTTGACAAAGCACAACATGCATTCATGATAAAAACTCTCAGCAAAGTAGGCTTAAAGGGAACTACCTCAACATAATGCAGGCCATATATGAAAAACCCACAACTACCATTATACTCAATGGGGAAAAACTGAGAGCTTGCAACCTAAAAACAGGAACAAGACAAGGATGTCCACTCTCACCACTTTTATTCAACATAGTACTGGAAGTCCTATCCGTAGCAATCCGACAACTAAAAGGAATAAAGGGCCTTCAAATTGATAAGGAAAATTTAAAACTTTCACTATTTGCAGACGACATGATATTATATATAGAAAATACTAAACACCCCACCAAAAAACTACTAGAACTGATAAATGAGTTCAGTAAAGTTGTAGGATACAAAATCAATGCACGTAAATCTGTTGCATTTCTATACATTAATAATGAAGCAGAATAAATAAATATTAAGACAATAATCCCATTTACAGTTGCATCAAAAATACTAAAATACCTAGAAATAAACTTAACTAAAGAGGTGAGAAGGCCTGTACCCTGAAAACTAGAATTCATTGATGACACCAACAATTGGAAAGACATTCCATGCTCATGGATTGGAAGAACAAATATTGTTAAAATGTCCATACAACCAAAGCAATCTACAGATTTAATTCAATTCCCATCAAAATACCAAAAGCATTTTTCACATAACTAAAACAAACAATCCCCAAATTTGTATGGAACCACAAAAGACCTTGAGTAGCCAAAGCAATCTTGAAAAAGAAAAACAAAGCTGGATGTGTCACAATTGCAGACTTAAAGTTATATTACAAAGCTCTAGTATTCAAAACAGTATGGTACTTGCACAAACGTGGACACATAGATCAATGTAGCAGAATAGAGAGCCCAGAAATAAACCCATGATTATATGGTCAATTCATCTTCAGTAAAGGAGGCAAGAATACACAATGGGAAAAAGTCTATTCAACAAATGGTGTTGGGAAAAGTGGAAAGCTACATAAAAAAGAAGGACACTGGATTTTTTCTTACACCATACACTGAAATAAATTCAAAATGGATTAAGAAATCTTGTCATGATGAGCACTGGATGATGTATGAAATTGTTGAACCACTGTATTGTACACCTGAAACTAATATAATATTGTATGTTATCTACACTGAAATTAAAATTTTTTAAATGGGTTAAGGACCTAAATGTGAGACCTGAAACCATAAAAATCCTAGAAGAGAGCACAAGCAGTATTTTCTCTGACATCAGTCCTAACAATATTTTTCTAAATATGTTTCCTAAGGCAAAGGAAACAAAAGCAAAAATAAACTATTGGGAGTACATCAAAATTAAAAGCTTCTGCACAGCAAAGGAAACAATAAACACAACTAAAAGACAACCTACTGAAGGGGAGAAGATATTTGCAATTGACATATCTGATAAAGGTATCCAAAATATATAAAGAACTTATAAAACTCAACACCAAAAAAAAAACCCCTACAAATAATCCAATTTAAAAATGGGCAGAAGAAGCTTTGCGCAGTGGCAGTATCGTAGCCAATGAGGTTTATCCAAGGCGCGATTATTGCTAATTGAAAGCTTTTCCCAAATGGGCAGAAGACATGAATATACATTTATCCAAAGACATACAGATGACCAACAGACCCATGAAAAGGTGCTCAACATCACTCATCATCAGGGAAATGCAAGTCGAAACCCCAATGAGATGTCACCTCACACCTGTCAGAATGGATAAAACAAAAAACTCAAGAAATGACAAGTGTTGGCAAGAATGTGGGAAAAAAGGAATCCTCATGCACTGCTGGTGGAAATGCAAACTGATGCAGTTACTGTGGAAAATAGTATGGAGGTTCTTCAAAAAAACTAAAAATAGAATTATCATATGATCCAGTAATCGCACTACTCAGTATTTACCCAAAGAATATGTAAACACTAATTTGAAAGGATATATGCACCCCTATGTAGCATTATTTACAATAGCCAAATTATGGAAGCAGCTTAAGTGTCCATTGGTAGATGGATAGATAAAAAAGTGATACACATGCAAACACACACACACACACACACACACACACACACGCGCGCGCGCGCGCGCATGCATACACATTATTCAGCCACAAAAAAGAATGAAATCTTGCCATTTGCAACAACATGGATGGATCTAGAGACTTCAATGCTAAGTGACATAAGTCAGAGAAAGACAAATACGATATGATTTCACTCATATGTGCTATTTAAGAAGCAATACAAATGAACAAGGGGAAATAAGAAACAAACCAAAGGAGAGACTCTTAACTATAGAGAACAAACTGCTGGTTAGCAGAGGGTAGGTGGTGGGTGGGATGGGTGAAATAAGTGAAGGGGATTAAGAATACACTTATCTTGATGAGCACTGAGAAATACATGGAATCGTTGAATCACTTTATTGTACACCTGAAACTAATTACACACTGTATGTTAGCTATAGTGTAAAGTAAAATCAAAATTAAACATTTTTTATGTATGAAATTTATTGACAAATTGGTTTCCATACAACACTCAGTGCTCATCCCAAAAGGTGCCCTCCTCAATACCCATCACCCACCCTCTCCTCCCTCCCACCCCCCATCAACCCTCAGTTTGTTCTCAGTTTTTAACAGTCTCTTATACTTTGGCTCTCTCCCACTCTAACCTCTTTTTTTTTTCCTTCCCCTCCCCCATGGGTTCCTGTTAAGTTTCTCAGGATCCACATAAGAGTGAAACCATATGGTATCTGTCTTTCTCTGTATGGCTTATTTCACTTAGCATCACACTCTCCAGTTCCATCCACGTTGCTACAAAGGGCCATATTTCAATTTTTCTCATTGCCACGTAGTATTCCATTGTGTATATAAACCACAATTTCTTTATCCATTCATCAGTTGATGGACATTTAGGCTCTTTCCATAATTTGGCTATTGTTGAGAGTGCTGCTATGAACATTGGGGTATAAGTGCCCCTATGCATCAGTACTCTTGTATCCCTTGGATAAATTCCTAGCAGTGCTATTGCTGAGTCATAGGGTAGGTCTATTTTTAATTTTCTGAGGAACCTCCACACTGTTTTCCAGAGCGGCTGCACCAATTTGCATTCCCACCAACAGTGCAAGAGGGTTCCCTTTTCTCCACATCCTCTCCAGCATCTATAGTCTCTTGATTTGTTCATTTTGGCCACTCTGACTGGCGTGAGGTGATACCTGAGTGTGGTTTTGATTTGTATTTCCCTGATAAGGAGCAACGCTGAACATCTTTTCATGTGCCTGTTGGCCATCCGGATGTCTTCTTTAGAGAACTGTCTATTCATGTTTTCTGCCCATTTCTTCACTGGGTTATTTGTTTTTCGGGTGTGGAGTTTGGTGAGCTCTTTATAGATTTTGGATACTAGCCCTTTGTCCGATATGTCATTTGCAAATATCTTTTCCCATTCCGTTGGTTGCCTTTTAGTTTTGTTGGTTGTTTCCTTTGCTGTGCAGAAGCTTTTTATCTTCATATGGCCCCAGTAATTCACTTTTGGTTTTAATTCCCGTGCCTTTGGGGATGTGTCGAGTAAGAGACTGCTACAGCTGAGGTCAGAGAGGTCTTTTCCTGCTTTCTCCTCTAGGGTTTTGATGGTTTCCTGTCTCACATTTAGGTCCTTTATCCATTTTGAGTTTATTTTTGTGAATGGTGTGAGAAAGTGGTCTAGTTTCAACCTTCTGCATGTTGCTGTCCAGTTCTCCCAGCACCATTTGTTAAAGAGGCTGTCTTTTTTCCATTGGATGTTCTTTCCTGCTTTGTCAAAGATGAGTTGGCCATACATTTGTGGGTCTAGTTCTGGGGTTTCTATTCTATTCCATTGGTCTATGTGTCTGTTTTGGTGCCAATACCATGCTGTCTTGATGATGACAGCTTTGTAGTAGAGGCTAAAGTCTGGGATTGTGATGCCTCCTGCTTTGGTCTTCTTCTTCAAAATTACTTTGGCTATTCGGGGCCTTTTGTGGTTCCATATGAATTTTAGGATTGCTTGTTCTAGTTTCGAGAAGAATGCTGGTGCAATTTTGATTGGGATTGCATTGAATGTGTAGATAGCTTTGGGTAGTATTGACATTTTGACAATATTTATTTTTCCAATCCATGAGCAGGGAATGTCTTTCCATTTCTTTAAATCTTCTTCAATTTCCTTCATAAGCTTTCTATAGTTTTCAGCATACAGATCCTTTATATCTTTGGTTAGATTTATTCCTAGGTATTTTATGCTTCTTGGTGCAATTGTGAATGGGATCAGTTTCTTTATTTGTCTTTCTGTTGCTTCATTGTTAGTGTATAAGAATGCAACTGATTTCTGTACATTGATTTTGTATCCTGCAACTTTGCTGAATTCATGGATCAGTTCTAGCAGGCTTTTGGTGGAGTCTATTGGATTTTCCATGTATAATATCATGTCATCTGCAAAAAGCGAAAGCTTGACTTCATCTTTGCCATTTTTGATGCCTTTGATTTCCTTTTGTTGTCTGATTGCTGATGCTAGAACTTCCAACACTATGTTAAACAACAGCGGTGAGAGTGGGCATCCCTGTCATGTTCCTGATCTCAGGGAAAAAGCTCTCAGTTTTTCCCCGTTGAGGATGATGTTAGCTGTGGGCTTTTCATAAATGGCTTTTATGATCTTTAAGTATGTTCCTTCTATCCCGACTTTCTCAAGGGTTTTTATTAAGAAAGGTGCTGGATTTTGTCAAAGGCCTTTTCTGCATCGATTGACAGGATCATATGGTTCTTCTCTTTTTTTTTGTTAATGTTATTATCACGTTGATTGATTTGCGAATGTTGAACCAGCCCTGCATCCCAGGAATGAATCCCACTTGATCATGGTGAATAATTCTTTTTATATGCCGTTGAATTCGATTTGCTAGTATCTTATTGAGAATTTTTGCATCCATATTCATCAGGGATATTGGCCTGTAGTTCTCTTTTTTGACTGGGTCTCTGTCTGGTTTAGGAATCAAAGTAATACTGGCTTCCTCGAATGAATCTGAAAGTTTTCCTTCCCTTTCTATTTTTTGGAATAGCTTGAGAAGGATAGGTATTATCTCTGCTTTAAACGTCTGGTAGAACTCCCCTGGGAAGCCATCTGGTCCTGGACTCTTATTTGTTGGGAGATTTTTGATAACCGATTCAATTTCTTCGCTGGTTATGGGTCTGTTCAAGCTTTCTATTTCCTCCTGATTGAGTTTTGGAAGAGTGTGGGTGTTCAGGAATTTGTCCATTTCTTCCAGGTTGTCCAATTTGTTAGCATATAATTTTTCATAGTATTCCCTGATAATTGCTTGTATCTCTGAGGAATGGGTTGTAATAATTCCATTTTCATTCATGATTTTATCTATTTGGGTCATCTCCCTTTTCTTTTTGAGAAGCCTGGCTAGAGGTTTGTCAATTTTGTTTATTTTTTCAAAAAACCAACTCTTGGTTTCATTGATCTGCTCTCCAGTTTTTTTAGATTCTATATTATTTATTTCTTCTCTGATCTTTATTATTTCTCTTCTTCTGCTGGGTTTAGACTGCCTTTGCTGTTCTGCTTCTATTTCCTTTAGGTGTGCTGTTAGATTTTGTATTTGGGATTTTTCTTGTTTCTTGAGATAGGCCTGGATTGTAATGTATTTTCCTCTCAGGACTGCCTTCACTGCATCCCAAAGCGTTTGGATTGTTGTATTTTCATTTTCGTTTGTTTCCATATATTTTTAAATTTCTTCTCTAATTGCCTGGTTGACCCACTCATTCGTTAGTAGGGTGTTCTTTAACCTCCATGCTTTTGGAGGTTTTCCAGACTTTTTTCCTGTGGTTGATTTCAAGCTTCATAGCATTTGGTCTGAAAGTATGCATGGTATAATTTCAATTCTTGTAAACTTATGAAGGGCTGTTTTGTGACCCAGTATATGATCTATCTTGGAGAATGTTCCATGTGCACTCGAGAAGAAAGTATATTCTGTTGCTTTGGGATGCAGAGTTCTAAATATATCTGTCAAGTCCATCTGATCCAATGTCTCATTCAGGGCCCTTATTTCTTTATTGACCGTGTGTCTAGATGATCTATCCATTTCTGTAAGTGGTGTATTAAAGTCCCCTGCAATGACCACATTCTTATCAATAAGGTTGCTTATGTTTGTGAGTAATTGTTTTATATATTTGGGGGCTCCGGTATTCGGCGCATAGACATTTATAATTGTTAGCTCTTCCTGATGGATAGACCCTGTAACTATTATATAATGTCCTTCTTCATCTCTTGTTACAGCCTTTAAAGTCTAGTTTGTCTGATATAAGTATGGCTACTCCAGCTTTCTTTTGGCTTCCAGTAGCATGATAAATAGTTCTCCATCCCCTCACTCTCAATCTAAAGGTGTCCTCAGGTCTAAAATGAGTCTCTTGTAGACAGCAAATAGATGGGTCTTGTTTTTTTATCCATTCTGATACCCTATGTCTTTTGGTTGGCCCATTTAATCCATTTACATTCAGTGTTATTATAGAAAGATACGGGTTTAGAGTCATTGTGATGTCTGTATGTTTTATGCTTGTAGTGATGTCTCTGGGACTTTGTCTCACAGGGTCCCCCTTAGGATCTCTTGTAGGGCTGGTTTAGTGGTGACAAATTCCTTCAGTTTTTGTTTGTTTGGGAAGACCTTTATCTCTCCTTCTATTCTAAATGACAGACTTGCTGGATAAAGGATTCTCAGCTACATATTTTTTCTGTCTAGCACACTGAAAATCTCGTGCCAATTCTTTCTGGCCTGCCAAGTTTCAAAAGAGAGATCAGTCACGAGTCTTATAGGTCTCCCTTTATATGTGAGGGCACGTTTACCCCTTGCTGCTTTCAGAATTTTCTCTTTATCCTTGTATTTTGCCAGTTTCACTATGATATGTCTTGCAGAAGATCGATTCAAGTTACGTCTGAAGGGAGTTCTCTGTGCCTCTTGGATTTCAATGCCTTTTTCCTTCCCCAGTTCAGGGAAGTTCTCAGCTATTATTTCTTCAAGTACCCCTTCAGCACCTTTCCCTCTCTCTTCCTCCTCTGGGATACCAATTATGCGTATATTATTTCTTTTCAGTGTATCACTTAGTTCTCTAATTTTCCCCTCATACTCCTGGATTTTTTTTCTCTCTTTTTCTCAGCTTCCTCTTTTTCCATAACTTTATCTTCTAGTTCACCTATTCTCTCCTCTGCCTCTTCAATCCAAGCTGTGTTGGTTTCCATTTTGTTTTGCATTTCATTTAAAGCGTTTTTCAGCTCCTCGTGACTGTTCCTTAGTCCCTTGATCTCTGTAGCAAGAGATTCTCTGCTGTCCTCTATACTGTTTTCAAGCCCAGCAATTAATTTTATGACTATTATTCTAAATTCACTTTCTGTTATATTATTTAAATCATTTTGATCAGGTCATTAGCTGTTGTTATTTCCTGGAGATTTTACTGAGGGGAATTCTTCCGCTTGGTCATTTTGGATAGTCCCTGGCGTGGTGAGGACCTGCAGGGCACTTCCCCTGTGCTGTGGTGTATAACTGGAGTTGGTGGGCGGGGCCACAGTCAGACCTGATGTCTGCCCCCAGCCCACCGCTGGGGCCACAGTCAGACTGGTGTGTGCCTTCTCTTCCCCTCTCCTAGGGGCGGGATTCACTGTGGGGTGGCGTGGCCCGTCTGGGCTACTTGCACACTGCCAGGCTTGTGATGCTGGGGATCTGACGTATTAGCTGGGGTGGGTAGGCAAGGTGCACGGGGGCAGGAGGGGCAGGCTTAGCTCACTTCTCCTTAGGTGATCCACTTCAGTAGGGGCCCTGTGGTAGCGGGAGGGAGTCAGATCCGCTGCCGGAGGTTTGGCTCCGCAGCAGCACACAGTTGGGTGTTTGCGCAGAGCGAGCAAATTCCCTGGCAGGAACTGGTTCCCTTTGGGATTTTGGCTGGGGGATGGGCGGGGGAGATGGCGCTGGCGAGCGCCTTTGTTTCCCACCAAACTGAGCTCTGTTGTCAGGGGGCTCAGCAGCTCTCCCTCCCTTTGTCCTCCAGCCTTCCCGCTTTCCGAGCAGAGCTGTTAACTTATGACCTCCCAGACGCTAAGTCGCGCTTGTTGTGGGAACACAGTCCGTCAGGCCCCTCCGCTTTTGCAAGCTAGACTCGGGGGCTCTGCTTGGCCGGCGAGCCGCCCCTCCGCCCCGGCTCCCTCCCGCCAGTCCGTGGAGCGCGCACCGCCTCGCCGCCCTTCCTACCCTCTTCCGTGGGCCTCTCGTCTGCGCTTGGCTCCGGCGACTCTGTTCTGCTAATCCTCTGGAGGTTTTCTGGGTTATTTAGGCAGGTGTAGGTGGAATCTAAGTGATCAGCAGGACGCGCAGTGAGCCCAGCGTCCTCCTATGCCGCCATCTTCTCCTGTTTCCCAAAATTAAACATTTTTAAAAAGAGGGGCGCCTGGGTGGCTTGGTCGGTTAAGCGTGCAACTTCGGCTCAGGTCATTATCTCGTGGTCTGTGACTTCGAGCCCCGTGTCGGGCTCTGTGCTGACAGCTCAGAGCCTGGAGCCTGCTTCCGATTCTGTGTCTCCCTCTCTCTGTCCCTCCCCCGTGTGTGCTCTTTCTTGTTCTCAAAAATAAATAAACATAAAAAAAATTTTAATTCTTTTAAAAAGAAACAAAGTGATTCTCCTCTCCAAAGAAAGGAATCCTCCAGTTTTCCCAACTGCCTTTGGATCAGCAAGGAGAAATAGCTGTATGTATTCATAAATGATTGTTCAATCTCATTCTTAGTAGACACTAGAGTCACACTCAATACCTTTAATTGCTTCTAGTTTCCTACCATTCTCTGTCAGGTTAATAAAACACCTCAGGTGGGACCTACCAATTGAACACATTTTCTCCTTCTCTTTTAACCATATGCCTATCTCTTAGGGAGTCTTAACTTCTCAATATGCCTTTAACTGCTGTCCTTCCACACTCCCTAACCTATTCAGAATGGACCTTTGAGCAAAATGGAGAGCTACTATAAGGTATGTACTCAAAGGCTGTTTCTTGATCTCCTAGACTCTGATAACCCAGTATGCCATCTTACTGATAACTTCCCTCAACTACTTGAGTACCACCTATAGATTACTCCTGAGTCCCCTTAAAATTACTTCAGTTTTCTGAATTAATTTCTTCAGTACCCAATGTCCTTTGGGCTCCCTCATCTACAGACAAGGGAAAAATGAAGGACATAGAACCTTTATAAGTCTGTATTGAGCCCACAACGCCTCTGCCTAAATTGGCCAGTATCCCTTAAACCTGAAATCACTAGAGGGAGTATGACCAATTGTGGCAGATTTCATAGATAAAGGTTTAATCATTCTTTGTACTAGTGGCTGCAAAACTCCTGTCCTTCCAGTAAAACCAGACTGATGGACATAGGCACTACTTTGTACAAGACATAAGGGCTATGAATCATATAGTATTGCCCACATTTCCCTACAGTCCCCAACCCAAACACTACCTGTTTTCTATACTTCCAAATTCAACACACTTCAGAGTAGTAGATGTCTGTTCAGCCTTCTTTAGTGTTCCCTTACATCCTAATTTCCAATACCTTTTCACCTTAACATGAGAAAAACAGCAATACGCCTGGACTCGGATGCCACAATACCTCAATTGAAGCCCCTTCATACTTATCTTAGGTTCTCAATCACAATCTCCAAGACTTACAATTTCTCTGCTCCTCTACCTTAATCCAACATGCAGGTGAGTTGCTCTTGTATCCACATGATCTAACCTTTTCTCAACAGGGCTCTCTTTATCTCTCAGAAACTTTCTCTATAAAAGGATATACAGATTGTAAAGATAAATTACAATTTTGTTGGACCCAGATTCACCATCTAAGCCCTGATATATCCTAGGAAGGCAAATACCTCTGAGTAGATAGAAGCATAGCCATTTAAAACTGCCCTCATCCTATTCCAAAAGACAACTTAGTGGATTTGGAAGATTTAGAGAATAGGGCAGTTGGTAGATTCCCAAATTTTCTTAATTAACTGCCGCTTTCTATGACATGACTAAAATTGGCATCCCTGAACCTCTGCCTTCAGAGGTCACTGCAGTTAGCCTTTGACCAACTCAAAGTTACTATCCACAGCCCTGCCATTCTGAGTCACCCCAAAATTATACTAAGTATTATTTTTCTGTTTATACATAAAAGAAATGGTTATGTTCTTACAGTTTTATCTCAGAAATACAATGAAAATCAGTGATTCATTGGGTATTACAACCTTTCTCTCTACCCAGTAGTTAAACATAATCTCCTTTGTCTGAGGGCAGTAGCTACAACTACATTTAATCTTGGTCACCTGTCTACCTAATGGTACCTCAAGCAATCCAAACTCTTTTCACCAAAGCACTCAACATTTCTCTGCTTTCAGATTCACTTCCTATTAACACTGCTTCCATCCTCAGTGTATATTACCATCTATAGGAGTCATACTGTTTTTAAAATTTGAGATACAATTTTCATACCATAAAATGTATCCTTTTTCAGTGTACAATTCAGTGGGTTTTAGTATATTCACAAAGTTGTGCAACCGTCACCACTATCTAATTCCCAAAGATTTTCATCATCCCCAAAAGCAAAGCCATACCCACTAGCAGTCACTTCTCAGTCCCTTTTCCTCCCAACCATGGGAAACCATTATTGTACCTTCTATATCTATGGATGTGTATATCCTGGACATTTCATGTCCATAGAATCAAGCAATATGGGCTTTTGTGTCTGACTTTTTTCACCTGCTATGCTTTAAGGGTCATTCATGTTGTAGTATGCATCAGTACTTCATTACTTTTTCTTGCTAAATAATATCCCATTATATGCATATACCACATTTTGTTTAGCCATTCATAAGTTGATGGAGGTTTAGGTTGTTTCCACTTCTTGGCTACTATGAATATGGTTACTATAAACATTCATGCACAAGTTTTTGTGTAGACATATGTTTTTAATTCTCCTGGGTATATCCTTAGGATTGGAATTGCTAGATCAGATGATAACTCTACATTTAACCTTTTAAGAAACTACCAAACTATTCCACAGTGACAATGCCCATTTTACATTCCTACCAGCAATGTGTAGGGTTTCCATTTCCATATCCTCAGAACATTTGTCTTTTTTGATTATTGCCATCTTTGTGGGTGTGAAATAATATCTCAGTGTGGCTTTGATTTGAATTTCCCTGATGACTAATGTTGTTGAGTGTCTTCATGTGTTTATTGGACATTTGTATATTTTGGAATTATATCTTAATTCAGCTTTTTACTTCATCTTCCAAAGAAGGGAAAATCATGATTGTTTAAATTTAACCTAAGAATTTTGCCTGTCTCCATCTTGTTTCCTTGAACAATCTCTACTTAAAAATAAGGCTAAGAATTCTTTGTAGATGAGTCATATCTTGAGACTAACCTAATATTCTCAAGTTGGGTATGCGGTCTTCCCACCAGTTTGTTGAATATAACTCCCTTCCTGAAGTCAAGTTAACTTGACTCTAGCCTACCAATAGCAAAGAATCAAAGGGTTAACATATACACAGAAAGCAGATATGCCTTTGGTGTGGTTTGTTATTTTGGCATGCTATACAAACAACAGGGTTTTCTAACAGCTGCTGATACTTCCAATAAGCAGTGGGAGCATGTTCAAGCTTTACTAGATGCCTTGCTACACTCCATGGAAGTGGCTGTAATTAAAGTTGGAACATACTAAGGAACAAACCCATGCAGCAAAAAGAAATGCCTTGACTGACCAGTATGCTAAACAGGGTACTCTTACCCAAGCTCAATTGGCTCAGCAAATTAAAGATTATCTGATTATTCCAAATTACTTCTATGAAACCTTGAGCAAATTGCAGTTAAAGCATCAGACTGTGAAAAAAAATGATAGTGAGAGAGTTCTGGATGTTCCTACAATCAGGCTATAGAGATACCAACACTGTCCTTTGGTCTCTCCTTCAGCTATGGAGTGGTGGGGGGAAATGGGGAGACATTAATGCTGGGATTGCAGAAGTGTGTTGGGTCCTCTGTAATGGTACAGAGCTGGACTGGAGGGAGAATCTTGAGTTTTACAGATGGAGATTTTTGCACTTGAGTTTGTCTGTTGTAGGTAAGGTTGATACAGGGGATTTTACCTGGTGAAATCCATAACATAATAACTTATACTGAATCCTACTTGGGAGAAGTACCTGGAAATTTTTATTTTTAACAAGTAGTTCTGGTAATTGTTATAATCAGGCATATTCTGGAAACTGTTCTCATCTAACCATCTCAACTTGCAGATGGGGAAACTGAGACCAATAAAATAAAACTAAAATACTCAAAGCTACATAGTCAGTTAATTACAGAGCCAGGATAAAGCTTAATCAATTATGTCTTCTAAAATAGCCTTATATTAATTCCCCCAAAACAGTACTGTGTCTCAAACATACTAAGCCATTTGGTAAATACAAGTATGAATTAATACCTAAGACTAGCATTTGCCACCTGCCAGGATTCCAGGGAATGGGATTCTAGAAGGGTAAATTTTTATATAAAAGTGAAAAACTGGTCTGAAACATGAGACTACTCAGTTAAGTGAATAAAGCAGAGGGCACAGGGAATATCATAGCATGTATATAGTCCTTCAAAATCCTCAAGCCTTAGATATGGGAATAGAAATTATTATGTTCAGAAGGTTTTCTGAATAATAGTAAGTAGGTAGTTATGTAGCTCTATGAATCTGGACCTTGAGAAATCAAAGTCTGGCCTGGAAACATAGACCTGGAAGTCATTGGTGTACAGGTTGAAGCTGAAGCCATGGTATTAGATGAGATCATGGAACTAGTGAGAGATGTTGAGAGGGGCAGAGATGAGGACAGAAGACTGAAGGGACAGCTATTTAAGGAATAGATACAGGAAGGAGAATTTCCAAAGGAAGCAGAGGAAGATCAGCAAGAGGAGTAGAAGGCAAACAAGTAGTGAGGAGAATGGGATCAATGGCCGCTCTGTCACTAAACCCCCCTGTGATCTTAATCATTCCACCTCCTTCTCTAGTCCCTGTTCATCATCACTTGACTGTTCCCAACTGAGTGTTGGAGCTGAGCCTTTAGAGACTATTTTTTTAAGTTTATTAATGTTTTATTTATTTTTGAGAGAGAGAGAGACAAAGTGCAAACAGGGAGTGACAGAGAGGGAGGGAGACACAGAATCTGAAGCAGGTTCCAGGCTCTGAGCTGTCAGCACAGAGCCTGATGCAGGGCTTGAACCCACAATCCATGAGATCATGACCTGAGCTGAAGTTGGAGGCTTAACTGACTGAGCCACCCAGGCACTCCAAGACTGTTTATGCCAGGGAATCTTAACCTTGATGCTATTGACATTTGGGGCCAGAAAATTATTTTTTGTGAGGGGCTGTCCCATGTGTTGTAAGATGTTTAGTAGCATCCTTGGCCTCTACCCACTTGATTTCAACAGGACACAGCCCCCCTCCCCCAACAAGGCCACCAGCCATGACCACCAAAAATGACTGCAGACACAATGGTCTTCAGTTGATAACCACTGATCTACACAATCTTCTCATATCCGAAATTCTGGTAGGAGACATTCAAGTGGTGAACCTTAGGCAGATGGTTAGTAGGGTCTAGAACTCAGGAGAAAAGCCTGGATGAGGGTACAGATTTGACAATTTATCAGCATATGGTGATAGTTGAAGCCATGGGCATGGATGAGATCACCCAAGACAAGGGTATGTCATCAGAACAAGACCGAGTACAGAACCTTAGAGAGCACTGACATTTAAAAGGGAACCTAAGAAGAAAATTCAGAGAAGAATAACAATAATTCTACTAATGCTATGACTGTCATTTACTACCACTTTCCATGTGCCACTGACTGCTAAGTGTTTCACCAGCATCAGCTCATTTAATACAGAACAAAACTTTATGTAGTAGGCGTTATCATTCCCCTAAAAGGAAACTGAGGCTCAGCGACCTTATGTCCAAGTTTATGCTACTAAGTCAGTGGAAGAGCCAGGATTTAAACCCAGATTTGGCTGCCTTTTCAGTTCACACTCTTGCTGCCGGGAAGCCTGAAACAGTTTGGTCCTGGGACCCAAGAGATGAAGGAGTAAAATAAAGAACAGAGTAATCCATAACATAGTATCAACCAGTCCAGCAACTTGGGAAGGCCAGATAAGTACAGAAAACATCCAGTAGATTAACAACAAGGATGTCATGGATGACCTTGGTGAGGATGATTTCAGTAGGCTGTGGGAACCCAGGCCATATTGCAAACAATTGAGATACTGGACAAAAGAAATGGAAACAGTGAGTGGAGACAATTCAAAAAGTTTAGATTTGAAGAAAAGAGGATAGATAAGGCATAGCTACAGGGAGGGAATGACGTAGTGTCTAGGGAGGCACTTATTACAAAAATTACATGTTTAATATGGATTTATAAAATATTGGTGAATCAAAGGTATACCAAAAACCAGAAAAAATATGGGTAGCATTTTGGCAATTATCTCCCTGGCCCATCAGTGCCCTATACAACATACAGACACCTACATTTTTACAAAGACATTATCAAACCATTCGTATTGTTCTGTAACTTGCTTTTCAACTAAAATACATTGTAAACACTTTGCCATGGGAATAAATGTGCTGTGAAAGAATCATTCCAGTAGCTGCTTGATATTCCTACAGGCTATATTGAAACATATCTTACACTGTCAGCGTCCTTCTCTTCTCTTCTCTTCTCTTCTCTTCTCATCTTATCTTTTCTCATGTCTCCTCTTCTGTTTTCTTGTCTTGTCTTCCCTTCCCATCACTTCCCTTCCTTTCCTTTTCCTTCTATTCTCTTCCTTTCCACCACCCTCCACACAAGCTTTTGTGTAGCAGAAATGTAATCAATTCAGTCAAAATAGATTTAATTTTGAATAAAATATCAAAGAAATACCTTTTTTGACAAGAGAATTTGTTTTTTTTTTAAAGATGAATGATACTTGATATTTTTAATAGTTATTAAATAGTTATTTTTGGCCTCTGCATTTATGGTAAAGTGGGAGTATGGGTTATCTGCTGAGAGACAGGAGGAAGGGGACTTGAGAAAACCGAGGAAGAGCTGAACTGGCTTCTTAGGTGAATGGGAGAGAATGCTGATGAAGGGCATACAAAGGATCCATGGCAGTGTGGAAAGCCCATCTGAGACTGAAGCCAGTCCCCATGCGTAGGAGGTAGACATTTTGGTTTGACCTAGGTTCAGGGTTCTGCTATTATAAAAGTACAATGGGTGGACCAGTGGCAAGGCAGTTTGAAAATATTAGTAAGATAGTTTGCAGGGGCAGAAACAAAGAAGAGATAGCTGATAGATTGCTTGGGAAATAACAAAAGGTCCAAAGGACTAAAAGGCTAAATGAGTTAGAAGAGTAACTTTAGTGACAATAAAAACATAAAGACTAGAGAGATAGAAGGTGCTGGTCAGAAAAGTGGAATTTTAGCCACCAAGGATGCCACAACTCCAGGGCACAAGGATTGAGACCAAAGCCACCTCTTCTGGGACCAGTCCACTCCACGTCATGCCAACACAGAAACTATAACCTCTGGGTTTACCACCATGTTAGTCCAAATAGTCAGAGATTATAGATGCTAAGCCCAGGGAACTCTAGCCATTAGACTTGGTTTCCACTCTCCTACAAGATATCTGAGGCTAAATCCACTAGACCCTTACCCTACTAATCATTGCTCCTCCTCCCACCATCTATTCCACCACCATCCCTATAATGCCATGTACTTCCTTGCCCCTGATCTAGCACTCCATTTGTACTCCACCCCCAGAAATTTTCCTCTGTACCCACTGGAATGGCCTCATCATATCCAGTAAACCCTCCTGTGTCCTCAGACTCTTCACTGAATCTTTTAGGTAAGACCTAGTAACCACCACTGCAGCCCTCTGGAGTAGGGTTTATCTTTTCTGTCCTCAAAACAAGATAAAAGGGTGAAATTGGTGTTCTGCTTGCTCCCCATTTCTGCTTTCAGACCATTACTTCCCTATGCTCCCCAAACAAACAAACAAAAAACTATAAAAACGAAATCCAATCCTTTGAGGCCATTTAATTATATGCCTTCTTTCCCTCTTCACCACCCATCAAATTACCTGTGTGCCACTCCCCTTGTATTTACTAATGACTTTGGCCCCTGATTCACAGCTTTTCTGCCCACTTCAAGCCCTAGCACAATCCTGAGTGATTTCAACATCTCCAAAAATAACCCATCTGACGTCTCAGTTCCTTTACCTCTTCGTCTCCAAAGACCTTGTCTTTCCCTTTAATCTCACACACCCGTAGCTACACCCCAGATCTTGTTATTACCTGTAACTGCTTCATTCCCAAAGTTATGAGTTCAAGCATGCTCATCTCTAGCCACGATCTCCCATTCCTAGTTTTTTCAATTAGCACTGTGATCACTCCTCCACTCCTAAAGTCCATGCATCCCTCTACTTCCTCTCAATCTATTAGGGCTCTTTTTTTACTTCCTTCATTCCTTAGCTTAGATGCCATGGTTCATCATTTTAGTAATGTCCTTGGCAATACTAAGCTCCCATGACTTAAACTTGTTTTGTAAAAACTCCACCCTGTTAAATCCAACTCTGGTTTCTCTGTATCTTCAGGCAAGAACTGTTAGAGAAGTTCACACAACAGGTTATACTGATTTACAATAAATTCAAGATCACCAACCCTAAATGCACCCACATCACTGCCAGACAATCTTAGTAAATTTCTTTGGTCAACTCATTCTCCAGAACAAATATTTCAATCCTTCTCCATTTCCTTAAGCCCCAGTTCTCCCTTCATATCCATTCCTTCTGTCAGCAGTTCCAGCATCACAGAGAAAATTATCTGCTTCCATTCTCATTCTCTTCTGTTACATTAGAAAAAGGTGTTACCACTTCTCTCCAATGACAATCCCTGTACACACAACTTTGATTCCATTGTCTATCTTTCAGGAGCTTTGCACCATTAATGATCCCTTCTCTTTCTTTTTGTTCAATTTTCCCCTCTCTATTGCATCCTTCCCAACAGGTTTGAACATGTTCAAGCATCTCCACTAAAAACAAAACAAAGTAAAATAAATTAAAATTGCTTAACTCCACACTTCACTCAAGCTTCCACTATCCCCTTTACAGCATATCTTCTTCAAAGAGCTGACTCTTCTTACTGTCATTGTTTCCTTGCCTCCTATTTACACCTCATCCCATTTCCATCTAGTTTCCAGTCCCTTTATGGCAAAACAGCTTCTGAGCAGATCATGGTAACTTCCATATTATCAAAACTGATGGGCATTTTTCATTTCTTATCTTGCTTGATTTCTTGTCATCATTTGACCAGTTAATCACTTCCTCCTTCTTGAAAAGTTTACTTCTCTTGGCTCCTTAAAAAGTGAACTTATTATAATTGTAGACATACATGCAGTTGTAAAAAAGTAATACAGGGAGATCTTACTTACCCTTCACCCAGTTTTTTCCAGCAGTAACATCATGCAAAACTATATTGTAATATCCTAACCAGAATATTGACAATAATACAGTCAAAATACAGAACAGTGCCATTACTGCGAGTATCTCTTACAGTGCTTTTTTAGCCACAGATCCTTCTAAGGGCTTCCAGATCCTTGCTCTCCCCTCATTCCTGACCTTTAAAACTAATATGTCCTCCATTTCTAAATTTTATCATTTCAAGAATGTTATATAAATGGTATCCTAAAGTATGTAGTCTTTTGAGATTGGCCTTTTTTCACTCAGCATAATCCTCTGAAGATTCATCCAGGTCATCACATGTATCAATCAATATTTCTTTTTATTGATGAGTAGTATTCCAGGGTATGGATGTTCATATTTTTTTAACCCATTTACCTGTTCTCTGTTTATCTCTTGAAGGACATTTGGGTTGTTTCCAGTTTGGAGCTATTATGAATAAAACGCCAATGAACAGGGGTGCCTGGGTGGCTCAGTCAGTTAAGCGTCTGACTTCGGCTCAGGTCATGATCTCACGGTCCGTGAGTTCGAGCCCCGCTTCGGGCTCTGAGCTGACAGCTCAGAGCCTGGAGCCTGCTTCGGATTCTGTGTCTCCCTCTCTCTCTGACCCTCCCCCGTTCATGCTCTGTCTCTCTCTGTCTCAAAAATAAACTTTAAAAAAAAAAAGCGCCAATGAACATTCATATATAGGTTTTTTTTGTGAACATAAATTTCTATTTCTCTGTGACAAATGTCCAGGAGTATAATTACTGGGTCATATAGTAGTTGTATGTTTAGTTTCATAAGAAACTGACAACCTGTTTTCCACAGTGGCTGTACCATTCTATATTTCCACCAGCAATGTATGAGTGATTATATCTCTGCATCACTATCAGCATTTGGTGTTATTACTGCTTTTATTTTTGCCATTCTGGTTGGTGTGTGGTGGTATTTTATTGTGGTTCTATTTGCATCTCTGTAATGGCTAATAGTGTCTAACATTGTTTCATGTGCTTATTTTACATCTGTATGTACTCTTCAGTGAAATGTCTGTTCATCTCTTTTACTCATTTTTAAATAAATTTGTCTGGTTTTTTACTGTTAAGTTTTGAGAGTTCTTTATATATTTTAGATAATGAGTTCTTTGTTGACCATGTGGTTTGTAAACATTTTCTCCTGGTTTGTAGCTTGTCTTTTCATCCTCTTAACAGAGTCTTCTGCAGAGTAAATGTTTTTAATTCATTCTTAAGTTTTATGTAGCCCTAGATCCAGAAGATTTTCTCCTATGTTTTCTAAAGTTCTATACTTTTACACTTTATATTTACATCTGCAATTCATTTTAATTTTTGTGTAAGGTGTGAAGTTTAGGCTGAGGCTCATATTTTCTTTGTGTGTGTGTGTGTGCCTGTGAATATCAAATTGCTCCGACACTATTTGTTGTAGAGGCTATCCTTCCTCCATTGAACTGCTATGTAAAACAAATGAAAAAAAAAGTTGGGCATATTTGTGTGGGTTTATTTCTAAGTTCTCTATTCTGTTTTAATGATCTATGTGTCTATCCCTCTTCCAATGCCACATTGTCTTCATTATTATAGCTTTGTAGTAAACCTTAACAAATGATGCCTGTTTTGTTCACCATTGTATCCTCAGCTCCTTGAACAGTGCCTAGCAAATTGCAGATACACAACACATTTTTTAATATTTTGGGGGTGGAGCAGCTCTGGTTGAGAACAATGTTATGATCTATGCTTTCTAATAGAACTTTCTCCAATGACAAAATTTTTTTCTATCTGCATTATCTACTATAGTAGCCACTACACATATGTGGCTATTGAGCAGTCAAAATATGGCTAGTGCAACTCAGGAGCTGATTTCAAATTTTTATTCAATTTTATCTAATTAAAATTTAAATGGCCACCTATAGGGAATGATACTGTTTGGGCTGCACAGGTCTAGAGGGTAGCCATTAAAGAGTGGGCTAAAATGGAGACATGAATAAATCATTAGGTTTTAAGAAATCACGAACTGCTAAGCCAAAGTTTTGAATGCATAAACCAGGTGAACAGTGAAGCCCCCAGGTCACCACCATGAATGTTGGGTAGAAAGGCTATGTGCTAGAGGCTAAAAGGCCTGGATTACTTCAGGGGCATGACCAGTGTCTAGCAATATAAATGGGGTACGGTAAGTGAGTGATTTGTCTGACATGTGCCTTAACATTGTGTTTCCAGCAGGGCAGAAAAACAATGGCCTGGAAGCTTCCTCAGAAAAGCAGAAAGATGTAAGTCCCTCTTTCACTCCATATAGATTAGTGTCCTTGGCAAAATGCCAGAGTCAGCTAGGGCAAGGGGGAGCAAGTAGCATTTGGTGATGAGGAGGAACATATAGGAGAGCTTTTTTTTTTAATCACATAACAAAGGATCTGGTGGACACAGTGGACATATTTGTGAGGGAAAGGTGTCATGGGAAGAGGGGCTGGGGAGAAGGGGCACAAAATAGAATGAGAACATGAAAGATGGCTGCGGCAAGTCTGCTCTCCAAACTGCTGAAGTGGCAGCAGACCCGGTCTCTCAGAAAAAGGCTCTGTTGCCCTGATTATGAACTCTATAATAGGGTATTAAGGGTTTAAAATTTTTTTAAATGAAAGTGACTTTCTGTTCCACATGATATATATTAAAATTTGTGGGAAAGTCAACATTTTGTGTAATGTTTTTTATTGTGGTAAAACACACACAACATAAAACATGCCATTTTAACCATTTGAAAGTGTATAGTTCAGTGGCACTTGGTACAGTCATAATAAATAAATGATTTTAAACAAAAAAATGGCAGTGGTGCATTTATAATGGTGGCCAGTGATGGGAATATGGTGGCCTTCACTGTTCTCACAGCTGCAAATGCAATGAAAGTGTAGTGTCAAACTGCTTCAGACTAGGTGCTGGCTGAGTTACATGTGATCTTGAAGTGGCTGGTGGCTCTTGTTTGTAGGCTCTGAGTTGGGTGCAGATACCTTTGGTTCACTCGAAAAGGAGGTATAAGTGAATGTTCAGTGTAGTTCCCTCCTTCTGCCTCTGAAGAAGCCAGTAACACTATTCTGAGCCATAGAAGTTAATAAAGCCTCTACTAGCCTTGTTTCCTAATCTATACAATGTAGTAATAGTCCCAGAGTGGTCATGAGGAATATATATGTAAAGAATGTATTAGCAGGAAAGAGGATCCTGGGAAGATGGCGGCGTAGGAGGACGCTTGGGCTCACCGCGCATCCTGCTGATCACTTAGATTCCACCTACACCTGCCTAAATAACCCAGAAAACTGCCAGAAGACTAGCAGAACGGAGTCTCCAGAGCCAAGCGCAGACAAGAGGCCCACGGAAGAGGGTAGGAAGGGCGGAGAGGCGGTGTGCGCTCCATGGACTAGCGGGAGGGAGCCAGGGCAGATGGGCGGCCCGCCTGCCAAGCAGAGCCCCCGAGTCTGGCTGGCAAAAGCGGAGGGGCCGGACGGAGTGTGTTCCGACAGCAAGCGGAACTTGACATCTGGAAGGTTATAAGTTAACGGCTCTGCTCAGAGAATGGGAGGGCTGGAGGACAACGGGAGGGAGAGTTGTTGAGCCCCGGACAACAGAGCGCAGCGTGGCAGGGAACAAAGGCACTCGCCAGCGCCATCTCCCTCGCCCATCCCCCAGCCAAAATCCCAAAGAGAACCGGTTCCTGCCAGGGAACTTGCTTGCACTGCGCAAACAGCCAACTCTGTGCTTCTGCGGATCCATCCCTCCGGCGGGTCTGACTCCCTCCCGGTGCCACAGGGCCCCTCCCAAAGCAGATCTCTGAAGGAAAAGGGAGCTGAGCCTGCCCCTCCCACCCCTGTGCACCTTGCCCAGCGCCACCCCAGCTAATACGCCAGATCCCCAGCACCACAAGCCTGGCAGTGTGCAAGTAGCCCAGATGGGCCACGCCACCCCACAGTGAATCCCGCCCCTAGGAGAGGGGAAGAGAAGGCACACACCAGTCTGACTGTGGCCCCAGCGGTGGGCTGGGGGCAGACATCAGGTCGAACTGTGGCCCCGCCCACCATCGCAAGTTATTCAAGACAGCACAGAGGAAGTGCCCTGCAGTCCCGCACCACTCCAGGGACAATCCAAAATGACGAAATGGAAGAATTCCCCTCAGAAAAACGTCCAGGAAATAACAACAGCTAACGAACTGATCAAAAATGATTTAAACAACATAACAGAAAGTGAATTTAGAATAATAGTCATAAAATTAATCGCTGGGCTTGAAAACAGTATAAAGGACAGCAGAGAATCTCTTGCTATAGAGATCAAGGGACTAAGGAACAGCCAGGAGGAGCTAAAAAATGCTATCAATGAACTGCAAAATAAAATGGAGACAACTATGGCTTGGATTGAAGAGGCAGAGGAGAGAATAGGTGAACTATAAGATAAAATTATGGCAAAAGAAGAAGCTGAGAAAAAGATTAAAAAAATCCAGGAGTATGAGGGGAAAATTAGAGAACTAAGTGATGCACTAAAGAGAAATAATCTATGCATAATTGGTATTCCAGAGGAGGAAGAGAGAGGGAAAGGTGCTGAAGGTGTACTTGAAGAAATAATAGCTGAGAACTTCCCTGAACTGGGGAAGGAAAAAGGCATTGAAATCCAAGAGGCACAGAGAACTCCCTTCAGACGTAACTTGAATCGATTTTCTGCATGACATATCATAGTAAAACTGACAAAATACAAGGATAAAGAGAAAATTCTGAAAGCAGCTAGGGATAAACGTGCTCTAACATATAAAGGGAGACCTATAAGACTCGTGACCTCTTCTGAAACTTGGCAGGCCAGAAAGGAATGGCAGGAGATCTTCAATGTGATGAACAGAAAAAATATGCAGTCGAGAATTCTTTATCCAGCAAGTCTGTCATTTAGAATAGAAGGAGAGATAAAGGTCTTCCCAAACAAACAAAAACTGAAGGAATTTGTCACCACTAAACCAGCCCTACAAGAGATCCTAAGGGGGATCCTGTGAGACAAAGTACCAGAGACATTGCTACAAGCATAAAACATACAGACATCACAATGACGGTAAACCCATATCTTTCTATAATAACACTGAATGTAAATGGATTAAATGCGCCAACCAAAAGACATAGGGTCTCATAATGGATAAAAAAATAAGACCCATCTACTTGCTGTATACAAGAGATTCATTTTAGACCTGAGGACACCTTCAGATTGAGAGTGAGGGGATGGAGAACTATTTATCATGCTACTGGAAGCCAAAAGAAAGCTGGAGTAGCCATACTTATATCAGACAAACTAGACTTTAAATTAAAGGCTGTAACAAGAGATGAAGAAGGGCATTATGTAATAATCACAGGGTCTATCCATCAGGAAGAGCTAACAATTATGAATGTCAACGTGCCGAATACGGGAGCCCCCAAATATATAAAACAATTACTCACAAACATAAGAAACCTTATTGATAAGAATGTGGTAATTGCAGGGGACTTTAACACCCCACTTACAGAAATGGATAGATCATCTAGACACACGGTCAATAAAGAAACAAGGGCCCTGAATGATACATTAGATCAGATTGCCTTGACAGATATATTTAGAACTCTGCATCCCAAGCAACAGAATATACTTTCTTCTCGAGTGCACATGGAACATTCTCCAAGATAGATCACGTACTGGGTCACAAAACAGCCCTTCATAAGTTTACAAGAATTGAAATCATACCATGCATACTTTCAGACCACAATGCTATGAAGCTTGAAATCAACCACAGGAAAAAGTCTGGAAAACCTCCAAAAGCATGGAGGTTAAAGAACACCCTACTAAAGAATGAATGGGTCAACCAGGCAATTAGAGAAGAAATTTAAAAATATATGGAAACAAACGAAAATGAAAATACAACAATCCAAACGCTTTGGGATGCAGCGAAGGCAGTCCTGAGAGGAAAATACATTACAATCCAGGCCTATCTCAAGAAACAAGAAAAATCCCAAATACAAAATCTAACAGCACACCTAAAGGAAATAGAAGCAGAACAGCAAAGACAGCCTAAACCCAGCAGAAGAAGAGAAATAATAAAGATCAGAGCAGAAATAAACAATATAGAATCTAAAAAAACTGTAGAGCAGATCAATGAAACCAAGAGTTGGTTTTTTGAAAAAATAAACAAAATTGATAAACCTCTAGCCAGGGTTCTCAAAAAGAAAAGGGAGATGACCCAAATAGATAAAATCGTGAATGAAAATGGAATGATTACAACCAATCCCTCAGAGATACAAGCAATTATCAGGGAATACTATGAAAAATTATATGCCAACAAACTGGACAACCTGGAAGAAATGGACAAATTCCTAAATGCCCACACTCTTCCAAAACTCAATCAGGAGGAAATAGAAAGCTTGAACAGACCCATAACCAGCGAAGAAATTGAATCATTTATCAAAAATCAACTGTCCAGGACCGGATGGCTTCCCAGGGGAGTTCTACCAGACGTTTAAAGCAGAGATAATACCTATCCTTCTCAAGCTATTCCAAAAAATAGAAAGGGAAGGAAAACTTCCAGACTCATTCTATGAAGCCAGTATTACTTTGATTCCTAAACCAGACAGAGACCCAGTCAAAAAAGAGAACTACAGGCCAATATCCCTGATGAATATGGATGCAAAAATTCTCAATAAGATACTAGCAAATCGAATTCAACGGCATATAAAAAGAATTATTCACCATGATCAAGTGGGATTCATTCCTGGGATGCAGGGCTGGTTCAACATTCGCAAATCAATCAACGTGATAATAACATTAACAAAAAAAAAGAGAAGAACCATAGGATCCTGTCAATCGATGCAGAAAAGGCCTTTGACAAAATCCAGCACCCTTTCTAAATAAAAACCCTCGAGAAAGTCAGGATAGAAGGAACATACTTAAACATCATAAAAGCCATTTATGAAGAGCCCACAGCTAACATCATCCTCAACGGGGAAAAACTGAGAGCTTTTTCCCTGAGATCAGGAACACGACAGGGATGCCCACTCTCACCGCTGTTGTTTAACATAGTGTTGGAAGTTCTAGCATCGGCAATCAGACAACAAAAGGAAATCAAAGGCATCAAAAAATGGCAAAGATGAAGTCAAGCTTTCACTTTTTGCAGATGACATGATATTATACATGGAAAATCCGATAGACCCCACCAAAAGTCTGCTAGAACTGATACATGAATTCAGCAAAGTTGCAGGATACAAAATCAATGTACAGAAATCAGTTGCATTCTTATACACTAATAATGAAGCAACAGAAAGACAAATAAAGAAACTGATCCCATTCACAATTGCATCAAGAAGCATAAAATACCTAGGGATAAATCTAACCAAAGATGTACAAGATCTGTATGCTGAAAACTATAGAAAGCTTATGAAGGAAATTGAAGAAGATATAAAGAAATGGAAAAACATTCCGTGCTCATGGATTGGAAGAATAAATATTGTCAAAACGTCAATACTACCCAAGCTCTCTACACATTCAATGCAATCCCAATCAAAATTGCACCAGCATTCTTCTCGAAACTAGAACAAGCAATCTTAAAATTCATATGGAACCACAAAAGGCCCCGAATAGCCAAAGTAATTTTGAAGAAGAAGACCAAAGCAGGAGGCATCACAATCCCAGACTTTAGCCTCTACTACAAAGCTGTCATCATCAAGACAGCATGGTATTGGCACAAAAACAGACACATACACCAATGGAATAGAATAGAAACCCCAGAACTAGACCCACAAATGTATGGCCAACTCATCTTTGACAAAGCAGGAAAGAACATCCAATGGAAAAAAGACAGTGTCTTTAACAAATGGCGCTGGGAGACCTGGACAGCAACATGCCGAAGAGTGAAACTAGACCACTTTCTCACACCATTGACAAAAGTAAACTCAAAATGGACAAAGGTCCTGAATGTGAGACAGGAAACCATCAAAACCCTAGAGGAGAAAGCAGGAAAAGACCTCTCTGACCTCAGCCGTAGCAATCTCTTACTCGACACATCCCCAAAGGCAAGGGAATTAAAAGCAAAAATGAACTACTGGGACCTTATGAAGATAAAAAGCTTCTGCAAAGCAAAGGAAACAACCAACAAAACTAAAAGGCAACCAACGAAATGGGAAAAGATATTTGCAAATGACATATTGGACAAAGGGCTAGTATCCAAAATCTATGAAGAGCTCACCAAACTCCACACCCGAAAAACAAATAACCCAGTGAAGAAATGGGCAGAAAACATGAATAGACACTTCTCTAAAGAAGACACTCGGATGGCCAAGAGGCACATGAAAAGATGCTCAACGTCGCTCCTCATCAGGGAAATACAACTCAAAACCACCCTCAGATATAGTGGCCAAAATGAACAAATCAGGAGACTATAGATGCTGGTGAGGATGTGGAGAAACGGGAACCCTCTTGCACTGTTGGTGGGAATGCAAATTGGTGCAGCCACTCTGGAAAACAGTGTGGAGGTTCCTCAAAAAATTAAAAATAGATCTACCCTATGACCCAGCAATAGCACTGCCAGGAATTTACCTAAGGGATACAGGAGTGCTGATGCATAGGGGCACCTGTACCCCAATGTTTATAGCAGCACTCTCAACAATAGCCAAATTATGGAAAGAGCCTAAATGTCCATCAACTGATGAATGGATAAAGAAATTGTGGTTTATATACACAATGGAGTACTACGTGGCAATGAGAAAGAATGAAAATATGGCCCTTTGTAGCAACATGGATGGAACTGGAGAGTGTTATGCTAAGTGAAATAAACCATACAGAGAAAGACAGATACCATATGGTTTCACTCTTATGTGGATTCTGAGAAACTTAACAGAAACCCATGGGGGAGGGGAAGGAAAAAAAAGAGGTTAGAGTGGAAGAGAGCCAAAGCATAAGAGACTGTTAAAAACTGAGAACAAATTGAGGGTTGATGGGGGGTGGAAGGGAGGGGCGGGTGGGTGATGGGTATTGAGGAGGGCACCTTTTGGGATGAGCACTGGGTGTTGTATGGAAATCAATTTGAGAATAAACTTCATATATTGAAAAGAAAAAGAATGTATTAGCATAGTGCCTGACATACAGTATGCTCTCAATAATCAATAGCTATTATCATTATATTATCATCCAGATTCAACTATGCCTTCTATTAGATCTATTAGAACAGTGGATGTATCCTCTCTGTTCAATTATAATAATGTTAAGTGCAAGGACTGTGCATCTTCATTTTTTATACCCCATTGGTCCAGCAAATCACAGAAAGTGCATATACATTTGTTGAATGAAATAATAATTATTCTTTTACATCTGCTTCCTTCTTTCTCCAACCCTAGACAGAGTATGATTGTTAACAACAGAGATTTTGGGGTCAGACAGGTTTGAATTTTGGCTCTGCCACTTACTACCTTTGGGAACTTTGGCAAATTACTTCACACTCTGCATCTCACATATAACATGAAAAAAAAATCTACTTCATAGAATTAAACAAGAAAATATAATACATAGAAAACCCTAAATATTCCACCAGAAAACTACTAGAAGTAACAAATGAATTCAGTAAAGTTGTAGGATACAAACTTAACATATAGAAATCTGTTGCATTTCCATACTAATATCAAAGTAGTAGAAGGAGAAATTAAGATAAAAATTCAATCTATAATTGCACCAAAAATAATAAAATGTCAAGGAATAAACTTAACCAAGGAGGTTAAAGACATGTACTCTGAATCTATAAACATTGATGAAAGAAATTGGAGACAACACAAACAAATGGAAAAACATACCATGCTCATGGATTGGAAGAATTAATATTGTTAAAATGTCCACACTACCCAAAGTAATCTACAGATTCAAGGCAATCCTTATTAAAATACCACCAGTATTTTCCACAGAACTAAAACAAATAATATTAAAATTTGTATGAAACCACAAAAGACTCTAAATATCCAAAGCAATCATGAGGAAGAAGAATAAAGCTGGAAGCATCACAATCCCAGATATCAAACTATAATACAAAGCTGTAGTAATCAAAACAGTATGGTACTGGCACAAAAATAGACATGTAGATCAATGGAACAAAATAGATAGGCCAGAAATAAGCTCATGCCTATATGTGTCAATTAATCTATGATAAAGGAGTCAAAAATATCCAATGGAAAAAAAGTCTCTTCAATAAATGGTGTTGGGAAAACTGGGCAGTTATATGCAAAAGAATGAAACTGGACCATTGTCTCACACCATACACAAAAATAAACTCAAAATAGATTAAGGACCTAAATGTTGAGACATGAAACCATAAAAATCATAGCAGAAAATATAGATAGTAATCTATTTGACATCAGCCTTAGCATCATTTTTCTAGATATATCTCCTCAAGCAAGGGAAACAAAAGCAAAAAATAAACTATTGGACTACACTGAAATAAAAAGCATTGCACAGTGAAGTAAAGTATCACCAAACTAAAAGGCAACCTACTGTATGGGAGAAGATATTTGCAAATGATATATCTGTTAAGGAGTTAATGTCCAAAATATATAAAGAACTTATACAACTGAACACACAAAAAAACAAATTATCTGATTAAAAATGGGCAGAGAACCTGAATAGACATTTTTCCAAAGAAGACATGCAGATGGCCAACAGGCATATGAATATATGCTCAAAATCACTCATCATCAGGGCAATGCAAATCAAAATCACAAGATACCAACTTACACCTGTCAGAATGGCTAGGCTCAAAAAGATAAGAAATAACAAGTGTTGGGAAGGATGTGGATAAAAAGGAACCCTCATGCCTTGTTGGGGAATGTAAATTGGTGCAGCCACTTTGGAAACAGTATGGAGGTTGCTCAAAATATTAGAAATAGAAATACCATACTATAAAGTAATGCCACTACTGGCTAGTTCTAGCACATCACTGAAAGAATCCTGGGAAAGTCACTCCTTTTCATGCACATGTCTCTTTCCCACTGGTATGCCACAAAACACTGAAAACCCACCATTTAATTTATTCCCTTAATCTGAGCTCTGTCTTTGATATACTAAGAAGAGCCAGGCTAGGAATAAGGATACTTACATTCTAATCCCAGTCTTATGAATTGGCTGTGTGATCTTGACCTGTTTGGACTCTAGGTTCCTTACCTGTACAATAAGGAGGTTAGACAACAGGTGTTCTTAAATGAATCTTTCAGATATGCTTGTGTGTGTGTCTGTGTATGTGTGTGTGTGTGTGTGTACACGTGTGTTTACAGTTATAGCCAGGTAGAAGTCACATACAATGAGCTAGACATATTTAAAAAGTATAATTTGATGAATTTTGATTAAAATCACCACCACAAACAAGATAATGAGCATATCCATCACCCCCAAATATTTTTGTGCCCCTTTATAATGCATCCCTTCCTCTCTCCAAATCTGTTGCTAGGTAACCACTAATCTGCTATTATAGAATACTTTGAATTTTCTAGAATTTTATTAAAATGGGATAATACAGTAAGTATGTATGCTGTTTTCCTTTATTCTGCTTGCTTTGAATTAAAGTTGATCTTTTTCTAATTTCTTATTGTGAAAGCTGAGGTCATTGATTCAAGATCTTTTTTTTCTAATATAGCTGTTTAGTGCTATAAATGTCCCTCTAAGCACTGTGCTAGCTATTTCCCACAAATTTGTCTCCTGTTTTCATTTCACTGTTTAAAATACTTTTTAATTTTCCTTGAGACTTACTCTTGAGCCATAGATTATTGAGAAGTGTGTTATTTATTTTCCAAACATTCAGAGAATTTTCCATATATTTTTCTTTTACTGATTTTTAATTTACCTCCATTGTGGTCAGAGAACATATTTTGTATGACTTGAATCCTTTAACTTTATTGAGACTTGTTGTATGACCAAGATCCGATCTATCTTGGTAAATAGTCAATGTGCATTTGTAAAGAACACGTTTTCTGTTGTTGGGTTGAGTGTTGCTTAGGTGTCAACTAGGTCATATTTATTATTTGTGTTGTTCAAATCATCTATATATTCTTGCTTATTTTCTATCTCCTTAGTTTATCAGTTATTGAGAAGGATGTTGAAGTCTCTGACTAAAATTGTGGATTTGTCTATTTCTCCTTGCTCAGTTTTTGTTTCATGTATTTTGAATGTGTTGTTTAGGTGCAAGTATTTTTAGGACTGTTATGCCCTTATGATGAATTAACTACGTTATTATTATAAAATAGCCCTCTGTATTTCTGGTAACATTCTTTGTTTTGCAATCTGCTTTCTCTAATACTATACTCACGCCAGCTTTTTAAAAATCAATGTTAACATGGTGTATTTTTCCATGTCTTTTATGTTTAACCTACTTGTGTTTTTATACTTAAAGTGGGTTTCCTATAGGCAACATATAGTTGAGGTTTTTTTCTAATTTTCTATTCCACCAATCTCAGTCTTTTAATTGGGTTGCTGTGAGACCATTAATATATTTATTGATATTGTTCTGTTTAAAACTACCACCTAGTTATTTGTTTTTTATTTTTCCCAACTCCACCAAAGTCTGAAAACTGCTATTTCATATATTTTGCCCATTTTTTGAGTTGTTAATGTGGGAAGATGAGTCCATTCTTTGTTACTTCATCATTGCTGGAAGTAGGAGTCCTTCACATTTTGTTTTTCATGCTGATTTGTTATTTATATTATGGACATTAGCCTTGTCTTTATATGTATGCCAAATAGGTTCTTGCAGTTTATCACTGGTCTTTTATTTATGTATTTTTCTCATAAAAGTATTTTTAATTTCAATTTTATCAAATCTTTCATTCTTTTCCTTTGGGTTTTTGTCATGCTTATAAATGTCTGCCCTATATTTTCTTCTCAACTGTCATGTTTAAAAGAAGAAAAATAACTCCTCAGTATAAATGAGTTTTATTTTTAACATCAAGTTTATTAATTATAAAATTAATACATGCACATGGTAAAAACATCAAGTAGAACAAAGGGCTATAGATAAAAATGGCCCCTCTTTGCCAAATTCCTCTTAACAGAGATAACTCCTATTGGCAATTTCCTGTATATATTCTTCCACACATATTCTGGACACACACACATACATGTGTATTTATCCTTTTATACACAAATGGGACACACACACAAAGACCCACACACAGAGTTCTGCAATCTTTCATTCAACATTATATTTCTGAGTTCTTACTGTGACTGAGTTTTATCAGATTTTTACCAGACTGACAGAGGGACCAGGGCAGTCAGAGAAGATGGAGGGGGATGTGCACAGGAAAAGGCATATTCATCTCTGTAAAGCCAATACTTAGCACAAAACCTGGCACATAATAATTGTCAATAAATAAGTTTTAAATAACTAAAAGGAAATAACTTAAGAAAACTGGAAACAAAGTGCTGTTTTGACCATCTCAGGCCAGATGTAGTCTCTGGACCGAAAGTTACCATCTCCCAGGGCAGCAAGGAACAACATATGATGATGGACGAGGACATGGAGCAGCTAGACCTCTAGCGGGCAGTAACTTCCCACTATGTGTCTCTTCCCCCACTAGATATACTGTCTCCAGCACACACATTTAGTGCAAATGCACAGTTAACACTGACTACACAGCAGGAAAATCTGGGAGCTCAAAGACTACACAGCTGAGCTGTATCACATTTACACACTCATACAAATAGCTACCATTATAGTACCTACTGTGGGTCAGCACCATATCAGGAACAACAGCCATATAAGGTTAATGTGAAGTTATCCCCATTTTACAGATGAGAAAATAGAAACTGTTACAATCCAAGTTGACTTGTTCAGGGTCACACAGCTAGTCAAGTAGCTTCCAGAGACACCTGTGTATCTTAATTAGGTCAGCCTACTTTTCTGCCCATCCCATACCACATTAACTGCTATATTATGGACTTTGTGCTATTTTCTTTGCCTGGCATTCCCTTCCTCCACTTGTCTCATCTGGTGTTTTGTAGAAGCTAGGCAGAGATAAACATGGGGTTGTGTAGGATCCATGCTAGGCCATGCAATTTGTTGTCACGGATGAGGAGTGAGTCAGCCATAGGAGTCCATGAATAAGAACAAACACATGGGGTATTAGAAGTTCAGAAAAGGAGTTGAGCCTGGAAACTAGAGAACACCCTCAGCTAGAATGTAGATACTGCCACAGCTCAGGAAACTCTAATGCAAACATTTTTCTCTCCCTAGGCGCTTTTGGCGAGCGGCTCACAAACACAGCCCTGTTGCCTGCAGTCTTACAGCCACTGGCCTATGTATCTCCCCCCATCTCAATCCTGCTCATTCTCAAGGCCCACATCAAGTTGCATCTCCATGAAGCCTTTCCCTATTAATGGAACTCATTCCACTCTTTCCTTTGTGAATTAGTTTTAGTTAAAATCAGCACCATAAGATATATGTTTGTATACTCTCTTGCACTTTAATCATTTCAAGTATCTTGTTTCTTTAAGTTGACTCCTTCACATTCTTTTTCTATTGTTTCTCTGTCTGGTCTGGGTATTGTAAAACCTGGCTAGATTCCAGTCCCAATTCTCTCACTAATGAGCTGTGTGACATAGAGCTAGTCACAGCCTCTCTGAGCCTCATCTTCCCACTTTTGAGGGTTTCTGTGAGAACATAGTAAACATTATAACACAACATATAAATGTAAGGTATTATTGCTGAAGACATTTGAACTAAAGTGCCTCTGCCTTTCACATCCTACTTAGTGGATGATTCTATGTAAGAAATAGAAATCACTGCTGTTTGTTTCACACTAGGGTCCTTGGCAATGGTTAACAGGTTTAGAACAAGAATATTGCACAACTGTTAAAGATGGGGGCAGATCGAGGGATCTATATGCAGCTGATTCAGGGGCTTTCCTTGGAAACTACCAGGTGATTCCAGGCTTGCTCATTTTTAAAGCTTCCATCTTTCTGAACGTTTCTTCATGTAAATGATCCGAGTCAATGCTATGAAAAATGAAAAGAATCTTGTGTCAAGTCAAGCCAGCAGATGCCTTCAGTAGCTTTCCTATCCGCAAGGATAAGATTCCCATTCCACTTGCTCCATAGCACCACCACTGAGTTACTTCACCCACATCAACTGCCTCCCTTAGCCTTAGCTCCTTTCCTTGAGAAAACTTCCTCTTGGACCCTCACTCTTGTCCCTCTCTGACTTTGTCCAAGGCCCCATTGCATCAGTCCATTAGTTCCTGCTCCTGTATATGGAACCTCTCCCTCTCTATGGGCTTTCACTCAGACTACAGAATTGCCTATCCTCAACGAGCCAGAAAAGGAAAAGACCAACTCTCTCCCTCCTTCCTGCAGTTCCACCAGTCTTCCCAGTCATAGCCCTACATCTCTTCTCCTTTTCACAAACTTTAAAAAAAAAATTTTTAATGTTTATTTTTTTTGAGAGAGAGAGAGCACAAGTTCGGGGAGGGGCAGAGAGAGAGGGAGACACAGAATCCAAAGCAGGCTCCAGGCTTCAAGCTACAGGCACAGAGTCTGACACAGGGCTTGAACCCACAGACTGTGAGATCATGACGTGAGCCAAAGTTGGACACTTAACTAAGCCACCCAGGTGCCCCTCCTTTTCACAAACTTCTTGAAGGATTAGTCTCTGCTCCTTCTCCCCTCCTTACTTCCTATCCTCAAGTCACTGCAGTCTGGTTTCTGGCCCCACCATGCCACTAAACCAGCCCTTGAGAAAGTCCCCTCTGGCCTCCAAATTACTAAACCCAATGGATATATGTTTCAGTACTCGTCCTCTTGAACCTCTCTGCTGCATTTGATACTGTTGAGCACTTCTTCCTTGAAATTCACTTTTCCCATAGCTTCCAGGACACCATTTCTCTCCTGGTTTACTCCATGGGTTTTCTTTCCCATACCCACTTCTTAAAAAGTTGGTATTTCCCAGGGCTAATTCCCCAGAGATGTTCCTCAGAGGTTCTTCTGTTCTCACTCTCCCCAGAGGATCTCATCCATTGCCATGGCTTCATCTATCATCTCCAAGGCACACTCCTATATCCAACTGCCCACTTACTAGAAAACTTCCCATAGTGCAAACTCCCTATGTGTGTCCCTGATTAAAACCCATTGACTACAAAAGGAGGTACAGCTCTTTCAAGTGTGTAGTGAGGTAAAGATTTCAGTTTTTAATGGATAGAAGCTAATCTTTATCTAGCAAAGTGAAACGAGTAACCATGCTAATTATGAAATTGTACACTAAGTAGATACTTAATGCCACAAAAGTGTAACAAGACCTTCAGAATTTTTTTTTTACTGACTTAGCAAAAGTTGCCTTACCTCTTGATGTATAGAGCTCACTGTTGGGCAAGAGGTAGGCCAATATGCTTAGGAAGCCCAGAGGTCTTCTGGGAGTTAAGATACCAGTTATTATCAACCCCTTCTTTCCAAATTTAGAATTAGGAACACATATCAGGGTGAGCTAGGGGCCTTTATCCAAGACCCAGTGCCAGTGAAAGGCGCCACAGCCCATAAAATAAGATTATCTTGAAGAAAGAAGGTTTAAGTGGGTCCCCTGACTCAACTCAGGGGCCTATGTCTTTGTGGGGCAAGGGCAGGTTTCATATATATATATATATATATATATATATATATATATATGTATGTATATATATATTGTGTGTGTGTGTGTGTGTATCTGTATCTGTGGCTGATTCCAGGAGCTCCTCTAGACCCAACCACCCTGACATATACAGTACTTTAGAGAACAATGGCTGTATGTTTGGGTGTGGACTAATATATCTGTAGCCTTAAAGCCCAAGTATAATGGCACTGCATGGCTAGCAGGGATCCAGACCAGCCAGGGCATCACAGTCTAGTAACCAAACTTCTGTGGGACTGGTTAGATTCAGTTCTTAGGATCAGCCCCCTGTGGCAGCGAGAAACAGGAGCAGCAGCGGACTGATTCTTTAACCAACTTTGGAAGCAAAACTAGCTCTACCTTGGGGACCAATTTTGGAAACGTGAGGAGAGGCCTCAAAATGTACCACTGCTAGAGTATCAGAGATAGGGAGAGAGAGAGAGAGAGAGAGAGAGAGAGAGAGAACGAGAGCAAGGGCTGAATTTGTACCCAGAATTCTGCTAACAGGTCTTACTAATCACATATGGCATACAGGCCTTACCTACCCCCTCAGTCTCACTTCTTGACACATTCTGCTTTGTACTTTATGCTCCAGAAATAGCAAACTCCTTGGATATTTCCCACCCATTTCCCTATCAAGCACCATAAACTGTACTGTTTATTGTCTGGCTATCTTGCTCATGCATCTCCTGAGCTTGGACTACCCTTCTCCAACCTTACCACTATTTCTCTTGGCAATAGTCCTGAAACTTAACTCAGGTGGTCCTTCCTCCAAGAAGTTTTCCCTGCCCATCTTGGACTGGGTGGGTTGTCTCCTGCCATGACTCCCTCAAGACCTTACGATCCCCTTATTGCATTATTCAGTTTATGTGCCTGTCTCTACCACTAAGCCCACTGGCCCCTGAAGAGCACAGATCATGTCTCCTGTCTTATTCACCCTTGTCTCCTAGCACCTGGCACACTTGCCTGGTACATGGCACATATTCAGCAAGTACTGGTAGAATGAATGAAGGTGAGCTCTGTCCTCTGAGGCCACAATCTCTTTTATTCCTTGACCTTTTGAATGTCTAGACACATAGTCTTTATTGGATATATCATTAACTGTCTCTTTGCCTCTAGATGCTCTAAATTACTAATTGATCTTCTGTATGTATTTACTATATGCAAAGCAATGAGCCAGGAACTTTTTATTGGGGCAGGGGGAGAATACAATGAGGAATAAGATTCAGCCTCACACTCAAGCAGCTCTTAGAAAATAACCTTTTTCCTCCAGCCTTTGCAATTTCCAGCAGAATTTCCCCCTTTTAGAAGGCTCTCCTGGATTTACTCCATCTCTATCCTACCACAGCATTAAATCATCCATAGTTTTCTCTCACCTTACGTGGATAAGTATATATTTCTATTAATTTCAGTGTTGTTTGTTTTATATATACTCTAACATTCAAAACTGATTTGAGGTCAGTGAATGGTGTCTATTCTGTGTGTGTGTGTGTGTGTGTATGTGTGTGTGTGTGCGTGTGTGTGTCCTTTGTTTTGTATTCTGAGCTATTATTGCCCACTGTTATCAACTTATTGATCGACAAGTTATAAAGGTTTGAAGGCTGGCATGAAAACACAATGGAAGCACATTGGTTAAAAGGCAAAGAGCAAGAGATACAGGAAACAGCATAACAATTTACAATAAAAAAGCAAATAATGGCATGCCATCACAACAAAAAAAAAATTCTCCTTGCTGTCACTTAGGACCATTGCTGAAGCACACACAATATAGAATGCTACCACATTAAATTACTCAATATTTAAAGAAACATTAGGATTGGTCATTAAGCTTATTCCAACCTGCTAACAATATAGGCTGCAGTTATTTCTTTTGAGAAAGACACCATTGAAGGTCCCTAAATCCCTGACGCTTATCATGTTGTGAGTAACTCCCCCTTTCTGGGCAGTAATCACCACACTTTCAAGCCTTTGAAACTAACATACTTCACTTTGCTAGTAGAGAACCAGCTTCTGTTTCAGCCATACTTGTAATCAGGCCTTTATGTTGTTTGCATTTATGCTTCAATCCATCAAATTGGCCTTGAATGTGGAATTTTTGCACTCGGCCTTTATTTTCCATTATGTGTTCCAGTTCTGAATTCCAGAAATGAATGGCCGTTTGGTCACTGGTTAGCTGCCAACACAGCATAGCTGTATCCTAATTAAGAATGACTTTGTGTGTCAATGCCAGCCTGCTGAGCTGGCAGATGGACATTGACCAGAAAGGGTCAAGGCCTCTACTTCCTATCACTGCATCATTATAGCTTCATTTCCTTGAGTCTTGAAGACTCTCAAATGTAAACATTAAGACCTCTAGCAAGTATTAGAAGAGAAAATGGAAAGAATCTAACATTTATGGAGCACCATCTATGTGCCAAAGGTTGTACTGGGTGCATTTATAATTAATGTTTCACTTCATTCAATCCCCATGTCAACACCAGATAGTCAAGTACTAGTATTAGCTCCATTTTACAGACAAGGATACTTAAGTGCAGGGAGGTTAGGTAACCATGGGTATGTAGCTAGTAGATGCTAAACCTAGTATTTAAGCCAGACCTAAAAGAATCTAGATTTGATACTCTTTTTCCTACACCATGCTGCTTTTCTTAGCAGTGAGATCCAGTGCTGCCTGTTATCTGCTTCTCTCTTTGTCCCCGTGTCCAAGGAGGAAGCCTACTGGTAATTTCACTTCCTTTGATATTTTGCCTCGGCATGGCTTGTTCTCAGTTCTTCTTTCCCCACTGCAGTAGCCTATGGTCAAACCCAACATGTCTGCCTTGACCCCCTCCCTCCCACTTCTCCCACCACATTAACTTACTAGAATGTCTGTAGTTTACATATTGGCTGAATCAGTGCATCACACAGCATTTGCACTCCAAAATCCTTGAGGTCATTTCCACTTAGGTCTAGCAGTGTCAGGTTCTCATTTCTGTTGAGGACAGAGGCAAGGGCTCCACAGCATGCATCTGTGAGATGACATTCTGCTAACCTAAGGAGGATTAGGGATTTGAGGAAGAAATCAGTTTTATCCCAAGTTCCAAAAAGACCCTCCATTTCATATATAGCCTGGAACAAGAGCCTGGTGAATAAAGGGTCCCTGTGCACTTACCACAAGGTCTGTAGTTTATAGGAGGGGTGTTTCAGCCCTTCGCACAGCACCTGCATACCCTCATCCCCTAAGGCATTATCACTGAGGTCAAGGTCTCTCAGGTACTCATTGGTGTAGAGTGCATTGCACAAATCCTGACAACACTCTCCAGTCAGGTGGCAGGTCCACAGTCTGCCGGGAAGTAAGGTAGAGAAGGCTGGCATCATTTCATCTGCACTGAGTCACTTTAGAAATTCTATTTGCCCACTGGAAAAACACATTAGAAACTCAGAGTGTCATGTAAAAAAAAATCCCCTGGGCCAGGTCCAAGCGGATATTGTGGAGTAGAGGAACATTTATTCCCCCCCGAATTATTTGGATCTTCAATTATTGCTTCCTTGGAGATTCAATCACCAGGCCAAAAAATACTCATTTAATTTTAAGAGTTGCTGAAACATCAGGAAACTCAGCCTGTGGCTATAGTCCATGATACTTACGCCAGATCCTTTAACTGACAATCAGGCTGTTTTAATCCTTCGCACAGCCATTTCAGTCCCAAATCTTCAATTTTGTTATTAATTAGAAGCAGCCTTGTCAGGCTCCGGGTGGAGCTCAGGACTTGGGCGAGGGACTCACAACAAGCCGCAGAAAGGGAACACTGGGAAAGCCTGGAGGAATGGGGATACCAATGTGGCTGTTAACCATAGAGTCCCACTGAACTTCAAATGCCAAGGCCCATGAGAACAAGGATAAGTAGACACTTACACAAGACTCTCGATTATACCCTGTGCATGCTGCAGACCTTCACAGAGATGCTGTACTCCTATGTCCCCTAGGGTATTGGCGAACACAAACAACTCTTTTAGAGTCTGACTCACTTGCAAGAAAGAAGAGAGCTCCATACAGCTAGCATCTGTTAGGTAACATGTGCTCAAGCTACCAAGAGAAAAAGAAGAAAAATCAGCCACTGCTGCATTTAGCTTTTCCTAGCCTCCCCATATAACTAAGTTCTAGCCATCCTTCAAGTTCCAGCTCCTAGTGCAGCTCCTTCACAAAGACTCCTCCTGAGGTCTCCAGCTCATAGGGACCTCCTACCTTTCCCTGGGCTCATCTGGCATTTCTAAATGATTCCACAGTGTTGGGCACTTCATTACACATTGAATGAACTGTGTTGTTCTCCAATTGTTTCATATCTGTGTGCCCTTAAGGGCAGCCTTGTCACTTGTCCTTCTGACAAAACTACCTACATCTAGTCCAGTGTTGGGTGCATAGTAGGTGTTCTTTATAGAATTAATATTTAAGTAGTGGCATTCCTGTAAGCATGCAAGATGGTAATATAATGGAAAGAGCATGAGATTTGGAGACAGATTTTGGAGTCACATCCTGACTATACCACTTTTGAGTGCTGTGACTTTGGACAAGTCACTTTTCCCCATGATCAGATTTTAGAGTCACATCCTGACCATACCACTTTCGCGTGCTGTGACTTTGGACAAATCACTTTTCCCTGTGGTCTTCAATTTCCTCATCTGTACAATGGAAATACAAATCCATTTTTTAAGGTTATTGGAAAGAGTGAATTAGATGAAATAACTTCTGCCAAGCACCAAGCATAGATCTTGGCACACAGCAGGCACTTGACAAATTCAATAGTCATAAGATGCTACCAGACAGTTCTAAGAAACTTACTCTAGTTTCTCCACTTTACAGTTGGAATGTCTGAGACCTTCACAAAGATACTTCACCCCTGTATCCCCCAGGGGATTTTCACTCAGGTCAAGCTCAGTGAGGTTTGGATTGCAAATGAGAACAGAGGCAAGATAGTTGCAAACAACCTCTGAGCTTTCAGGGAGAAAGCTAGCACACAACCTGGAGAGAAAGAAAGATAACAGAGATAAAACTGGCTGTTTTACCATCCTACTCACCCCCTGCCACAATACCTCATGAGCAGAGAAAATAAAGGCCCACCCATACAAGACTGCCAACCTTGAGTATGTCACAACCTCCAGAGGAAAGAGTTATACATTTCTCCCACAATACTGTGTCCCCCAGTAGGAATTCAGTAAGTGTTGACTGCCCCTCAAAAAAAGTATTGGGAGGAAATATCAAGGCAACCTAATCTTATTTTAACTCCCTGCATGAATTTATAATTCTATCTTACAGTTTCTCTCAAATCCCGGTGGGGTGGGTACTATAATATCCTTAATAAGCTTCATAGTCAAAAGATCTTGCCTCTTATCTAAAAGTCCATTATTGGGGTGCCCGAGTGGCTCAGTCGGTTAAGCATCCAACATTGGCTCAGGTCATGATTTCATGGCTCGTGGGTTTGAGCCCTGTGTCAGGCTCTGTGCTGACAGCTGGGGCCCTGGAGCCTGCTTTGGATTCTGTGTCTCCTTCTCTCTTTGCCTCTCCCCTGCTCACATTCTGCCTCTCTCTCTCTCTCAAAAATAAAGAAACATAAAAAAATTTTAAGTCCATTATTAATTAATTTTCCATCCTTACAGAGACCCAGCCTATCATTATCCTCCACATGATATTCCTTGTTTGGGATGAAGAGTGGTTTTTACCAACCTTCCTGTCTTCTAAATCTTTGTTTCTCCATATTAAGTAGTTCAATTTCTTGAACTATTTCCCATCAACTTTTTCTTCCAACATTTAAAAAAATTTCTATGATATACACTACAATTTTTGAGTCCTCAATTTTCTCTTGAGTTACCAGGCTCCAACCTTAGCTTTGAAGGAGGGCTTATAAGTACACATGTCTGTATCTCCCCAATTTAGAAATTTTAAATAGAGGCATTCTGCCAGAAAAAAAAAAGTTACAAAGTGGATTTTTTAAAGCTTCAATGCTAAAGAGGTTTTGCCTTAAAAAACCCACATATATATTATGATAGTTAATTTTATGCCTCAAGTTGGCTGGGTCATATGTCCAGACATTTGGTCAAACATTATTCTAGATGTATTTGGAAAGGTCCTTTTTATATGAGATTAGTATTGATATCAGTAGACTTTGAGTAAAGTAATTTACCCTCCATAGTTTGGATGGGCCTCATCTAATCAGTTGAAAGGTTTTCTAGAAAAAGACTGACCTCCTTGGGAAGAAGACAGAATTCTCCCAGGAGAATGCCTTCAGACTTAAGCTGCAACGTCGGCTCTTCCTTGTGTCTCTAGCCTACTGACCTACCTTGCAGATATTGAACTTGACAGCCACCATAATCCACATGAGCCAATTCCTTAGAATAAATCTCTCTATACAGTTGACCCTTGAACAACACAGGTTTGAACTGCACAAGTTCACTTAAACACGAATTTTTGATAAATACAGTATAGTACTGTAAACGTATTTTTCTCTTATGATTTTCTTAACATTTTCTTTCCTCTAGCTTACTTTGTTTTAATACAGCATATAATACATATATACAGAATGTGTTAGTTGACTGTTCATGTTATTAATAAGGCTTCCAGTCAACAGTAGGCTATTTGTAGTTAAGTTTTTGGAAGGTCAAAAGTTCTATGTGGATTTTCAACTGGCGGGGGTAGGAGTGGCACCCCAACCCCCATATTGTTCAAGAGTCAATTGCATATTTTGTATATATCTTATTTGTTCTGTCCCTCTAGAGAACCCTAACATGTATATGATAAATTTTTTATTAAAATCATTACCATGGACTTTGAAGTCAAACACATGTCAGTTTTGAATTGTGCCTTTACCATGTTATTTAGTCTTATGATCTTAGGTCTCCAGTTCCTCATCTGCTAAAATGGGGATAATAATTAAAGGAAATAGTGGATACAAAGCACTCAGCACAATGGTTAGCACAAAGTAACTGTTCAATAAGTGTGGGTTATTATTATAGTCATTGATGTTATTGTTACTTACAATGAAAATTCTCTTCCTAAACTTGTTGCATAGAAACAATTTTAGGGACTGTCACTTTTTATTCTTCCTCTCCATGACTCTTTGAAATGTTTTGATCACAAAATGTCCATTTTGAGTTGCATATTTAAATTATTTTCTTGCAGTAAGGAAACTAACAGTTACAACTTACTTGAGCTTCTGTAATTTGCAATTTGGATCTTTTAAGCCTTCACAGAGCAATTTCAGAGCTGAAGCTTCCAATTTTGTTTCCCTAAATTCCAGATCAGTGAGCCACTGACTGGTGCTGAGAACAGCTGCTAGTGCCCCACAAGAAGCAGGAGATATAAGGCATCGGTACAACCTTCAGAGAAAAGAAGAATGACCTCATCATCTTGTTCATGCTCTCCCCACATGCAAACAGAAATTGACAAAAAATGATATGAACAGAGAAAACAAAATCTCCTGCTATCAGTTACCTCAATGTCTGTAAGACACAGTTTGGCTGCTTTAATCCTTCACACAGAAGCCTCATTCCTGAATCTTCCAGGGTATTTTTTACAAATTCCAAATCTGTCAAATACTGGTTAGTTTGAAATACTAAAGAGAGGTCCCTACCACAAGAAGCTGTGAGGTGGCAGAAAATCAGTCTGTGTGGAGAAAAAGATATTTCAGAGAAGAAAGAAAATAGGACTCCCCTTAAAGGTACCTGTTTGTACTTTACTGATGTAATGAATTTTTTCAATCCACTCAACAATTTATTGGGTGCTTACCACTGTGCCAAATGCTAAAAACACAAAAATAATTAAGACCCCAACTTGGCCTTCAAGAATGTCCAGTTAATGGGGCAAAAAAATTAGAAAATCATGGATACAGTGTGAAAAGTACTTCAAGTGGTATGCATAAGGTATCATGGGGACACAGAAAGGTAGTACAATTCAACCTAGCTTGGGGTGGGGCTTGGAGGATCAAGAAATATTTATAAAAAAATAAATACTTGAGTGCTGTTGTGAAAGGGGAAGAGAAATTGAACAGCTGGATGAAGAGAATGGAAGCAGGAGGAAGAGGAGGGGCTGAGGGACAATCCACTCATGGAGCAGCCAGTGCAAAGGCCAAGAGATGCAAAGGCCAGAGACAAGACAGAGGATGTTTTGTTTGAGAAACTTCCAATTACAGCTGACCCTTGAACAACTCAGGGGATTAGGGGCTTCAACCTCCACAGAGTTGAAAACTTTTGACTACAACTTTTGACTCTCCCAAAACTTAACTACTAATAGCCTATTATTGACCAGAAACCTTAACAATAATCAATTAACATGTATTTGTATGTTATATATATTACATACTATATTCTTACAATAAAGTAAACTAGATAAAAGAAAATGTTACTAAGAAAATCATAAGAGAAAATACATTTATAGTACTACTCTGAATTTATTTAAAAAAAATCCACATATAAGTGGACCTCCACAGTTCAAACTCCCTGTTGTTCAAGGGTCAATTGTATTTGCTATGGCCTATTTTAAAAGACTAGAAGGACAGGGGCGCCTGGGTGGCTCAGTCGGTAAGCGTCCAATTTCATCTCAGGTCATGATCTCACAGTTCGTGGGTTTAAGCCCCGTATCGGGTTCTGTGCTGACAGCTCAGAGCCTAGAGCCTGCTTCAGTTTCTGTGTCTCCCTCTCTTTCTGCTCCTCCCCCACTCACACACTCTCTCTCAAAAGTAAATAAACATTAAAAAAAAGACTAGAAGGATATATATGTATGTATGTATATATATATATATATATATATACACACACACACACACACACACACAGACACATATATATCAAATTATTAACAGTGGTTATCTTCTAGGTTGGGAAAGGGTGAGATTACAGGGAGACATTTACTTTATAGGTATTTAAAATGTATTTGCAATGATCATAAGTTATCAAAGAGTAGTTAAAAATTTAAAAACATAATATATGCTTACTATAAACAATTTCTATGATAGAGAAAAATGTAAAGAATAAAGTTTTTTTAAGTACTATATTCCTATCACCCCAAAATAACCACTGTTAAAATTTTGGCACACGAATTTCCAGGTTTTTAATGCATGCATACATATGTTCTTTGTAACAAGTGAAATCATAGGAAGATGTATTTTAAAAAGATAAAAACTTTTTTTGGGGCACTTGGGTGGCTTAGTCAGTTAAGCATACGACTTTGGCTCAGGTCATGATCTCCCGGTTCATGGGTCCAAGCCCTACATCAGGCTCTGTGCTGACAGCTCAGAGCCTGGAGCCTGCTTTGATTCTGTGTTTCCCTCTCTTCTCTCGGCCCCTCCCCTGCTCACACTGCCTTTCTCTCTCTCAAAAATGAATAAATGTCAAAAAATTTTTTTAAAAAAGATAAAACCTTTTTCCAAACCTCCTCTCCAATTTCACCTCCCAGAGATAACCAATGTTAAGAGTCTGGTGTATACCCTCCCACTCCTTTCTCCAAGATCATAGAAATATACAGACACACACACAGATTTTATTTTACAAAAATGTGCTCATAGAAAAAATTACATCAAGTTTACAATGTACTTTGTCATTTGTCCTTGCAGTAGGCCCATTGATAGAAACTAAGATTCATTTACAGCAGAAAGTCATATAGTAAGTGGCAAAGGACTTCAGGACTAAACCTGAAGTCTGTCTGATTTATACAGAAGGCTTTGGAAAGTCAGTGGAGATTTAAAGTGAGATGGTCATATCCCTCTAATGCCAGGAAGCAGGAGACAGACCAGATATCAGAGGGCTGCAGTCCAGGGAAGAAATAGGGTAGGGGTAGCTGACCTAGGATGGTGGGGGCAGGTGACCTAGGATGGTGGGGGCAGCAAAGGTGGACAGATTCAAGACATGGTTTGGGGGTGAAGCAGCCAAGATTTATGACCATTTAGGGTCACTACAATATTCAGTGCTGGGCCAATGGGCAATGAAGCTGTTCCCTAGCTCCACATTCTTCCTCCAAGGCATTCAGAAGGCCACTGGGGGATTGGGGCTGCCTCTTGTTCTAGAAAATTCCATCTCTAGGAGGGACGGGCCCCCTGGTGTGGGACAAAGCACTATGGTGGGGTGGGCATAACTTCTTGTATTTGATTACAAGTCCTTTACATTCTTGATTCTAAGTCTTTTCTGACCACTCCTGCTATTTCCGGCTTTCAAGGACTTTCAACAATATAGCAGGTCCTCTTATGTCCTGGAGTTGGGACAGAACCTTCCTCTCACATTCCCTCCCACCCCCATTATCACTGGAAGTTGGAACAGTCCCAGAGTAAAAGATTCCAGAATTGGCCCCAAGACTTCCTTTTTCTCAAGCCCTTGGAGGGAAAAGTACCCTCTTGCTTGGGCTTATTAGGTAGGTATGGTTAGGTATGGTTAGCTTGCACCCCATCTGGCCCCGGCTGGAGGTGTACTAGGGTGGGGCAAACCAGTCAGTGGACCTTTCAGAGGGTCTGAGGGAGGAGGGGCAGGGCAAACAGATGGTTGGAAACGCGGGGTGGGGGAGGGAACGAGAGGGCAGGACTGGAGAAAGGGGGACAAGGGGACCAGACAAGGGAGGTGGAGGTGGGGTGGGTGTGTGGGGACAATGTGGCAGGATGGGGGAGGGGGTGGGACGGGGGCAGGGGGGGATAAGGGGGCAGGACCGGGCGGGGCAGCGGGATGGGGAAGCAGGGTGGGGTAGGGACGAGGTGGTGGGTCAGGGGAGGGGGTAGGATGAGGGAGTGGGACAGAGGGGGCGGGGGGACAAGAGGGCAGGACGGGGGAGGAGGGGGGCAAGGGGGAGGAGGGGGGCAAGGCTGGACGGGAGGAGGGGAAGGGGGATAAAGAGGGAGGGGAAGGGGGACAAGGGGAGAGGGGCAAGGGGGGGTCTACGGGACAACTGGTTTGTTCGTTTCTGCAGGGCCAGCCAAACCCCTAAGGTTCTCAGTCATCATGGCCTTGAAACCCGACGACCCCAGTGGTGGGTTCCAGCACAGCAAAGTGGTAACCTTCATCAATGAGAAGATGGCTGGGCACACAAAAGGCCCAGAATTCTACCTTGAGAATACATCCTTGCCCTGGGAGGAGGTGGAGGACAAACTCAGGGCCATCCTGGAAGACAGCACAGTGTCCAGTGAGGCCAAAGAGGCCTGTGCCTGGAGCAGCCTGGCCCTAGGTGTGCGCTTTGCCTGTAGGCATGGCCAGTTACACAAGCACAGGGTACACTGGCTGCATGACTTCGCCAAACTGCATAAGACCACTGCACAGACCTTGGCCTCAGACCTAAAGGAGTTCACTACACAGCAGGAGATGGAGCACAAAGAGGCAGCCTTCCAGCTACAGATGGCCCAGGCCAACCTGGAAGAGGTGCAGACAGAACGGGATTTCCTGAAGTGGAAGCTCCTCCAGGTCTTAAAGATTATCTCTGCTTGATCCCTGCCCTATCTCCCTGCCCCATCCCCTCACCACCCCCAGAGTGGGTCTCAACACTGCCCACTTTTCTCCCACAGCTGCAGTCTCTGCAGAAGCAGGTCCAGGTCTCAGAGGAGCCAGGCCTGGTCACAAGGACAGAAGGAGCAGGTGAGGTAGAGGAGGAGGGAGTTGCTGCCACTTCTACTGCTTCTACTGGCACTGCAGGAAGAGGAAGAAGAGGACAGAAGAATGCAGAAGGGGCAGAAGCTGCAAAGGAGCCAGGTGGAGGCCGCATGCACCTGCTTGGAGCTGTGGAGCGGAAAAATTACACTGCCAGTGGGCAGAGGAAGGGAGATATTAAGTCAGTGGAAACAGCCATGTTTTATTTCTCTGGGACCATCAAGCCTAGGGCCACAGTCACACCATCACCCCTTCCTGTCCAGCTCCCTGCCTCATTCACATACTCCTACGCCTGTCCCTTTTCCCCCTTCCCACCTGCGCCCACACCAGTCCCACCAGCAACACCATTCACCGTAGGAAATCCAGTTCAGACATCTCCCCACTGGAGGCCCTCTGAGGTTAGTGTGAGGTCTAATGTGGGGTCCCAGGGAAAAGACCCTCAAGAATCCCAAAGAGACAGGAGAGACTCTGATCCCTATCAGCATAGAAGACCTCCCATATTTCGCAGACCTGGGGATTGGGACTGCCCTTGGTGTAAAGCTGTGAATTTTTCAAGGAGGGAAATTTGCTTCCGCTGTGGGAGGGGAATCTGGCTGCAAAGCCCTCAGTAAATTAAGAAATGTCAAATAGAACAGAAACCTATACCAGTGGAAAATCAATTTTTGAGGGATGGGGGAAAGGTGAGGGAGGGGACTGGGTGGAGTGGGGAAGGGGATAAGTGGGAGAATGGGGCTAAAGGAATGGGAGGGAGGTGGGGTGGGAAGTGGAGAAGGTGTAGATTGACAGGGAGAGACATGTTTTGATGACCCCCTTTGTGTTCCAGAGCATTAGTGTTCCATACCCCAGAAGCACCGTAGCTTTTGTTCTTACTCCTAAGCCCTAGTATCTAGTGGACATGAGCAGCCATGTATATGACAATCCACCCATCTCCCCACCTAGGCTGTATATGATGGGAGGAGTGGACATCTGACCCATCCTTAGCCAAACAGGTTCTCGAACAGAGAGGCAGATTTCATAGAGTGGTGTTGGGCAAGGAAGCAGTGGGTTATTTGGAGTTGGGACCAAGGTCAGAGTCATGAATGCCGAGGCCACAGCCAAGGACTGGCCCCGGCTGTCAGAGAGAAGAACTGTGTGCTTTATAGAAGCCAAGTGTCTTAGAGGATAGCAGAATCAGATCCCAGGGAGCAGATAAGGCATAGAGAAAGCACAGGAGTTGATCTTGTAACCCCAGAGATGGAGACAGTGGTGGTCTTTCTACAGTTGTGCTGCATGAAAATCCAATCCACACAGATACCCTTTAAGTTAAGTTGAGTGGGTTCCTGCTCTGGGTAACCAGATTATTTCCAGGTCAGAAATTGGCACCAAGAAGAGCAGTCACAAACCACAGATCATCCAAGAAAAATGTCAACACTGGCTGGGGAGGAGTATCAGAGAGTTACAGGTAGTGAGGATTCCTATATCCCAAGAGTCTCCCGGAATGAACTGGACAGGAAGCTTGTTCGTGTTCTGATCAAGTTATATCATGAGAAACCATCAAAACAGGCCTGGGGTTAACCCTGGGCTTACAACACAGCAGAGATTTGCCACCCCTAAGATGAAATCCCTCAGGACTGATGAAATCACCAGCAGGACATACAGAGGACACCAGCACCAGATGCAGACAACTGCTATGGCTGTATAGCCCCAAAACATGAGAATCTTCCCCAGTCCCCAGTGGCAGAACTGGGGACAGACAGATCTGAACAGGGAACCCCTACCACTTCCAAGGAGGTGAGTCAGCAAATGATAGTGCCTAGAGGGTTTGCTGGTCTAGTTTATGGACCAAAGTGTGGTGCTATCCTGAGCAATTCTCTACCCAAACCCACTGCCAGAATAATAGTGGGAAGGGGGATCTGGTTACAAAGGTCTCAGTGAATTCATAAATGAAATAAAACATATCCCAATGGGAAATCAATGTCTAGAGGGAGGGGGTAAACTGGGAAAAGAGAAGGGGAGAGGATGGTTTGTGTTTCCTTTCTCATGATTCTAAGTGGTGTTGAGGGAGACTAAATGTATGGATTAGCCCACAGGTAGAAGGATCGTGAGGTGTCACACCTGGACCAGAGTAAGAAAACTGGAGGAGCCCTGGACATCACCCAGGGACTACAGACATAGAGCCTGAAGCTATAATGGCCCCAGTTCATTGCCATAGCTCTTGGATAGGACTTTGGGCTGTCTCCTATTGGGGCAGGTGTGGACAACCATCAGGATTGGGGGCAAGATCCCTAACCTGCATTTTCAGGAATATCTTTGGGCTTGTTTATATTCTTCTAAGACAGAGTTTCCCAGCCTCAACACTCCTCACACTTGAGGTTCAATAATTCTTTGTTGCAGGGGGCTGTCTAGTACACTGCGGGATGTTTGACAGAATCCCTGACCTCTGCACATTAGAGGTCAGTAGCATCCACTCCCCAAGTTGTGACAAGCAAAAATGTCTCCAGGTATTGCCACATGTCCACTGGAGGGTGAAACTGCCACTGGCTGGGAACCATAGAGGTGACAAGGTCCTTAGGACTAGTCATGACAGTGGGAAGAGAGATGCAAGGAGAGCATTCTCAGCAGTGCCCAGGGCTGCAGGGGAGGCCCTAAGGTAGGAACTGAAAAGTATTCATTGGATCTGGTATTATTTCGATCTTTGAACAGATCTGGGCCAGGGAGGGGTAGAACCCAAACCACAAAGACTGAGGAGTAAATGGCAATTGAGGAAGTGCAGGCAGGGGGGCTCTTCAAGAACTCCTAGCAGTAAAGGGAAGGAATGGGGTACATGGCTGAGAGAGGGTTCCTTTTAATATGGGAGAAACTTGAACCACGGGGAAGGAGACAACTGAAGAAAGCTTGAAAACATACAACACACAAGAGAGAGACCCTGCTTACCACATTGGGAGGCATGTCCATTGTACTATTCAATAAAAAATAAAATATGACGGCCAGTTTTTTGTGTGTGTGAAACAAAACCCCCAAAGCTCTGTAACTGCATATGCAGGATATATATATATATATATATATATATATATATATATATATATATAATAGGTTTATATGTGCCTTATGTTACACGTTGATGTTTGAAAAGGCATAGAAAAAAAGGTCTGGAAAGATATTTAGCAAACAAGGTGTTACCTAGGGAGGTATGGTCAGGGCATGGTAAGCAGGAATGGGGATGTTGGGGTATAAGGTGGGGTGGGGTATGGGACAGTAGGGTGGAGGGCTTTTATATCTTTATATACTTCTGTGTTGTGTAAAGTGAAATAATTAAATGCTTAAAAATAAAAAAAGTGAATTTACTTGCTTGGGGAGGTTTGGAAAGGCCACCTCTTCCTCTAGGACAGGAGGGAAGGAAGGAGAACAGACACTGATCTGTGTGGTGAGGGGTCTGGAAACAAGGGAGCTCGTGCCTGTGTGCTTGAGATGTGGAGTGAAGGAGACAAGATACCTGAGAGTGAGCACAGAATGGAAGGCAGCGTGGTGGGTGGGGAGTTTCTGAGCAATGGCACTTTGGGGAATAACAGCAGGGGATGGAGGTGAGGCATGGAGGGAGAGAAAAAGATCACTGAGCTGCATGGAGTGGGACAGGACCCAACTGAAAGAAAACCAAGGAAGAGGACAGTTGGATCTGGAAGGAGAAGAGGGTAGGTCCAGGAGGGGCACAGACACAGATCTCTTAGATGTTATAGACTGCCATCCACTCCCTACAGCAAAAATAGCATATACAAAAGGGACAGAGGCTGGAGGGGCTGACAGGGATCTGTGCCTGACTCTCTACCCCTTCTAGGTTTGTAGCATATCCTATCATTTGCTGTTCTGCTATGGAGAAGCTGAGCACTAGTTATATTTTGTTTGCAGGTCCCATCAGCTGGGGGTACAATTTCTAGCAATCCAGGTTCTACCTTACAAATACCTAAGTGTTTAAAGCAAAGTTCAACTTACTTCAGGTCTTTGATTTTACAGCATGGATTACGTAGTGCTTGGCAGAGCAAGTGTAGCCGAGACACTGGCAAATTGTGTAGCTTGAAGGACCTAAAAAAGATGAGAAAGCAAAAATAATTTAAAACAAAACAGTTAAGAACAAAATTTTAAGTAAAAGGCTTACTTTGGCTTCTGTTTACCATACTAGTATTCATTTACTTCTTCCAAAGTCCTTAGGAGGTATTATCCCATTTTGCAGATAAGGAAATTAAGGCAAAAAAAAAAGTTAAGATATTTGCCTAAGGTCACATAGGTAGGAATAGAATGGAGGTCAGCACTCAGATCTGTCTGACTTCAAAGCACAAGCCATGTTACTGTGTGCCAGGCACCAAGGTAAGCACTTTACATATAAAATTATCTTATCTGGTCCCTAACACAATGATGGATATCATAATCATCATTTTGCAGATGGCTCAGAGAAGTCAAGTGAGTTGCCCAAGCTATCTACACTATAACTATATTTTGGTTGTCAGTATTAATAGAATGATTAATCATTAAAAACTAGAAAAGTTCATATGTTTTGAACTAGAAAAGTTCAAATGTTCATATGTTAAACATAATTCTATGTTTAATTTTTTGAGGAATACCCAAAGAAAACAAAAATACTAATTTGATAATATATATGCACCCCTATGGTTATTGCAGCATTATTTACAATGGACATATTATGAAAGCAACTCAAGTGTAGATCAATAGATGAATGGATAGAGATGTGGTGTGTGTGTGTATGTATGTGTGTGTATGTGTATTTATATATATATATACAAACAATACATATATATATGTATGTATATTTATACATACATACACAATGGAATATTACTCCACCATAAAAAAAGAATAAAATCTTGCCTTTTGCAACAACATAGATGGATCTAGAAGGTATAATGCTAAGTGAAAGAAATTAGTACAAGAAAGACAAATATCACACGATTTCACTCATATGTGGAATTTAAGGAACAAAACAAATGAACAAAAAAAAGAGAGACAAAAAATAAACAGACTCTTAAATACAGAGAACAAATTGGTGGTTGCCAGAGGGGAGGTGGGTGGAGATGTGTGAAATAAATAAAGGGGATGAAGAGCACACTTATCTTGACAAGCACTGAGAAATGTACAGAATAACTGAATCACTATATAGTACACCTGAAATTAATATAGCACTGTATGTTAATTACACTTGAACAACAAAATAAACCTAAAACAGTACAATAGTGAACTCTCTGTCAACATGCTTGTGAAAAGAATATTTTGGGGTAAGTTTTGAAGAAAGTTTAAGCCCCCTGATAAAGGCAATAGGGCTGGGGTAGGGACTCCATTTAAGGCTGATTTTCTGGAAATCTAGAATGAACCAGAAGCCTCTCTTTGTTTCCACCAGTGTTTAAAAGTTCTCAATGCATTTATCCATCATTTTACTTTATAATATACAGTTGAAGTGGTCTTGAATTTATCAAGACATTGTAGCCAAGGTCCTTGGTAATTCCAAGTCCATGTAACCTCTCTTACTCCTTCCACTCTAGTCCCAAACACTCTTGCTGCACTTCCCTTCCCCTCCCCACTTCCCTCAAACACACCTACCCCATACTCATTTCTACCTCTATGCTACTCCCACTGAGGAAATATAACTATCAGAGAAAAGACTCGTGTTAACACTTCCTAAGTAGAGCCTTCTGCCCACTCTCTTCTTCTCAAGGTCCCCTACCTCTCAGCTGGTCGTACAACTAAGGTACAACAACACAGGTCAATAAGTCAATAGAACTGTATTTTGCAATATACAGAATCTGTATGAAATAAGTGGTTTACCTAAGCCTCTTTGAACCCTTTGTGAAGGTGGAAGCCTGGTGGAAAAAGCCCAGGATTCACAGCAATATATGCAGGAGTACAATTCTGTCCCTTACTAACCTGAGGCTCTCTGAGGCCTCAGTAATGAAGTATATGTAGAGGAGAGTGATGACCAATTCAATGTTAAGTTTACCACCTTTTCCAGAATAGCAGTCATCAACACCAAAATAGTAGAGTCCTCAATGATAATCTTGATGACTTACATGCTCATAACACTTTTATAATTATAAAGTACATTCACAAGGTAACAGTGAAGACTAATATATATACACACACATACACACACACAGTGGCTAGCACAGTGCCTAATACATAATAAGTGCTCAGAATTGTTAACGTTCCCTTACTGTCTACTTAGTCTAGTGTCTAATATGTGATACATATTGAATAAATCCTTACTGGGTTGATTGACATAAAATATAGAAAGTGGAGATGATTCATTTTATTTATTGACAATACCAGAAATGATCGTGTGCCTGAATACTTGAAATAAACAAGAAAGCCCATGATTTCTGAAGGCCAAAACATTGGAGAAAAGACATTAATATACTCACTGATTAAGTGTAAAGACTGGTGTCATGAATGCAGAGGCTTGCTCTTCCTCCTCAAATCCAATTAGGTGCTGACACTTCAGAGACACTGACAGATGACTGTGACTGCTTTTTACACAGAATGACATAGCCAGAATGTCCATTTTTGTGTAGGAAGGTTGAAGCAATATAATTGATTGTAAATCACCAATTATCTTTTCTGCATATTCTTCTTCCTGAATCTCATACAAACAATGAAGTAAGTCCATTGGCTCAATCTGTAACATAGAATATTTATCCTTTATTTCTTTCTCAGTCCATTTCAATAATTCCTCTCTAAGTCCTGGGGAGACTTTTCTTCCAAAAGTAGTTTCCACAGCTTTTCCCTTTCCTTTACATAAGAGGCCAAACAAGAACTGTATCATTAATGATGAAAACCCTTTCCCATATTGTTGGAATATTTCTTGCCACGTTTTCCCCACTTGATCAAAAAACATCCAGTTGCCGTCATTCTTTAGGGCATAGAACACAGCAGTCAAGAACTCTTGGAAACTGAAGTGAAGGAAAGTGTAGACATTGACACTTCCTTCAGATTTTTTCAAAAAGTGATTTAGAAAAGTGCAATTGATATATACCCCTATCCCATGTCTCCTGAGGTCACAGACTTCAAATAGGACCTGTTGGTTCTGTAGTCCCTCTGCAGCCAAAGAGCAAAGGCCCCACAGACAACTTTGTCCCTTCCACACTGAGATACCTGTAAGGGTTTTGAGGCACTTGGAAAAGTAAAACAGATACACATCAGTCATGGTCTGAAGTGACCTCATAAGACTCCTGTCACCATCTTCCTGTGACTGCAGGACACTACAGATCATTCAGGAGATGATGGGAAGAGAGGACATAATGTCAAGGCTTTGATTTTGTTGCAGCTCATAAAAGACTCTCATTGCTGCATTAGCACCTGAAAACTGACTCAAGAAATATGCTCTCTTTTCAGCATTTGTAAACCAAATGATCTCGGCCTGGATAGATTGTTTTAACAGAGAGTGGAGCTTCTTCATGGTTGCAGGCCGGGCAGTTATCAGCAGGGAGGATTCAGGGAACAGTTTTTTCCTCACAAAACTACATAAGAGGGTCTCTACTGGTTTCTGCTCCTGGGGGTTAGCACTAAGATCCTCTTCCAGGTTACCTACAGGATGCTGGAGCTCAGGAAATCCATCAAGTATGAAAAGAAGCTTCTCTGGATACACAAGAATAACGTCCAGGATTGGTCCATCTATATCTTGAAAAGTGTTAGTGATTAGGTCAGCAGCACTAAGGTTAGCAATATGGCTTATTTCTCTGCAGTTTACATAGATGAGATAGTCAAACCTTCCTGGAGTAACCATTCCTGCTGCCCAGTCAAACATGAACTTATGCACCACAGCTGTTTTCCCAATCCCAGCACATCCCTGAAGCACCACAGTTTGGGATGAGCTGCAGCCCTCTTGGTCAGGATCAAATACATGTCCCATATCAATAAAATTATCTTGTTGAGGAATCCCACATGGTGTCTTTTCTGATATACCATGTTCTTTTACAAGAAGCAGCCGTGACTCTATATGATTGCCATGATAACATTTATGGACTCCTATGTTTAGGTATTTTTCTTTCAGATGTTTTCTAAATATTTCTCGGGAATCTAATGAGGTGACACCAAGAGTTAGTAATCACAGAATCCTAGAAAACAATACAAAACAACAGCTATAACTAATATCACCATCTCCACTTGGACATCTTATTTTACATGTCTAAACCTGAGCTCTGGATTTCTGTGTGGGTGCCCTCCCCCCCCCAAAAAAAAAACCCTCCGCAGGCATGTCATCTCAATTAAATGATGTCACCCAGTTGCCCAGAAAAATATTAGGAGCCATTCTTTATTTCTTTTTTCCCCTTGAATCCTCCACATCAAATCAATTAACAAGGCCTATCATAAGCCTTCAATACACTTATTTATCACTACATTCTCAAATACCAACCAAATACAAGGTACTACTAACTGTTTCCTGAAGAAAGAAATAGACTCCTACTATTCATTTACTCTAGCTTATCAATGGCTCCTCTCCACACAGAAGCCAACATGATCTTCTAAAAATATCAATTACATCATGTGACTACCATACCTGAAACCTTTCAAAAGCTTTTCATTGCACTTCATATAAAATCCCAAACCTTACCCTACAAGGTGTGCCACAAATCACTCACCTTCTCAGTCCCTAAAGACACACTAGCTTACTTTTAGTTTCTCACAAATGCCATGTTCTTTCCCACTTCAGGGCCTTTCCAGTAGCTTTTCTCTCTGCCTGGAACACCCTTTCTGCTATTTCCATGGAGAGCTTTTTTTTTTTTTTTTTTATCCTTCAGATCTCAACTTAAACATTACTTCCTAGAAGAGGACTTGCTTGACCACCCAATTTAAAGCAGATCCTCTCTATTATTTCCTTTCCCAGCACCTTGTTTTCACTTTATAGCTCTTATCATAATTAACAGTTGTTTATTTTTTATCTGTCTTTCCCACTAAACAATAATCTACATGAAGACAGGGACCTTATTTGTATTCTTCACCATAATATCCTAAGTACCTAGTGTGGTGCCTGGCACATAGTAGACACTCAACAAATAGGTTATTGAATATGGCTATAAATACTTTTGAATTAAAAACAAGTCATTTATTACTGCCTATTCTGTGCCAGATATTTTACTAGGCTCTTTATATATATTTCTGATTTAATTCTTGCAATAATCCCATGAAGTAGGTATTATCCACATTTTATAGTTGAGGAAACTGAAATTTGTTACCAGGGTTATAAGTTCATGCATATACAATCTGCACACAGGTCTTGTGCTCAGAAGGGCCCATTGGTATAATGCTCTGCTGTCGCTATCTTGGATTTAATATTTTTTGAACAAGGGGTCCTGTGTTTTCATTTTGTAGCATAGCCCATCAATTATGTAGTCAGTCCTGCTTATCGCATTAGATAATTTGTCCAAAGATCAACAGCTAGTAAGTGATAGAGACTTACTTGAGATTAAGGTTTGTCTAAAGCCATAGTCCATATGCTTAAATACTATATTACATAGTTTTTCACTTTATGCAACTAGAAAAATAATCCAAGGAGTCAGTTATCAAGTTCAAACTTCTGTCAAGTGAATGTCTAAGTTAGCATTTCTCAAATAAGTGTTCCTTTGAACACGATTTTGCAAGGTATTAGTAAGAAAGCTGTGGAAAAGAAGTCGAGTGGTCAAATAAGTTAAAGGGAATACACCCTCTATCTCCTTTTAGAGTTTCTCAACGCATGTAGCATGTGAAAGGATCTGAAATGACCTATAGTAAAAAAAGAAAAAAAAAGGCTGTTTAACTTGGTTTAATCCAGCATTTTCTGGTCTAAAATGACTATATAACCCTTTCCCAAAAGCAAAGTTATTTTCTCCTGGACAATAGTGCTCTGTAGAACTGCTTTGGGGAATGCTGATCTAGATAACTGTTAGCAAATTTCTTCTGTAAAATTCCGTAAATAGTTTAGGCTTTTGGGTCTCTGTTTCAGCTACTCAATTCTGCCATCTTAGCTAGAAGGTAGCCATAGATAATATGTAAATGAATGGGCATGGCTGGTTCTACTAAAACTTTATTTATAAAAATAGGCCCCTGGCTTGATTTGGCCCACTATCGTAATGGCCTCAATTTAGATCACTCCAGAATTGGATAGGTCTATTCTAGCCTGTGCATCTAAAATTCTGTACATCTGGTGCCTGACCACCATCAGAGGTCCTCCTGGTATTCCATTACCTATTCTATCTGATATAAAATTCCTATTTGTTATAACAGTTTGGAGCTTCATAGGTACTACCAAAAAAAAAAAAAAAAAAAAAAGGCTGCTGCCCAATGAATACAGGGAAAGAATAGGAGTGGAATAGGGATGAGAAGCCAGGTTCATAGGAGGCACTTTTCACAAAACAAAAAGAGTAAAAGAGAGAAGACATCTACCTATGAGCTCCTTCCATGACAATGAAGCCTGAGAATTTGAAGTAGCTGTGGGAGGAAAGAGTTGAGATTAACAGAAGCACAAATACACCTTCACATCAAAACATGAAATATACAAAAATTTACCCACACTGCTACAGCCATTCATGCTGTTCCCCAGACAGAAATACAAGGAAGAAAGTCATCTCACATCTATTCTGACTCACCCACAAAGTTATAAGTAATGTCCAATGTAAAGTAAAATGTAAGACCTTCTCAGATATATATTGAGGGTATAAACATTTACATTTATATGCTCTGTAAGAAAAATTTTAGGCATTAACTTAAAGGCTCATACATTATCTGAAGTGACTGTTTTAGGTATTTTGCTTTCCATTGAACATTAGCCTATTGCCTCTGTTGGAGCTTCTGTTGAACTTAACTTATTAATGAGAAAGAATAAGGCATTGCTGATGTTAGTGTGATGGATACATACAATGATCTACAATTTGAACACATATACACATACGTTCATTCCAAACACTTACATATATAGGTTTATAGGTAGAAATACACAAATGAAGGCACATGTGAATGTGTTCACATGCACACGCACATACACATACACACACAGCCTCCACATTCCTATAGGTTTTTAGTACTTGCACACCTTTTAAAAGCAAGAGTGAGACTTATACTTGGGAGAAGGTATGACTAGATGGATGGGAGGAAGCAGAGTCTGGAGAGGCAGATATTAGAATGTCACAGAAATGGGCAGGCAAGTGAGTAGTCTGTTGAAGATAATCAGTTTCTATTCCCCATAACTAAATATTCCTTGGAGCTCAGGAATCAGCCACAAGGGGAAGAACTCCAGCAATCTTCACTCTTTGCTCTTTCGTGCTGTCTCCTGTGAAGATCTGTGGTTACAGTAAAGGGAGAGACTTAAGAGTCTTTTAGGATTATAAATGCTTTTGGAATCATGGAAAACAGTAGAAACCACAGTTGCCTCTTCTCTTTTCTTTATTTTTCCTCATTTTGGAAAACATAAAAAATATGGAGACATTTTAAAGAGATTATTAATAGGCAAATACTGTATCCATGTAATATTTCAATATACACACACCTATACACGGGCAACACAACGTTAAAGATTCGGAAAAAAAATCCCAAAGTCCATGAGGAGACGTAGGAGAAAGAGAATGAACAGGATTACCTAGATTGTACCCTCTTCTTACCTCATTCAGTTACTCACCTTTCTGTTCAGACAATAAACTCCAAGTACAAGCAGGTTCCATATCTTTTCTTTTCTTTTGACTGTTCATCCTGGCAAATCAAGAAGACTGTAATCCAAAACAGAAATGATGACTGAAAGGCCTAGTGGAAGCCCAGAGTAAAAAGGAACTCAAGGAACACTACTCAAGGCATTACAGAGTTGGGGAAGAGAGAAGGCCCAATAAACCAAGTAGGTTGTTAGAGTGGGACTATGGGATCACACAAAGATAGATCAAAACCAACAGTCTTCAACTTGAAGAGGCAAAAAACTAAAAGAGGATAGAATGTCTGTAAACTTTTGGACAGTACAAATATAAGAAATGTGAAATTGGGCCCTGAATTGGGTTACTAAGGGAGCACAGGATTTAGAGAGTACAAGTTCTAATGTCTAGGGTCAAGATAAAAAAAGAATGCGTGTGTCTTTCCACAACATATTTTTGGTGCCACTAATAAAGGAAGAATTCTAAGACCATAGATCGGAATACTGTGGTACGAGAGAAACAGTCCACAGCGTTAGGAAACATAGAAGCCCTAGTTCCATTTCTGTAACTATCGACCTATGGACCTTAAGTAAGATTCTTCTACTTTCTGGGTCTGTTTTATTATTTTCAAAATGGTTGAGGGACTGTTAGCGCAGGTTTCTTTCCAGGTTGAACACTGTAAGATCAGTGGTTCTCAGCCCTAACTGCACATTAAAATCACCTTCATACCACCCTCCAGAATTTTGTTTGCAATATTACTTACCACTTTCTAATACATTTGAAAGTTTTCTTATGTATAATGCTCAGTGTTCATTTTCATTCTTTCCCACTTAAGTTTATTTACTGGTCCCAATTCTCAGCCTATGCCATGAACTTTGCAAGTCCACACAACAGAAATGGGGCTTATTTTTCCACCTCTTGTCTTTGAGCTCAGCCTTGAGACTTGCTTTGGCTAATGAAGTGTACACAGATGTTACTCAAGCAGGAGCTTGAAATATACTTGCATAGTTGGTCATGTCCCTTCTTGTGATTCTACCACTGGTGTGAGATGAGCCATGAGAGACACAAGTGCCAGCTAGTCCAATGGTCTGGGGAGAGATGCATGAAGCAGAGCCACATGAGTTTACTCATAGTCCTGAAGCAAGTAGTCACTCTAACCTAAATCAGAGTTGTCTGAAAAAGCCCTGACTAATCAGCTGAATCCCAGCTGGCCTCCAGAAGTGTGAGAATAAGCACTTAATCAGTTCTTAGTTTTTCATGCCACCAAGATTTTATAGTCATTGTTATGCATCACTGTGGTGACAGCTAACTGATATACCTTGCTTAGGAAGTAAATGCCTAGAAAGTGTTTGGCATACAAAAGACATTAAATGTTTATTAAATAAATTGAATGAATGAATAAAAGCTTTTTGAAAAAAAAAATCCCAGGCCTGGTCTACATTCCTGATAAATTAAATCAAAATCTTTTTTTTAAAATCAGAATCTTTGATGATAGGTTTGGCATCGATTTTTTTTAAGTTCCCCAGGTGATTGATTCTAATATACAGCCAGAGAAGAGTGCCATGATTCTAACATTTACTTATTTTTGATAGGGGAGAGTATATTGGTGAAGCACACAGGCTTTGAAATCAAACAGAAGGGTTCAAGCCCTGACTCTACCACTTATGCTGTGACAACCATTGAATTAACATCTCTAAGCCTCAGATTCCTCAACTGTTAAGTAGGGATAACAACAGTACTTTCCTTATAAGGTTATTATGAAGATTAAATGAAATAATGCATATAAAGTATTCAGTACACTACATGGTACACAGCAAAGGCTCAATAATCCTAAACTATAGCTAATATTGGCATTGCTTTATCATTTGATATGGGGTAGAAATGTCTTTTAACTCACATAGACCTTACTTAAATTCCATTTCCACTGCTGTCTAGCAATATGACCTTGAGGAAATTGCTTAAACTCTGAGACTACAGTAACCCATCTGTAAATTACGATGACAATGATTTCACTAATTTGTTGTGAGGATTAAATAAGACAACATACATAAAAGATTTAGCACAGGACAAAATGCAATATAAATAATTATGAGAGGAAAAATAAGCTGGCATTTCTTATAACTGACAGAAAGAAGTTACATTCCATTAAAATCTCCACATAACAACCTCATTCTTAGGAGATGGAATGTTCCCAGCACAGTGTTATATTCCCATGCCCTGGACACTTTTCCCAATTAGTAGGGATATCATGTCCTCCAAAACATAGAAACAATTCTCCAGTTACAGTAAGAGTTCCTGCCCTCAGGTAATGATGCTGGAGAGATGCATGGCCACTTACTCTCTTCCTGGGAAATTTCAAACATGCCCATTATTTTGATCATCCTTACAACCTCTTATTGTTTATCCCAGTCTAGCCCTCCACTCTGAGACTTACATTTATATATCTAAAGGCTTACTCAACATCTCCACTTGGATGTTGGCATCCATCTTTTTCTTACCTCCATTGGTAGCTTTTATTTGGTTTGTCCAGCATTCTTTCCTGATCTGTGTTCTGATAAGAAACACTATCCCTCTTAGTGGAATAATCAGATTTTCTGTGACTGAATTTAAAAGCCTGAGTGGAGACTACAAGCACTGAGGTTCTTGTCTGCTACCCAAACACTCCAAGCTTCCTTAGTTTCTGACCTCCTTGAGGCCTTGTTTTTCAGCACTTCCTTTGATTTTGATCAACTCCAGTAGTCTTCCAAAAATCCCTATTTTTGCTTAAGTTACTGAGAACCAAGTTCTGTTGCCTGCAGCTAAAAAACCCTGACATAGAAATTATACCAGAGAGTAAGTTACAGTCAACAGACCTTTGGAAAAATTATAGGGGTATTTTATAACTGGTTATTAGACTGAGCAAAAGGCTGTGAGATGGTTCAAATTCCAGGACAAGAAAGCAGTATCCATCATACTAGGATCTCCACTAGAACATATTCAATCTTTATGCAACGTAGTAAATTATGGCCTCTCCAAGAAGACAAATCAAAGTAAGATGTCTCCTCTGGGCCCCTGAATTACAAAATGGTAAAATGGTGATTCCTTCCCTGGGCTGGGGCAGCACCAAGCTTGGGGACACAAGTTAGAGAGCAGGATATGGGCTAATTCCAGCCCCCATTCAGACCCTTGGCTGTGTGCCTTTTCAGTCAACAAACTACACAACTTTTCATTGTGACTCTACATGGTATGCATGCTGCCAAAAATAAGAGAGAAATGCTACAAATTTAAACATCAAATCTTACCTGCAGGCCTAAAATGAGACTCTGTGCTTTTTTTTGCTGAGATATAATTCACATATCATAAAACTCACCCTTTTAAAATGCACAATACAATGATTTGTAGTATCTTCACAAAGTTTTGCAACCATCACTATCTAATTCTGGAACATTTTCATCACCCCAAAAATAAATGCTGTGCCCATTAAACAAACACTCCCCATTCTCCCCACCCCACATCCCCTAGTAACCACAATTCTACTTTCTGTCTCTAAGGATTTGCCTATTCTGGATATTTCATATAAATAGAATCATACAACAATGGTCTCTTGTGTCTGGCTTCTTCAACTTAGCATAATGTTTTCAAGGTTCATCCATATAATAATCCACATTCACTAGGATGGCTATAGTTTTTAAAATGGAAAATGGTAAAAATGTGGAGAAATTGTAACCCTCATATATTGCTCATTGGAATATAAAATAGTACAGCCACTGTGGAAAAATTTGGCAGTACCTCAATAAGTTACACATAGAACTACCATATGATCCAGCAATTCCACTCCCAGGTATATATCCAGAAGAATTGAAAACAGGTATTTACTCACGCCAGTCAGAGTGGCCAAAATGAACAAATCAGGAGACTATAGATGCTGGAGAGGATGTGGAGAAACGGGAACCCTCTTGCACTGTTGGTGGGAATGCAAATTGGTGCAGCCACTCTGGAAAGCAGTGTGGAGGTTCCTCAGAAAATTAAAAATAGACCTACCCTATGACCCAGCAATAGCACTACTAGGAATTTATCCAAGGGATACAGGAGTACTGATGCATAGGGGCACTTGTACCCCAATGTTTATAGCAGCACTCTCAACAATAGCCAAATTATGGAAAGAGCCTAAATGTCCATCAACTGATGAATGGATAAAGAAATTGTGGTTTATATACACAATGGAATTCTACGTGGCAATGAGAAAAAATGAAATCTGGCCTTTTGTAGCAACGTGGATGGAACTGGAGAGTGTGATGCTAAGTGAAATAAGCCATACAGAGAAAGACAGATACCATATGGTTTCACTCTTATGTGGATCCTGAGAAACTTAACAGGAACCCATGGGGGAGGGGAAGGGAAAAAAAAAAGAGGTTAGAGTGCGAGAGAGCCAAAGCATAAGAGACTGTTAAAAACTGAGAACAAACTGAGGGTTGATGGGGGGTGGGAGGGAGGAGAGGGTGGGTGATGGGTATTGAGGAGGGCACCTTTTGGGATGAGCACTGGGTGTTGTATGGAAACCAATTTGTCAATAAATTTCATATTAAAAAAAAAAGAAAACAGGTATTTAAAAAAAAATTTGCACACGGATATTCATAGCAGCACTATATACAATAACAGAAAGGTTGAAACAACCCCAGTATCCATCAACTGATGAACCAATAAACAAAATATGATATATACTTACGATGAAATATTATTCAGCCATAAAAAGGAACAAAATATTGATATGTGCTACAACATGGATGAACCTTGAAAACATTATGCTAAGTGAAAGAAGCCAGACACAAAAGGCACATATTACATGATTCCATTTATATGAAATGAAAGGCAAATTCATAGACACAGAAAGTACATTTAGTGGTAGCTAGGAATTGGGAGAAAGGAGGAATTGGGAGTAACCCCTAATGGTTACAGGACTTCTATTTGGGGTGTTGGAAATATTCTCAAATTAGATAGTGGTGATGGTTACACAACATTGTAAATATACTAGAAATCACTAAATTATACACTTTAAAAGGGTGGATTTTATAGTATGTAAATAAAATCAATATAAAATAAAATCAATAAACCAAACTTATTGTGGCAATCATTTTTCAATATATAAATATATCAAATCATTATGTTGTACACCTAAAATACAATGTTATGTCAATTTTATCTCATTTAACAAAAATAATCAATTGTAAAAGTAGAAAAAAATTAATATAAAATGCAACTATAAAAGAAAATAGGAAAGTAGAAACAACCCAAATATCCATCAATGGATAAATGGATAAATAAAATGTGATATACATACTATGAAATATTATTTAGCCTTTAAAAGGAAAAGTCTGAAACATACTACATGGATTAACCTTGAAGACCCTATGCTAAGTGAAATAAGTCTGACACAAAAGAACAAATCTTGTATGATTCCACTTAAATTTGACAACAGTCAAATTTATAGAGTCACAAAGTAGAATGGTGGCTACCAGGGGCTGAGAGGAAAGGGCAAAAGGAAATTGTTTAATGAATATAGAGCTTCAGTTTGGGAAGATGAAAGAGTTGTAGAGATAGATAGTAATGATGGTTGCATAACAATGTGAATGTACTTAATGCCACTGAACTGTATACTTAAAAATGACTAAAGTGATCAATTTTATGGTATGTATGTTTTACCACAATAAAGAAAAGAAAATGGGCAAAACATTTGAACAGATCTTTCACAAAGAAAGAGATATGAATGGTTAATAGCACATGAAAAGTTGTTCAACATAAGAAGATAAAAAAAGAAAGGATATTCAACACCATTAGTCATTAAGGAAATGCAAAAAAAACTACAAAGAGGTACCACTTCACACCCACCTGAATGGTTAAAATTAATAAGACACATCCTGCCAAATGTTTAAAAGGATGGTGGGAGAGGAAAATGGTACAAAGATATGGCAGTTTCACATAAAACAAAACATACACCTATCCTATGACCCAGGATTTTCATTCCTAGGTATGTACCACCATATATATATATATATATATATATATATATATATATATATATACACACACACACACACACACACAAACACACACATACATATACACACAAAATAATTATACAAGAATGTCTACAGCATTTCCAAATGCCCCGTAGAGGGGTCATTCAGCCCCAGGTTGAAGATCAATGCTACAGGCAATCTCACTTGTGAGTACAGATACAAACAAAATTGCTAAACAGAATATTAGTACCTTGAATTCCATAATACATTTTAAAAGATACATCATTAATCACAGTTTAATCCTACAAACACAGGGAAGCTTAAACATTTACAGATCTGTCAATGGGGAACAGGGCACTAACTCCTTACTTGGAAAATAGGCAATTACAGGAAAGAGTTAAACATCTATCCTCTCTTTCCTATAGTAACTGTATTTTAGGCTTATCAAGTAGCCCTAGTAGAGTAGGGATAGTTCTTTTTTTTTTCAATATATGAAATTTATTGTCAAATTGGTTTCCAGACAACACCCAGTGCTCATCTCAAAAGGTGCCCTCCTCAATACCCAACACCCAGGCTCCCCTCCCTCCCACCCCCCAAAACCCTCAGTTTTGAAGAGTGTCTTATGCTTTGGCTCTCTTCCACTCTAACCTCTTTTTTTTTCCTTCCCCTCCTCCATGGGTTTCTGTTAAGTTTCTCAGAATCTACATAACAGTGAAACCATATGGCATCTGTCTTTCTCTGTATGGCTTATTTCACTTAGCATAACACTCTCCAGTTCCATCCATGTTGCTACAAAGGGCCATATTTCATTCTTTCTCATTGCCATGTAGTACTCCATTGTGTATATAAACCACAATTTCTTTATCCATTCATCAGTTGATGGACATTTAGGCTCTTTCCATAATTTGGCTATTGTTGAGAGTGCTGCTATAAACATTGGGGTACAAGTGCCCCTATGCATCAGTACTCCTGTATCCCTTGGGTAAATTCCTAGCAGTGCTATTGCTGGGGCATAGGGTAGGTCTATTTTTAATTTTTTGAGGAACCTCCACACTGTTTTCCAGAGTGGCTGCACCAATTTTCATTCCCACCAACAGTGCAAGAGGGTTCCTATTTCTCCACATCCTCGTCAGCATCTATAGTCTCCTGATTTGTTCATTTTGGCCACTATATCTGAGCATGGTTTTGATTTGTATTTCCCTGATGAGAAGCGACGTTGAGCATCTTTCCACGTGTCTCTTGGCCATCCGAAAGTCTTCTTTAGAGAAGTGTCTATTCATGTTTTCTGCCCATTTCTTCACTGGGTTATTTGTTTTTCGGGTGTGGAGTTTGGTGAGTTCTTTATAGATTTTGGATACTAGCCCTTTGTCCGATATGTCATTTGCAAATATCTTTTCCCATTTCGTTGGTTGCCTTTTAGTTTTGTTGGTTGTTTCCTTTGCTGTGCAGAAGCTTTTTATCTTCATAAGGTCCCAGTAGTTCATTTTTGCCTTTAATTCCCTTGCCTTTGGGGATGTGTCAAGTAAGAGATTGTTATGGCTGAGGTCAGAGAGGTCTTTTCCTGCTTTCTCCTCTAGGGTTATGATGGTTTCCTGTCTCACATTCAGGACCTTTGTCCATTTTGAATTTACTTTTGTCAATGGTGTGAGAAAGTGGTCTAGTTTCACTCTTCGGCATGTTGCTGTCCAGGTCTCCCAGCACCATTTGTTAAAGACACTGTTTTTTTTCCATTGGATGCTCTTTCCTGCTTTGTCAAAGATGAGTTGGCCATACGTTTGTGGGTCTAGTTCTGGGGTTTCTATTCTATTCCATTGGTGTATGTGTCTGTTTTTGTGCCAATACCATGCTGTCTTGATGATGACAGCTTTGTAGTAGAGGCTAAAGTCTGGGATTGTGATGCCTCCTGCTTTGGTCTTCTTCTTCAAAATTACTTTGGCTATTCGGGGCCTTTTGTGGTTCCATATGAATTTTAGGATGGCTTGTTCTAGTTTCAAGAAGAATGCTGGTGCAATTTTGATTGGGATTGCATTGAATGTGTAGAGAGCTTTGGGTAGTATTGACGTTTTGACAATATTTATTCTTCCAACCCATGAGCACGGAATGTTTTTCCATTTCTTTATATCTTCTTCAATTTCCTTCATAAGCTTTCTATAGTTTTCAGCATACAGATCCTTTACACCTTTGGTTAGATTTATCCCTAGGTATTTTATGCTTCTTGGTGCAATTGTGAATGGGATCAGTTTCTTTATTTGTCTTTCTGTTGCTTCATTATTAGTGTATAAGAATGCAATTGATTTCTGTACATTGATTTTGTATCCTGCAACTTTGCTGAATTCATGTATCAGTTCTAGCAGACTTTTGGTGGGGTCTATCGGATTTTCCATGTATAATATCATGTCATCTGCAAAAAGTGAAAGCTTGACTTCATCTTTGCCAATTTTGATGCCTTTGATTTCCTTTTCTTGTCTGATTGCTGATGCTAGAACTTCCAACACTATGTTAAACAACAGTGGTGAGAGTGGGCATCCCTGTCGTGTTCCTGATCTCAGGGAAAAAGCTCTCAGTTTTTCCCCATTGAGGATGATGTTAGCTGTGGGCTCTTCATAAATGGCTTTTATGATGTTTAAGTATGTTCCTTCTATCCTGACTTTCTCGAGGGTTTTTATTTAGAAAGGGTGCTGGATTTTGTCAAAGGCCTTTTCTGCATCGATTGACAGGATCATATGGTTCTTATCTTTTCTTTTATTAATGTTATTATCACGATGATTGATTTGCGAATGTTGAACCAGCCCTGCATCCCGGGAATGAATCCCACTTGATCATGGTGAATAATTCTTTTTATATGCTGTTGAATTCGATTTGCTAGTATCTTATTGAGAATTTTTGCATCCATATTCATCAGGGATATTGGCCTGTAGTTCTCTATTTTACTGGGTCTCTGTCTGGTTTAGGAATCAAAGTAATACTGGCTTCATAGAATGAGTCTGGAAGTTTTCCTTCCCTTTCTATTTTTTGGAACATCTTGAGAAGGATAGGTAGTATCTCTGCTTTAAACATCTGGTAGAACTCCCCTGGGAAGCCATCTGGTCCTGGACTCTTATTTGTTGGGAGATTTTTGATAAATGATTCAATTTCTTCACCCGTTATGGGTCTGTTCAAGCTTTCTATTTCCTCCTGATTGAGTTTTGGAAGTGTGTGGGCATTTAGGAATTTGTCCATTTCTTCCAGGTTGTCCAGTTTGTTGGCATATAATTTTTCATAGTATTCCCTGATAATTGCTTGTATCTCTGAGGGATTGGTTGTAATCATTCCATTTTCATTCACGATTTTATCTGTTTGGGTCATCTCCCTTTTCTTTTTGAGAACCCTGGCTAGAGGTTTATCAATTTTGTTTATTTTTTCAAAAAACCAACTCTTGGTTTCATTGATCTGCTCTCCAGTTTTTTTAGATTCCATATTGTTTATTTCTGCTCTGATCTTTATTATTTCTCTTCTTCTGCTGGGTTTAGGCTGTCTTTGCTGTTCTGCTTCTATTTCCTTTAGGTGTGCTGTTAGATTTTGTATTTGGGATTTTTCTTGTTTCTTGAGGTAGACCTGGATTGCAATGTATTTTCCTCTCAGGACTGCCTTCGCTGCATCCCAAAGCATTTGGATTGTTGTATTTTCATTTTCATTTGTTTCCATATATTTTTTAAATTTCTTCTCTAATTGCCTGGTTGACCCACTCATTAGTTAGTAGGGTGTTCTTTAACCTCCATGCTTTTGGAGGTTTTCCAGACTTTTTCTTGTGGTTGATTTCAAGCTTCATCGCACTGTGGTCTGAAAGTATGCATGGTATGATTTCAATTCTTGTATACTTATGAAGGGCTGTTTTGTGACCCAGTACGTGATCTATCTTGGAGAAGGTTCCATGTGCACTCGAGAAGAAAGTATATTCTGTTGCTTTGGGATGCAGAGTTCTAAATATATCTGTCAAGTCCATCTGATCCAATGTATCATTCAGGGCCCTTGTTTCTTTATTGACCGTGTGTCTAGATGATCTATCCATTTCTGTAAGTGGAGTGTTAAAGTCCCCTGCAATTACCACATTCTTATCAATAAGGTTGCTTATGTTTGTGAGTAATTGTTTTATATACTTGGGGGCTCCCGTATTCGGCGCATAGACATTTATAATTGTTAGCTCTTCCTGATGGATAGACCCTGTAACTGGAGAGTGTTATGCTAAGTGAAATAAGTCATACAGAGAAGGACAGATTCCATGTTTTCACTCCTATGTGGATCCTGAGAAATTTAACAGAAGACCATGGGGGAGGGGAAGGAAAAAAAATGTTTAGAGAGGGAGAGAGCCAAAACATAAGAGACTCTTAAAAACTGAGAACAAACTGAAGGTTTATGGGGGGAGGGAGGGGTGGGTGGGTGATGGGTATTGAGGAGGGCACCTTTTGGGATGAGCACTGGGTATTGTATGGAAACCAGTTTGACAATAAATTTCATATTAAAAAAAATTTTTTTTAGAAATAAAATAAAATTCAGTAAGGTTGTTGGACACACACATGATTTAATACAAAAGCAAATAGTTTTCTTATACACCCATAATAATTATAAAATTAAAGAAAAAAATCCTATTAATAGCAGCAACAAAAAGGATAAAGTATCTAGAAATGACCCAAATAAGTTCAAGTTTTATGCTTTTGGAAATTGCATAATAAATTCCTTTTGTGAAAGATAAAAAGAAAAAGAAAAGAAATGACCCTTGAGATATGTTCAAGATATTTATGGAGAAAATTATAAAACATTACTAAAGAATATGAAAATTTGAATAAATGGAGAGCCACGCTATGTTTATTCATATAAAGGAAGACTCAAGGTAAAGATGTAACTTCTCCCTGTAAAATCTGTAAACTCAATGTAATATCAACAAAAATGCCAATAAGATTCTATATGCGTATCATGATCTCCTTCTAATATCCATATAACAGTAAATATGCAAGAATAACAAAAAAATGTGAAGAAAAAAGCCAGATATCAAACATTATAAAACTATAGAAATTAAAAATGTGGTGTGAATGCAGGCATAAATAAATGGATCTGTAGAACCCAATAGAGAATCCTGAAATAAACCTAAATATGCATAAAAATCTGGCATTGATTAAAGACAACATTTAGAAGTCAGCAAAGAGAGGTGCCTGGGTGGCTCAGTCAGTTGAGCGACTGACTTCAGCTCAGGTCATGACTTCACGGATTGTGGGTTCAAGCCCCACATCAGGCTCTGTACTGACAGTTCAGAGCCTGGAGCCTGCTTCTGATTCTGTGTCCCTCTCTCTCTGCCCCTCCCCCACTCATGCTCTGTCTCTCTATGTCTCAGAAATAAACATTAAAAAAAAATAAAAAAAAAGAAATCAGCAGAGAAAGGAGAGAGGCATGCATAAGGATTTACATTGCAGCACACTTTGTATGAGCAACAAGTTGGAAATAACCGTATCAATAGGGAAATTGCTACACAACTCACAGCCTATCTATTCTGTAGAACACTATTCAATAGTGAAAAAGGACAAGTTGGATTTATATGTATTAATATGAAAAATTCTCAGACATATGTTGGGTGAAAGTAGCAAGTAGCAGATCAATATATATAAGCATGATATAATTTATATTTTTTAATAACACTAAATAATACGATATATTCTGTGTGGGGGGTGTGGGGGAGAGGGAGAGAGAATGAATAGAAATGAATAGAAAAAGATCTATGAGAAATTAAGTCAAATACTGAGTAGGGAAGGGGAGAGGCAGGGAGGAAATCAATTATGACAGAAGGTTTTTTAGCCTTCCCTGTAACATTCTAATCCTTTGAAAGAAAAACAATAGGGGCACCTGGGTGGCTTAGTCAGTTGACTCTTAATTTTGGCTCAGGTCATGATTTCATGGTTCATGGGATCAAGCGCTGCATCGGGCTCCAAATGGAGCCTGTTTGGGAATCTCTCCCTCTCTCTCTGCCCGTCTCCTGTTCATTCTCTCTCTCTCTCTCAAAATAAATAAATAAACTTAAAAAAGAAAAATATATGAATTCATGTGTCATATGTGAATTAAGTCAATAAGTTAAGTCAATAACAAATTTAAAAGCTGCATAACAATATGAATGAGTCCAGTTATGTGAAAAATTCTGTATGTGTATAAGTACTTATTTTTTAATATAAATGCATGGAAAGGATACTTACCAAACTGTTGATGGTTTGGTTTTGTTTTTCATGGGATGGCAAGTAGAGAGGGAACAGGAAAGGCAAGTTTCAAGATTTACTCTCTATATACCTGTATATTGTTCTGATCTTTTACCATGAAAATATATATTATTGAGGAATTAAAAAATAAAGACATGGAGGGGCACCTGGGTGGCTTGGTCGGCTAGGCATCTGACTTCAGCTCAGGTCATGATCTCACAGCTCGTGAGTTCGAGCCCTGCGTCAGGTTCTGTGCTGAGGGCTGACAGCCTCGAGCCTGCTTTAGATTCTGTGTCCCCCTCTCTCTCTGCCCTTCCCCCACTCTTGCTGTCTGTCTCTTTCAAAATAAATAAACTTAAAAAATCATTAAAAATGAAAGAAAGAAAGAAAGAAAGAAAGAAAGAAATGTATAAAGCCAAAGGCACATTGTTAAGTAGAAAAAACAGTTGCTATAGTATATATACATATATATACACATGTATTTATATGTATAATATAGTTATATATTATATATAGTATACTATATATTATATGTACTATATATACTGTAGTATTATACTATATGTACTACAATAATGTATACATTAGATGTGTGTATATACATACATAAATTCTAATGTACACACACAAAAATACAAACTAGACTTTCACAATTTACATACTTCCGTGTTTGATTATTTTTTATAATCAACGAGCATATAGTTATGTATTACTTAAGAAATACTGTAATAATTTTGCAATATAAACATATATCAAATTATTACGTTATACACCTTAAACTTCCCCAATGTTATATATCAATCATATCTCAATAAAACTGGGGCAGGGAGAATTAACATACAAATACAGAGAAATCTGATTATGTCATTCACCTAATCAACACCCTTTAATAAAGTATTCACTTTGCTCCTAGAATAAAGCCTAAAATAATTAAGTAGGACTGCCATTCAGCCTCAGCTCACAATACTCTCCCCCTTCCTTAATACGCTCTAGTCATAGGAGATGCTTTCCAGTTCTTCAAGTCCCTTATACATGTTCTAGCTTCAGATCTCCGCACATACTATTTATTTCCTCTACCTGGGACACTTCCTCCATGCACCCCTCATCCACCTCCATCTACCCCAATTGATCCTTCAGTTCTCATCACCTCTTCAGAGAAGCCTTCCCCAATCTTTTGGTCAGGTCCTCCTGCTATAAGCCCTTAGAGAACCCATCTTTTTCCTTCATAGCTTTTCTCACAGTTTGCCTTCGTCTATTTATAGGGTGGAATTATTAATGCCAATTACCACTCCTACTAGACTGGAAGCTCCATGACAGCAGGATTTTTGTCTGTCTTGTTATATCCTGGCATCTAACAAGGGTTCAGTAAATATCTGTAAAATAGATGATAGTCCCCTGTTAATCAGGGTAGACCTTGGCTTTGGCACTAGCTCCATTTTCCTCTCCATTCCAACCTATGCCATTCATCATGACTATGGATGACTCACCCAAAGCTTCAGCCTCATTGCCCCTTGATCTCTATTTCTACAATCTCTGATCACATCATTTCACATGCAATTTCTAGCCATTAGAGTTCCAGACTACCTGCTAAACATGCGACTGTTCACTTGAGAATTCCTGGACTCCACTCTGTCAGTCTCTGTCTACAACCCCCCACCCTTATTACTTCTTGGTTCTCAGAAGAGTACCTACTCCTCATTCTCATCAAGATCTCCCATTCTTTGACTTCTTCCATTCTCCAGCTCATTACCACCTCAATGCTTTACTCTGTAGCCAGTCTAGACGCCATGGTACACCACTGCAACCACTCTCTTGTTAGCAGCCTCACTGTCCTTACCATTTTTAAGCTACCATTTACTGAAAAGTTACTATGGCCCATTCTGCATGCATTATCTCTGTAACTTGTCGCAACTCCTATGTATGAGGTAAAGACTATCATTTTCCACTCTTACAGATAAGGGAAAGGATTTTTTTTTTTTTTTGGCGTGGGGGAAGGATTCTTAAAGAGGGGAAAGAACTTGTCCAAGGTCACACGACCAGAAAGTGGTGGAGTAGGGCAGAGCTGGAATATGAACAAGATCTGTCAAACCTCGAGGCCAATGCTCTGAACCAGTAGATTATTTTGTCACTCAGAGGGAAAGACATGGAGAATGAACCATATGAGGGAAGAGGGCAAGTGTGAAGGATTGAAGACCAATGCAGCAATCCAGGTGAGAGTTGATGGTGGGTAATCATGATCTACTTCAATGTTGCAAAGAATTCAAATTAAAGTCCCACTTACTTCAGGCGTGTGACTTTATAGGATGGTGCTTGGTGGGCTTTGTATGAAGATGGCACAACTAGGTGTGCCTAGAAGAGACCAAAAAGAAACCATCAGTTTAATACACTCTTCCAGAATAAAATGTTTACTTTAATGTTTACTTTAACATATATATATATTTCTACTTATGCTGCCATTTACTAAATGCTTCCGTGTGCTGGGAATTTACTGTAATCTTAATTACATTTGCAACAACCCCGTGAGCTACTATCCCGTTTTTTAAGTGAGGAAAGTGACACCCAGGAAGATGAGGACAATTGCTTCAGGTCCCAAAGTTAGTTCATGACAAAAATGGTATCAGAACCTAAGCCCACTGCTCTCCTTCTAGTCATTTTCCCCCAAAAGCGCCAACTTGGGGGTCACCCTCCCACACTCCACACTGGCTGTGGAAAGACCCTCGGGTGGGAATCAAACAAGGGTGCGATCCTAATCCCTGCGTGGCAACTTTAGCAAGGCACAGGCTAGCAGGTGTGAGGCTACTGAGATCGCTCCGCCCGCCAGGGCTTCAGGGGACCGACATGAGATCCCCTCCTGCAGTCGTTCATGAGGGGAGGGGTGACCCCGCCCCGTCGCCTGTCTCTGAGGGCCACCAGGTCCCAGAGGCACAGCAAACCCGGCCTCTAAGCTACACGGAGCCCGGGGCGGTCCCGAAGGGAGAGCAGGCAAGAGCTCCGTCACCTGTTCCCTTCCTCCTCTCACACAATCCGAAGACCCGATGGCCAATCCCTAAGTGGCCATTCTGGGGTTTCTCCCCGCTTGAAGCCATAATCTGGGGGCCACGGATGGCCATATGTGGGCCCAGGAGCCCTCTATGCCTACATGCAAACCGTGTGCTTTCTTTCTTTTTTAAAGAGATGGTCAATAGTTTTCCCGGATTTTCAAAGAGATCATGTCTCCCTCCCTCCCCGCCTCAAAAAAATAAAAGTTAAGAGTCAGGACTTTCGGCTCCGTGAACCGGAGCTTCTCCGACATCTTTACCTCGGTCCCGCACGCACGCAGTGTCCGTCCCACCCCCGTCGTCAGTCAGCTGCCCTTTCCGTTCACCCCGCCCCCTGACGCACGCCTACACGCAAGCACCCCACACGCATGTACCCCCACACGCACGCGCCCCGCATACGCGCTGCCCTTCTTCAGGCACACCTCCACACACACCCTTGCAGGTCGCCAAACGCGCGCGTCTCTCACGCCCCTCCCCACCCACTCACGGCCGCACGCAGGCGCCTCCCCACAGAGGCACCCCCGCACACCCCGCGACACGTGCGCATCGTCCTTTTCCAGCTGGGGCTCCTAGGGGGCTGTGGGGCTGGCCACCCCCGCCCAGCATCCAGGGCAGCGCGCGGCGAGTTCCCCACCCGGGAGCTCCGCTCAGCCCGCCATAGCCCTGTCGGCTCGTCTAACTGGGCCGCCACGTCCCTCCTCACATCCCAGGAGACACTGTGCGGGGTGTGGCACCTCCCATGCTGGGCCACCGGGGCCTTCAGATGACAGGAAAGCCGGCCGCTCAGGCTGCAGGAACCTCCTAGATATCCTGTCCCTCTGAAAGTGGGGGGAGGGGAGGGAGCATTTCTCATCCCCTGGGAAAAGCGCTCACCTGGTTCCCAAAGCCAGTTAGCCCTTCCTCTATTTCCTGCCAGAGGAAAGGGACACGGAGAGAAAGCCAAGGTCTTTGGGGAGGGGAAGGGGAAATGAGTCAGAGAAGAGGCGGCTCAGAGGGAGGGGCTGTCCTGGAAATGGGGGGGGGGGGCACCAGGGGGCGGGAGGGAAAGGGGATGAAAAAAGAAAGGGAAAACCGTGGCACAGTCCTGGGACTACTTCCTGGTCAACCCCAAATCCTGGAGCCACTGGGCGGGATCATTTCTGAGGTGCTGGGCATTAAACTCGTTTTACCCCGTGCCCAAGGTAGCTAAGGCCAAGACCCGTGCTAGCAGCTCACGAGGCACCACCAAATCTACGGGTCTGGGCAAGGGCCCAGGGATTAACTCTTCATGTTCTATGGAGCCAATAATAGTCTTTACCTTTTAGGATTGCTGGAAGGATTAAATTAGTTACTACATTTCAAGTGCTTAGAATAGTGTCAAGGACACTGTAAGCAGTCAGTGATAGCTCCTATTACAAGATTCATTCATCGATGGTCTGTCACCCCTCTAGATAATGAGTTCTATGAGGGCACAGACTATGTGTTACGGTCATCACTGAACTCCAACACCTGACAAAGAGTCTATCAGTAAATTATTTGTCGAATGAATGAATAAATGAGTAATTGCATGATAAATGCCAAGACCCTCTCTCTTCCATGTAAGGAGTGTATTTGTGGAAGTTTGAGGAAGAAAGGCTGTGATTGGTGACACATAGGACCCCTGTTGGTTTATGTATCAAATGAACTATTCTGCCCTTAGAAAATGTAATGTCTTTGGCAACTTCCTACGTGGACATATGGAAATCTATCAGGCAGATGACCTGAAATTTGAAACTGAGACCTGACTAGCTAGAGCAGTATCTGTATTTTGTACAGTTAGTGAACAAATCAAGAGAAGAGGGCTGAAGTGGAAAACTAAAAAATAATGGTGGCAAATGTAAGTGGGGGAGATTGGCATGGGAGCTCTGAGTGAACAGAAGTGTGTAAAGAGGAGTATAGCCCTCTCAAAAGAGAGTCTGTTGGAGGTCCCAAAGTAACTGTAATGTTATCCACCTTTCTGTTCTAGTCATAGGGTTCCTGATGATCTGCCCTGATGTCCCAACATTCTTGGGGCAGGTATGCAGATTAGGTTCCTACCACTACATTCAGTAAATTTGCGTTTTTGGAAATGCATAGTGTTAGAGCTAAAAGCGACTGTAGAAATTACTCATACATTTCAATTTGTGGTTGAAAAACAAAGAGCCAGAGATAGCAAAGGACTTGGGTTTGGGGATTCTCTGGCCTTGGTACTGAATTTTGCAGGGTCTGAATTCGTTGTGTGTCCCGTTATTCCTTTAATTTTTTACCCATACTCCATCCCAACCCCAAAGACACAGAGGAGAATGAAAGGACATGAATGGAAGGTCAGTAGAAAGGAGAGAGAGAGTTCCTTAACAGACTCTGACTTTGATTCCTTTTGCTTCCCCCCAAGGAAGGTACCTGGGTGTTCAGCTAGCTGCTAGAGAGGAACAGCTCCATCATGGCAGCCTCACACTCTCCACATAGGTCCCGCAGGCAAAGGCTTAAACCATAACTACTCTGAGTCTTGGCAGAACACCTGTTATATTCCCAGAACGCTAGAGGATGGGAGGTCTGCAAGGAAGTGCTTCAAGGCCACTGCTACTTACCTCTCACTGCCTCCTTATCCCCCCCAACTCCCCTGGGGGGCTGTCAAGAGAATTTTTCATCCCTTCCCACCTCCTGGGATCTGATGAGATAAGAGTCTTCCTGACTCATCCCTCTCAGAATAGAGCTACATACTATAAAGCCACTTAGCTGAAGTCTAAAATTGGCTTCTTAGCAAGGGGATGTCCAATGACTACCATTGCAGTCCTCTGGCCCCTTTTACAGTGTCTTCCTTCCACTAGGAGCAGGAACCTTTGCCTGCTGTTTCTTTCACTGTATAAATAATAAACTGAATCTAAAAATGATTCGTTGTACTTTACCTGCTGAATCAGGCAGGCCTTGGACTTGTGTGCTTGACAGCTGCTTGCTGTGAATTTCCCATTTCTGGCATATCATAATACCCTCCATTATCACCAGGGGAGTTAAGCTGGACAAAAAGATATGTAGGTCATAATGCCTTTTTCCTGCCATTGTGCATCAAAGAGAATACCAGCCCAAATACCATGTTCTGGGACTTCAGTCTGGCTGGAGGAGTAGCAGATCCCCTGTGTTCTGTGTACGAGGCTAAGCTGACAGGAAGTAGAGTTGGCATCTATATTCCATTATTTGAAAGATGCCTCTTGGCCCCAAATATGTCCCCTGCAAGGCTACCAGAACATCGCTGGTTGACCCTTTCAAACCCTCCCCACCTTGTCACCCCCAGGTTGGACAACAAGAGCATTGTCTCTAGAAGGTTCTTGTTAACATTTTCTTGTTTTCTGAGAAGGAAGGAAGAGTTAGAGTGAGAAGCTGGAAGGGATGTGAATTTTCCCCATACTCCTCCACTAGCCCATTACTGATGGCTAATTTATTAATTCTCCTAATTGTTCTCTTTGAAGACTGGCCTTCTAGAACAAATTGCCTGTTACAAAGAGGCAGTTGTGGGAATGCTGGACCAGAGCTATGTGCCTGAGAGGGTGGTGTAAAGTTCACTTAAGACAAACTTCACAGTGTACAAGGTGGCCTGCTTGTTATTCTGCTCATCAAGTTCTACTTCTATTCAGTCAGCATTTACTATGTATGTCCCATGTACAAGTCTGGTAAGAGCTGCCACTCTCACCCATGTCTTCCAATGCCTTCCTTTCTCAGATACCATGAGCAATTTGCATTTATAGGTTAAAAACTATTTGGGAAGACCGATTGAATTGGGTACCCCACTAGATTATAAATGTTACGAATACTCTTTCATCTTAGTATGCCCCCATAGAAATGAGAGGAATACTGGGGACAGAGTGAATGCCTCTTGAATGACCAGTCCAGGCCAGTCACAATTGGAATTTGTATATTGTGCCCAACAATTATAGGAAGGCCACCTTGATCCTCCACCCCTGGAAATTCACAGTGGAGGAGAGTCATTCTCATTAACTGTTATGCTATATACATTTCCAACGTCCAGGTAACAACCTACTTGGCCTCTGTTACTCCTAATCTTTATAATATACCACCTCACCCCCACCTGCAGGCTCAGTTTCACTGGGACTCCAGGACCAACCCTATTCCTAGGTAGGCAAACATAAAGGGCTCCATATCTTCTCTGGCCTAATGTATAAAACAGACTTCCAAACTTTACATCCCCAAAAAACATATGCAATCCTAGCTGTCGGTAATAGCCCCATATTTGCCCTTCGCCTAGACTGCTCTCCAGTAAAACCACTAAGCCCTGGTACTCCAAATTCTTGCTTCTTTTATATTTTAATCTTCTTGCTTTGGGGCCATAGTTTCTATAAGCCCATGGTCTGACAAACTGTTTCAAGTCACTTCTGACCCTACTCTGACCTTAACCAATAGGTTCCAGCACTGGGATTTTCTTTATTCTTCCTTAATTCCCACCTTCTGCTTCAATCCCTGAAACTTAATGTGCATGTCTCCTTGGGCCTTAGACCTTCATTTATTTAGTCTTCCTGACTGTTGCCAGCTCCTCAAACCAGTCTGCGTGACTGGATCTCAATTTCTAGACCCCCCCCCACCCTGGGTCTTCTCTGCCCAAATCTCTACCTAGTATATGATAATTGATTTCCCCCAAGTCATTTAGATAATTCCAGTAGCCCATGGCCACCTTCATTTCAATGTTCCCCCCAATTTAAACTCCAGTGAGAGACAATCAAGAACTCATGAATACATATATATTTATTTAATTCATAATATAGCATTTTGGATGGGCTGGGATATTTTAGAGGGATGAGGCTGTGTAATAATCTGCAGATGCTCAGATTTCTGTCACTAGAAGAGACGCTATTGGTCCAGAGCTCCCAGTACAAACAAGCCTGGGTTAAAATATTTGATAAAAAATAGTCCGACATTAGTCTAATAAATATTCTAGCCAACAACAACAACAGAGAATATGTCTGAAGATGGCCGACCAGACTGTAAAAGGCAGTTTTACCTGACCTGATGGCAGTCAACTGGCCAACCTGTAATAACACGGCCAAATACAGCCAATGGCTCTGAGGCTGCAATTGGCTTCAGGAATTGAAAGAAGCATGGGAGTGGTTCTTATCTGTCAGCCTCACATTCTCTATTCTGTAGAGGAAAGGGTATCAAATATTTGAGCTAATCAAAAAGTCCATCCATGGATTGCTCCATCCAGGTAGTCATATATAAATATGTAAACCATGGAAGCTTAGAAAATTCACCTAGTGTATTTTTAGCTGAAAAGAACATATAAGTGGTTTTGTTGAAATCTGAATTTCACTGCATCCAAAGTTACACAATGTGATTACATGATAAAAACACATACAGATGCAGGAATCCTTACAAGTAGTCACAACTCCAATGTGGCATTAAAATTTCTTTCATATTCTTAAAACAGGTTTAACTTTATTTTGATTATTTTTGTGCTTTCTTCAGTAAGACAATATAAAAAGTGGAAACAAGCATAAGTTGCAGACAGAAAGAATAATTTGCTAGCAGAAAGGATTGTAGGAGAATAGGTTGAGTAGGGCAACAACAATGAAAACTGAAGAAGTCACCTTCCTTGAAGATGTTAAATACAGGTCCTATTCCCTTTGTCCGACTGGGTTCAGCTAGAGGTAGTCAATGGCTTCTCTTATGGTCCCTAGCATTGCCATTATCTAGGAAATCCTTGAAGTATCTGGGACTCACCACACCCCCACTGAATACTTTGCCACCATGTTGTTTCTTGAAAAGCACTTTCCGTTATTTGTCTCAGAAACTTCATTGCTTACCTCAAGCCCAGTTTAATTTCCTACATTATTCAGTAGGCTAACCTCTGAGTTATTTGGGGCTATAACCAAAACTTAAATCCATCTTCAAAGAATGAAGTTCAAAAAGACTGAAAAGTTTTTGCAAAGAATGGTGCCACATGCTCTAGACAATTCCCCAAGTTAACTTCCAAAGGGCTTTTGAGGCAGACAACACTCATTTATATGCATGAGTCCTGGGGCATTTGCAAAATAATATCAATATAGCCCAAATGGAGAAGTAACCAAGCTTTTCTGCCCAGGAAATAACAAACACCAGTATGGATATCAGACTACAACAAGGAAACTTTTGATAATTCATTCGTTCATTCATACATTCATTCAATAAACATTAGGCAGCTACTCTGTTCCACACACCATGCCAAGTATTAAAAATATAACAACAAAAGACACAGTCCCTGCCCTCAAGGTATTCACAGTCTAGTAGGGAAGATGATCATTATACATTAGACTTTTGTGTGCATCAGAATCACCTGGGAACTTGTTGAAAATGTCAAATTCCACCTATGTGCCCAAATAGTCTAATTAAGTAGATCAGGAGTGGGGTCTAGGAATAAACTGTTTTAACAAACACCAAAGGTGGCTCTAACAGGTGGCCTGAGGACCACACTGAAAAACACCGCTATACAGTGTGATTATTGCTGAGAAGGGAGGAACACTCAAAGGTGCCACGGAAGCTCAGAAGAGAACATGCCCCAGGCAAGGGCGTCAGGAGTCAATTTGGTTGAGAGGGGTCAGGGTGGGGAAAGGTAGTCTAGGCTAGGGTCAAAAATAAGGTGGGGGAAGTTGAAGCTTTGTCCCAGGCCACCAAAACCTAAAGGGCACAAAAAACCCAAATGAATAGCTTGGGAGAGCTGAGGATCAGGTAGAGGAAATTGGTCCAGGCGGAGGTGGAGTGCTCTGCATTTATAGCATCTTCACACTATTCCCTTAATTTAAGAACAATTCCTGTTTACTCTGGGCATCAAAACTGTCAATAATGTCTCCATTCCAGGCCCAGAGAACAACCCATGTGAGTAATTGACCTTGTCCAGAGTAACGACTGTAAGGAGGGAAATGGCAAAAGGTGAAGCTAGGAAAGCCAACAGGGACCTGAAAAGCCAAACCCCATGTAAATGGGACCTTCTACTGAATGCTATGGGAGCCAGTGAGAGGTTTTAGGAAGGGGTGTGGGGAATAACTTGTGTTTAAAAACTGGGGGATAAGCCCTAGAGGAGAGACCAGAGTAACTTAGAGATGAAAGGCATACATTGTAAAGCACCACTACAGTGTAATGGGGCTGGGGCTGGGAAGAGGAGGTTAATATTCCTTGTGCACTTCACTAAATGCCAGGTGCTATGCTAGGCAGTTTACATGTGCTATCTTTTTAAATCTTTGCAACAGCCTTGTGAGGTAGGTATTATTTTACGGAAGAGGAAACAGAGGCTCAGAGAAGTGAAGTAACTTACCCTAGTCCCACCGCTAGTAAATGGCAGAAGAACTAGGATTATTTTAGTCCAAAGTGCTATTTCCCAGCACTACTGGATCTTACTGAGGTTGCTCATTTCCTAATCAGCAGAAATTACATACGGTTTTTTAAAACAAAAAAAGCGGACTTTGCTACCAGATGCCTAAGTTTGAGCCTGCCATCTGTACTTGCATCAGTCTTGCTTTCCATGTTAGGTGAAAAAAACAATACAAAGCTGTTATTTAGGGGGGTTATATAGATTATTTGTCTCTCCTACAGAATAGTAAGGCATTTGACAGCAAGGGACTGTGTTTTATCAATATATCGGCAGCAGAGCGGTACCCAGCACGTGGTAGTTTGTTGAATGAATTAATGAATTAACATCCACCAAGATAGTGGAAAGGAAGAAGGGAGAAGTTTTGGCATTGTTTCAAGGCTCCAATCTGGTGGCTTGTTACAGCTACCATTTTGTACAAAAGTAGTCTTTTCACAGCTCCGAAGAAGTAGACTCCTTGAAGCCTGGAGACTCTTCTCCTGGGAAGGAGAAAGCTCTGGTTCTGACATCCCCAATCTCCGCAGTGGAAGTGACAAAAGCACAGACCATAAACTTGATGCCCCTCAACAACAGTGATGACAAACCGCATTTGCCATGAGGGGTTGGCTAAGCAGATGGATAGTGTAAACAAGATTGCAAGAGGAATGATTATTTAACCTGTTTAAGAAAACAGACTGTTCGCAGGCATTCTGAAGCACTTCGGAAGTGTTTTATCCAAAAATACAAGTGCCTTTATATGCAAATAGTTGTTGCAGCTAGAACACTCCATTCTCATGGATTAAGTAAATAAAGTTCCTAAAGAACATCCATTATTATGCAACTCTTTTTTTAGCCTAATTCTAGTAACTGTATGTACTTCAGAGTAATAAAGCTATATTTCTTTGAGATATTCTGTGAAGAATTTTTAACAATTCAGATGACCCTCTTCCATTAGGCAGCTTCAGTGAAACTGCACTACACATAATGCTTGTATTGGATCAATTTTCTATCCAGTGCTAGTGGCTATTGTGCAGTCTTGTCCCCCAATCTTTCCTACTCCAGTTTAGAGCTCTTCCCACCATCTATGTCATTATTGCATGTGTGTGTGACACGAAGGAGAATGGGAGGGATGAACGGAGAGAGGGGGGAATTGTTGCCTGATTTCGATGTTCCCTTTGGGGACAAAAATGGACGATATAATTTCTTTTCCCTTCCAGTATATTTCTCACTCAAACGAGCAAATAAAAAAATTATTATGTATATATAATTATAAAATGAATATATAATACATATTTATTCATTTTATGTATATTATATATACACATTTGTGTTTTTACTTTACAATAAATCCTTGATGGTAGGTTTTTATCAAAAACTACATATAATGTGCGATCATCCGATCCTTCAAAATTCTACTTGGCCAAATTGACCAGTACTAGAGAGGCTGATATCCCACACACGCCTTTCCTGCTGGCTAGCCCCTCGTTCAGAGCATCTTTCTACATTATTTACTTAGAATTATCCTAATTCCTTCCAGTATCATTTACACTCCTAAATCATCAGGAAATTTGAATTCTCCAGTGATGAGAAGTATTCTCCAGATTTCTCCTCCAATGGCTTGACCCCAGACTACTTGGAAAATTTGCTCAGAGAAACTCAACACATTAATTCAGATACAAGCTTTAGTGCACAAAAATTAAATCTATAATACCTAGTTATTTTGGATGCTTCAGATGAACTTTATTTTTTATCTTGTATATTGGACACTAACTGAGATTTAGGAGGGGAAGAACTGCTGAACTGTAGACCCAGTGAATTCTATGCTCTCTTGAAACTTAATGGCAAGCTTTCATCCCAGAAACATAAGGGGATTCTTGAGGCCTACAGTTGCATTCCTGCCGCTCAGGGTAATCAATAAAATCTGGGGCAGGCAAGCCAGACAGGATCATTAGGGATTTGTTCCAGATTGTAAATGTTGGACAAACTGGAAGAATGAAGGTCACATCAAAAGTATGAAGATGGAGAGAGTTAGCTGGGTCATAGAAAGACAGCATGTTGTTGTCATAATCCAGAAGGACACCCAGACGCTTCAACTGTGGGGGCACATCCACCAGCATTTCTTTGTTGTTATGTCTCACTACGAAGTTACTATTGCACCGAGAGAAGACCCATGAGGAGGCATTCTTGCCAATCCATTCATTCTTGGGAGCAGATTTGTAGGCAATGCCAATTGCATACCTGTGAGACAGTGGAAAGGAGAAAGAAATAAACATTCATTATTTGATCTGAGTTAGGGGAGCCTGGGTGGCTCAGTCGGTTAAGCGTCCGACTTCGGCTCAGGTCATGATCTCACAGTTTGTGGGTTCGAGCCCCGCATCGGGCTCTGTGCTGGCAGCTCAGAGCCTGGACCCTGCTTTGGATTCTGTGTCTCCCTCTCTCTCTGCTCCTCCCCTGCTCATGCTCTGTCTCTCTCTCTCTCAAAAATAAATAAACACTAAAAAAAATTTTTTTAAAATGATCTGAGTTATGCTAGATACCATATGGGATATACAAGAATATCCCATAGAAGCAGGTATCCTTAACTTCTTCATTTACTAAACAGTTTACATTTAGATCCATAATGTTGATAGCACTAGAGCTTTACAAAGTCAGCAATTAGAATGCTGTAGTAATTTCCAGCTGTGATCCCAGTATATTTCCCAAGATTTTTTTGTTTAAAGCTGGCCAATTTTTCTAGGAGTGGTTTTCATCACATCCCTTTTAACCTTGACATACTGGTACTACGTTTGTGCTATGGAACTGAATCTCCTAGGAACCTGACAGCAGGAGAAAGGAGAAGAAAAAAACTGTAAGTGGGATCCACTCACCATGTTGAGGAACCCATGACCACCTCCCAGTAGTGGCAGCCACTGTCAATGAATATATTTCCTGCTGCCCCATAGCACCCTGTGCCACTAAACCTCTCTGGGGTATGGCTCTTCTTCAGAGAGCTTTCATCCTTCTCCATCTGCAACCCATCATTGGAGATCTTCAACTTCTTGTGAGTCATTTTGGGATCTAGTTTAAAGGGTTGGCCTGAAAAAAGTAGAAAAAAATGCATAAGAAAATACTTAAGAATTCCATCTTCGTCCTTCAGGGCTATCACTACCAAGGAGATTCTTGATATCATGCTCATTTGTGGGCCAGTGCAAGTTGGTGCTATTTGGATTATACTAAGGAAGTAGGCCTGAAGCCACCCTTTTCAATAAAATAAGAATAAGCTGCCCCCCACTTCATATGTTATCAAATTAAAAGGGTCTCATGTTCTCAAATGTGTTTTTTACTCTGCTTTATTTCAGTGGGTGATTTGGGATTTGAGTGGGTTTTAGGGGAAGGAGCATTTGAGGTGAGGCAAAGTGAGGGGAACTGATGAGGTGGTTGCTGGCAGAACAAAAAAACAAAAACAACTCAGTAATGACAATCTTTTTACCCTCTTACAATTGGGATGTAAATAACATATGATTAGGTAACTTTGTCAGAGTGACTGTTGCATCATCATCAACAATCAGAGAAAACCTTTGTCATGTAGGATCACTCGCGACAGAGGATTCCTTATAACCATATGACAAAACAAGTTACTAGGAGCCAACTGCTGGATATGGCAAGAGCTGTATTATACAACATGGGTCTGCGGCTGACACTGCTGGCGAACACAATACCCATTCCCTACTTTTTCTCTGTGACCCACTTTCACTATAGAGGCCAAAAAAGCTAAATATTCAAGCTCCTAGCCTCTCTTGCTGCTAGGGGTGGCTAACAAGGTGGAAGCAGAGGGAAACAGAAGTCAGACAAGCTTGGGGACACTTCTGCAATGTGCCCGTTTTCCCAGTAAAAGGGATAGCCATCATGTGTACCAACCCCTTCCCCCTCTTCCTCTCTTAAAAGGAAATAAGACATCTGGAGGCTGAAATGGCCATACTGTGATCATGTGACAATAAGCCAGTACACAAAGGGAGAAGGAGTTTGGATCTTTCATGACATCACAGAACGAGCTGCCGCACTAGTCCTGAACTGCCTACGTTCCAACTTCTTGCTGTGAGAAAGAGAAAAAAAATACTATGTGTTAAGCTAAGTTAGTTGGATTTTCAGTCACCTGCATCCAGAAGCATTCCTAAGAGGTATGGCTTCTCTGTAGAAGGGTTCTACCAGATCATCGCAAATTAGTACCGTTTGACACAACTGTTCCCCATGCATGGGATGGGGTGCAGAGAAAAAGCCTTGACTAACATCCTCCTCAAACACCAGCTATTACTACATATACTTTGTGTATATCTTTGTACTCACATATCCCCCAGGGGCACCAACGGAGCCCGTGCCCAAAGCATCAACTAAAATGGTAAACTCCCCTCTACCCAGTGCCTCTGCTCTCTGGCACTGCTGTGGGTACCTGCTCAGGCTAAATGTACTCCCTGGCATGGAGGGGAAAACGGATCTCTCCTTTTGGGAACACCATAACATACTATTTGTTTTTAGTCGGGTAGGTTCACTGTTCCGGCTGCCTGCTTGGTTTATGGCTTTAACAATGAAGATATAGCGCGTCCCACTCTGAAGTCCATGCACTGTGTAGTGGTTCTGTTTAATGTTGGGCACAATCATCCAGCTATCCACTGAATTATACAGGCCTGTAAGGTGGGGAAAGACAAGGACATTAACCAGCAGGTAGTAGAGATAGGATGAGAAGCACACTGAAAATTCATCAAAAGCCTCCCCCACCCACCGCACCACCAAAGAAAGGTTAATTTCACTTTGTTTTCTTTTGAGTCCCAGGATACACAGTGAGATAAATATCTTCTGTTTTGTTTCTCCCATGGAGCTAGGCTTATGCCAGGCAATTGAATGTCACCACTAGTGAAGTTTAGGTTGCTTCAATTTTCTGCGCAATAATATAGGAAAGGCCACTATACAAAAAAAAAAAAAAATCACCGAATCACCACTTTTATGGAGTCTCTGGATCTTTACGCCAAAGGTCCAATCCCCTGAGAGCTGAGTCTAGCCTCATATGGGTGGAGCAGTCCTGTGCACAGTGCAGGAACATGGAATCTCAGAGCCAAAAGGACACCTACATGCCATGTTTCTGTCCTTTTACAAAGGGAAGCTAAGATTGAGAGAAGGTGACTTGCCCAAGGCCACAGAAAGATGGTGATGGTGCTGAGAGTGTAACCCTGGTTTCTTTAACCCTAGGCCAGTGTTCTCTCCGCTACGTCACAACTCATGGGGTAGACAGCAATGTTCCTTGGTCTCTGCAAGGTAGTGAAGCTTTCAGGGCTTATGGCTCATCTCACCCTCCCCATCCTCACCCTCACTTCCCAATCTAACTGGACTCTGAGGTATCATAGGGAAGCCAAGGAGATGGCATGATAACCAAAGCAAAATTGCCATCTCCCCACTTGGCACTACCCATCTTTTGCTCCTTCCTGGTTCCAATATTCATTCGAAGTTGGGTGGTCCAGGAATACATTGTTGCCTGGAACCTTCTTCCCTCCCAAGCTCAGAGATCTAGGTTTCTGCTTTCGAAACTCTTTAGACCATAAACATTGACTTAAACCAAGAAAAATGCACATAATTAAAAACATGTATTTGGCTAACTGTTAGTAGAAGAGGGGTTGACGTTCTGGTTTGTGAATTATCCAGGCTTCTCTCTTCTGTTACCTGTCTTTCAATCAGTTTATTGCTTTTTAACCACAATTCTAACAAAGCATGGACAGGAATGGGCAAGGAAAATGAACAGCGAATGTAGTCACTTCTATGCAGCCTTAGTGAAGGATTTAGTGAGGTTGAAAATGAAAAGTAATCATGAGTGGTTTGAAAGAGATCTGATCATGAGGGTTTTATAATTAATTTGGTGGATGGTTGAAAAAGTCTAAAATAAAACTAGAAAAAGAAGCATGAAGGAGGGAAAACACATATGTTAGAAAAAGAATAACTGGTGAAGACGCTCAGTTATGCTCAGGAAAAGACAATAAGGATAAGGGCCAGGAATAATGTTTGAGGGCCTGGTTAGCTATGTACCAATTCACAATATGAATCATAAACTGCACACTAGACTTTAATACAAAAAGGGAAATAAATCGTCTTCCAGATATACTTCTAACAATACAAAACAAAAAACAAATGCCACAATTAAGTACTATGTAGCTATGAAAAAAGACTGAAGAGTGGGGTGCCTGGGTAGCTCAGTCAGTTAAGCATCCGACTCTTAATTTCAGCTCATGTCATGATCTCACGGTTTGTAAGATCGAGCCTCACATCAGGCTCCATGATGACAGCGTGGAGCCTGCTTGGGATTCTTTCTCTCCCTCTCTCTCTCTGCCCCTCCCCTGATCTAAATGAATAAATTAATTAATTAATTAAATAAGCTTAAAAAAAAGAATGAAGAAGAACTCTGTTAATTGATATGGAGTGATTTCCAGGGTTTACTGTTAACTGAAAAAACCAAATTGCAAAAGAGCATGCATGTATAGTACAACACTTTTTTTTCCAAGGAAGAAGGGCAAATAAGGGAGCATACATATATCTGCTTGTTTACAAAACACCAATAACAATAGGAAGGAAAACCCAGAAAATATTGTAGTTGGTTAGCTACAAGGGATGGGGGAGGGCAGGGGATTAAAAAGATAGGGGTGAAAATGACACTTCTTTTTTTTTTTTAATGTTTATTTTTGAGAGAGAGAGACAGACAGACAGAATGCAAGCAGGGGAGGGGCAGAAAGAGAGGGAGACACAGAACTCAAAGCAGGCTTCAGGCTCCGAGCTGTCAGCACAGAGCCCGACACAGGGTTTGAACTCACGAAACATGAGACTGTGAGATCATGCCCTGAGCCAAAGTCAGATGCTCAACCGACTGAGCCACCCAGGTGACCCAAGAATGACAATCCTTTGAATACACTTTTTTCTTGTATCGGTTTCCCTTTTGGAAACACACTGCTGTTTCACAAATTCAGAAAATTAAAATTAAATCAATATGAATGGGAAGAGCAGGGACCAAAACTGAAGGCAAACTGAAGCAAATGAACCCAAATGCATTTCAAATGAAAAACAACCACACCAAAAGGATGGGGGCAGGAGGAGAACTGAAAACAAATCCTGAACTATTGTTTGTTTTTGTAGTGGCGTGGACAAAGCACTTCTGGAACTGTTAGATCTATTATGGGATTAAGCAAATGAGTACATGTGTTGATGTTGTTGGGAGCCAAGGTTCTCATTGTGGAAGTAGGAATGTAAAAATATCAAATGGGGGAAGGCAACAAAGAATGTGTGGACATGGACTGGAATTGGAGGCATTGGTATGAACTCATGATTTCTATATATGTGTGTGTATATGGGCATCCATATGTGCACATATGTTAAGTACATGCGTATGTACATTATGTGTGTGCACATGCATATGTGCATGGGCATATGTGTGTATTTCTAGTATCCAGATCTTATTCTATAATAACATTCTCCAATTAAAAGGAACCAAGTTTCCTTAGAGAAATGGCTGATTTCAAGGCTGGGGCAGGATAAGGTGAATACGACCTTAGAATCTTTTGTTATGCTAGAAAGTAAAGAAGTATTCAAGAAAATTATGGCAGAATATAAGAACTCAGGAGTAAGCTTCAAAGTCTTACTGGCTAAACCTGGACAACCTGAGCATCCAAATAAGCAAGGGCAGTGAAGAATTATAAACCATTGAAAAGAGAATTCATGAGGCCATACTGATAAGTAGATAAATAGACAGAGGGTGGGGCTTTGGCTTACAGTAGAATGTAGAAGGTCAACTTGTAAAAGTGGGAGGGGATCCTCCTTTGGAAAATTATAATTTTGTAATCATCAGAGCAAAGACTGGACCAGGCAAGGAGTTTTGATTGGTGCTAAAACAGGAGTGGGGGTGAGATGGGTTTGATGAGGAAGCAAGACAGTTTCCTTGTTTCAAAGTTATCACCACACAGATTGCTCATTAGTTGCAAAAGGAAAAGCAGTAACTACAGGATGAAGAAATCAGGCAACACCTTTGACTCGCTGAACAAAATTAGCATCACCAATGAAGGGCGAGTGGACATGATGTGCCTCGAGATGTGATGTCCTAAGGAGGACACCCGTCCCATGTGGTATTCCAGCAATGAATTCATAGTCTGAATATAAATCATGAGGAAACTTCAGAGAAACCCAAAATAAGGGATAGTATAATAAAGAAATAAAAGGACATTTAAAAAATCTGTCAATGTCATTAAAGACAAAGAAAGACTGACAAACTAAGTGTTCCAGATTAAAGGAGGCTACAGAGGGGTGCCTGGCTGGCTCAAATGGTGGAGTGCGTGACTAAGTCTCAGGGTTGTGAGTTTGAGCCCCACGTTGGGTGTACAGTTTACTTAAAAATAAAATTTAGGGGAGCCTGGGCGGCTCAGTCAGTTAAATGTCTGACTTCGGCTCAGGTCATGGTCTCATGGTTCATGAGTTAGAATCCTGCATTGGGCTCCGTGCTGACAGCTCAGAGCCTGGAGCCTGCTTCGGATCCTGTGTCTCCCTCTCTCTCTGCCCCTCCCCAAATCATGCTCTGTCTCTCTCTCTCTCAAAAATAAACTTTAAAAAAATTTTAATAAAATTAAAAAAAATAAAGGAGGCTACAGATATGACATTAAATGCAATACCTGATCCTTGACTCTAAAGGACAATATTGGGTCCTTCACATTATAAAGGATACTATTGGGTCAACTGTCAAAATTGGAATATGAATAGTGGATCAAGAAAAGTACTGTATCAAATCTCTTAAAGTTGATAACTATACTGTGGTTAGGTAAGAGTTTCCTTATTCTTACAAAACCTACACAGAAGAATTTAGGAGTAAAAGGTCATGATGTATGCAATTTACTCTCAAATGGTTCAGAAATATATAGAGAGAGATAGGGAATGTTAGCAAATGATAAAGGAAATGAAATAACATGTTGAAAAGTGGATGTTGACAAGTGGATGAATCTGGGTAAAGAGTTTACAGGCATTCTTTGTGCTATTCTTACAACTTTTCTGTAATTTCAAAACCAGTTCTACATTTTAAAAAGGTAAATATAGGATTCTCTGGGTATCACCGAGACTTGGTGAGATGGGGTTTATGACTGAATTATGGTAATGGAAATATACACCTTGTTCCAAAGGGAAAGACCACAATATGGAAATCCATGAAGCCAAGTGTAAATGTGTAGTGGAGAACATTTTCATGTAAATGAAAAGGAGAGGAAATAGAAGTTTTATCTTTGTGGCAGTTTGTTACAGACTGCCTGGCCAGACAGAGTATAGCCAGTGCTTTCATAATGCAAATCACGAAACTGAAAAAGAGAAAAGATATACAGTAATGGGGAATACAGTCAGCTAAACATCTGTTTGAATTCAGCTAACAGCATCATCTGAAACATCATTGGCTTGTGACCATCCCAAATCTTAGATGAGGTGGGGAGATAATTAGAAATGAAGGGAGAAAGCTGAAAAAAAATAAGGGGACTATTTCTCCAGACAAAATACTAACCAACAAGGAAGACATTTCTGGTTAAAGAAAATGTGGAGTTGGACTATTTTAAGATTCCTCATATAAATGGTATCATGTAGTATTTGTCCTTCTGTGTCTGGCTTATTTCACTTAGCAAAATGCCCTCCGGGTTCACGCATGTTCTCACACATGGCAGAATCTCCTTCTTTTTAAAGGCTGAATTATATTTTATTGTATGGATATACCACATTTTCTTTATCCATTGATCTGTTGATGGACAACTTTTTTGTATGTTGACTACATGTAAATAAAGTGGTCTAAGAAAAGAGAAAATGTGGAAAAACCTCAAGGGAAAAGCATCTCTCAGAGTCCAAGTTCAATCAACAGCAGCAGAACAGGGGCAGGCCAGACCAACAGGTAGGACTGAGACCTTGAATCTTCCTGAATATGTATTCCCAGTAAAATTGTTTCATCTTATCTGCCCATTGCCAGACAAAATTTTGCTCAGGGCTCTGCACTTGTCCCTACCCTATCCCATTTTTCTGTTTATGATTGGAAGAAGACATAGAAGGCAGGCTGGGAAGGCAGAAACTGGATTTAAAAGAATTTTGGCAGGTTTGAATGTGGAGTCACAGCTAACCAGACAAAATGTAATAGGGATGTACTCAAGGTGTTGTATTTCAGTTTAGACAATCAACTGTATAGGAACAAGATTTTGAAATACCTAGGGATTTCAGCTGACTACATGCTCAGGAGTCAACACAGGCAATGTGACTACTGGAATAAAAAGGTTTGGGGCAGGGGTCATCAGCTAATGTATAAGACAAATAATCCAGCTAACCTCCATGGTGGTCAGACCACTTCTGGAGTACTGTTTTCACTTTTTTGACAGCATGTTGTATAAAACACTCTGACAAACATGGGTGTATTCCTAAAAAGGATACCGTGATGGTAAAGGGTCTGAAACCAGGTCACATGAGGAGCGATTCAAAGACCTGAGGATATTTAAGTCTGGAAAAGAGAAAATTTAGAAGGGACATATATGAGAGCTACGTAAAATGATCTGAAGAACTGTCATGTGAGAGATGGATTAGGTTTACTAGTGAGGCATAAAGGGGCAAGACTAGGACAAATTGGTAGCTGTGGATTTAATTCAAGAAAACATTAAGATTAAAGTCTGACAGGCTCAGGTTCAAATCTTGACTCCATCAGTTTGTAGCTCTGTGACCTTGGGCAACTCATTTATCTTGAACCTCAGCTTCTTCATCTATAAAACAGAATTAATATCAACTCTTTCATATGGTTAAGGAAGAACTCATGAAGACTAAGTGGGAGTGTTTGTAAATGACAAAGCATAATGCACGTACACATTATCATTGTCATTAGTTACTAGGAGGGAGAGTTGGGCCTTTTCTAGGGACGCACTGACAATTATTCATAGCTGCACAACAACTGAATGAGTTATTTTGTTAGAAGTGAGCTACTCATCACTGGAAATGTTCGAGTAGAGACAGGACAATCATCTACTGGGTGACTGGCAAAATTGAAGATTAGCTTAAATGACATCTAAGTTTCCTTCCAATTCTAAGGTGCTATGATCCTATTGTTATTAAGAATTGTCCATTAAGCTCTTCTTCATGGAGGACGATATATCTTTGAAAATAAGGAGGACAGCCTTTGGATCTTTGTCACTTCTTGGACTTATTTCTCAACTCCCAGGAGACCACCGCTCTCCCCATCTCAGGAAGGAGGAGCACAGTTGCTGGCTGTAAGCCATTCCAGAGCAGTAGAGACAAGTGCAGAAAAGCATGTCAGGGAGGCCTTAGAGTTTGTGACTCCACCACCTGGAAAAAATACCTAGGAATACAGCTACCCAGGCCAAGTGGCTTAGGTTGGAGCTGCACGAGGCAAGTGTTTTTAGAAATTTGACCCCCAATGTGTTCTCATCTCCCCACCCCAGCATGTGGCCCAGAATTGTCACACAACCAAAAAGGGAAGCCTATTGGGAGGGTTTCATTGGAAAAACTCCTCTCCCTGTGAAGTCAGACACAGAAGCACAAGCACAGAGGTCAAAGAAAATACTAATTTGCAGCTGTGTGGATGCAACCTTAGGGTGGGAATCTGTTCCAGCCTGGAATTCAGTTTTAATTCTGCTTTCCAGTTCTCCCCAGCACATGGAGGGGAACTTGCAGCTGGCCCCCTTCAGTTTGGCAATCGATGCGTCAGGTTTCTACTCTGCCATGTCTTGCTCCAATTCATCAGGAGGAGAAACCATAGAATGGGAGCCCAATGACTGCTTTTTGACCATCTTTCATCTTGTGGCCTGCTGACACATTTTTGTATTTGGTATAATTCTTGGAGGAAAGGGACAAGGGGTACAGTGACAGAGGCAGGAGGCTTGTCGCTATAGTCGCCGATACAAATAGGTGCGTTAAAGGAAGTAGTAGTCTTTGAACATAGCATATTTTACCATGATAATGAAGTGGAAGAAGAGTCAAGGAGAGAGATGTTCACACACAGAGGATCAGCAATGATGGTGGCTTAGCTACCCAGGAATGAATTCTGAGCTGTGTTCTGACTGGGGAGAGTGGAGTGACATGAAGTAACTGAGGAAAGGCTTAAGGATTACATAAACAAATGGGAGTGGCCCCAGTGACTGCCCAGCAAGGAAATACACAACTTGCTTGTCACCCATCAATAAGGTCTTTGTAATGCACTGGGGGAGTTTGCACTGTCTACGAAACACTGTGCTAAACAACCTAACATGTCTTACAAACACTTGCCTCGTGGCGCCCCGGCCAATCTTGAGCAGCTTACTGCTTCCTTACATTTCCTTATCTCTGGCCACAGGCCCCAACTACACCATGACTTACTGATGAAGTTAGCCTGGCCAGTGAATATGGTGTACTGAAGCTCATAGGAGCTGATGCTGAACTCATCATCCGAGATCCAGTGGACTGTAATGGTGTCATGGGAGGCAGTACAGAGTTCCTCTCGGATAGATGGTGGGTTTGGGGCTGTAAGGAAAGGTGGAAAAGAAGGTAAAGGAAAGCACACTCTCCATTCTGCAAGTTTAACAATTGTTACCCTCGCTGCCCAACTCTACACCTCATAGAGAGGAGGCTGTCTTAATAAGAAGCTTTAGATAGCATATCCTGAACAACCTGAAGCCAAGTGCTAAGACTTCAAATTTCCCCAAACCGCTTCTGCTTCAGTGACAGAGACATTTTAGGCAAAGATATAAGCCTAAGGTATTGAACTGATTGCCCGGATGTCTACTCTGCCTGTACCAACACATATGTAGATATTAGAGCAAAGTGGTCAAATGGTTTTCTTACTGCATGACCTTTGGCCTATTGCTTTTTATTTTCAAATAAGTTTTATTATAGACTGTTGGCAGTATAGCCAAGTGCAAATTAATATGAGTTGCTTCATCTGTAAAATAAGGGATGATAATTACCTCATAGATTGGTTGTACATATTTATAATATAAAATTAATATACAGTGTCTGGCATAAAGGAGATGTTCAGTAAATGACAGTTACTTTAATATATTAGCCAAAATAATGACAAATGCAAGCCTATTGTATGTGTATATTTTTCTCATGAAATGGTCATTCATTAATCCTGAAGGTATCCAGCATTTTTCATAGGCTGGATGCACCCCTCATTTCCTAGAATTGTGTGCAAGCCAGATATTTCTTACATTTTTCTTCCTAATCTGCTAGTTTCTAAATTTCCTTAAAACCATTTGAGGGGCGCCTGGGTGGCGCAGTCGGTTAAGCGTCTGACTTCAGCCAGGTCACGATCTCGCGGTCTGTGAGTTCGAGCCCCGCATCGGGCTCTGGGCTGATGGCTCAGAGCCTGGAGCCTGTTTCTGATTCTGTGTCTCCCTCTCTCTCTGCCCCTCCCCCATTCATGCTCTGTCTCTCTCTGTCCCAAAAAATAAATAAACGTTGAAAAAAAATTTAAAAAAATTTGAATGGTACCTATCGCTATGCAGGAGATTCTTTAATATTCCATAATTGCCACCTGAGTTCTAACTCCCTCAGTAACAAGCAACAATATATTACTGATAGGCTCGTAAGGAGAAATCCATCAGCAACGTCTTGCTTTTTCTTTACTTCTAAGTATAATGGTATACCCATGTGCCCCCAGAAATATTTCACACATCATCTCCTTTTCTGTTACGTGAACTAAAGTTTATTCTATCTAAAAAGATACATGAATTGTCTTAAAGTTTATAAAAGCATTTTAATTATAAATATTGCTCTTTTCCGATTATCTTAAAGTAAGAGAACACCAAAAGAAAAGCATTTAAACAGGAAGGAAACCACAGTATTTTCACACCTGTTAAATAATCTAGCCCCTCCAGCAGTTTCTTTTCTCTGGAAAAATCTAAAGCAAAGTTTTCAAAGGCATCGTTAAAATTGATGTCTGGAATCAGAACTTGAGAAGATGCTGTTGCCATAGCGACCCTGGAAAAGAGAAAAGTACATCAATATACATCAAAATAGGTGTGCAACCTTTATCCAATGTTTGATTTCTGGTTCAACAAGAAGAAAATAAAGGACTTGTAGGGCTTGATTCATTAAGTGAAAAATATCATATCTATGCTTTTCCAGTGGAAACCATTTACATTTTAATCATCAGGAACCAATTAAGGGTTATACCATATTTATTCACATATGTTCACCCCTCAAATGCACTCCCCCATCCTGTCTTAATTTTGAGAAGTAAATACAGGATTTTTCCTCCTCTGCATCATTTTCCATCAGGCAGGCAGCATCAAAACTAGACCTCTGAAGGCTTGGTAAGAGCAGTTTGAGAGATTTTTTTTGCCACCCCCTCTATTTTTTTTATTTTTTTATGCTAATCAATAAGCCAGCATGCTGGGGCTGAATTACAGCCTTCACTTAAATACTGTACATTATTTGATCTTTTATAACATTTATGTTTAATTTTATTATTATTTATTATTATTATATAATGCTATGCTAGCTTTAACTCCCCAGCTAGTTTGATGCATCTCAAGAGCAGGTATTTTGTACCTCTTATATCTTCCACAGTTCATAACAGAGTATTGGACACATAGCAAATCAATAATTGTTGAGTGAATAGTGGAATGATTAATAGCAACACAGCTTCTAACATTTATTGAGCATTTAGTAGGTAGAAGAGATCATGCATGTACTTTACATACATTGATTAATTTACTTCTTACTATAATCCTGTGTAGTAAATGTTATTTCCATTTTGTACATGAAAAGGACACATAGAAAGGTTAAGTAACTTGCCCAAGGTCACACAACCAGGAAAAGTCAGAAAAAAAGAAATATAACTTAATCCATGTTCATCGGATTCTAAACTTTATACCCTGAACCAATTTAGACCATTTTTTTTAAATTAAGGTAAATTTTTATGTGCTTCAGCAATTCTTAACCATGACTACACATCATAATTATCTTGGGGGAGTTTTGACCAAAACATACATGTTGAGGCTCTGTGACAGACCTTCTGAATTGGAGCCAATGAAGATTCTTGAGCATGCAAATGACACAATGGAAAGAAACATGAACTTGGCAACAATACGCAGGTAGAATGAAGGGAAGAGGCACTGGATGTAAAAAGACCAGAGGGGAAACTTTTATGATGAATTAGTTGTAAGGGGTTGAGGAGTTAAACAAATATATATATCCTCATGCACGTGTACCTTGCTATACTTCTGCCAACAATAGCTCTTGGTTGTTTGTGAAATAGATGTTTTAGGAATAAACTGCAGGCCAGCATAAACAAATGAAAGGCTAACCCAGTATAATCTTAAAGTCTCACTCTTTAGGCTATTCTTCCAGGATTTGATGAGTAAGAAGAAAACAACCTCTTTAGGGCAAGAGTTAAGGTAGAAAATTGGCTCATGAAATTTATTCCTGACCTCCCCAATCTTCTTTCTTCCATCCATCCATCCATCCATCCATCCATCCATCCATGCAATACTTACTGAGCACAACTAATGTTCCAGGCACTGTGCTAGGCACTGGAGATACACAGCTGTGGTCCTTGCCTTCACAAAGTTCACAGTTCATAGAGGAGAAAGACATTAAATAGACAATAGAAGTGCTGCTACAAAGGGAGTGTAACATACACAAGATCCACCTGACAAGGACTTGGGCACTAAGGGAACTCTCCCCAGAGGAAGTTTATGGTAAGCAATGACCTACACGATGAGTAGGAGTTAGGTAAGCAAAGACTACATGGATGTGTGTGTGTTCTCTCTTGCCCGAAGGCTGGAGAATTAGCAAAGTCACGCAGAGCCTTGTAGGTCATGTTACAAACTTTACACTTTACCCGGAGAGCAATGTGGGCCACTGAAGCCTTTTTAGGCAGAGTGATGCTCAAATTTATATTTCAAGTAGAGTACTCTGGCTGCAGTAATGGACTGGAAGGGGTCAAAATTGGAGGCAGAGCAGATTTTAAGGTGATCAGAAAGGAAAGTAGTGACAAGAGTGTAGACAAATAAGACAGAAAATCAATTCATACAACATGAAAATAAGTAGCCAACAAATATATTTAAAAGCCCAACTACCTGAGGAATCAAATAAATGTAAGATAAAATGAGATAGCATTTAAGATTATAACTAATGACAATATAGGAGCTTTTTATGCCTATATTAGGTAATGCCTCCATATTTTACCAGGACTGAAATTGACAACAAATTTTGAAGATCAATTTAGCATTAAATACCCAAATAGTTTAAAACGCAAATATTCTCTGACACCACAGTTTTACTTCATAAAGTTTTTACTAAGGAAATAATTGAGGTATATGCAAAGATGCAACTGTTTAAGGGCACGCAATACACTATATGTAACCTAATTGTCTAACCATGGGGACTGAACTAAGTAATGTGTTACTACACATCAAAAGATGAGATACTATGAGGTCACTGAAAATCAGGTTATATGATACTATCCAATGACAAGGGGACACCTGGCTGCCTCAGTTGAGCGTCTGACTTCGGCTCAGGTCACGATCTCACAGTTTGTGAGTTTGAGCCTGGCATCAGGCTTCACGCTGATGGTGCAGAGCCTGCTTGGGATTCTCTCTCTCCCTCTCTCTCTGCCCTTTCCCTCACTTGCATGCTCTCTCAAAATAAATGAATAAATGAATAAATAAATAAATAAATCCAATGACAGGGACAAGTTCATGATATATTGTTAAGTTTCAAATGTAGGGTATAATGAAGTATATACAACATGACCTTATGTTTGTGAAATACATATTAAATATAAATATTGGGATACTATACTCCCAAATATTAACAGTGGCTGGAAGGGTGAGTAAAAATGGCATTGGGGTATATGTAAGTGTGTGTCTGTTTGTGTTTCTATGTCTAATACTTTAAGCAAAACAACGTTACCTGTCTCTCAAGGCTCTGACCTCCATTAAGGACAATATAATAAGTGTCATTTGTAAGGGAGAAGGAATACTCTCCTAGCTAAAATTTGACTTTAACTGAAATCTTGGTCCTTAATATATTACAATTATTATTGGTGAGGAAGAATTTCAGACCCTATGAGAAACCATCGATGAAGATATTTAGGCTGGGCAGATAATTCTCAAGAGAGAAGAGAATGGCCTAAAACAAGAATCATAAAGAACACTAGCATTAAAGGAATAGGTCAAAGGAGATCTGCTCACAAAGGCAAAAGAAACCGCATAGGTAGGGAGGAAACCAGGAGTGTTTATGGAAGCTAAGGGCAGAGAAATTTAAGTAAAAATCGTCAGTAGGGACAAGTGCTACTGCGTGATTAAGTAAGATGAAACAGTATGGGAAGACAAAGGAATGTCTATTATATTTAGCAGCAAGGTATTCATTTGGTGACCTGGAAAAGAACACTTACAATAGTGTGGTAATGGCAGAAGATATTTTGGAGAATTGAAGGGTGAGCAAGGATGATTAAATACAGTGGTTTAAATTTATGTTCATCTCGGCTCTCATGAAATACCACTGAGATTACAGTCAAAGAATAAAATGTCATAAACCCACAAAAACAATGAGAATGGAAAAAGACATGCCAGCAAGTAAAAGACTGTCAACAAACGTTGGGAAGCTAGAAAGGGATGGATGAGTGGTACCCAACAACAGACCAGAGAAAGCTGGGTCAGGAAGCCAACAACAGCAAGCTGATGTTGTGCCACAGACAGTTGGAAGTTTGTATGAAGAGCAGCTAGACCCTGGATCCACTGAATCAGAGACTACTCCTTCCTTATCCTGGCAGGAAATGTGAAGTTTACTTTCTGCTGTACTAAAAGCAGTCTTAAAACCCCTAGCAACCTTTCCCTGCTTGGCTCCTAGAATGATAGCAGCCAGGCTTAGTTAGACCCCTCCCTCATCTCCCACCAGAAGCAGGAGATTGGTGGATTCCTTCCAGGGAAAACTGACCCACTGAAGACAAAACACCTACAGACCTAACACTTGGGTCCCCTCAGTCAAAATCTGGCATGCCACCTTATTATTCTACAGTGAAATTCACCAAGCAACAGACTGTTCCCATCCCCTCGGATCTTCTAGTCATCTTCTAGTGCTTAAATTCAAACAGGAAGGCAAAAGATTATCATACATTTAGGGAAAGTCAGAAAGTGAAACAAACTAATAGAGAAAAGGCACTTGGAGGAAACCAAAACAATGCAGAATTTAGAAGAAGCTTTTTAAATGTTCACTCATATCTCCAGGAAGATAAACAAGAAGCTTGCAACACAAAGCAAGGACAGAATGAAAAGAAAGAAAGAAAGAAAGAAAGAAAGAAAGAAAGAAAGAAAGAAAAGAAAAGAAAAGAAAAGAAAAGGAAACAAGATCAAGAAAGAGCACTTATAAATGAAAATAGGAAGGCTGAAATTAAAATTTTATTTTTTTATGTTTATTTTTGGGAGAAAGAGAGACAGAGAGAGAAACAAAGCATGAGCAGGGGAGGGGCAGAGACAGAGACACAGAATCCAAACCAAGCTCCAGGCTCTGAGCTGTCTACACAGAGCCCGACGTGGGGCTCAAACAGCAACCTCAAGATCATGACCTGAGCCAAAGTCAGATGCTTAACTGACTGAGCCACCCAGGCGCCCCTGAAGTTAAAATTTTAATAGAAGAATTGGATGAAAAATTAAGGAAACATCTTAGATAATAGAACAAGAAGACAATGTTGTAAAAAATAGTAAAGAAAAGGGGCACCTGGGTGGCACAGTCGGTTAAGTGTCTGACTTTGGCTCAGGTCAAGATCTCACAGTTTATGCATTCAAGCCCCACATCAGGCTCTGTGCTGATAGCTTGGAGCCTGGAGCCTGCTTCAAATTCTGTGTCTCCCACTCTCTCTGCCCCTCCCCAACTTATGCATGTGCGCTCTCTCTCGCTCTCTCTCTCGCTCTCTCTCTAGCTCTCTCTCTCAAATAAATAAATTAACATTTTTTTAAAAATAGAAAATATTTTAAAGCAGAAAATCTAGAGTGTCCAACACCTGACTAATTAGAGTCCCAGAAACAGAGAAGAGAGAAAATAAATGGGAGGAAATTATTAGTGAATAATATAAGAAAATCTCCCAGAATGAAAAGTCACTAGTCTTCAGATTGGAAAGAGTATTTCATGTCCAACAAAAGTGATGGATAAAAGACCAACACCAAGGCATATCCTGGAGAAATTTCAGAAAAACTGGGTTAAAGATAAGACCTTAAAAGCTTCATATTTTAAAATATAAATCATATTTAAAGGTCAGGAATCAAAATAGCAGTGAACTTCTCAACCCAACACTGGAAATTAGGATACAACAGAGCTATGGCTTCAAAATTATAAGGGAAACTTATTTCCAGCCTATAAAATGTGATAATAAATTTTAAATATTTTTGAAACAAAAAGGTCTCAAAAATTTACATCCCATGTACTCTTTCTTAGAAAACTATGGGAAAAAAAATTGTTCCAACAATATTAAAAGGGTAAAATGGTACATGAAGGGGAAATCCAGAAGAGCTTAACGGAATCCCTAGTTAAGAACACTGAGGGGTGCCTGTGTGGCTCTGCCGGTTAAGTGTCCAACTTTGGCTTAGGTCATGATCTCATGGTTCACTGGTTCAAGCCCCGTGTTGGGCTCTCTGCTGACAGCTCAGAGCCTACAGCCTGCTTTGGATTCTGTGTGTGTCTCTCTGTCTCTCTCTTTCTCTGTCTCTCTCTCTTGAAAATAAACGTTAAAAAATTTTTAATAAAAGAACACAGAGAGTTCGGGAGACTAAGTGAGCTGGAGTTTACAGGGCAGAGTACCAGAGAGGAGAATGCTGCACAGAGAGAATTCTGGAGACCTTCTGAAGGTTCCCCTTTAAGTATTCAACTAAATACTAATTGACACATGCACATGAGGAAACTGCCCAAGGCCAAGGAAACAGCACCAAAAAAAAAAAAAAAAAGATGAAAGGGAACAATCCTTGGTGCTTACAACAGGCCAGGAATGGTGTCTGTTCCCAATAGCCAGGCTGGAAAATCTCATGATGCATGGTGCACTCGTCAGAGTACTCAGAAACATCTTGCCTCACTAGTGTGGAAAAATTCCCCTTAGACTAAACACTGCTCTGATTCCAATGAACAAATCTTAAAAGCAAGACCCAAGGGATCAAGCTATTTTCAAGTGACTTAACTGTGTCCTAGAACAAAGCTTAAGAACATTTATAGAGGGGCGCCTGGGTGGCTTGGTCGGTAAAGCATCCAACTTCAGCTCAGGTCATGATCTCACAGTTCGTAGGTTTGAGCCCCGCATTGGGCTCTGTGCTGACATTTCAGAGCCTGGAGCCTGCTTCAGATTCTGTGTCTCCCTGTCTCTGCCCCTCCCCTGCTCACTCTCTGTCTCTGTCTCTCTCAAAAATAAACATTAAAAGATTTTTAAAAATTAAAAAAGAATATTTATAGAAGTATAATATATGGCACCTAATAAAATTCATAATGTCTGACATCCAGTCAAAAATTATCAGATAGGAAAAGAAGGAAGAAAATACAACCCATAATGAGGAGACAAAGCAATCAATTGAAACTGACCTAGAACTGACACAGATGTTAGAACTAGATATTGTAACAGTTATGATAACTGTATTCCATGTTTTGTCCATGTTTTGATTTTAATGATTTTGATTTAATGATTTTGAGTACAGCTGACACAAAACATTACATTAGTCTGAGGTATACAACATAGTGATTTGACAAGTCTATACGTTATGCTGTGCTCACCACAAGTGTTGCTACCATCTGTCACCATTCAACCCTATTACAATATCTTTGACTTATATGCCCTATACTGTGCCTTTTATTCTCATGACTTATTCATTCCATAACTGGAAGCCTGTATCTCCTATTCCCCCTCACTCATTTTGTCCGTCTCCCACCCACTTTCCCTTGGCAACCATCAGTTTGTTCTCCATATTTATAGGTTTCATTCTGCTTTTTGTTTATTCATTTGTTTTGTTTTTTTTTTAGATTCCATATATGAGTGAAATCACATGGTATTTGTCTTTCTCAGTCTGAATTATTTCACTTAGCATTAAACCCTCGAGGTCCATCCATGTTGTCACAAATGGCAAGATCTCATCCTTTCTATGGCTGTGTAATATTCCATCGTGTGTGTGTGTGTGTGTGTACCACATCTTCATCCGTTCATCTATCAATGGACAGTCATGTTGCTTTTATAGCTTGGCTATTGTAAATAATGCAATAAACATAGGGGTACATATATCTTTTTGAATTAGTGTTGTTCCATATGTTCAAAAGCTAGAGGAAAGGCTAAATATGTTAAGTAGAGTTATGGATGATAAACAAAGACCCAAACCGAACTTCTGCAGATGAAAACAATAATATCTGAGATGAAAAATACACTAGAGAGATAAATGGCAGATTAGGCATTATAGAAGAAAAGGTTAGTGAATTCCAAGACATATCATTAGAAATAAATGAAATACACAGAGGAAAAAAATGGCTAAAATATGAACAACACATCAGTGAGCTGATAACTACTTCAAGCAGCCTAATATACATGTAATTGGAATCTGCATAAGAGAAGAAGGCAGCATAAAAAAAATACTTGAAGAAATGATGGCTGAAAAATTTCCAGATTTGTAGAAGTCAATTGTTAATGTCTAAATTTGAAGAAAATAGCAATATAACGATGCTATTTAGAAATGTAAAGGTAATGCCAACAGAAATACCTAATGGAAGGGCGCCTAGGTGGCTCAGTTGGTTAAGCATCTGACTCTTCATTTTGGCTCACGTCTTGATCTCATGGTTCATGAGATAGAGCCCCACATCGAGCTCTGAGCTAGCAGCACCAAGGCTGCTTGGGATTCTCTTTCTCCCTCACTCTCTGCTCCTCCCCTGCTTGCTCTCTCTCTCTTTCTCTCAAAATAAATAAACTTAAAAAAAAAGAAATACCTAATAGAGGGGTGCCTGGGTGGCACAGTCGGTTAAGCGTCCGACTTCAGCCAGGTCACGATCTCACGGTCCGTGAGTTCGAGCCCCGCGTCAGGCTCTGGGCTGATGGCTCGGAGCCTGGAGCCTGTTTCTGATTCTGTGTCTCCCTCTCTCTCTCTTCCCCTCCCCCGTTCATGCTCTGTCTCTCTCTGTCCGAAAAATAAATAAACGTTGAAAAAAAAATTAAAAAAAAAAAAAAGAAATACCTAATAGAGTTGAAATTGCTTGGCTTTGTTGGAAAAGTGTAGACTTCCTGGGTTTGAATCCTGCCTCTATCCCTTACTAGCTGGGTGATTTTAGGCAAGTCATATAACCTCTCTGAGCCTCATTCTCTCACTTCTAAAATGGGCATAATAATAGTGTTTATCTCATGAGGTTTTTATAAGGATTAGATGAGTTAATACTTATAAGGCCTTAGAATAATGCCCAACACAAAGTAAATGTTCAATATTATTATTGGAGAGCAGAAATTGGGAGTGAGGAGAAGATTGTTATTTTTTTGCAATATGAATGTTAGTAATATTTGACTTTTTAACTATGTGCAAGTATTACTTGAATATAAATAACTTTTAAATGTTTAAGAAGAGGGATGCCTGGATGGCTCAGTTGGTTAAGCGTCCAACTTTGGCTCAGGTCATGATCTCGCAGCTCGTGGGTTTGAGCCCTGCGTTGGGCTCTGTTGCTGACAGCTCAGAGCCTGGAGCCTGCTTTGGATTCTGTGTCTCCCTGTCTATCTTCCCCTTCCCTGATCACACACACTCTCTCTCTCCTAAAAATAAACATTAAAAAGTAAATAAGTACATAAATAAATGTTTAAGAAGCATAAATCAGAGGTGAGGAAATGGAAAGACCTTCAAGAATTTTGCCATAAAGGGGGCACCTGGGTGGCTCAGTCGGTTGAGTGTCCAACCTTGGCTCAGGTCATGATATCACAGTTTGTGAGTTTGAGCCCCACATCAGGCTCATTGATATCAATGCAGAGCCCACTTCATATCCTCTGTCCTTCCCTCTCTCTGCCCCTCCCTGTCTTGTGTACCTGATGTCTCTGTCTCTCTCTCTCTCTCTCTCTCTCTCTCTCTCTCTCTCTCTCTCAAAAATAAACATTAAAAAAGGAGTTTGTCATGAGGGAAAGAAAGAGATAAGGCAATGGCTAGAGTAGGTAGGAGGTAGAGGAATGTTTTAGATAGGAGAGACATGAGTGGATTTTTAAAAGTCCATGTGAAGTCAACTAGAGAAAGGTAGAAATTGAAACTATGGTAAAAAGGAAGCATGTGGCACAAAGCACATGTCTTCTATTATAATCAAAAGGGAGGGGGAACTCATGGATGTGGATGTAGGTATGCCCCCCAGCTTGGCTTGAGAAGCTGAGGAATTTGTCATTTCTTACCTACCACTCTCTCTATAAAAATAGGATGTAAAGTCATCTGCTGAGCATGAGCAGGAAGGTGGCAGGGTCAGAACTTTGAGTTGAACCCAGAAAATTTGAAATGGCCATTATGGAGACAAAGCAGAAAGAAAGCTGACCAAAGCAACACAGAAGGATTTCAGGTCAGTACCGAGGGCCCAGGGGAGATTAGAAGCCATAAATTTGCGATGTAGCAGTACCAACCTCTTTGATTATTGAGTTTTCTCCCCCAGGGTTCTGCAACTCAAACATAGGCATGGAAAAGGTGAGAAGAGCTGGGCTGCTTCATGGTTGGGGGTCTTACCAGGTTGGTGGGATAAAAAGACAGTGGGGCAAGGGAACTGGGTACACAGAAAAGAGAGTGAATAGCTGAAATGAGAAATCATAGACCCTAAATAGGCCAAAGAAAGAAGTGAAGACAATAGGTAGCTGGTAGATAGGAGTCAGGCCTTAGAGGTTCCAATGAAGTTGAAGAACGGATGTACTGGAAGAAAAACAAACAACCGTAAGTACAGAGGTTGTAGTTAGAAGGTGGGATGTTTTAGTTTATTCTGAGTCATGGTGAGGTTCAGCATGTGAGCCATGGAAGTAGGTGGATGAAGGGGAGCAGAGGTGAGGGTCACTGGAGGATGGGATGGCAAGGAGCCAGGAGATTAGATGGCTAGAGTATTAGATGTGGTCAGCTGCCAATGTCAGCTGGCATTAGATGTGGATGCCGCCAATGGCACCCAGAACGATGGCAGAAGCAACAGAAAGGAATACTGTGAACCCAGAGCCAAAGTCTCCAGGCAGTGAGAGAGAGAGATAGAAGGAAGTCAGATTTGCCTAATGAGCCCCTGCAGCCCTTCGAAGCCTTGGTGATTGTACTGAGCAATGTTTCACTTTCATCTTCAGATTCTTTGCAAATGGTGTATAGATGGCCTGCTAAGGATTCATGAGTTTTCTGAAATTGTATGCGAGTTTCTGTGTGTATATATCTACTATGCATTTTTTTCCTCAGGTAGAGGGCTCATGACATTCATCACTCTGTCGAAGGAGCCATTGATTAAAATAAAAGCCTAAGAATTACTGCTCTAAAGGATCTGTGTGATGGATAACTAAATGAAAGCAATGAGAACCACACAAAGATTTAGGAAGAGCACACACCTATCTCTGTGGCCAAATATTTCTCTGGCCCTACGCTAACATCAACATAGAAAGCTCTAGCACGGAGTGGGCCACGAAGAGCTAGGGCACAGCTAGGGGCCATGACTGGCTGGACACTAGAGGAACAGATGAGCTACACAGAGAAAAGGGTGCCAGAAATCCACAGGGCAATGAACCACTGAGGCTTCGTACCTATCTGGTGGTGGCTGCTACATACATACATGCCTGAACGGAATTAAGGGACTTCAAGCTGCCCCCTGTTCATAAGAGCAGGCACGTAAAAAGAGAAGGAACTCACCTCTCAGCGATATTTTTTGCAGACTGGAGAAACCGTGCCTGGTCATTTTCTTTCAGGATATGTTCAGCTTGGTTGATGAGGACTGTTGACCGTTCAAGACACTGGCGGCAATTAGCAACCTGCTGTGCCAACTTTCTCAGCTTCATTACCTTCAAGGAATGAGCCAAAGAAAAATGAGATTAAATATCCAGGGCTTAATTAAAAGCTATAAAACAACACGAAGGAGATTTGCTGCAGTGATTCTAAAAATAAGGCCTATTGATGTCCCAAGGTCCCTGTACTTACCACTCACCTGCTCACCCTACCCTCTACGTCTGTCTTGCCAGCCCCTCCTCCCACCTCCAGCCCACTTACCCACATTGCATATACACCCAGTCATATACTGTAGATCATCGGCCTCCACCTTTTTATTGGTAACATTAATTTTTCTGATTATAAAAGCAATGCATGCTCACCATAGAATATTTTGAAAATAATAAAAGTATAAAAAGAAACCCCAGCACCCAGAGATCACCACTGTTTACATTTTATTGTCAATAGCTTTTCACATACGAGTTTAATAAAAAGTAACTCTTTGTTCTTTATGAGTATCTACATTTCTGTGTATATATTTCTCTATGTATCTGTATGCATACCTGTGTGTTCACAGGCCTGGGGTCACAGAAATTTCAACTCCTGTGTTAGCTGGACCCAACCATCAAGCATGGCACAAAGTACTGATTATCACTCCAGACTCTCATAACTCCTCACATTGTATACACAACATGAACTTATTATAATCACTACACTGACCGGCAGACCAATAATCCTAAAACCATAGAGATGCATGGAGGCTCACACCTGACCTTGACCGTGCTTCTTCAATTCCCAAGCTAAAAACCAGAACGTCTTCTCTTTCCCCTTCATCTTTGTAGCTAATCAGTTAATGATACTCATCATTTCCTTTCTACTAGTGCCTGTTATGTTCTTCCTTTCCATTTGTGCTGGTGCTTCCCTGGTTTAGGTCTTCATCAACTCATACCAAAAACCATTCCATGGGGTGCCTGGGTGGCTAGTTGGTTAAGCATCTGACTGCAGCTCAGGTCATGATCTCATGGTCTATGAGTTCAAGCCCCATGTCAGGCTCTGCACTGACAGCTCAGAGCCAGGAGCCTGCTTCGGATTCTGTGTCTCCCTCTCTCTCTGCCCCTCCCCCACTCACACTGTGTCTCAAAAATAAATAAACATTAAGAAGTTAAAAAAGAAACACTCCATAAGCCTCTTAACTTGCTTCTCTGACTTCAGTATCATCCTGTTCTGATCTATTCTGCATACCTCTGCCATATTGATCAGTCTTCTCCCTTCCTAAGAAACTAAAATGGTTTCCCAACACCTTTTAGATTAAGCCCAAAGTCCTTATATTAGCATGCCTGGTCCTTCCATAATTCTGACCCTCATTTCCACCATTACTTTTTTTCTTTTTTCTTTTCAGGTTGACTTATAACACATTCAGTAAAGCACCCACCTCTGAAGTGTAAAACTCAATGATTTTTTTTTGTATATACAAACACCCATGTAACCACCAACCTGGCCAAGATATAGAACATTTCCAACACCCCAGAACTGCCATCATTTTTACTGGATTCATCGCACGAGGTCAAACATTGCTTCTTCTTTGCATCCCTCCCTACCACCTCCTTTCTTCTTATTTTGGCAATCCATGTTCACCCTGGAATCATCAGGAGGAAACTCTGACATTTGTAAAGTCAACTCTGCCTTGGCCTCACTGAAGCGGCTGTGCATTACCTTGGTCTCTTTGATTTTGACAGCAATCATTTGCTTCCTCTGCTGGATGATCTCTACCAACTCGTCACATTCTTCCATAAGTTTTGCCTCATGCATAGCAGTATTCACCTGCCAAAAAAGTCCAGAATATTACACAGTGATTGCTGCCTTTGTCCCCTGCTGCCTCTCAAAGGTTCGGATTGACAGCTAAGCATGCACAACTTCTTCCATACCTCCCTCATAAGATCCAGTCCTAGAAGAAGGGTAGAGATGATGATATTAATGATGCAAGGGCATTGAAGCACCACAGATAGGAAACTCTCCAGCCTCTGGTAGATCATGATGGTTAATGGAAGGCTGGGCAGAAGGACAGATGAGATGGGGGCATGTTATTCCCACTGTGCAACTCCCTTTACCCCAGCACCCTGTTCTCCTGCTGTTCTTTTGAAAAGACGGTAAGGAGATTTAAGTATGTCAGGAAAAGAGGATCCCTCTCCACAGGCACAATAATATTGAGATAACATCGCAACAATTGATTTCTACCATCCTAAAACAATGGTTTCGATTTTCCTTGTTCCCTTCTAATTCTAAAATGTATGAACGAGGGGTGCCTGGGTGGCTCAGTTGGCTAAGTGTCCAGCTTTGGTTCAGGTCACGATCTCACAGTTCGTGGGTTCGAGCCCTGCATCAAGCTCTGTGCTGACAACTCAGAGCCAGGAGCATGCTTCAGGTTCTGTGTCTCCCTCTCTCTCTGCCCCTCCTCTGCTCTTGCTCTGTCTCTCCTTCAAAAATAAATAAACATTAAAAAGAAAAAAATTTTAAACATATGACTGTGCAGCTGTAACTTCACATCAGAGAAATGCATGTGTAGCTATATTTTCACATCATTGCCATCATGTGTTAGTAGATACCTCTCACCTTAGGCTGTCCAGTATCTGAATACCTCTTCTATTTTGGAATACTGGCTACATCAAAATATCTCCACTGCAAAGTCAGAGTGGGGTTGTAAAAAAGAAAAGCCACCGTTTTTCATTGTCTTTCTGTATCCTGATTTCTCCTTTCTCCCATCTCTACTACTATTGACATTAGATGATAGGAAGTGCACAGCAGGGCTGAACTGAGAGCGAGCATCTCTGGGTTGCCCAAGTGGAAAAGCAAAGGAAGGGGAACGGACTTATGTCATTTAAGCACCTAATGTTCCAATGCTTTATAGATGCATTATTTCGTGTAATTATCATAAGCACTTTATAATATAGGAGCCACCTTTATTCCCATTCCACAGATGGAGAAACTGAAGCTTGGGCAACGTGAGTAACTTGCTAGTCATTGGTAACACCAGAATTCAGACCGAGTTCTGTCAAGTGAAACCCCTGGCCTGGCTGGCTGGGTGGACAAGGCTCAGTTCCATGTGAGCAGCACACAGAGCAGTCACACAGGGAAACACAATCATTCCAAGAGTCTACTCAAGGATCCTTTACCTACTCCAAACCTGGCAAAATGCCTGTCGCTGGACCCTGCTGCCTCCTCTCTTGCCCTTGAAGGTCCCCACTGGCCAATTTTTGGTTGCTTACTTAACTGAAATAAAATACGCTGGTGGTATTTCAACCTTATTTCATTTTATTTCCACTTTCCAGAGGGAATGCCATAATGAGAGCTTCCATGTATTGGGAATAAACAGTCCCACTCCAGCCATTGTAATTTTTTTTTTCTCAGACTCCTCACCCCTTCCCTAAATTGGATCTACATTTCCAAGGCAGATATGTCACCCTTGCAAGAAACTCCCACTCATGTGAGAACAGGAGATTCATCTAGTGCGCCCTGGATCCGTGCTTAGAGTATCTGTCAACTTTAGTTCCTATTTATAATTTCCTTTTGAACCTGCTGATGATGTAGGACACAATGGTGTAGTGCCTTGTTTCTTTATAATTTAGCCCTTGGGCCAACATAACACTCAATATATGCTAGGCAATACCTCAATCAGTTTACATACACTTGCTCTCTCAATCATCAAAACAATCCTCTGAGGCAGGTACCAGCAGCCACATTTCATAGATGGGAAAACTGAGAACAGAGATACTCAGTGACTCACTCCAGGCCACACACCTAGTAAGTGGCAGAGATGGGATTTGGACCCAGGCAGTCTGACACTATAGTCCATACCTTTCAAACCATCACACTAGACTGCCTCCCCAGGCTAATGTAACAAAATTCCTGTCCATTTTCTGACGACCATCACCTCTTTTGCTCCATCCATCTTTAAAAAAAATTATTTTAATGTTTATTTGTTTTTGAGAGAGAGAGAGAGAGAGAGAGAGAGAGAGAGAGAGAGAGAAAGAGAGAGAGAGAGAGCACGCGCGCAGGGGAAGGGCAGAGAGAGAGGGAGACACAGAATCTGAAGCAGGCTCCAGGCCCTGAGCTGTCCGCACAGAGCCTGATGAGGGACTCGAACCCACAAGCTACAAGATCATGACCTGTGCCGAAGTCGGACTCTTAACCAACTGAGCCACGCAGGTGCCCCCATCTTTATTCTGTTATCCCATTCTCTTTAGTCACTCCAGATCATTTGTTGTTCCCCTAGGTGCCACACACCCTGTGCCTTTCCTCGAGACTTCATTCACTTGGAAATTCATTTCCCTATTGGTTTATTGAACAAACATCCACTGATATTTCCAGGCTTTGCTCCAAAATCATCACTTCTGTAACTTTTTCTCATCTGCTTGGACCAAATGCATCCCCTATTTATACTACCATAGCACTGTATATATAATTCAATTATACCATTTACTACCTTATACTGTAGGAATTTGTTAGTCTGTCGTTCCCACTCAAACATAAGTTCTGGAGGCCAGGGATAGTGTCTTATCTGACTTCATCTCTAACATAGTGACTGGCATACAGTAGATGTCCAGTAAATATTTGTTGTATTGAATCGAATGGGGGTAGGGAGTAGCTCACTGCTTGCTAGACATGTCTACTTGGTTACTTAAGTTACCCTAAATTCAGTATATCTAAAAACAAACTCATCATCTCCCCTCTACATCTGGCTTCCACCTCTGATTTATTTTCTTTCTTTCTTTCTTTCTTTCTTTCTTTCTTTCTTTCTTTCTTTCTTTTTCTTTCATTTTTGCTAATGCTATTATCATTACTGGAGTTACTCAGGTTGGCTTACTTCTGACTTCTACTTCTCTCTCAGCCCCCACATAAATTCACAGCAGTACCAAAGTCCTACTCTTTCTTTTGTTTTCAAACTCACTGAATTTATTCTGACAATACAATGAGGCTCTGAGCCAAGGAATCAATAAGCTGAAGCCCTTATCACCCTTTTGGACTGTTACTGTAAAAGCTTTATTAATTCATTCCCCACCTTCAGGATCTTTCCTTTGCCACCCACCCTCATAACCCATCCTATACATACCCTGAAATCAGGAAAAATCATCACCATCTTCATCATCAAACATGTATGAAGCATCTTTTGTGTGTAATACATTACATTCAGGCCTTGCGTTCAATAAACTTGCAATATTTAATGTTTTTTTTTTTCTGAGAGAGAGAGAGTGCAAGTGGGGAAGGGCCAGAGAGAGAGGGAGACAGAGGATATGAAGTGGGCTGTGCACTGACAGGATGACAGCAGCAAGCCCGATGCAGGGCTTGAACTCACAAACTGTGAGATTAAGGCCATGAGCCGAAATTGGACATTCAACCGATTGAGCCACCCAGGTGGCCCAATAAATTTGCAATCTGAACAGGAAAAAGCCACATGCATATAAAACAAACAAATTAAGGTAGCATACCAATGAGTGATGTAGAATATAATCTACAGAAATTGAAGGGAAAGATTGCTCTCAGGGGGAAGTGTAGAAAAGATGCCTGAATGCAGTGGGACTTGAGACTTAAAGATGGATAGGACTCAGATTTTAAAGGTAAAAAGGAGAGAAATCTTGAGCCAAGATAACAAAATTGAACCTTATTCATTAGACAACATGGTATCTTTGAAAAATATTTTTGGGGGGAGGAGGGTAGGATGGTGAGAGAATGACTTTTTAAAATACGTATATTTTGGGGGGAGTGCCTGGTCGGCTCAGTGGGTTAAGTGTCTGACTCTTGATTTCAGCTCAGGTCATGATCTCCTGGTTCATGGGATTGATCGCTGCATCAGGCACTGTGTTGACAGTGCAGAGCCTGCTTGGGATTCTCTCTCCCTCTCTCTTTGCCCCTCTCCTGCATGCATGTACACAAACTCTCTCCCTCTCTCCCTCTCAAAATAAACTTAAAAAAATAAAAATAAAAAAATACACATTTTTAAATTGAAGTATAGTGGGCACACAATGTTACATTAGTTTCAGGTGTACAACACAGTGATTCAACAACTCTATATGTCATGCTGTGCTCACCATAAGTGTCGCTACTGTCCATCACCATTCAACACTATTACGATATCATTGACTATATTCCCTATGCTGTACCTTTCATCCTCTGTGACTTATCCATTCCATAACTGGAAGCCTGTACCCCCCCCCAGCACTCCCTTTCACCCATTTTGTCTATACCCCCCATCCCCTCCTCTGGCAACCATCAAGTTAACTTTTTCTTAAAAAAGATGACCTGGGATTGATTTGATTGGGGGTAATGGTAAGCTGGGGGAGCAATTTAGGAAATGATTTTGATGTGAACAGGGTCTAGCCAAAGAGGGTAACAGGAATCGAAAGGAAAGGTCAAATATGAGAAGCACTCCCTCGCTTGCAAAACTTCAATTAGACAGCAAGTTCCTTGAGGAAAGTTTTTATGTCACTTTGTTTCTCCTGCTGTAACAGGCACCATGCCTTACACACAACATTTACTGATTGACTTAGTAAAATGAAAAATCAGAATAAGAATGACAAACATTAGAAAATGTACTATGGTAAACACATTTTGTACAGAAAATGTAGATTGAAGTGAGGGAGCTAGGGTGCGGTTTGGACAGTTGCAGTGGGAAAAATAAAACAGCCAGGCACAGGTAGCAGAAATTTGGCTGAAGAGGCAAAATCCCAAACGAAAGGTAAAGCAGTGACATTAAAATTTTTCCATGTCAAGAAGCAGCCCAAAAGAGCAGGTTCCTTGAATGCTTTCTGAACAGGAAATACTCCAGGGTAAAACTGTCTTCGTGATGTGAATAAAACATCTCAAATTGCTTGGAAGGTACTTGAAAGCCCTGGTATTTTCCCTGTCTGCAGTTTTCCTTGAAAATGCACTGACATTGGGGCGCCTGGGTGGCGCAGTCGGTTAAGCATCCGACTTCAGCCAGGTCACGATCTCACGCTCCGTGAGTTCGAGCCCCGCGTCAGGCTCTGGGCTGATGGCTCGGAGCCTGGAGCCTGTTTCCGATTCTGTGTCTCCCTCTCTCTCTGCCCCTCCCCCGTTCATGCTCTGTCTCTCTCTGTCCCCAAAATAAATAAACGTTGAAAAAAAAAATTAAAAAAAAAAAAGAAAATGCACTGACATATTTCACTTGTTTATTAACCCTTAGTTGAAAACAACCAGGCTTATCTTAATAAGCACTTTTGGTTGGTTGGTGGACTGACAGGCTGGTCTGTTGGTGGGAGATTCCACATCTTTATTTAGCCTTTGGTCTTTGGTTTGGGTTAGTGGGTTTGACAGGCTTTTCATCTGTGGAAAAATCTATCCTCCCTGAAAACACCATTAGAGTAATCTTGGAAACCTGCTTGTATAAATCTCTCCACCCCCCAAAAAGGGCAATTTTTGCAGGGGCATGGAGGAATTTCTGATGTTTAAGACCAACTCTCAGCAAGAGTCTTCTAAGGCCCAAGCCCTAGGGAACACAGGCCTCCCTATTAGGTCACCAGGTCTGCTTCCTGCTCTGTGCTCTTTTCTTTCTTCCAAAAGGCAGCAAGAATTTGACTTGCACGTTTTTATCCAACTGCCCATCTACTGTTTCCCAAAGTTCCTTCCTACCTCCCAGCCCACAGATTAAACCCACAGTCAGACCTAGTCTTCCCCAATCTCCACCCTTCCCTGACACAAACACACATGTCCCATTAGAAGGACTCTAATGCTGGTCACTACAAGGAAATAAATATGTGGGAGTTCACAAAAGCCACACGTTGCAAAGGCTTAAAAGAGGGCACAAAAAGTTATTTTGGCAATTGTTTCTATTCTGTATTGAAATGTAAATGGACTAGACTTTTTACCCTGAGTTTCTTTCAGCGAGCTTATTTGATAGTTTTCTTGGGCCATCTCCCACACGCTTGTTCTATAGGTCTTTTATTCTTGGGTTCAAAGTGCATCAGCCTTCCCTCCACCCATCCCCATGAGAAACTTCCTCACCCACACACTCTCCTCAGCTCAGTCACATCCATCAGTCATGTGGACCACTGCACAAGAGTTCAGAAGGAGCTGGGATTTCCTGTTCAGGTGGAACAGCATGTATGAAGTAGTGGATGAGCCCTATACCCAGATTCAGGTGAAAATCATTTATGTGGTAATAGCACACTGGGTTGGCATCTTCATCTCAGGGTCCTCCACTCTACAGTCAATGCCATCCTAGTTCATTCCCTGAAATCTTCTGCCCAAATAGATCTCCCCACAAGAAGATTTTGAAATGCCAGCAATAAGATCGTTGGGGGAAGTTTTTATCAGCAAACATTTATTGAGGGCCCACACTGTGTACAAGACACTATGTGGGTTCCCGTGTGGGACAGAATGATGCAAAAGACTTCAGCTTCTGCCTTCAAGGTACTTACAGTCTAGTGGAGAAGATGAGTGTGAATCAAACTAATTACAATTCAAGGAAGAGCAGAACAAGCAATATAGCAGAATACAAACAAAGCTCTTCAAGGGCACAGAGAAGAGAAAACTAAGTTTGCCTGTGGCAAAGGACAATCAGGGGATTAGAGAAGGTTTCATGTAGCTGAGCTAGTCCTGAAGGATGAGCAAGACTTGGGCGCACAGAAATGAGGTTTAAAGAGAGAATTCTAGGCCAAGAGAAGGATATGAATAGCATGAACAAAAGCACAGGCGGGAACGTAGAGGATGTTTGGATAAAGCAGATCAGCCTGACAGGTGCAAGGGAGGGAAATAAGGCTAGAAACGGAGGTTGCAGATATATTATGGAGAGCTGCGCTGTCATTCTGAGCCTTCAGGTGTACCTGGATAAAATTTCAGGATCTTAAGACTGTAGCGACATCTTAACCATCGTTAGCTAACACATTAATTGAGAACAAGGTGGAGAGGAAAGGCAGGCACAGTACTCAAGGAAGTGGGAAGGCACGGCAAATTTCTCACTCCCCATTATCGCCCAGGGCAGCTCAGGTGACCACCAACCCCACCTTCTCAGACTCCACAACATCAGAGAAAAGTGGCTGAGGCAGGCTGCCTTCAGTCTGCAAAGTCACGTTCTGTGCAAAGGAAATAAGAAGGAAGAGTGAGAGGTACATTGGCCGTCTGATGGATTATCAAGGAGTTGTTATGAACAGCTTTGTCACCTTACTGTGCTGCAAAGAATTCATTACTCTCTTAAAATGATGCATTCAAGAAAATGCAATGTTCTCTGTTTCTAGGAGTTCAGCTTTATTAGATTCCCTGATTATAGTTAACAAGACTGTATTGTATGCTTGAAAACTGCTAAGAGAATAGATCCTTAATGCTCTCACCACACAGACTAAAAGACAACTATGAGAGGTGGTGAATGTGTTAACTAACTTTATTGTGGTAATCATTTTGTAATCTACATGTATATCAAATCATCACATCATACATCTTAAATTTTCGTAATATTATATGTCAATTACATCTCAATAAACATGGGAAAAAATAAGAGGCCACAATGTTTATGAAGCAGATATGGCACCTACGATGGCAGCATCTAAGCTAAGGTGCCTTTTAAAATTGATTTATTTACTTTTGAGAGAGACAGAGACAGCGTAAGTGGGAATGGGACAGAGACAGAGGGGGAGAGAGAGAGAGAGAGAGAGAGAGAGAGAGAGAGAGAGAGAGAATCCCAAGCAGGCTCCACACTGCCAGCTCAGAGTCAGCCATAGGGCTTTAACTCATGAAACTGAGATCATGACCTGCACCAAAACCAAGAGTTGGACGCTTAACAGACTGAGCTACCCAGGCACCCTAAGCTATTAATCCAGATCACACTAGGTCAATATCACACACACTCACACACGCGCATGCACACACACACACACACACACACACACACACACAACCACCACCACCACCACCATCCCAGAGCCCTTGTATCAGGAAGGTTCAAAAGTATAAAAGGAAGAAGACAAGACCATCTTTTCTTGTTTTCTAAAGCAAAACAACACAATATTTCAAAGATGGTCCTGACAGCTTTATATAAAAATAGGAAAAATGAAATAGGTCTGTTTTTCAAATGGATTTTATCTGTTTCTTTAGGTTTGGGGGGAGGGTGATCACTTAAACTTCTGGTGGATATGCAAAATTATTAATAGGATTTTTAGTCCCCTGTGCTGGAGTAGCTACAGCTTAGAAAGGAAAAAAAATTACTGAGGCAGAGTTAAGCAACCTTCTGCCTCAGTGCCCAAGTTAATTTTTTTGGCAGAGGAGTGGGTGAGGGGTTTATAGCAGTAAAGGTGGGTGGGGGGTGGGACTATTGAAGTTAGAAACGGAGTGTACATTGGGGGAAGGTGGCACGTAGAGGTTATGTGACTTGCCCAAGATCATACAACTAGCACACGGCAGAGCCAGGATTTACACCCAGGCAGTCTGGCTCTTGTCCACGATCTAACCATTGTGTGTGTGTGTGTGTGTGTGTGTGTGTGTGTCCATATGTGTGTGTGTGTGAGAGAGAGGCAGAGACAGAGAGACTATGCTCACATAGTTCTTTTCATCTCAGAATTGGTTCCCAAGATAATCACATTCTTTAGACATAAGCATTGCAAATATTTTGTAGAATTACTTCCTGACTTTTGAAAAAATATATAGGATAAAAATGTATACAATGAAACATTTAGAAAATATGCATCATGCACACACATACATATGGACACACACGCACAAATTCCGTGTTTATTTTACTCTGAGTGTAACTAACAACAATACTAGCAACAGAAGGAGTTTGTTCCATATACATGACATAGGAATGACCCTGTGCCATGTGGCAATTCTGTGTTAGTTTTAAAGGCCTTTCTCCTCAGGTATCAGACCTCCAAGCCTTTGTAGTATTAAGATTAGTTACTTTCTGCAGCACCTGGGTGGCTCAGTCGGTTAAGCATCTGACTTCAGCTCAGGTCATGATCTCACGGTTCTTGAGTTAGAGCACCACGTCAGGCTCTGTGCTGACAGCTTGGAACCTGGAGACTGCTTCAGATTCTGTTTCTCTCTCTCTCTCACTCGCTCTCGCTCTCTCTCGCTCTCTCTTGCTCTGCCTCTACCCTGCTGACACACACTCTCTCTCTCTCTCAAAAATAAATATTAAAATAACTTATAAGATTAGTTACTTTCAAACCCATATTCTCTTTCCACACAAGGGAACTGTTTAGAACATTCAAGGAAACAAGTGAGACAGGAATAATCTAGGCTTGTACCTGGTATGCTACTTGTACAGCTAGAAGCTAGAAGTCCTCTATGAAATAAGGTAGAAACCTCCTTTTTATCTCTTCAGAACCACAGATTTGTTAGATATGGAAAAGACTGAAGAAATCATAGGTTCCTAGCCCCTCACTCTACAGATAGAAATTTGAGTCCTAGAGAGAAGGGCTTACCTAATATCATTCTACCGATCAATGACAGAGCAAGGCTGAAGCCATATCTTTCGTGTTCTTTTCACTCTGTGAAGCACAGCACTTGCTTCTAAACTACTCTGAAGACCTAAAACTCTAGATTCCACCATAGAAATATGAACACTTATGTCTACAGAAAAAAGTACATGAAAGTTCATTAACACCTTATTTTATTATTATTTGTTTTTAGTTTTTAAGTAAGCTTCACACCCAGCATGGAACCCACTGCAGGCTTGAACTCACGACCCTGAGATCAAGACCTGGGCTGAGATAGAGTCAGATGCTTAACCAAATGAGCCACCCAGGTATCCCCATAACACCTTTATAAGTATGAGCCAAAAACTGGAAAAAGCTGAAATGCTCTTCCGGCATTTATACATTCCAGTGGGGGCATGTATAAACAAATTGTAGAACACTGGCAATAAAAAAAATTGAAAAACTATTGATACACACAACAACTTGAATGGATCTCAGGGGCATTTTGATTAGTGACATAAGCAGATCATAGTATGTTATACACTTCATGTTCCCATGTACATAACATTCCAGAAATTATAGTGAAGAAGAACAGATCAGGGGTTGCCAGGGGGGCAAATGTGACTATAAAAAGGTAGCACAAATTAGTTTCTTGGGGGTGATGAAACTGTTGGTCTAAGTATGATGGTGATTACACAACTCTATACATGTGATAAAGTTAACAGCATTATGAGCCTTCCCCTGCCGCCACAAGGTTGAGGGCATGTAAACCCAGGTGAAATTTGAATGAGGTCTGTAGTTTGCTTGGTAGACTATTACACCAGTGATCCTTTCCTGGTTATGGTAGTTATGCGATTATGTAAATGTTAACAATGGGGAAGAGTAGGTGAATCCTTTGTGGGAACTCTCCATATTATTTTAGCAACTTCTATGTGAAGTTAAAACTTATTTCAAAATTTAAAAGAATAAAATAAAGAAATAAAACTCTAGAAGTCCCATAATGTTTTAGACAGATCTGATGAACCAACATTTATATGGTTTTCTGAAGTTATAACTATGTTTTAAGCAGGCCTGATGAACCAACATCTATGTATTTTTCGGAGTTATGACTAATATGTATCCAGATGCTCAAGTGGCATCTCATCTCACACCCCACTCTATACCTTAGTCTACTTTTTCCAATTTTATTAATAAATAATTGGCATACATCACTGTAGAAGTTTAAGGCATACCAGCACGATGTTTTGATTTACATATATTGTAAAATATATGTAATTATCCCAATAGGTTCAGCTAACATCCATGTTTTCATTTAGATAGAATAACAAGAAAAGGAAAAAATTGTCTTCTTGTAATGAAAATTCATAGGATTTACTCTCTTTACTTTCCTATACATCATACAGCAGTGTTAGCTCTAGTCATCATGTTGTACATCACATTCTTAGTACTTATTTATACCTGGAAGCGTGTACATTTTGACCACCTTCCTCCAATTTCTACTGCCCTCACCCCCTGTCTCTGGTAACCACAATTCTGATCTCTTTTTCTGGAAGCTTGGGGTTTTATTTTATTTATTTTTAGAGAGAGAGAAAACACTAATGGGGGAGGGGCTAAGGGAGAGGGAGAGAATCCCAAGCAGTCTCCAAGCTGTCAGCACAGAGCCCAACACAGGGCTCAAACCCACAAACCGTGAGATCATGACCTGAGCTGAAGTAGGAGGCTTAATTGACTGAGCCACCCAGATGCTCCATTTTGGGTTTTTTTTTAGATTCCATTTGTGAGATTATATAGTGTTTGTTTTTCTCTAACTTATTTCACTAGCATAATGCCTTCAAGGTCCATCTGTGTTGTCACAAATGGCAGGATTTCCTTGGTTTTTATGGCTGAATAATATTCTATTGTATTATATACCACAACTTCTTTATCCATTCATACATTGATGGGCACTTAGGTTGTTTCCATGTCTTGGCTATTGGAAATAATGCTGATATGAACATGGGGGTGCAGATTATCTTTTTGAGTTAGGGTTTTCATTCCCCTATTTCCTGAATATATCTGGATCATATGGTAGTTCTACTTTTAATTTTTTGAGGATCCTCCATACTGTTTTGCATAGTGGCTACACCAATTTATAATCCCACCTATTGGGATTATACACAAGGGCTATACACAAGGGCTCCCCTCTACTCCACATCCATGCCAGCATTTGTTACCTTTTTGATGGTGGTTTTTCTAATAGTCATGAGGTGATATCTCACTGTGGTCTTAATGTATATTTCCCTAATTACTAATGATGCTGGGCATCTTTTCACGTACCTGCTGACCTTATGTATATCTTCTTTGGAGGAATGTCTATTCAGGTCCTTTTCCCATTTTCTAATTGGGCTATTTGGGGTTATAGGAGTTCTGCTATGGGGTTATAGGAGTTCTTTATGTATTTTGGATGTTAACGCCTCATAAGATACATGGTTTGCAAATATTTTTTTTCTATTCTGTAGCCTGTTTTTTCACTTTGTTGATGGTTTGTTTTGCTATGTAGACCTTTTTAGTTTTATGCAGTCCCACTTGTTTATTTTTGATTTTGTTGCTTGTGCTTTAGGTGTCATATCCCAAAACAAGTCATAAATACACCTATCAAGGAACTTTATTCCTATGTTTTCTTCTAGGAGTTTCATGCTTTCAGGACTTACATTTAAGTCTTTAATCTATTTGGAGTTAATTTTTGTGAGTGGTATAAGATAGGGTCCAGCTCCATTCTTTTACATGTGAATACCAATTATCTCAGCACCCAGCACCGTTTGTTGAAAACACAGTCTTTTCTCCATTGAGTATTCTTGGTTCTCTTGTCACATATTAGTTAACTGTATATACTTGGATTTATATCTGGGCTCTCAATTCTGTTCCATTGTGTATTTTTATGCTAGTACCATACTGTTTTGATGACTATGACTTTATAGTATAGCTTCAAATCAGAATGTGTGATGCCTCCTATTTTCTTTTTCTTTCTCGGAATTTCTTTGGCTATTCAGGGTCTCTTGTGTTTTTCCTACTTTGGTAAAAAAAATGCCATTGGAATCTTGATAGAAATTGCATTGAATATATACATGGCTTTTGGTAGTATTGACAATTTAACAATATTAATTCTTCTAATCCACAAACATGGGATACTTTTTAATTCATTTGTTTTCTTCCATTTCTTTCATTAATGTCTTGTAGTTTTCAGAGTAGAGATCTTTTTCCTTAAATTTGTTCCTAAGGATTTTCTTGTTCTTGACGCTATTGTAAAAGGCATCAATTTATTTCTTTTTTAGAAAATTCATTGTTAATGTATAGAAATGCCACTGATATTTATGTTAATTTTGTATCCTGAAACTTTACCGAATTCATTGATTATATCTAACAGTTTTTTGGTTAAGACTTTAGGATTTTCTATATATAAACTCATGTTATTTCAATTTTACTTCTTTTCCAATTCTTATATCTTTTCTTTTTCTTGCCTGATTGCTCCAGCTAGGAGTTCTAGTACTATGTTGCATAAGAGTGCTGAGAGTGGGCACCCTTGTCTTGGTCCTGATCTTAAAGGAAAAGCTTTCAAACTTCCACTACTGGGTATGATGTTAGCTGTGGTCTTGTTATATATAGCCTTTATTAGGCTGAGATATGTTCCTTTTATGCCTAATTTGTTAAGAGTTTTTATAATGAATGGAAGTTCAATTCTGTCAAATGCTTCTTCTGCATCTATTGAGATGATCATGTAATTCCTTTCTTTCATTCTATTAATGTGATGCATCACATTGATTACTTTGCAAATGTTGAACTATCCTTACATCTCACGGGTAAATACCACTTGATCATGGTGTATGACCCCTTTCATGTGCTGCTGAATTTGGTTTGATAGTATTTTATTAAGAATTTTGCATCTAGGGGCACCTGGGTGGCTCAATCAGTTAAGCATCTGACTTCAGCTCAGGACATGATCTTGCGGTTTGTGAGTTCAAGCTCTGCATTGGGCTCTGTGCTGAAAGCTCAGAGCCTGGAGCCGGCTTTGGATTCTGTGACTCCCTCTCTCTGCCCCTTCCCCACTCACTCTCTCTCAAAAAATAAATGCTAAAAAAAATTAAAAAAAAGAATTTTGCATCTATATTAATCAGGGATATTTGCTTGTAGTTTTCTTTTCTGGTAGTGCCCTTTTCTGGTTTTGGTATAATGCTGGCCTCATAAAAAGAGTTTGGGAGTGTTCTCTCCTCTTGAAACTTTTGGAAGAATTTGAGAATAGGCATTAATCCTTCTTTAAGTATTTGGTAAAATTCACCAGTGAAGTCATCTGGTCCTTTGTTAGATTTTAAATTATTGTTTCAATCTCATTACTAGTAATTGGTCTATCAGATTTTCCATTTCTTCCTGATTCAGTCTTGGTAAATTGTTTCTAAAATTTTCTTCATCTCTTCTAAGTTATCCAATTTGTTGGCATATAATTGTTCATACTAGGCTCTTAGGATCCTTTGAATTTCTGTAGTGTCAGTTAGGTAATGTCTCTTTTTTCATTTATAATCTTGATGATTTGGGTCCTTTCTCTTTTTTCCTTGGTTAGTCTAGCTAAAGATTTGTTGATTTTGTTTCTCTATTCCAAGAACAAACTCTTAGTTTGGTTAACCTTTTCTATTGTTGTTCTGTTCTCTATTTCATTGACTTATGCTTTTATCTTTATTATTTCCTTTCTTCTGCTAACTTTGGGCTCAGTTTGTTCTTCATTTTCTAGTTCTTCAAGGTGTAGAGTCAGGTTCATTATTTGAGATTTTTCTTGCTTTTTAAATGTAGGCATTTATTGCTATGAACTTCCTTCTTAGAACTGTTTTTACTGCATCCTATAAGTTTTGGTATGTTTTATTTCCATTTTTGTTTGTCTCAAGAAATTTTTTATTTCCCCTTTAATTTCTTCTTTGACCCATTGGTTGTTCAGGAGAGTGTTGTTTAATTTCCATGTGTTCATGAATTTTCCAGTTTTCTTCTTTTTATTGATTTCTAGTTTCATGCCATCATGGTTAGAGAAGATACCCGGTATTTCAATCTTCTTGAATTTTCTAAGAATTGTTTTGTGGCCTAACATATATATGGTCTATCCAAAAAATGTTCCATGCACACTTGAGAAGAATGTGTATTCTGCTGTTGTTGATCAGAATGTTCTGTATATGTCTATTAGGTCCATTTGGTCTATAGTGTTGTTCAAATCTGCAGTTTCCTTATTGATTCTCTGAACGATGTATCCATTGTTGAAAGTGGGGTATTAGAGTCCCCAACTATTATTGTATTACTGTTAATTTCTTCTTTTAGCTCTGTTAGTCTTTGCTTTATATATTTATGTGCTCTAGTGTTGGACAGACAAATATTTATAAGTGTTATATCTTCTTGATGTATGGATCTCTTTATCATTACATAATGACCTTCTTTGTCTCTTTTTACCATTTTTAGTTTAAAGTCTATTTTGTCTGGGGGCGCCTGGGTGGCAGAGTCGGTTAAGCATCCGACTTCAGCCAGGTCACGATCTCGCGGTCCGTGAGTTCGAGCCCCATGTCAGGCTCTGGGCTGATGACTCAGAGCCTGGAGCCTGTTTCCGATTCTGTGTCGCCCTCTCTCTCTGCCCCTCCCCCGTTCATGCTCTGTCTCTCTCTGTCCCAAAAAAAATAAATAAACGTTGAAAAAAAATTTAAAAAAAAGTCTATTTTGTCTGATATAATTATAGCTACTCTTGCTTTTTTTTTTTTTTTTTGAAATGTCTTTTTCCATCCCTTCACTCTCAGTCTGTGTGTGTCTTTAAGGCTAAAGTGAGTCTCTTGTAGTCAGCAGTTTTCAATGTTTTTTTTTAAATCCATTCAGCCATTTTTTGTCTTTTAACTGAATAATTTAATCCATTTACATTTCAAATAAGTATAGATAGATAAGGACTTATTATTGCCATTTTAAAAATTGTTTTCTGGTTGTTTCACAGATCTCTTTTTCTTTGTTTCTTATCCTGCACTTTTTTGTTGTTGTATTTGGTGTATTTTAATATCAGCATTCTCTGACCTCTTTACAGTGTTCTCTTGTGTAATTACTACAAGATTTTCCCTTGTGGTTAACATGAGGTTTACATAAAATATCTTAAATTTGTAATGCCTTATATTAATATGATAAAAATTTAACTTCAATAAAATTCATAAACTTTACACTTTTCCTCCTCCTCCCCCTCACATTTTAGGTTACTGCTGTTACCATTTACGTGTATTTTTTAAAGTTTATTTACTTTTTTTGAGAGAGACAGAGATAGGGTTAGCAGGGGAGGGGCGGAGAGAGGGAGAATCTCAAGCAGGCTCCACTCTGTCAGTGCAGAGCCCGACAGGGGACTCAAACTCACGAAACTGTGAGATCATCACCTGAGCCAAAATAAAGAGTCAGACACTCAACCGACTGAGCCACCCAGGTGCCCCACAATTTACATGTTTTTGAGATCATGTAACTAATAACAGATTAATGTATTTATGGTTATTTTTCCTATGTTCTTTCTTCTAACTTCTAAACTAGAGTTGTAAGTACATTATACACTACTAGTACCGTATTGCAGAATCTATGACTATATATCTACCATTACCAGTGAGATTTATACTACCTTTTTATGTTTTTATGATATTAATTAGCATATTTTTACTTCCAGTCAAAGAATTCCTGTTAGCATTTCATGTAAGGCAGGTCTGGTGGTAATGAACTCCCTCAGCTTTTGTTTGTTTGAGAAAGTCTTTATCCCTTCTTTGTTTCTGAAGAACAGCTTTGCTGGGTATAGAATTTGTGGTTGAGTTATTTTTTCCAATATTTTAAATATGTCATCCCATTCTCTCCTAGCCTGAAAATTTCTGTTGAGAAATCCACCAATCTTTTGGGGGTTCCCTTGTATGTAGCATCTCTCTTTTCTCTTGCTGCTTTTAAAATTCTTTCTTTTGACTTTTGACAATTTAATTATATGTCTTGGATTCAACCTGTTTGGGATCCTTTGGGCCTCATAGGGGATGTCCATTTATCTCCCCAGGTTTGGGACATTTTCATTATTGCTTTAAATATACTTTTCTCTTTCTTTTCTCCTTCTGGAATTCCCATAATGTGAATATTTTCTTTTCATTTTGTCCCATAATTCCCACAGGCTTTCCTCACTTTTTCATTCTTCTTTCTTTTCTCCTCTGACTGGGTAATTTGCAATGTCTTATCCTCCAGGTCACCTGATTCTTTCTTCTACATGGTCAAGCCTACTTTTGAAACTCTCTATTGGATTCTTCGGTTCAGTTATGGTATTTTTCAATTTTAAGACTTCTGTTTGTTTGTGTTTTTTAATGCTTATTGTTGAGAGAGAGAGAGAGAGAGAGAGAGAGAGAGAGAGAAAGAGAGAGAGAGAGCATGTGAGCCCGAGTAGGGGAGGAGCAGAGAGAGGGGGAGACAGAGGATCTGAAGCAGACTCCACACTAACAGCAGAGAGTCCAATGCAGGGCTTGAACTCATGAACCATGAGATCGTGATCTGAGCTCAAGTCAGATGCTTAACCAACTGAGCCACGCAGGTGCCCCTGTTTGTGTTTTTTTTTAATTTTTTTTAATGTTTATTTATTTTTAAGAGAGAGAGAAGGAGATAGAGCATGAGCAGAGGAGGGAGAGAGAGATAGGGAGACAAAGAATCCGAAGTGGGCTCCAGGCTCCGAGCTGTCAGCACAGAGTCTGATGTGGTGCTCGAACTCATGAGCTGTGAGATCATGACCTGAGCTGAAGTCGGACACTTAACCGACTGAGCCACCCAGGCATCCCATCTGTTTGTGTTTTATTGATGGTTGCTATTTCCTCATCAAAATTCTCATTTTGGTCATGCATTGTTTTCCTAATTTCATTTAGCTGTCTGTGTTTTCTTGTAGTTCACTAAACTTCCTTAACAGGATTATTCCAAATGCACTGACAGTTATAGATCCCCATATTTTTAGGGTCAGTAATCATGGTTTTATCAATTTCCTTTGATGGTGTCATATTTACCTGCTTTTTCATGATCCTTGATTTCTTACATTTGTATCCATGCATTTAAGTAATTGAGCACCTCTTCCAAACTTTACAGATTTGCTTTGGCAGAAACAATTCTTCACCAGTCAGCTCAGTTTGGGTTTTCTGGGCATCTGCTGGTATTGTCCTTGGGCAGAGATGACTGGTATTATGATCTATTTTTGGATGAGGCAATAGTTTGAACTCTGAAGACAGGAATGGGGGGGGTGTGCTACTGGCTGAGAACAGTTGGCTAGGACTGCTGGCTTGGTTCCCTACCCAAGTGAGGCTGCAGGATGGGCTCCACTGTTGCCTGGATTCTCTGATCATAACTAGTAGATGGTTGGGACTGGATACTACATTATTCACTAGTGGATGGGGCTATGAATTGGTTTCCCTGCCCTGGCAAGGAAGCCAGCCAGGGCCCAAGGTCCATACAGCTTGTCATTTGGGGGCCAGAATCAGGCCTGAGTGTTCACTTAATTCACTTGTCAGGTGAGGCCACCAGTTTTGCTCTTCAGAAGGGGGGACCCACAGGCTGTGCTCTCTATTTAAGTGCCACTATACACAGGGCTGTTGAATGGACTATGCAGCTTCCCATGTCCTCTGGTTAGGTTCCCTGGTTAGACAATCTGAAGATTTTATTCAGTGATAAGCAGGGCTATGAATCAGATTTCCTGACTGGGCACAGCAGGAGAAGCAGCTCTAAAGCCAGTAAAGCTCTTTGTTGTCTTAACTCAAGCCAACCCACACCCCAAGTTCCCTGACCGAACAGGGCCGCTGGCTTTTTTCTGAAAACTCTCAGTTCTGCCCACTTGCCTTTCGGCTTGAGTGCCGCTGGACTGCACAGCTTTCAGGAGTTGTTTCCAGACCTTCCAGTTAGATGGGGCCAGAAGACAGTCTTCACAGTGGGTGGGGCTATGTCTTAGCTCCCTTGCCTGGGTGGGATGGGGAGAGACTGCTCTAGGCCACTGTCAATTTCCTGGTCTCTCTGGTTTGGATGAGACAGGAGCTACCCTCAGCCTTAGCTAGAAATCAATCTCCCTGCCTTTATATACAGAAGGCTTCACCAGGACTGGCTTTGCCCTAGGGGTGATCAGCTCTGCCTGCTGGTCTCTCTGCTCAAGTGCCACTGGGATGCACTGCTTCTGGAAGTTTTCACCAGCCCTTCTGGTCAGATAGGGCTGGAAGACACTCCCCAAAGTGGGTGGGACTGTGATGCAGCTCCTTGCTTGGGCCTGGGCAAACTGGGCTCAAGGGCTGGCAAACCTCCTTGTTTGAGGATCCACATCTAGGTCTGCACTCCACAAAGTACTTTAGTTAGAGTGTTCCCCCAACTTGATTCTGTGGGTAAGCAAAGCTGCCATTGGGATTACCCTTTGGGCCAAGATCCCTACACTAGTTGTTTCAATCCATTCCCCCTCCTCCACCATAGTCAGATTCCCAGTGGTTGAGCCCCACAGATTCCCCTGAAATCCCCGTGGTGTGAGATCAGAGTAGGGATTCTCACAAAGTGACCCCCAATGTAGGGGGGGCGATAATTGTCCCCAGTGGGTTCTCTTTCCCCATGGGAGGAACTGAAGGTTCATGGGAGACCTCTCTGCATAGTGCTGCACTAGACTGAAGGAGGAGCAATGCATAGCCACTTCTCACCCTTCTAATGCAGTCTGTCTGGGTCTCTGTGGAGCAGAAGGGTACTTCAGCCTCACCCCCATATACTAGGATCCTCTCAGCTGTGTCTTGTTCTTGATTTGATGTTAGTTCTTCTTGTGAGGGGAAACAAAGTCAGGAGCAACCTAGGTTGCCATCTTGGTGATGTCACTCTCCCCTAATTTTTTTTTATCCATAGCACTTAAACCCCTAATAAAAATACATTTGTTTACTGTATATCTCCCCCAACTAGAATGTAAACTTAATGTTAAAGACTTTATTTCATTCACTACTTTATGCCCAACACCTAGAGTAGTGCCTGGCACACTACAGGTATTCAACAAATATTTGTTGAATGAATGAGTGAATATGAGTGTGTTGGCCCTGAAATAAAGGTATAATGAAAAATTGTATAGTAGGTTACATTTCCTTGTTGCATGGGATGAGTTTCCCTTAGGTTTTGTTTTTACACAATTACTCAAAATGGTAATTCTGTTCTGTCATTTACATATTATTTGCTGCATTATGAAGGACTTGTTGGGACAACAACATAGCTTCTAGGAGACCACACATTCTGAAATGGTTCCTGACCCAATATTAAAAGAAAGAAAATTTTACCTCTCCTGGGTAATTGCCTACACTTTCCTCCCTTCTACAATGCATAAAAGATTGTACTTATAAGAGCTAGCCACCAGAGGGTACTTTTTATTCAATTATCCTTCCTCAACATCTATTGTGTACCACGTCATGTGCTGGGTATAAAAAAGTGGATAGGACACAGTTCCCACTCTCAGAGATTACAGCCTGGTGGGGAGACAAATTGGTACACAGAAGTGCTATGATGGAAGTATGCATAGGGCACTCCATATACACATGGGGAACCAGACTAGGAAGATGGGGAGAAAGGTATAGAGCATGGGTGATGTCCCTGAAGGAGATGGTGCCCGAGTTGAGTCTTAAAGGACAAGCAGCAGTCAGTCAGCAGAAAAGAGGAATCTAAGTCCTGTGAAGGCAGATGCCATGTTCACATTGCATTCCCAATGCCTGGACCAAGGCAGAAACATACTTACATATTTGTGGAATGAGCACAGTATAAAGTGCAAGTGGTAAAAGGGCATGCTAGAGATACAGGCAGGATCTAGATCACTGTGGGTCTTATAAACCTTTACCTTAATGGTGATGAGGAACAATGGAAGGGTTTGTGCTAGGGGAGTGACATGTGGGCTTTGCAGTTTAAAAGGCTCATTCCCATGGCAATGTGGAAAATGGATTTGAGGGGTAGAGAATGAGTCAGAGAGACTAGTTAGGACCTGCAGTTTCTGAGATGAATGTGGCATGGTCATGGCCATTGCCTTTAAGAAGCAGATAGTCCAACAAAGGCAACAAGATGTAATCAGGTAGTTCCAATCCAGCAGAGTAGGCAGTGTGACAGAGGTATGAACAGGCTCTTTGGCCCAAGTTCATGCAGCTACTGGATGGCAGAGTCAGTATCAGAACCCAGGTTTCCTGATTTCTAGTCCAGGGCTTTTCCCCAAGCCATCCTTTTCACTGCCTTTCACGACCATAGAATTATGGAAGGGAAGGAAAGCAGGGCAGGCCACTGAAAGATTATGCCTTCTCTAGTCACCGACTAGACTGTGGGGGAGCATTTAGCCCCTCTTTGTACTCAAGTCTGACATAAGCATCCCTTCCCAAGACCTTTGTTTCTGAGAGATGGCTTCAGTACCCTGATATTCCCTATAAATACACAGAGCCAAGAATCACTACTGGGAGGGCCAGGGACATTCTAGCTAAGGTCACGGAGGGCATATTCTGAGAAAGAAGTCATTCTTTCTGAGACAGGGGACTTTGGATGACAACAGAGAAAAAAGAAACCTGGTTCCATGTTCAGAAAAGGCAGATGGTCGCTAGAAGAAGCAAGGGCCCAGCAGAAGAGTAAAAATAGCTGAAGAAGGGGCGCCTGGGTGGCTCAGTGGGTTAAGCATCCGACTTTGGCTCGGGTCATGATTTCACGGTGTGTGAGTTCAAGCTCCGTGTCAGGCTCTGTGCTGACAGCTCAGAGCCTGGAACCTGCTTTGGATTCTGCTTTTGGATTCTGCTCCTACCTCACTCATGCTCGCTCTCTCTCTCTCTCTCTCTCTCTCTCTTTCTCTCTCTCTCTCTCTCTCTCTCTCTCTCTCTCTCTCTCTCAAAAATAAATAAATGTTAAAAAAATAGCTTAAGAAAGGCCTATATTGCTTCCAAGCTGAAAGGGTGGAGTGGGGTAGAAGAGTGGGGGATAGGGAAAGAAGATGGAGAATTCCAGGAAAGAGCCCCAGGACAAGGGCTTGAAGAATTCTGTATGAGCACATCAGTGAGAAGGGAGGCTTCTGAACAATACTCAATTCCATGACTAAGTAAAAAAGATGTTTTGAGAACATATTTCCAGCAGCCCCAAGTACCTCATGAGTGAGGACAGAGACTAGAGCTAAGGGTTTTGTACAGTGAAAAGCCCAAGGGGGCTAGTGGGTTCCAAGGAGAGCCCTTAGTCAGGTTATCTTGGTGGGGATGGGGAGAGAGAGAAAGACAATGAGAAGGAGAGAGTAGGTGTGCAGGGGCTCTCTGGGAAGGGTCCCTGGGAATCCTGGGGTAGGGGTTCCCCATTACTGAACCAAAAACCAAAATTAAAAATGGAACTCATTAAAATAATGGGCTTTGAAGTCAGACACCCTCACATTAGCCTCTTGGTTCTGCTGCTTCCCAACCACCTGTTTGGTCTTGGGTGAGTGGACTAAGTTTCCTTTTCTGTAAATGAGGATAATACTGGCATCTGGCCTCAAAGGGTTTTGCACATGCTTACTAAATTAAATAACAGAAATAAAGCACCTAATACATTTTCTGAATCATGATAGGTAGTCTAATAGTTGTTTCTGTTTTGTTTTGTCTTTACTACAACTACTATCGTGATGACAGTGACCATGATTACTACTATTGTAACCACTATATCTTCTGGGTTTTTCTGCAGAACAAACAAGTGAGCACTGTTCCACCATCTGCTTTATTTTTATTCCATTCCTCTGTCTGCTTTCCCTTTCTGGAAATACTGGGTCACTATTTGCTTGTCTCAGAGATTGCCATGTCTCTTTTTCTTACTCTTCTTCTCCTCACACCTTAAGTACCTAGACCTCATTCCCAAATGCAGTTACCTCCATACTACTGAACAGGGTTTGCCCTGTCTCTGCAGGTAAGATGGCCTCTCTTCCTACCTGGAGCTGACTATCACCTACTCCCTCCATTCAGAGCAGGAAGCTGATGCCAAGAGGGAGGTCAGCTGCTGATTTCTGCTAAAAACGCCAATTACATTTCATATCCTTGGCTGGGAAGAAATTCGGCTGGCCCCAGCTTGTTACTCTCTGTTTTTCTGCTCTGGGTTCCCCCATAATTCACACAATCCCCCAGACTCAGAGCCCCCAAAATATTAGGTTAAGTCTCAAAGAAACAGGTATGTGATCAAGAAAGCTACCTAGCACATTCCCTCATGTATTAGAATACAGTACCGTAATTACATTCCATTTTAGCCTCCTCTGCAGTGCTCCCTGAGGGAGAGGAACCCATCTGTCCTGCACTCTCAGCTCCAAGCAGAGTAGAGCTCTATACTTTGGAGGCTCATTAAAATACTTGTTAATGCATTGATGAGTCTGCACCCTCCCACATTCAATCCCTGTGCTACAGAGCTGGGAATCTACCAGTCAGCCTGCCTGTGGTATTGATGAGGAAGGATGAGAGGCAGCTGTCAAAAATATGAACAGAGAGTGTGGTATTATGAAAGTATTACTGGAACCAGAGATGGCTCTAGGTTACACTGGTTCACCCAGGGACCCTATCCTGATGGATGCTGCCTTAAGGTGAGAAGTCCTGAGGTTCACATACATGTGAGTGTGTGTTCATGTATGTTTCCAGGTACATAATGCCTGTAAGCCATAATCTCTCTTCGCCACCTCCAGGACAAAGCAAGTAGGTCTTGTGTGTCCATCATCACACTTGCTCAGACAAAAGGCTACCTTTTTGGAGCTTCTTTTCCCTTACAGGTCTGCCTTTGATGTCCCTCTTAATATGATTCACCTATATACAATCAGTGAGGATATGAGGGGGCACAGAGTGCAATTTACTTTGGGTCTTTGCTTTCTGCCTAGGGCTCAGGGCTCCATTCCTCACTTTGGGAGATACAGTAGCTTCTAGAGAGAATATAAAGCAAAGGACAAGGAATCTCAATTTTCTGGGAAATTCCAAAGGGGTGATCATCTTAACACACTGCTACTGTTAGTCAAAGAAATCATTAACTACAGTCGTGTAGTTGTTATAGCTCTATAGTTGTTGTGGTGTACACTAGAGAGAGCTTTCAGATAGACTTGGTCTCTATATTTGATCTCTATAACAACCTCATGAAATAGATAGGACAGGCATTATTGAATTTTATGAATGAGGAAACCAATCTCTAGAGAGGTAAAAGTGAATTATCAAAGTCATATAAGCTAGCAAGTGATGAAGTTACAACCCAAACTAAGCTTTCTAATCCCAAGGCCAGGGCTCCTTCAGATTCCCTGTTTCACTTTAACCATCAAAGTTATTCTGCCCTTTGATCACTCTCTTTGTAGCTATAACTTTTTTTCTTTTTGAGCAAAAAAACCCTGCATTCTTTTTTTTTTCTTTTTGAGGACTTTTGTGTGCTGTTTTCATTTCTTCTCAGCACCTTTTCCTCCCAGGAGGCAACAAAGTAGAGTGGAAAGAGCTCTGGATTTGAAGTCAAGCAGGCCTGAGTCTGAATTCCAGCTTTGACACTTATAGGCTGAGTGACCTCAAACAAGTCAATCAACACCTCTGAGCCCATCTTTCTGATGAGTAAAACAGAAACAACATCACCCTATCTCACAGGTTTCTGGAAGAATCAAATGAGAAAATAGAAATAAAGGTCTTAGCACAGAACCTGGAACACAGTAGTAGTTAAATAATACAAATGCCCTTACCCACTCCTCCACCACCTCCAGTTGCTAGGCTAGTCTGGAAATATTCAGTACCTCTTTCCCAGAAAACTGAAAGTCAGGCTTTGATATATGTGGACACTTACTTGTCTTAGCGTAAAATCAGTTGGCTGACATTTCAACTCTTGATCATTTATCAGTTGAAATTTCCATAATCTTTCATTGGTTAATTGAGATAGTCTGGGTACTTATGGCTTGTAAGTGTGTATGTGTGCACACACAAATGTGTTTCTAAATCATGTAAAGGCTTGGGGTGCCTGGGTGTCTCAGTCGATTGAGTCTGTGACTTTGGCTCAGGTCATTATCTCACAGTTTGTGAGTTTGAGCCCTATGTCAAACTCTGTGCTGAAAGCATGGAGCCTGGAGCCTGCTTCGGATTCTGTGTCTCCCTCTCTCTCTGCCCCTCCCCCACTCACAGTCTGTGTCTCTCTCTCAAAAATAAATAAACATTAAAAATTTTTTTAAATAAATCATGGAAAGGCTTAAGTTATTACTCAGAACTTATTTATATTCTATAAATCATTCTTGTTAATCTCATCTGGAACCTAAAGAAAGGGTTGTGTTGGCCTCATTTGAATAGTGGGCTGATTTCATTGACCTTGTTCTGAATATGATCATACTGCAGGAACTCAGGTTTATGATCTCTTGGAGTTCAGATCTCACATTGCCAGCACCAGCTTCCAAATGCATTTTCTAAGGAAGGATGCATTGACTAGCAGCCAATTTCCTGTGCACTGTCTTTGGACAGTAGTGTGGTTTAGTTCTCACACCTGGATCTTTCCCTGTCATCACATTTTCCTCACGGAGGAGCTTCAAACAATGTGACTTTAAGGGAAAAGGAGTTGGTAGGCAAAAAATAAGCCAGGCTGTAAACGATTTCAATGGAGAGACGGGTAGGAAAAAGTTTAAAATGTTTTCTTTATACATTTTAGCATGGTTTTACTGGTTGCATTTATGTAACTGTTATCATTTTAAACATTTTTATTACGAATGTTCTAAGCATATTTAAAACTTGACAATATGATGAAATGCCTTGTACTCCCCCCCCCCCACTTTAATAGCTATCAACAGTTTGCTATACTTGTTTGATCTATTTCCCTCCCTTTTGCTGGAATGGTTTTTTAAATTTTTAAAATTTTTTTTTATATTTTTGACAGAGAGAGAGAGAATGCGTGAGCAGGGGAGGGGCAGAGAGAGTCGGAAACACAGAATCCGAAGCAGGCTCCAGGCTCCGAGCTGTCAGCACGGAGCCCGATGCGGGGCTCGAACTCATGAACTGAGAGATCATGATGTGAGCCGAAGTTGGCTGCTTAACCAACTGAGCCATCCAGGCGCCCCTGGAATGTTTTAAAACAAATCCAAAAGACTGCACCATTTCACCCTAAATATTTCGGATCACATCTCAGAAATAAAAGGATATTTTGTTGCATAATCACAGTGAACAAATAATTCCTTAATAACATTCATCTAATGATTGCTTCATATTCATTTTCTGAATTCTATTTAAAAATGTACTTTTATAGTTGACTTTTTTGACTCAGATTACTTTGTGAAGAGGAATTTTATACTGGGTTTTCAAAGGCCATGTGTATTTCTAATGAACTCTTGAATACTACTGTTATATGGTAGGGGAAAAAAAGAAGATGCCATCAGTACTGTGCACTGCCTCCACTCTAATTATTGACCCTTAAAATTATATCTTCAGAAATGGATGTTCTTTATGAAAATTCAGATCTCTGTATAGCAGTTTTCCTTCATTCATGAATTTCAAGAAACTGACAGACATATTAAAGAGAAGAAAAAGTCAATTATTGGACAGAACAAAGACAGTGAGAGTCTTGGGGATTCAGGTGTGGGGGCAGCAGGAATTGTAGAGAGAGCTATTTAAGAGCCAACCTGGGGATATTTAATTGCTTAATCAAAATCACTTGATCTCTCTGACCTCTCTCTGTACTGAGGCAACCAAAACCCTAAAGACTCAATGGTTTTATCTGCAGTGGGAATACTAGTCCTACTAGATGACATCTGTCCGTTTTGATGACCCTAACCCCAAATCAGTGGGAGCTCCTGTTTTTGACTACTGCCTGGCATCCAAGAATTTTTCTTTTAAAGACCAAAAAAAGGCAAATGTAAGTGACTGAACTCAATAGCATTCCAAAACAGCATGGTAGAGGAAAACTTAGGAAAGCCCCATCTGCTTTCTTGTATATTTCTGGTGGGAGTATAAATTACCTTGGTGAACAGAGATTGATGATAATATGTATTAATAACTTTAAAAATGTGCCTTTGCTTTAAACTATCAGTTGTACTTCTAGGAAACAAATACTCTTAAAAATAGATGGAGAGGGGCGCCTGGGTGGCTCAGTCCATTAAGCCTCCATCTCTTGATTTCAGCTCAGGTCATGATCTCACGGTTTGTGGAATCAAGCCCAGAGTTGGGCTCTGTGCTGACAGCTCGGAGCCTGCTTAAGATTCTCTCCCTCCCTCTGTCTTTGTCCCTCCCCCACTCGCACACCCACAAGCATGCGCTCTCTCTCTAAAGAAATAAACATTTAAAAATAGATAAATTGATAAGATAAAAAGATATATGTGAAACTGACAGCTGAAGTAAGGTTTCACTCTAAAAAAATAAGCAAGGATATAGAGGATTTACTTTAATCTATCAGTAAAACAATGTAATAGCTATGTATAGAACTTTGTACTCTATAGAAAATGCACTTTATTCTCTTCTATTCATGGAACATTGACTATTGATCATGTACTTAGCCACAAAGAACAATATAATACAGATACATTTGAAAAAGTAGAGATTTTATAGTCTACCTTCTCTTATCATAAACCTGTAAAATAAGAATAACAAAAATATAAACCCCTAAATCCTCAATCACTGAAATTAAGACACACACCCCTAATTTTAGAATCAAAGAAGAAATCAAAACTAAAATTCTTCATTTTATAGAAAAAAATGGAAAAACACTATTTAAAAACTATAGGATACAGTTAAAGATCTACTCGGGAAAATGTATAAAGATTGAAAATAAATGAATTAACTTTTCAACTTAAGAGAAACTTGAAAAGGACAATAAAATAAACTAAAAGGGGGATGCCTGGGTGACTCAGTTGAACATTGACCCTTGATTTTTGGCTAAGGCCATGATCCTAGGCTCCTGTGACTGCTCCCCACATCAGGTTCCAAGCTGAGCATGGTGCCTGCTTAAGATTCTCTCTCTCTTTCTGCCACCTCCCTCTAAATAAATAAATAAACTAACTAACTAAAAGAGAGAGATAAATCATAACAGAGGATTTCATTTTTAAAAATGGCTTTTTTTGAGGGCCAATTATTAAATGTTTACCAGCACACCATTGTCTATGAGTATATCCCCTTTCCATTGTTAGTATTGTGTTGTTTTGTTTTGCTTTGTAAAAAAAAAAAGATGTGTAGTTTTTTTAAAGACCCCATGTTCCAATGGTTTTGAGGCTAAGTTCCATAAATGTTTCAGAGAACAGATTGTTCCCATGCTGTTTAAGCTACTGAAGACCACAGAGGAAGATAAAAAGTTCCCAAATCCATTTGGTCAATCTAGTATAACCACAATACAAGAAACCTAAAAAAGATACTGGAAATAGTAAGACTACACATTGATTTCACTTCTGAATATATACAGGAAAATTCTCAATAAAATAGAAAATGAAATCCAAAAGGGCAATGAAAGAATAAAATACTATAAGCAAACAGGGTTTATTCCAGAAATAAAAGAATGATTCAACATTAGAAAATATATCAACATATAGGGTTATATTAATACATTCCAAAAGGTTTTTATTTTTTATTTTATTTATTTTTTAATGTTTATTTATTTTTGAGAGAGAGAGAGAGGGGGGAAGGGGCAGAGAGAGAGGGGGACACAGGATCTGAAGCAGGCTCCAGGCTCAGAGCCATCAGCACCAAGCCCAATGTGGGGCCCGAATCCACAAACCGTGAGATCATGACCTGAGCCGAAGTCGGACGCTTAATCAATTGAGCCACCCAGGTGCCCCTCTAAAAGGTTTTTTAAAAAAACTGAGCAGGGGCGCCTGGGTGGCGCAGTCGGTTAAGCGTCCGACTTCAGCCAGGTCACGATCTCGCGGTCCGTGAGTTCGAGCCCCATGTCAGGCTCTGGGCTGATGGCTCAGAGCCTGGAGCCTGTTTCCAATTCTGTGTCTCCGTCTCTCTCTGCCCATCCCCCGTTCATGCTCTGTCTCTCTCTGTCCCAAAAATAAATAAACGTTGAAAAAAAAAATTAAAAAAAAAAAAAACTGAGCAGTCAATCCAGATATAAATTCTAAGTAAATGATAATTTTTAAATACACTAAAAAACAAATAACAAACATCACACAAAGTGGTGAAGTGTTTCCCAGATCATGAACAAGGCAAGGATGTCTGGTATTACCACCATTATTCAGCAGTGTTTTTAAATTTTTTTAATGTTTATTTTTGAGAGAGAGAGCATAAGCTGGTGAGGGGCAGAGAGAGAGAGAGGGAAACAGAATCTGAAACAGGCTCCAGGCTCTGAGCTGTTAGCCCAGAGCCCAATGTGGGGCTCGAACCCACAAACCATGAGATCATGACCTGAGCCAAAGTCAGACACTTAACTGACTGAGCCACCCAGGCACCCCATTCAGCAGTATTTTTAAAGTTTTAGCTGAGGCAAAAGAAAATGAGAAAATTAAATAAATGGTATAAATATTGGTTTAAAAGAAACAGAGGTACTTCAGATAAACCTAAGAGACTCTAGCTTTTTTTTTTAGTTAAGAGACTTAATTTGGTAAGACTATTATATACAAGAAAATATATAAAACCAAGAGCTTTTCTACATATGCTGTTTTAAATGGAAATAGAAAAGCAACCCATTCACAACAGGGACAAGACCATATACCTAAGGACCAATTTAGCAAGAAAGCTACTATACCTATTTGAAAAAAACAATGAAATATTAAAGAGGAGGTCCCAAAAATAAAACTTAAAAAATGCAGAGATAATACTATAACTCTAGGAAAATTTATCATCATTTCTCCCTAAAATTAATATATAACTCTAATGCAATGATAATCACAATCCAAATTGAGTATATTTTGTAATGGGATAAAATTATTTTAAGGTTCATGTAGAGAGTGACAATAAAATATCCAAGAATAGCAAGAAAATTATGACAAAGAAATAATAGATATTTCCAGATATTAAAAGTTACCATAAATCCACTAGAACAAAAATAGTCAGGTATTGGCATATGAACAGAAAATTAAATCAGTGGAACAGAGTAGTCTGGAATAGGTCCAAGTGCATATGGAAACCCAATATATGCCAATGGTGACAGATCCATTCAATGAGAAAAGGACTCTTGTGAGAATAAATGGTCTTGGCATTGTAGCTATTCATCTGGAAGAAAACAAAACTTCATATCCTAAAATAAGCTGTAAAGCCTCATAACCTAAAATAAATTGCAGGTCTATTAAAGACTTAAGATACAAAAGAAGAAAGTCACTAAAAATATGAAAAGAAAGTTTAAGGAGTGGAGACCTTCCTCCACAATCCAGAAAAAAACAAAAGCCATAAGAAAATAAAGATAAATGGCAAACTGAAACAAAAAAAAAATACAACACATGTGACAGATAAAATGTTTAGATCACTAATATAACAATACATTAGATAGATAGATGATAGATAGATAGATAAATAGATAGATAGATAGATAGACAATCTCCATCCCTCCTCTTACCTAGCCAACATACTCTCCCTGTGTGTTTTCATTCTCATGGTTTTAGGTGTGACCTATATGCTGATCACATAAGCATAGATTGACTCCCCTTTCAATTTGTAGTGTCCAGCTTCAAGTGGGTTCCCAATGTTTCTTACCAATCCTATATTTCTCTTAACTCTCTCCACATCTACGCAGTGAATTCAAATCTTACAGTCCTCCAAGTTCCAACCTCATCACCTCCTTTCTCACTCATAGTGAAAACATGGCAAGTGATTTTACTTTCTTCTTCACAAAGAAAATAGAATTCACCCTACAGAATTCCCTCAAATTCTCACAACAAACCAGTAAACAAACATACCTGCATCCTCAACCAACCATCTTTCCCTCCTGTCTGTTACAAGGAAATGAATGATATCTCTCTTCCTCTAGAAAGTTCATCTCTCTACCTGTGCACTGTGTCCCATTCTCTTGGGGTCCTTGCTTGATTCATCTTCCCCTCTCTTTCCTTCATTCAACTTCTCCCTGTCAAATGGCTCCTTCCTGTTGGCAAGTAAAAATATTTATGTCTCTCCTATCATTAAAATGAAAGAGATCATCCATTTAAATCTTCTGTAAATACTACACTCTCTTCCCTCGGGTTCCATGACACAAATTCTTCTGGTTATCCTTCTGATCACTCCAACATTTCTGCCTTAAATGCCAGTATATTCAGAGAGTTCTAACACGTGAACTCTCTTAGGTGATCTCATCCATTTCTAAGGTCCCAATACCACCTATATGGCAGTGTCTTGCTTATCTTTTTTTTTTAATTTTTAAAATGCTTGTTGAGATATAATTAACATACCATAAAGTGCATCTGTTTTAAGGGGATGATTCAATGATTATTGGTAAATTATGAAACTGTGTAATCATTACCACAATCCAACTTTAGAATAATTCCATCACCCCAAAAAGATCTTCATTTGCCTTGCTTATCCTTACTTCCATCCCAAACCCCTATCCTGAAATTTAGACCCACATATCTAACTGCTCAGTGACATCTTCATTTGCATAACCACAGGCACCATGAACTCAGTGTTTCCAAAACCGAACACATCTCCTTCCCATATCCTTTTCCTTTAGACCTGATTCTTCTCTGGTGTTCCCTGAATGAATGAATGGCACCACTGGCCCCTCAGAAATCCTGGGCATCATTCTAACTTCTCTTTCTCATCCCCTATATCCAATTAATCATCAAATCCCATACATTTTACTTCCTAACTATAACTTCCTAACTATAACTCAAATCTATCCCTTTCTATCCTTTATTGTTACTTCACTAGTTCTGTCCACCAGAATTTGTTCCTTAAAATTAATCCACCCATCCACCCATCTAACTATCCATCCACCCAACAAATGTGCATTGAGTGCCTACTGTATACCAGACACTGTGCTACAATAGTCCCCTAACTGGTCCCTGTCTCTTTGGTCTTAAATCTTCTGAGTGTGTTCTTAATTCAGCAGCCAGACAGCAAAATCTCTTTAAAAACACACTGTTCCCGTACTTAAAAATGGCTTCATACTGACTTTTAATTGGCTACCCTATGACCTGGGGATGAATTCCAAACTTCTTAACGTGACTCTTAAGGTCTTTAGGGATCAGGTCCCTCCTTGCCTCTCTAAATCTCGGGTCTCATCACATCCCTTGGATAAGTCACTTAGTTATCTGAATTTCCTCATCTGAAAAAAAAACATGGATAACAACAGTACCTATCTCAGAGGTAGCTGAGAGGATTAAATGAGATAATGCATGTGAAGTGCATAGCACAATGGCTAGCACATATGAAGTGTCAGTAAATGTCAGCTATTGAGGACAGTGATGACAACGTTAGCTTTCTTCAACCTCCTGATCCTCTGAACTCTTACAGCACTTCAAGTTGGTCTCACACAATTTAGCACTCAACCATTTTCTTTTGTATTGCTTACTGCTGCTTCATACTGTTAGTTATGCTTTCCACCTAGACTACAATGTCCTTGAAGACAAAGATAGTGACATACATACCTCCTCTAGTTCCTGGAGCACTTGAAACAATGCTAAGCACACAGTGGAGTTTAATAAATACTTTCTGATAAAGGTTCACAAAGGAAAAAGGGACATAGGTTTTACTGACTCTCTATTGCTCAAATGACCATAAATAAAAGGGGATGGGGCGCCTAGGTGGTTCAGTCAGTTAAGCATCTGACTTCGGCTCAGGTCATGATCTCCTGACTCATGAGTTTGAGCCCCATGTCGGGCTCTGTGCTGACAGTTCGGAGCCTGGAGCCTGCTTTGGATTCTGCATCTCCTTCTCTCTCTGCCCCTCCCCTGCTCATGCTCTCTCAAAAATTAATAAACATTAAAAAAATTTTAAAAAGGGGGCGCCTGGGTGGCTCAGTGGGTTAAGCATCCAAATTCGGCTCAGGTCATGATTTCACTGCCTGTGGGTTCGAGCCCTGAGTTGGGCTTTATGCTGACAGCTTGGAGCCTGGAGCCTGCTTCAGATTCTGTCTCCATCTCTCTGCCCCTCCCCCACTCATGCTCTGTCTCTCTCTCAAATATAAATAAACATTAAAAAAACATAAATAATGAACAGCAAAACCCTGGGAATACCATTTGCTTTTGCCTACTGGACTAATGGTGTGTCACTGCATTTGCAGCTATACAGTAGGTTAGCATTAAGCGTGGGACTTGGCAGTGCTCACTGTAGGTCAGTGGTTTTCTTCAGATGGTTTGCTGCCAATAACCTGTTTTTGACAGAAATGGAGTGTGAAAGCATGAAGATGTTTAATTCTACTCCCTGGCATGCAGACAATATACAATTTGCCTACTCATGTGTGAGATCAGATTTTTGTGTTTTACTCCTTCAATGTAAATGTTCTTTCTGCACTACCAATAAAACATAAATTCCATTTCATTCGAAAGCCAATGGAATCCTAAAATAGTTCAGGTTTCTGGGCTGATGACTGGGTGGCAATCAGAACCCCAGAAGAGCCCCAGGAGGCCAGAAAATTCAGAGCTCTTCAGATGCTAGAACACCCTCACAAATTTGGCAAGAACTCTGTTGTGTGTGCACTTGGGAGTAAACTGGCACATTGGGATTGTTTTCCCTTTCTTTTTCACATACTCTCTCACCATCTACCATTGGACTCCTTTCCTGCCTTGTCCTCTCACCTTCTCCAATCCTCTCATGCCCTGTGATTGCCCCTCCATCTGACATGTTTCTAAGAAGACATCTTCGTGCACTCCAGGCATCTGCTGATTTGTGCAGGAGCACAATTACTCGGATGCAGTGGGGGAGTGGAGGAGCTAAAGGTGCAATTTTGTGCTTTTATATGACATGGACTCCCATTGATAAAATGCAATTTTTTTGTAGCTAATGTTTGATTAGTTTAGAAATTATTCCAAAGCCAGTGATTGTCTTGTGCCTTTGATGTTGCTAAGGAGAAGCCGGAACAGGCCTGGGAAGTAGAGGGGAAGACAAGGGAAACCTGCTCTAAACACAAGAGACAACACTTCTGATTGGAAACAGGGAAATCTCCTCCAGTTGCATCCTGGTTTCTCCTGTATGGAGAAAATACCACAGGCTCGAAAAGAACCCTCTGAGGGCAAATATAGAGGTCAAAGATGTCCTCACGACCCACTTTAAACACCAGTTCTCTCTCTAGACATACATTCTTCTTTCCACATATACCCTCTTTACAATATCTCCTACACACACACACACACACACACACACACACACACACACGCGAGATGAACACCCAGGCAGCCACCTATGAAACAGACCAATGCATAGCATGTGCAAAGGCACGTAAGAGCACGTGTGTGCTCTATGGAAAGCTTATCACCACAAAGAAAGGCATGTGCAAATACCATTCTAGATACACACAATGCCATTCCCACATGGACACACACTTGCACAACATAGATGGACATCTGTCCTCACCCAGACCACAGACAACAATAATATGCAACTTGCAAAACACGGTACATAAAGCCATTGATTGATGAGTCTGTTGTATTCTGAGTGACAATCGGGCTGATCTGTCCTGGGTCTTCTCGTTCTACACATTCTGCATGGCTTTATGTGCCACTTCGGTGCTCACGAGTCCTAGGTCTTTATCACTTTCCCAGACCTCTCTCCTGACCTCCAGATCCAGCAAGCCAGCTGCCCACTTACTTACCTGCCTGTCTGACCCACAGCGCAATAAACCTCTCATGTCTAAAAAGAACTCCATCTCGGGGTGCCTGGCTGGCTCAGTTGGTAGAGTGTGAGACTCTTGATTTTGGGGTTGTGAGTTTGAGCCCCACGTTGGGTATGGAGATTACTTTAAAATAAAACCTTTAAAAAATAAAAAGAGGGGCACCTGGGTGGCTCAGGTTAAGCGTCCAACTTCAGCTCAGGTCATGATCTCAAGGTCTGTGAGTTCGAGCCCCACGTTGGGCTCCGTGCTGACAGCTCAGAGCCTGGAACCTGCTTTGGATTCTATGTCTTCCTCTCTTCTCTGCCCCTCCCGTACTCATGCTCTGTCTCTCTGTGTCTCTCAAAAATAAATAAATGTTAAAAAAAATTTTTTAAAGAAAAAGAAAATTAACTCCATCTGTACTCCATAACTTAGTTAAAAGGCGACACACCCATTCAGTGACCCAAGCCAGAAACGTGGGGATCATCCTACTATTTTCTCACCCCTTCACCCATTGCATCTAACTGATCACCAAGTAATATTGATTCTACCTCCCACAAATGTTTTGAATGTATCCCCTCCTCCCTAACCCTACTACCACTGCCTTAGGTTGGGTCTTTGTCTCTCCCTGTATCAGTAAAAGCCACCTAACTGGTTGGTCTCTTTGCTTTCACTTTTGACCCTTGACCCTTGCTCTATCCACCATACTACAGCCAGAGCAATCCTGAAGTACAGGCCTTATCCAGTTATTCATCTGCTTTAAATCCTTCCATGGCTCCCCAGAGTCTTCAGGATAAAGTCCAAATACCTATGCATGGCCTACAAGGTCCTTCATTATCTAGGCCCTAGCTACTTCTCCACACTCATCTCTTGCGATGGTCCTCACATCGCACATTCTGGCTGAAGCAAACTTGTAATGGTGCCCTGCATATCTCTGTGCTCTTTACCCTTCTGTGTTCTTCACCGTGGTCCCCTTCACTACCTCACCTCATTTTTGTTGGGAAAATTCTCCTCCTATTTCAAGAGAACTCCATTTTTATTTCACCCTATTTTCTTTCCTAAGTCCCTCAGGCAGACTTAGGTGTTTCTTTCTCTAGGCTAGCCTGTCATCTTGCACTTTGCTTTCATTACAATAATTATCACTTGACACTATATTTGACAATTTACCTGCCAGGTCAGTTCCCTGAGTTGAGGGCAGGGACCATTTCCTATTTATCTCTATCTACCTAGCATACACTCAGAGCATAGCAGACCATTTTGCCTATATGAAACACTGTCTCAGCAGAGGGAGTACTTTATTTTCCCTCCTTAAATCTTCGGCTAAAATGCATTTTCTCTATGAAATTTCCCCTGATTACACTTAGTTCACTCTATTCACTGCTTAATTTTGTCATGGCCTTGGGGCTTGGAGAAGAGTCTTCCAACAACAGATTTGTGCTTTAATGATTTAGATTTGATTCTCTCATCTAGCTTGACCACTCTAAAACACTAAAGGACCATCTACTGAAATCCATAGAAATGGGGTTCTTAAAAATCAATTCCTGGGGGAAAAAGCCACCTGTTTTTATGCTTGGAAAAGCAGTCAGGCATTTATTCTTGCCCTTCCCAAACCAAATGCCCTTGCAGTACACAGTACAAACAGTAAGCCACTCAAGTAACCAAGCCACCCAAGCCACCCACAGTAAGTCTTCTGAAAGGTACTAAAGCTAAGAGCTGGGGGCAAGACAGAAAGCTGAAATTCCCCTCAACTAAGGAAACGCCCCCCAGCTCCTTGAAAAGGCTTGGGAAGGGCCAGAAAGAAATCAATCTTCCCATGGAGTTCCTGGGATAGACTAACCCGTTGTGCTGCAGCAGTTCCAGAGGGGAGGAAAACAGGGCGCACACAAAATCTCCAGGAAAGTGCTTTCATATGCTCAGTGCCCAGAAGTTACCGACAAGACTAAATAAGAAAAAGTGGAAAGCCTACATTGCATTCATTTGTACTCCCCGTACACATGTCGCTTGCTTGAGAGACACAGTGTTTTCCCTAGCTGGACTCCAAAGTTCCTGGAGGCCATCAACAGCATATGTTTCTTTTATAGTTCCCAAATTGCCCACCACACTGAGTACGCAGTATCTGCTGCAGAAACACTTTGTTGTTGACTGATTGATTACTAAGTATTTAACTATTTTTCTTCCCCTCGATGTTTTCAGGAATGCTTGTTATTCACAAAACGGTGCAGTCTTGGAAGCCAAGAGGAAATATTCATCTGTTTGTATACATTTTCCCTTGGCTATGCATTAAACAGAGATTTCCTTTGGCAATGTCAACAAAGGATGCCTGATGAGACAGGACAAAGAACTATATATAGAGATCAAGTGGCCAGAGGAGCAAAGTCGAAGCATGCCCTCCCTTAACCAGATTAAAGGAGTCTTCTTTCTGCTTCTACCTCCTTCCGGAGCTCTCCAGTCCCAACCAAAATAAAAAATATTTTCCAACTGCCTATCCCCTGAATTCTGAAGGCTGGGCTGTGACGGGAACAAGCTGAATTGCTGAAGAATTCAGCGAACAAATCTGCGGTGATCCTAATCTCTGTTTCTGTAATAATAGGAAGAGTGCAGCTTTGTTTACTTTTGAGGAGAATAGAGAACAAGGAGAGAGAACTGAGAGAGAGAGGCAGTATTTATGGCCCCTTTATGAAAAGTCAGTCTGTGACAAAAATATTTGCAGACAATAAGGAAGAAGAACAGGTTTGGCAGGAAAATAGCCTCTTCCAGTTTTCTCAGAAGTGCCTTAGCTTGTATCTTCCATCCCCACCCTAAGTGAAAGGTCTGCTTTGCTCTGTGAATATAGTCATTCCCTATAGATAAATCTGGATTAGATAAGATGCAAAAAACTCAAATCATCCTTTAGTGTCCAGTTCTCATGGCAGACGGTATCCTACTATTTATTTCATTTTGGAAACTATTTACAAGCATTTATGGAGTCTCAAGTCCCTTCTTTAACTGCATTTCTAATCCCAGGCCTTGTTCCGAAGCCTCCTGGACACACAGGCTCTGTGCTGAATGAGTATAATGAGTACCCTGGATTCACCCTATTATTAGGAGCCAGTTTAGGGCACATCCCTAACCTTTCAGAAGGGATGATGTCAGAGCCCAGCCGCGCTCTTCCATAAACCATCCTGAACGGTTCCTGTCAAAGACAGAATCCTAAAACTGGAGAGCCAATGGAGTCAAGTCCCAACATACACTCTCACCCTCGACATATAATGCAGTATGTCATGGTTCTTTGCCAACTGTCAGTTGACATTTTATTCCATTATCTATATTTCCTGCACATGTATATCTGTATCAGGGTGGATGTGTGCAGCGTGTAAGCCTTCCGAGGGCAGACACTGTGCCTGTGCTCTTTTCTTGGTACCCAGCACAATGCTGTGCGTAAATACATATTAGTAAAAGGTGACCTTTCGTGTGCCAGAACAGACAGAGGCCTATACAATGGATTTAACAAGCATCCCTAAGGGAGCTTCTTAATCACCTCCTCTGCTGTTTCATCATGGGGCTGCTCTTCCCTCCCATTTGGCAGCTCTCGTGTCATCTCCTGAAGGCTCAAACAAGGCACTGTTAAAACATCACTTTTACCTAGAGGGGCCAGAATGAGTAGTTCTCTATTAACATAATGATGCATTGTTTTATGAGACTAGCTCCTTGCTACTTGAAAAGAGTGGGGCCCTGCATACAGAGGTTTGATAGGTGCAGTGGGCTGGGAAAGGCCACAACAGGGCTATGTTTGGGTGAGGCTGGTCAGAGTGATACACTTCCCAGGGGCGGGATGATAAGATGTTAGAGAGGTCTTAGGATGAATAAGCAATGAGAATAAACTGCTTACCTGGCTAATTTGACTACAAGTCAGACACTATACTTAATAGTCTTTTTGATGAGAATGAGGAAGGTGATAATTATAATTTCTAACCACATTTTATTCACTATTAGCCATTACCCTGCCCTCAATCATTGAAAATTCTAAGCCAAGGGATTCCTTATCTTGTCTCCTGCCTACAATGATTCCTTGTCTCTCCACCAGTGTGGGTTTCTCATACTGTAATCTAGCAGCATAATCAGGAGCTTTGATTGAGTGGAACACAGAGGGATTCTGACTAGCTGAAAAGCACTCTGAAATGCCTTCTGTTTTGTTTCTCCCCACTTGTAAAGGATGAAATCAAAGAGCAAAAGAAGAGTATAAAGAAAGTAACCATTCACAGAATCATGACCTGTGAAGTCTGGAAGACACATCAAAGGTCATGTAGTCAGTTCAAGCTCTTATTTTGCAGGTAAGAACACTGAAGCTGAGAAGCTAAATGATTTACTCAAATTCATACTATCAGTTAATGGCAGAGTCAAGTCTAGAAGCTAGCTTTGCAACTTACGTTCGATTCTTTCTTTCCATTCCTTGGGCTTCTCCCTAAATTTCCCATGATATTCCACAATCTCGCACCTGGTATCCTATGTACCCTCCACATAGCGCCACTCTCTTCCACAAATGGGAGTGCCCAGCAGGGATTAAATTGCCATGATATGCTCATCATCCAAGTACACCCCACTTTAAGAAAAGCAGTCCTTTAGGGGTGCCTGGGTGGCTCAGTTGGTTAAGTGTCCGACTTCAGCTTGGGTCATGATCTCACAGTTTGTGAGTTTGAGTCCCACATCGGGCTCTGTGCTGACAGCTCAGAGCCTGCAATCTGCTTCGGATTCTGTGTCTCCCTCTCTCTCTCTCTGCCCCTCCCCTGCTCATGCTCTGTCTCTCAAAAATAAACGTTAAAAAACTGTTTTTAATTTTTTTTGTATTTTTATTTATTTTTTGAGAAAGAGGTAGAGAGTAAGCAGGGAAGAGGAAAAGAGAGAGGGAGACAGAAACCCAAGCAGGCTCCACGCTGTCAGTGCAGAGCCTGACATGGGGCTGGAACCCATGAACTGTGAGATCATGACCTGAGCCAAAGTCAAGAGTCAGAGGCTCAACCGGCTGAGCCACCCAGGCGCCCCAATATTAAAAAAAGTTTTTTTTAAGAAATGCAATACTTTAAGAAATCCAAACAATCAAGAGTGGTTACTCATATAAGATTCTTCTTGCAACAAGAGTCTCATACTCTCTTAAATATAAATCCCTAGGTGGGATTTAACTTGAACTATTACATTTATCTGTCACATGAGTAAGATTAGAACTAGACTATCAGGTTGTAAATAGAATTAGAAAAATTTTTATCTTGTCACTGCCCAGAAGGGGTCCTATAACATTTTACCCAACTCTGTTTAGACTTTAAGCCCTACCATTGCCTCTTTAACAAAATCAACACAAAACCAAATGCTACAGCTGAAGTTCCATGCTCTTGAGAAAGAGGGAGAAATAACATCTTTCTTTTATTACATCCACTTATGAAAAGACTCCTCTTGGAAGCTCTGCTCTATTGATGTAGATATCACGTAGGTAACAAGTTTTGAAAACCTTATACTTGTATGACACTTTATAATTCACAGACAACTTGAACATAGATCTTATTTGTTGATGACAAGAGTAAGTGGCAAGGCGATGAGTGAGGACCAAATGAGGTGTGTGGGGACAAAGGGAGGAGAGGCTAGGAAGAGGAGGAGCAGTCTTGATAATACTGTCGCGGACACAATATTGCACAGAACAAACCTCACCCTACACCAAGGACCCAGGATTCCCAGATCCCCTGTGACATCTCAGAGATCTCTTTAGGGGGCTAAGATGTCCATAATTGATGAAAGAAGAAACACACCTCATGTTGGATTCTCCTATTGCCTGCCACTTGTAAAGAAGTTCTGTCTCCCCAATCCATTGCCACCACGTATCTATTTTTGTGTAAATAATATCTATCTGCCCCTTTTCTTGGAACAAGCATCCTAAAGGAATGAGACTTCCCCAGAACTGCCATTCAGTCTTTCACTCCAAATGGCTGAGCTACACTCTGACAGAACTCAACTGCCCCCCAACTGACCACCTGATCCAGGTCCTCTGAAGGAAATGCAAATGTTTCTGTTACGTACCTCAACTTGCTGGCAGATCTGTATTAGTTTGGCCATTTGATTTTCTAGTTCACTGTTGCGCTTAACCAGGTTGGTGAGGTTCATCTCCAGAGTTTGCTGTCATCGCAGAGAGTATGAAGCCAGAGGGAAACAGGGAAGAGGGGAAAAAATAAGAAATGTTCAATGAGCTGGAGAACCAACATTATGTGGAGGTCATTTGGTCAATTGACAAACATTCAAAGATTCACTGAGCACTTGCTATGGGCCAAGCATTGTTCTAGGTGCTAATTAACTACACTGTACCTTTTTTGCTCCAGGCTCTCATTATTGGAAAAAAGATGACATTCATGACTTCGTGGATGTAGAATTTCATGATATTAAGGCAACTTTATGTTTTCTATAATATTAACTTTTTAAAGTATTCATAGTATTTTGTCTTCATAGTAACAGTGTGGCATAAGAATAAGTATTATTCTCTTTTACAGATGAGTAGACAAAGGGAACTATAATTTATTGAACAATCAGTACTTGCCAGACATTATGCTAGGCGATTTCATATATACCATTTAATAACCATAACAATCCATGAGGTAGGATATGTCAGCATTTTACAGATGAGAACTGAGCTTCAGAATGGGGGTAAAGTGTCCTTCATAGTTCTATAATTAGTATGTGACAAAGCTGGGACTAGAACCCAGGTCTCTTGCCTCAGCCACAGCTTTTTCCAAGTATTTGTGACTTTTTTGTCTTTTTATTGAAACCATTTTAGATTTATCAGTAGGTTCCTTCAGTGGAAAAAAAGACTGTACTTTAATTAAGTGTTTGATTCATCAAGATCGAGCATTGTATGGGGCACCTTGGTGGCTCAGTCGGTTAAGCTTCCAACTTAGGCTCAGTTCGAGCCTCGCACTGGGCTCTGTGCTTACAGCTCAGAGCCTGGAGCCTGCTTCAGATTTTATGTCTCCCTCTCTCTCTGTCACTCCCCCATTCTCTCTCTCTCTCTCAAAAATAAACATTAAAAAAATTTAGGGGTGCCTGGGTGACTCAGTCAGTTGAGCATCTGACTTCGGCTCAGGTCATGATCTCACGGTTTGTGAGTTTGAGTCCCACGCCGGCTCTGTGCTGACAGTTCAAAGCCTGGAGCCTGCTTGGGATTCTGTGTCTCCCTCTCTCTCTGCCCCATCTATTGCCCATGTTCTCTCTCTCTCACTCTCTCAAAAATAAACATTTTAAATATTTTTTAATTAAAAAAAAATCAAGCATTGTATCTCATAGCTCCTCTTCTTTGGCCCTAAGGACTAGCCCATGGAGACGGTAGACTTCAAAGTGACAACTCCCGGCCATATCAAGATAGGACATCCATGGCTTATCATTGCTTACTGGTACATAGATCTTCTTAGGTGTGCATTAGAACCACTGTGCAAATCTGTTGAATATAACAAAATTACAACAGCACTCAGAACTCTTAGCGCATTTTCAGCTGAGCAGGCTGCTCCCTCCCATTCCTTATGTGAAAAAAACACAATGTTCTTTACTCTTGGTTGATAATGGGCTTTTATATTCCTTCCCATTCCCAAGTCTTCAGCTTTGGTGGCTGCTTCTCCTTTAGGACTAGTCCCAAAATCCACTCCTCTCTCACTCACCATCCCAACACCCCCACAAAGTCTGTTCCAAATACCCCAACTTCTTGGCCCTTCCTCTGCTAACATTCCTTCCCTTGGTTGTGTACATTGCTTCATCACGGTCTCCATGGCTCCTTTGGTTTGTAATTGTTCAAAGTTCATGTTTTTGATACAAGGGAATGGAGGGAGAAGCAAAGGGAAGTGGGGGAAGGGGGAGAGGACTCATTTACTTGGCCCCTTTCTTGTCTACTAAGTAGCTGTGGCTCCTTAGTATTCTTGGCACTGTCCCAGGAGTCCATCCCAGAGAATGTATTCCCATGGATATATGTATTTCTACGATGGGCAGTCTGATCTCACTTGTTCTCAAACCAGATTATGAGAACCAGCTTAATCTTCGCTTCCCTCTTGCCAGATTTCTATTAGTTTCTTTGGCTTTATTCTCATGGAAGTGATTTTTCCCCATTTATTCCATTGTTCTTGGCTTGGGCGTGGTTTCTCCCCTGGCCCTCTTTAACTCCACAACCATCTCAATCCATGGCCTTCTCCTTAGCAAGGGCAAAGAGAATGGAGAAGGGAAAAAGAAGGGCAGCAATTGTTGGTTTAGGCATGATCTCTAAGATAAGTAGATATCACAAGAAAAAAAAAGAAATGGCAGTAGTTCAGAGATTTAATACAACAAAAAGTAATGAGTACCTACTCTGTTGAAGGTGCAGTGAATTCAAAGAGAAAGAGGAGGTGACATTAAGGTGGGTCTTGAAGGATAAGTGGGATTCTAACAAACAGAGATGGAGGGGGACAGGGTGTTCCAGGCACAAGGAATAACATGAGTAAAAGAGAATTAAGTATAAGGACATGTTCAGGGAAGAGAAGTTGACTTGGGCTAGAAGAGAGGGTACAAGAGAGTAGTGGGGGACAAGGTCGGAAATGGAGGTGGAGGTCCTGTTTTGAAGGTCTTGAATGCCTAGGTAAGGAATTTGTACCTCCTTTTATTTTTTAGCAGTGGGGACTTCCCAAAGGCTTTTGAGTAAGACAATGACATAATCAGGGCCGTGTTTATGAGATCAACATATCAGCAATATGTGGGGCAGACTGAAACTAAGGCCAGGGACACTGGTTAAGAGGATGCTGCAATATTCAAGGCAGTTGGTAATGCAAGGCTGGGCCAAGCTGAGAGGATAATCGAGAGAAACATGTTTCAAGAAGGGATCTGTCACTGTCAAACATGCAGAGAGTGCAAGAAACATGAGGACTAGTAAAAGGCAGTTGGATATGGTCATTAGAAGCCACGGGTGACCTCTGAAAAAGGAGTTTCAGTAGAGTGTTGGAAGCAAATGCCAAAATGCAGAGTTAGGGAGTACGTCAGCAGTGACGATGTGGAGGCTACCAGTCTGGACTCCTCTTCAAAAATTTGGCTGAGTGTGAATAAGATAGAGCTATGGTCTGATGAAAGGGTCCAGCTTAGGTTAGAGAGTGGGCATTGGTAATGGGCTCAATCAGTTTATGACTTCCTCTAGCACAGTGGTCCCGATTCCCAGATCAATGGAAAACCCATGTATCACCATCGACTAGATTGGCATATTAGGTAAATGTAATGTAGATTGATGAAGTCGGAGCAGACACAGTATTAGAAAGTCATGTTTCAAACTGTATTGCGTTTCCATTCAAACTTAGGATTCCATGGGGAAAATGTTTTCTAACAAGTACATGCAACCTGTTGCAACGCTTGTCATGAAACAAACATCCTATAAATAATTCATAGTACAGAGCAGGACTAAGATCCATGTGTTCCTCATTTATGGCCCAGAATGGAGACTCACAGTTTCTGTGAAGCCACTGAAAATAAAAATTAGGGCTGAAAGCATAATTTGGGGTCTGGTTAGACTATGGACCTTGGGTTACTGTCACAAAATTGTGGCAAATGGTTATTTTGCTCTGGCCTCCTAGCAATTTGTAGAACACCAGCACATTTTAACAACACAGAACTAGAACTGACAAGATGACTCTAATTTCAACCTTACTTCATTAATATGAAAATGCTTTGAAAAAATAAATCTCTGGCTAATGAAAACACCATCTGTTGATGGCTTTTTGCCACTATTTTCTTACATTACGAGACATAATTTGAGGAAAACCCTGAACATTTATTTACTCACTTCCTATTCATTTACAAGGAATTAAAGCCTCCTCTCAAACTGAAATTGATTCTCAATAAAGAACATATGCAAAGGGAAGCAGAGAATTGATACAATTATGCAGTCTATTTCCTCACCCTTCCTTATCATGCCTAGCACTGACAAATCACTTAGAACTAGAAATTCTGGGCCACTTTAGGCTTGAGTCATTTCATTGATTTAGCCAAGTAATTATCTTGCCTATCCTCTGGCGGGGCAGACCAAGAGAGTACACGTATGTATGTGTTTGTGTGGGCATGCATGTGCCTCTGTGTGTGCGTGTGTGTGCGTGTGCGTGTGCGTGTGCGTGTGTGTGTGTGTGTGTGTGTGTGATTATATAGTCTCTATATGTAAAACTAAACATGACTCTTTGTGGTTGTGTTGTGTTTGGCTTTTAAAAATTGGTTTGTTTTGCTCTTCTCTTGTGTCGTCCAGTTAATCACTGGGCCAGGCTCCCTGTGTCCAGGCCTAGTTTAGTGTGGCTTTCTAGAACAGTTGAACCATGACAAAAGAGAGAGCCAAAGTGGCAGGGGATGTTGGAATGGAGATATCTGCTGGGAGGAAATGGGGACGGGAGGTTGGCAGGGGAGCAGGATGAAGTTCCCATTTCCTACTGCAGGAGGTTACCTCTGGGTCCTTCCGTGCTTCCCCTGTGTGAGAGTTAGAGAAGCCATTTGCACTATGAAACTGAGATCCTCTTCACCTCCGGATGACTCCATCATTACAGCTTTCACAAAACTGTACACGCGTCTCAATGGCACAACGTGAGGGGAATATTTGGCTGATTTGCATAATTGAGGTTTTAAAAGGCCCAAGTTAGCTAAACTGGCGGTCAACACGGATTCCATTTTTATCCAGTTTCCACTTCATTTGTATCATATACACTTGACCTCTTTGTGTTCTGTTATACCCTTCACAAAGAGGAAAATGTTTCCCGATTCTGAGAAACCAGGCTCAGGCTATTCTTCCAGACAGCATCCCATAAAAAGAAATGGGATAATTGCTGGGATTTTTTTTCATTTCTTTAGACACAGGTTGTTTCAGATTAACTTTCCCATTGGCTCCCTCAAGAAACCAAGAGGCAAAACACTGCCTCTTCATGAAAGCCAGAGATTCCCCTGGTGGCACGCACTCTCGACCACGATCGCCACCTGTCATGCTCTGTGAAGGCATACGTGCTCACACATACATGAGCACACTTACACACACCTACCTGCCACAGCAAGTCTCAAAGCTTAAAAAGGGGGTGAAGCTTTCTGTCTGTTCTATTTAAACATATAGTATTGCCACCAAATGCCTGTAGAGTCTTTGGCTTTCTAAAAGGTACCAGGGGAACATTATTTAAGCCTACACAAGATCCCAACTGTTTTGATGTGGGAATTGAACTTTGGGAGAGGCAGGGGGAGGAGGGAAGGGAATAAAGGCCAATGTACCCCAAACTGGAGCCTTCCCCAATCCGCAAAAGACAATGTCATCTTTAAAAATGATCTGATGGGGCGCCTGGGTGGCTCAGTAGGTTGGGCGTCCGACTTCGGCTCCGGTCATGATCTCGCAGTTTGTGAGTTCAAGCCCTGCGTCGGGCTCTGTGCTGACAGCTCAGAGCCTGGAGCCTGCTTCAGATTCTGTGTCTCCCTCTCCCTCTGCCGTCCTCTGCTCACGCTCTGATTCTCTCTGTCTTTCAATAATAAACGTTAAAAAAAAATAAAAGAATCCTGCTGTGATTTAAAAAAAAAAAAAAAGATGATCTGAGCCAGTGACCCCATTACTATTTATCGACATGCTCTTTTTCTGACATCCTGTCTGCTCACTGATGTTCCCAGATATTCCAAAAGCCAGTAGCCAAAAATCTTAGCACATTTTTGGGGTCACATTCTGCTTTCTTTTTTTAACTGCTTGTCTTAAAATACTCACTTTGCTTTCGCTTCAGTCTGTCACTTTATGTATCAATTACATATGGCCTTTCAACAGCAGAACACACCATCTGGTCCACCAACTGAAGCCCACACCCTTATGCTGGAGTGTCTTCCATCCCCAAACATGTATTTGCTGTTATACAGGCATGGGGCTATGTCCCAGAATGGGATCCAGGTGATATACTGGATGTACAAGGTCTACTCTACTTGAGGTTTGTTAGAGAATGATCAGACTGGTCCTCAAGCCAGGTGAACCAGGTAGCCATCCCTCTTTTTTCCAGAATGTTCTGAAGACATTCATTAAAGACCCATGCCTCCCATAGGGCCCTTATCAGGAATGTTACATGGACCATCCTGCATTTTGTTTCTTCCCCCTCTTTTCAGGTGCACAGCATGGTTAAATCTCTAGCATTAAAGCATATATTATTTGGTCCTTCTAAAATAAAACACTAAATCCAGTGTTTACTTTGGTAACAGAATTGTGAGCCAAAGCCAACTCTGCTTTCCTGGAGTCCTCAATATTGTATTCTACTTGAACTGTTCCTCTTCAGTTCCTGCCTGTCATGTACATCATCCTCTTTCTCCTTTACCTGCTCTTCTTTCATGTCTACCTTCTAGACCTTGAGTGTGCTGCAAGGCTCAGTCCTGGGCCTTCACTCAGCTCACTACTGCATGCCTCTACCTCCATGCTAAAAGCATTCAATCTAATGTCTCTAGCCCTGATCGTTCCGCCACCACAAAGGCCTGAATTTCAACTCCTTCTACAACACTTGCCCTTTTGGTTCTGAGAGTACCCCGTGCTTTCTCTCCTCCAGATATTTGAGCAAATTATTTTCTCTCTGCTGGAGCAGAGGCTCCTTACTCCATCCCTGTCCCCCAACTGGGCATCCAAAAACCTACCCAAAGTCTCTTTTGATGTCCCTCCTGTGCTCTCTCTCAATCCCTTGTGCTTCCACTGTCACAGAACTCACCACACTGTCTTATAACTGTGTCCTTAACTATCTGTCTCCCAACAGTAAGCTGAAAGCTCCACCAGGGCTGGGACTGTGCTTTCTTTATCACTATAACCCCAACATCCCTTCTGGTACTTGGCATGCAATAGGTGTTCAGGAAATGTTGGATGAGTGAATGCATGTTGGATGACCCACGATCGTATCAAACTCAAATCTGAAGCCAAATCAGCCCACCCAAACTGCCAGCCCCTCCCTAATTTCCCCATTTCTATCCCCGACCCACTGTTCTTCAAGACATCTCCTACTCCAAAATCATTTTTTACTTCTTTCTCTCCATCGTCTGTAACCACACAGTCATTGGCCAAGTCCCGTCAATTCGTTCTTCAGTCTCTCTCCATTCTGACCCTCTTTTCTGACAAACTCATTCCTGGTTCCCTGTTTTGAGCTCAGTGACTTCCTTTCCCTGATTCTTCCTCTTTGCTTCAGAGAATCCCGTGCAAACCTCTGTCATGGCACTTATCAGGCTGCCTTGGAATTTCTGATGTACTTCTCTGTCTCTCTTACTAAGTTCAAAGCTCCCCAAGGCAGGGACTGTGCCTCATTTCCGGTGTCCCCAGCTCTGACCACAATGACTTGAACGGTGTAAGTGTTAAGTAAACAAAATGAGTGTTCAGGGATTGTTTGTTAAATGAATGAATGAATCCCTGGCCTCGATCACTGGTGCTACAGTTTAAGTTATTATCTGGTCTGTCTTCAGGGGAGATAAAGAACAAGACATTACCTCATTATATCAACCTTCAAGAACTTGTATGTCAGTATCACATTTTCCCCTTTCAAATTCACTTCTTTGGGTTTAATAATTCTTTCCTCACCTATTTTATATTTCTGTAATATGTTCCTTTGCCCAATAAGAATAGACAGGATTTTCATCCGCCCAGGAATTGGTCTCTGAGTCAACATTTTGTAAATTGTGCTCAGACTAATGATTGTTGTTAGCTCCTTGCAGATGTTGGGTAGGAAAAGACTTGGGACAAAAGAAACAACAAAAACAGAGAGATAACAGCACAGATAATAGGAGTATCCACTTGCTAAGCTTGCTCTCAAACCTATAGAAAAACAACAGAAAACATCTTCCAACACAGAAATGTTCTATGAGAACAGAGCCAGGTAATCAATATAACTATTGGAGGGAAAAGAACAGGAATTCAGATGAGTGTGTTAGCACACAGTTTGAGTAGAGATGGAATAAATGCATTTTTATCCCCCTGCCACACAAAAAACACACAGAGAGAGATTTGTATATAGTATAGTAATGGGGAGCAAGTCTTGGACAATTAAGAGACCACAGAGAAGCCAGATCTATAAGCAAGAATGATTTTATGATTATCAGTTGAAGGCTAGTTTAGCTAGTTTAGAAACCCATGACAGATATTACCCTTACCCCCATACATACATGTCCACCACCATATCTTAAGAGAGTGCAAATCTGGACTCAAATGCTTTGCTCATACTATATTTCACTACAGTGGCTCAGTACCTAAGTGAGTGAAATTGAGGAAAAACTTTTTCCCTCACCTATGGTAACCCAATCTGGCCTCACTGAAGATTTTTCTAATCATGAGGACTTATGATATGGCTTATTTATCAGGGAGATCCTTAGTCTCAGGATAGGTTCTACTGAGGCCATACCCCTTCTTAGGGGGAACATACTCATGACCTTACACTTATGGCTCCCTCATACCCAACTTATCCACAGATATGCCCACAGAAGATTAACACAGACGCTCTCTCCGCCTCACACACAGTGACAACACATTTATAGATATCCATAGAAATACAAACACAGTCATTCTCAGCCACTCAACCATGCAGAAATACATACATTCTTGTATGGTGACACATACATATGTATGCAAATACACCCTCTCTCAACCCAGGCTTTCATAAAGATATTTCTTTCTTTCTCTTATATGAATCAGCATGCTGGTTCTGAAACTGTCAAATGTCCATTGGTAGATAAGTTGAGAGGGCATCTGTCTTGGCAGACAGAAGTGGGTGTCAAGTGGGTGAGCAGAAAAATGACTGGGAGAAGGCAGTGGCTGAGTGAGAATGGGTGGGTGGATGACAGAGCAATGGAGTAGGAAGAAGAGCAAGTAATCAACTCTGATAAGATTCTAGAATATCATATTTTCCAACTTTTTAACTCTCGTTGTGGCTTTCCTTTGAACACTCTCCAAGTCTCATATCTCCCTTCTCTTTGTCTAGCAATCTTTAGTTCTCTCTGTCTCAGCCTCTCTTTTCGTGTGTGTGTGTGTGTGTGTGTGTGTGTGTGTGTGTGTCTGTGTGTGTTTTACTTTCCCATAACAAAAAGCTTACTCTAGTGCCAGGTCATATTTTATAACAAGATCCCTGATATGTAAATGTAACTGCATTTAAGAATTATTTGTAGTAATGAATTTGTGGAAATGTAATGAGAAAAAGAAAATGTGCTTGTTTATTCCTTTCAGGAAATTCCTCTATTCCCCCCTGGTTTTCATCAGCTATATTTTTGGCAGGCTGTGGGCATGGAAATGTGAAGACATCATTCTCAAAGAGAATTAGAATAATCACATCTGATTTATACAGATGTCACCATAGGGTTAGGCAGTTGGAAAATCCAGCAATTCAAATGAATAGGAACTTAAAATTAAGGACATGCCATACTTTTACTAACACTCTGGCTTTGAACATTATCAGTAGTGCACAGGAGATTCTTTTCAGACTTCGAAAGTAGTCATAATGGCAAGACAGATTTCCATCTTACAAGATGAGATCTAAAGCAAGCTAGAGACGCTGGTATACTTCCTGTGGATCCATTTTAAAGATTTAATTCATTTGGATTTCTTGAGCATATACTTACTATGTGTGCAAGACAGCAAGAATACTGAAGAAATAAAAGACATTATGTCTGGCCTCAAAGAATGTATGGTACCATTGGGGTGTGTTGGAGTGGCCTTGTAGGGGTTCAGTTGAGAACTACAGAGTAGGTAGGATTCCTCAGCAGGTCAAGAGAAGAGCGTGAGTCAAAGTTAAGAGTTAGAAAAGAGAATGAGTGGTATGTCTAACAGACTGTTAGGAGGCTAGTCTGGGCAGATAAAGGTAGCATGTCTGAAAGTGGTAGCGGGGAAAGATAGATGGGCAGCACAGGAACCGAATGGTACAAGACTTTGAATAAGCAGTTGAGATCTGTCATCAATACAGAGCCACTAAAACCTGACCTCTTTTTAGAAAGCCAACACTTACTAATGCAATAACATTGATCTTTTCTAAGGGGAGAAACTCGTGACAATGAAAACTCTAATACGTGAAGCATTTTTACAGTAAATGAAAAGAAGTAATGGAGAAAATAATTACTCTGATAGGCCTTACTATTGTAATAACTGCCACAAACAAAATTATTCTTTGAAATTGAAGAATTTAATTGAACCACTAGTAAGTAGCCTTCTGAAGGACACATAGTTAGAATGGACAACTAAATATGGATAATAAACCAGACTAAGTATCCCAAACCCTCTAATTCATTTTGAGTACATGTTAAGAAGACAGGCTGGCCTCTGGTTATTCTGACCTTTCATCTTATAACATAACAGTTTGTTTATTCTTTATCAAACAAATAAATACTAGAGACCACTAATCCAACTCGGGGAGGTTAGTACAAAAAAGGGTGGTTATAAAGGCCAAAAATGAAGCTCCAGAACAAAAAGTACAAATAAAGAGCAATTATGGGTGCCTGGGTGGCTCAGTCAGTTAAGCATCTGACTTTGGCTCAGGTCATGATCTGGCAGTTTGTGAGATCGAGCCCCGCGTCGGGCTCTGTGCTGACATCTCAGAGCCTGGAGCCTGCTTCGGAATCTGTGTCTCCCTCTCTCTCTGCCCATCCCCCACTTGTGCTCTGTCTTTCTCTGTCTCTCAAAAATGAATAAACGTTAAAGAAAAAACCAAATAAATAGCAATTCACTTACTGGCCAGAACGTAAAACCCCTAGATATATATACTATCATCCTTTCCACTTCTCCTGTAGGACTCTCGTGCTCCCCTCAGGGTCAGCAGAGTATGCCCAAGCCCATCTCCCCCGTAGCTTCTGACAACCAGCTTTCTCCTTTCTCCTTGGGGAAGAATCCAGCAGATTAAGAAGATAATCCTAAATGCTTTTCTAACTTAAAATGAACCTAACGAAGTGAGTATATGTGACACTAAAAGTCAGGCTTCCTCTCTGCTTAATGTGGAGAACTAATAGCCTTTTATACTTGGACACCAAACCAGAGTGATCCCCACACATCCAACACACACACACACACACACACACACACACACACGTGTGCGTGCACACACACACGCATGCACGCACATACCACCTCTCCCTCCCCAAAGTCCAAGATGTTCCAGAGAACATAACAAACCACACGGTTGGGAATGATTCATATGTTTCCACTCTCGGTCCAAACATGAGCAAAAGAAGTTTCCACTTAATTTATAATCAGAATTTTCTGCACATTTCCTAAAAAAATTAAAGGGGAACAATTCAAAATCTGGGCATTCTTTCTCCAAAACTTTCTGATTAGTTACAGACTAAAGTATCTTTTTGGTAAAATACTTTTGTGCTCCATCCCAGCCTGGAGACTAAGTGCCGTAGCTGCATGGTGCCAAGTATCTAATCAGTCAGCCAATGTTTTCATGTTTTCGGATGTTTTCAAAAAGCTGGGGTTCTGCATATACAGGCTTATTCTCTCCAGTCTTTTGTTATCTCAACCATACATATGGATACAGATTTTTCTGTTTGGAGTATTTCTCAAGGCCAATGCCTTATTATAGTTCCAACACCTGCAAATATTTGGCAGAGACTATTCCATCCATATCCTCCACTCTTCCTGCAACCCCACCCCCATCTCTTACCATTATGAGGCTGTAAGTTTATACAGTATGTCCTTCCCCCTCCCCCAGTGCTGTTAATCATTATCTGTGACCCATGAAGTGTGCAATTGCCAGAGCATAAAGGTAAGTTTCAAATCACATTTCATGGGCAAAACTTAGGTCCAAAACAAAGGCAGCATGCCACAGTAGAAAGGATACTTAGGTCAGAGTCTAGAAGCTGAGTTCCAGTTCCAATTCTGTGACTTTGATCAAATCACTTAGTCTATCAAAGTCTTAGTTTACACCACATTAAAGTGGAAGGCTTCAGTTAGACCAAGAGTAAGGCCTAGCATCTTAGGATTCTAAGAACTGAAGTCAATGAGATTATTCCTCTCTGCAGCTTTGGAATGAGAATATCATTCTCATTGAGTGAAATCAACAAACACTGAGCTTTGTGCAAATTTGTAAATATTAGATATAAATAAAAATCAAAAAAGGCACAAACCATTGTCAAAGTGACTACTCTCGATATTACCTGCAGCAAATTACAGAAGGGAAAAGATATCCTGTTCTGAGTATTGCTACTTTCACCAACTTCATAAAATTTGTACCAATTTTTTTAAGTTTATTTATTTATTTTGAGAAATAGAAAGAGAGTGAGAGGGTGGGGCAGAGAGAGAATCCCAAGCGGGCTCTGTGCTGACAGCAGGGCTCGAACTCATGAACCAGAGACCATGACCTGAGGTGAAATCAAGAGTCGGACTCTTAACCAACTGAGGCAATCAGGCACCCCCCTTCATAAACTTTTTATGAAGTTTTTATGAAGTCAAGTTACCCTAACTTTTTCAGAGCATCACAAGAGGAAAATCTCTGCTTCCTTCTTGCCCTCCTTCCATCCTATCTGGGTCTTCCTTCCAAACTGGCTTATATATCCAGTCTCTTTTGGGGTAGTAATTTTATCAGTCATTTAAACATTTTGCTTTTCTGGAATTTCTGCTAAATAGCTCCCTTCTTAAGAGAAGTTAAACCACACAGCAGGCAGGTAATGGGAATAAGACAATTGGCCGGGGTTGGGGGGGTGATGCACCTGGGTCACTCAGTTGGTTAAGTGTCCGACTTCAGCTCAGGTAATGACCTCATGGTTCATGAGTTTGAGCCCTGTGTGGGGCTCTGTGCTGACAGTTCAGAGCCTGGAGCCTGCTTCAGATTCTGTACCTCCCTCTCTCTCTCTGCCCCTCTCCCACTTGCTCTCTCTCAAAAATAAATAAACATTAAAAATTAAAAAAAAAAGACAATTGGCCAGAGCTGACATTTGTTAACATCAATGTGAAGTAGTAAGGTTTTACAAAATAGGCACTGAGACCTGCACATAAATATCATGTGGCACAACCGCTTCGGAAAACTCTGTCCACTGAATGCAAATGAAAGACTAGGAACTTCCAAGGCGGGGAATGCAACCAAGTGGTTCAGTCTGCAACCCACAAAAATGAACATTGGCACAAAATCTGGTACTGGATTAAATATTTATTGCCTTCGGCTTAAATTTTTAGGTCTGATACTTGATTATCCCTCCTGATTTCGTGGTAAACTGAGGTTCCTTTTTGTCCGTTTGTGTGTTTTGTTTTGGATTTTTTTAAGGCAGGCTTAGAATTAGCCCCCTGTTAAGGGCTTGATGGCAATTTGTTGCAAGCGGCCGATGCCAAACATTTGTTGTTTTACTGTACTGAGCATGCAAACACATACACAGCTGTCATCCACAAAAATCTCTCACCTCCATATAAATACACTCAGACACCTCCACCCACACCTCCACAGACACACACCCAACCTTCCTGCTGCTAGACCCATACACATGCATATCAGCACATATGCTAATTACAGCACACCTACATAGGTACTCACATACTTAAAACAAGAGGTGGAAAGATCATGATATGTAGTGTGCAATATGTCACTGACAAAGGAGAGAGGGCATTGTGTCTCTGGACAGACTACTGGTGTGGCAGGCCAGGGGCTAACCCTTCCAGAACTGGCCAGAGGTGAATAAATGCAAGGAGGTTTATGCAACAGACGAAACAGGTTCCAGTGAGAGCTTGCAAGTGAGCAGAGGCTATTCCTCACGAGAACAACTTGGAGTGAATTTACTTGTCATATAGGAAAAGTGGACCTAGCTTTATTAGGGAGCTTGCTAACTGTACAACTGTGTGTAAAGAGACCAAGTTGGGTAAGGGATATGTCCCAGATCCCTTACCTTGAGTTTCTCAAATCGGTCATTCAGGGACGCGACCTGATGGTCTCGGTGACGTCCCACCAGTTTGCATAAGGCACAGATCAATTGGTCATCAGATACACAATACATGTTCACTTTCTCATTTTCATGGTCCAGGCAGGTGATCCCTCGAAGATGTGTGTCTGGCACTGGTTCCACCAGGCGGTGGCTGGTGAAAGGTTTCTTGTTGGGGTGTGTGGCCCGCAGGCAACGGTCACAGTAGGAGACCTCACAGGTGATGCATGTTTTCACTGCATCCCTTGGCGGGTCCTGCTCACAGAATTGGCAAGCAATTCGCTCACTAGACATGGCAGTGCTGGGCCTGTAAGTCCTCTCCCGGCGGCTCTCACTTGGGGAATTGGGCCCACTGACGGAAGCCTTCTGAAAGCGATCGATAATGTTCTGCAGAGTCACATTCCTCTTGAGGCCGTCCAGGCCCCGGTGGTTCAGCGAGATAACATACCTGCACGTTGGACACTGAAAAGCGGTAATGGGTTCAATGGATTCACCAGAGCCGCAGCTCGAGACCAAGATTCGATGGGCACAGCTGAAGCAGAGGCTATGAGCACAAGGGAGAAGAAGGGGGTCTTCAAACAACTCTAGGCAGATTGGACAGGTCAATTCAGACTCCAGTGTTTCCATCTTTAGTGAAAATAATCCTGCTGAGGCATTAAGAACCGCAGAGGCTGGGCTTTCACCTGCAAGGAATACAATGCAAGAGTCACTAAGTATTTCCAAAGGAAAAGTGGTTGCAGCATAATTATACACTAACCAATGGAGGCTTTACATGCTAGATTCCTCAGTGATGCTGGAGCAATAGCAATGCAATCTGGGCGTTAATCAAAAAGCCTTTCTCCCCTTCACACCTTGTGGTTGACAAATGCTTGAGTTTATTTTCCTGCACTAATAAGAGAACCAAGTGGCCACCTCGGAGTCCTGGTTTACTGGTCAACATTACTATTCCAGCTCATAATACTGGCCCATGCCAGTCACATATTATCCACTGAAATCTCTTGTCCTGGACTATGATGAGTCTGTGCAAAATTCTCAATCTCCATTCTCCAATATTGGTCTGTATTTTACTTCAAGGTAAAATATAGGGGCTGCACCTATTTCACCTCTAGTGGAAGGAAAATCAGGTCATATTTCAAGCTAACTCTCTGGCTTTTGAAGTGACTCCATTCTGAGAGCCTGTGTAAAAAACAAGAGTGAGCTGCAGAAGAATGTACTTCTCGGTGCAGAATAATAAGTTCTTCAGAGTGTGAACTTTAATTACTTCCTGTTACCATTCATGGAAATTCCTGTTCTATCCCATTTCTAGTAAACTGAGTTACTAGAAACAAATGATGCTAGTATCCACTTCCTTCCCTCACCTCCAGAAAACCCTTCATCTCATCAAGCTCCATGAGAAATGATTTCAACCGTTCAATTTACTCAGCAATAGTTGCTGATCAATACTGACAACATATCACCTTGTGGTTTCAGCTGGATTTTATTATAAGACACCCACTGAATTAGCACAAATCTACTATGGAACTCACCTCCCCATGTGTCTTAAAATGTAACAAGATGCAAATCAACATCCAGATATAAATTAGCAAGGTGAGGAGCCAGAAATTTTCAGACCTGGTAGTCTTCATTCTGGTACATGTTTTGGAGAGTAAAAGAAGTCATCCAATTAACATGAAACTAATCTCTTGGCCAACCTATTTCTTCTGCCACAGATATTTCTGAGCTGAACATACAGATACTGCCATGGGTCTTCTGTTAAATAAAACCAACACAGAGAAATGTTCTAACCTAGCCTTAACTAAGGACAAAACTATCTGACAAAAAATGTTAATCCTATTTATAGAAAAAGAAAAACATCATTTGCTTTTGAATAACTTTTGTTCATCATCTTACTAGCACTGGAGACCCTCACCAGGGCTTGAAAATTTTGATTCTGCCACTGATATTTGTTCAGATTTTGTCAATCAGTGACCTCTGCCTAGCCTTCTCACAGGATACTTAAACGCTGAGTACAATTATACCTTGTGAATAAGTACAGTAGATGCATCCCTAAAAGCTGTTTCTAAATCAAACCTTTTAAGTGCACGAAGATAACTAGCTATTTAAGGGAAATCTAAAGGAAACTGGGCTGTAGAAGTAGAAAGTCTTTTTGTAAAATAGCCATTCTCAGTTGGTCTGGAAAGTTCAGATGTTTGGATAACCACTTTCTTAAAATGTGAGACATGTGATATTCTTATTTTATAATTCACAGGTGCTTCAAAATTGTTGGCTGGCAATATGTAGCTTATATTATCTATCAGCTTTCACCTATAGAGATGAAAAAGTAAACCAATTACAATGTGCATATATCACAGAACCTTAAAATTGGAAGAGACTTTAGTTAGAGATGATGGATTCCAACTTTTGTTCCAGGCAGGAATACTGCCTTTGATAGCCCCACTGATCAAATTCAACATGTCCATAAGTGAATTTTTTATTCTCCCCCAACCCCCCCTCAAAAAAAAAACCCCAAAACACCTGCTCTTCTTCCAATTTTCCCTATGGGATGAATATCACTATCCAAGCCTGGAAACCTAGGGGTCTTTTCATTTACATGGTTATCATGTAAATGATAATGACATGGTTATCGCCACAACCACTGGTGGCTTCCAGAACATTCTGTTTTATTTCATTTACATATCTGTCTCCAGCTAACTCCCTCTGCTCCTTGAGGGCATCAACTATTTCATATTTTTATTCATAGCATGGTGCCTCATACACGCTAGGTATTCAATAATTGTTAAATGAAAGATCCCTTAAAGTACAGGTTGGAAGAAAGGACCTAGCATTTATTGAGCACCTCTTGTATTCTGAGTACTGTTAAGCACTTTACACACATTATTTCATTAAATTCTATCAAGAAGCCGGTGAGAAGGGGCATTTAGGTGGCTCAGTTGGTTAAGCGTCTGACTCTGGATTTCGGCTCAGGCCATGATCTCATGGTTTGTGAGATCGAGCCCCACATTTGGCTCCCCACTGAATGCAGTGCATGCTTGGGGTTCTCTCTCTCTCCCTTCCTCCCTTTGCTCCTCCCCTGCTCGCTCGCTCTCTCTCTCTCTCAAAATAAATAAATAAAACTTTAAAAAAAGAGAGAGAGAGAGAGAGAATCCTGTAAGGAAGGTACTACCATGCCCCTATTATATTTAGGAAATTGGGGCTCAGCATTGTTAAGTAAATCAACCAGGAATTATACATACCCACAGCATTGGGTCAGTCTAATGCCAGTGCCTGTGCTCTTTCCCCTACACCTTTATTTCAATCATCCCACCTCCTTCACTGAAGTTTCTCTTGACTATTTACAAGAGTGTTTCTAAACAGCATGTTTCCACTTCTATTTTTGTCTCTCTGTGTCCCCCCCCCCCAGTTTCTCTGATTCTTCCTCTCATTCCAAGTCCCCTCCAGAATCATATCTTTTCCTTCTAGGCCCAACTCCACTTCACACTGCATTTCTATTACTACCTCTTCCAGAACTGGATGTCTGCATTCTTTAACATCTGCATTGAAAGCTACCTGGGAGAATTGAGAAAGCCTCCCTCCAAAATGACAGTTGGTCAGGGGCGTCTGGGTGGCTCAGTTGGTTAAGTCCGACTTTGGCTTACGTCATGATCTCATGGTTCATGAATTCCAGCCCCACGTCAAGCTCTGTGCTGACAGCTCAGAGCCTGGACCATGGTTCGAATTCTGTATCTCCCTCTCTCTCTGCCCCTCTCCCACTCAAGCTCGCTCTCTCTCTCTCTCTCTCTCTCAAAAATAAATAAACATTAAATTTTTTTTTAAAAAATTGACAGTTGGTCAGAAGCATTGCTAAAGATGTCTATGCATTCAAACCTATACAAAAACAATTAGAGTACTTGTGGTACTCCTCTAAGTCTTACTTAGGAGAATGCCATACAAACCCTTCTCTACAAGCCAAAAAGCTCTTCGAATTTCCCTGAAACCGTAAATACTGCTCCTGAGTAAGTGTAACACTTGAACCTCACTATGAAATTAAGCTTGGGAAAGTATGCTATGGGTCAGCATTGCCTTGAATAAGATCAAAACAGGATTTTTAACCAGGGATTTCTGAACTTCCTAGAACAGTTTAAAGAATGTTGTGTGTTTGTCATATATGCATTCTCATGGGGAGAGGGTTGTCCACAGCATTCAAAATGTTCTCAAAAGATTCCTTGACAGGGGCGCTTGGGTGGTTCAGTTGGTTTCGTGACCAACTCTTGATTTGGGCTCTGGTCATGATCTCACAGTTCATGGGTTCGAGCAGCATCAGGCTCTGTGCTGACAGTGAGGAGCCTACTTGGGATTTGCTTTCTCCTTCTCTCTCTCTGCCTTTCTCCCACTTGCACTCACTCTCTCCCTCTCTTTCTAAATAAATAAATAAGCATTTTTAAAAAGCAAGAAAAGGGGCGCCTGGGTGGCTCAGTCAGTTGAGCATCTGACTCTTATTTCAGCTCAGGTCATGATCCCAGGGTCGTTGGATGAAGTCCTACATTGGGCTCCATGCTGAGTGTGGAGCCTGCTTGGGATTCTCTCTCTCCCTCCCTCTCCCTCTACCCCTCTCCCCCACTCATGCTCTCTCTCAAATAAAAAATGGAAAAAACATTTTTAAAAAGCAAGAGAAAAGAGTACTTGAAAGAGAAAGTCAAACACTAGTGCTCTAAAATAACCCACCTTAATGATTTTCAGCTCTACAAAGAATAATAGAGGATGGTTACAATTTGTTGCTTATGGTAAGTAATTTTTCTATACTGCTTCTATTCTGTTTTATCTTCAAGTCACAATTGCTTTAGCTGAGACTGTGGAACTGAATCTTTTTCTCAACTTCTTCAAACATCTGTTCATCTCATCTCTCATTCATGAGGCCACCTTGTTCTGGTCACTCCTAATATTTCAGCATCCTTTCAACTATGTCCCATTTTCACTACCTTCCTGATTATCTAACCACCTTTCCCCATAAAATTTATCTGGCATTTACTATGTGCCAGACACTAAATAATACCCTTTATATGCCTTATCTCATTTAATTTTCACAACAATCCTCTAAAAGGTAGGTACTATTATTATCAAAAAAATAACTTCTCCCAGACCACACTTATTTGCAAGTAGCAGAACTAAGATTCAAACCTAGAATAAAACTGAGAATCCAGAAATAACCTGATATATTCCTATATTTACAGGCAAGTGACTTTTGATGAGGATTCCAAGTCCACTCAGTGAGGAAAGAATAATCTTTTCAACAAATGGTATTGGGGCAACTCCATATCCACATGCAAGATGATGAAGTTAGAGCCCTATCTCACACCATATAAAAAAATTAACTAAAAACAAATCAACAATCTAAATGAAAGTGTAGAAGCTATAAAACTCTTGGAAGGAAACATAGGTGTAAATCTTTGTGAAATTAAATTAAGCAAAGGTTTCTTACATGATACCAAATGTACAAGCAACCAAAGAAAAAAATAGATAAATCTGACTTCATCAAAATTTAAAACTTCTGTGTTGCAAACCATCAAGAAGGTGAAAAGACAGCTCACAGAATGGGAAAAAATACTTGCAGGTCATAGATGTGACACAGGTCTAGTATCTAGAAATATACAGAACTCTTAAAACTCAACAATAAAAAGACCAAGAAAATGGGCAAAGGATCTGAATTGATATTTCTCCAAAGATGATTTACAAATAAATGATTAGTAAGCATATGAAAAGATACTCAACATCATAAGCCATCAGGGATATGCAAATAAAAACCACACTGAAACACCACTTCATACTCATCAGGATGCCTATATTAATTACAACTTCATACCCACCAGGATGACTATAATTTTAAAAAATAGCAACTGTCAGCCAGGATTTGGAAATATTGCAACCTTCATACATTGCTGGTGGAAATGTAAGATGGTGCAGCTGCTTTAGGAAATAGTCTGGCAATTCTTCCAATGGTTAAATGTAGAGTTAGCATGTGAGCTAGAAAAACTGAAGATGTGATCACTCAAAAACTTGCACACAAATGTTCATAGCAGCATCATTCATAATATCCAAGTGGTAGAAATAGTCCAAATGTCCATCAACTGATGAACAGATAAACAAATGTGGTATGTCCATACAATGGAATATTATTCATCAAGAACAAGTAATAAAGTACTGACACATACTACAACATAGATGAGCTTTGAAAGCATTATGCTAAAAATCATATGATTCTTTTTATATGCGATGCCAGAATAGGCAAATCCATAAGAACGAAGGTAGATTAGTGGATGCCAAGGGCTGGGGAAAGAAAGGGATGGGGGGTATGTGTGACTGCTAATGGGTACAGAGTCTCTTTGGGGGATGATGATAACGTTCAGGAATTAGTGGTGATGGTTGCATGACTTTGTGAATATAGTTAAATCCACCAAATTGTATGCTGTCAAACAGTGAAGATATTATGATACATGAATTACATCTGAATTTAAAACAAACAAACAAAAAAGATTCAAACCCAGGTCTGACCCTGGAGTATGAACAGTTCACCACTGTACTACACTGCCATCTATGCAACTGTGTAGTCATTCTAAACCCTACTGGATTGCTTATTCCTTCCAATTGTTTTTGTAGGTCAAGGTTTGGCAATCCCCTGGAACACCTCTAATGATCAGTGGATGTCAGAAAGCTCTCAGCTCCCAACTTTTATTCGTTTACATAATATAAGACTCCTAACAAAAATACTTGACTCCTATATCACAAAATACTTTCAGAAAGGACAGGGGGAAACAGTATGGCAGAAATGAAACAACGGCAAAGTATCGCAACTTCAAAAAGTCTGTGAATCACTAATCTACGCAGAATTAGAGAGTGCACTAAAAGATAAAGACAGGATGTGAAACTGATAGAGTGTGAACTGATAACAGGTAATCATGAAGCTTTAGCCAGGAAACACAAGAGTTTGTCATAAAAATGCACTGATGAAATGGCTGGGCAGGCTGGTCTACCAAGTGCCATGTTAAGAAACAAATGCTCACATGCACATACACTGATTTGTTCATTTAGTTACTGCCATGTAGTCAAATATGTACATTTACGTATTTGCCCTTGCTCTATTATAAAACTGTTTCTGTCTGCTCTTTCTTCACCCTGAACCCTGCTCTTTTTTCAGGCTGACAGCCCTGAAAAACAGAAGTCTATGAGAAAAAAAAAGTAAGAAGGTATCATAAGGCTGTGTGAGTAAGTAGAAATACAAAAAGAGGAGCTTTGGTACAGGTGATTAAGATAAAAATAATGCATTCTATGCTTATGAAATGAAAGATTGATTTCAGCATGATCTGCACTTGGCAGAATTCTATTACTTCAAATGTGATTTGAACATAATTAAATGTCCCTTTATTTCAGCGGTTATATTCCATCCAGTTTTCATCTTCTAGGTCTGCAGAGCATGGCCCTGGGCTCTCATTACCTCCCTGAGAAGCCATGGTCCCCCCTTCTTCACAGAGAAACTGTGTGTGTGAAACCAAGCCTGACCTCTGAGCTATAGAATGAGGATTGAGCTGAGCTGTAGGACTTGTTTAAAAAAGAAATTAATGTAAAATAAACATTCTCCAGGATATTAATGCGAATGTCCCATGAGCTTTTCCTTTAAAACACTACAAACCCACCTCCCTGCCTTAGGGGAGGAGAGAATGAGTCCCGGCTTTAGTCTGATGTTTCCTTAACTATAAAGTGTCGTTCAAGTTGGACTAGAATCACTGGACGATCTCTTTAAGATGTTTTCCAGCTCTGACATCCTATTATTACAGAGCTCTTGCTATCTGTTCCCACACAGGAAAGACACCATGGCTTATTGAAAACTAGCTCCTCAAAACACAAATCTTATTTATTAGTGTGACTAGAAAGGCTGACCAGTGAAGGGCATCATCATGAAAGGAACAAAATGCATTACTTTCCTTTGGCTAAGGCAAGATGCTGAATGACAGTGGCTAGTTTTGCCTGGTGTATACACCTCAAGGAAGATATAATGGGTGCTCCTAGAGGACAAGGAAAGGGGAGAGGAGTCCCATGGGAGGACAAACCAATGAGAACACCTTTTGAAACTGAAAAGGAAGACAACCTTATCCCAGAATGCAATTAGTAGGAAAGGACCCCTTGAAGCTGAAAAGATCATTTGGGAACCTAAAAGGCAACCAAGGCATAGAATTCTCACCCTAAAGGGACACAGACTACAAACAGAAACCCAGAAAAAAGAGGCTAGGTGGTCAGTAAGCGTAACTAATAATAACAGCCATCTCACATTTGCATACCATTTTATACTTTCAAAATGGTTCCAAAGCCATTATCTCATTTGATCCTCATAATAGAGCCTCGTTAGAGTCCTGGCTCTAAACTGAATTAGCTGAGTGATCCTAGGTGAGACATTTAAACTATCTGGGCCACAGCCTCCTCATCTGTGGATTGAAAACTACCTGCCCTACCCAGCTCACAGGCTCTTATGAAGATCACATGTGGATAAAATAAAATTATTAACTGGCTTTACAAATACAGATATTCTCATCATACATTCACAGATGACAGATACAAAACAAGTTATTGAGGAAAGCAGCAAATGTTTGGAAAATCGTCCAAACACATGGTTGGCATGATGGAGAACAGTCACACTCCCCCGCGAGTTTTCTGGAGGACCATGTGTCTGATTATGGTATTTCTTATGTTCATATGTCTCCCCTGTTAGACTGGAGCCCCCCCCCCCACCAAGGGAAGAACTGTTTCTCTCCTTCCTTTCAGCTTTTATCATGCTCAGGACTAGAGGTTGATTACCGACTGACAGCACCAGAGCCAGTTCTTGTCTAAAAGATTATTAAAGCCTACTTAATATTTTATAGCATGTGGATTTAATGATGTTTTCTTTACAATGATTAGCTCCTAAATCCAACCATTGGCCATTTCATATAATATGGTCATCATAAATATTAAAATGAATATCACAAGGGGCACCTGGGTGGCTCTGTCAGTTAAGCATCTGACTTCGGCTCAGGTCACGAATTCGTGGTTCATGGGTTTGAGCCCTGCATTGGGCTCTGTGCTGACAGCTCAGAGCCTGGAGCCTGCTTTGGTTTGTGTTTCTCCCTGGCTCTCTGTACCTCCTTGGCTCTCTCTCTCTCTCAAAAATAAATAGACATTAAAAAAAATTTTAATAAAAAAATGAATATCACAATAGCAGAACAAAAAAGTCCTAAATTTACTACAAACGCGGAAGATTAATGTAGGGAACCAAGGAAAGGATTTGCCAAGGTGACACATGATAATTGACAGGAATCCTAAGTATGGTTCATAACACTTTTATCTTAATGCCAAATACACTGGCAGTTGCAAGGTTGGAGAACAAACTTAATCTACCTTCTGCTACCAGTACAGGTTTCCATCTAGGACTGCTTTTCCCAACCTATCTAACCCAGTGAAATATTTGCAAATTTTTAAATGCTCAGCGACACACCTGGATGGGCAGTCCTCTCTACTTCTACAGGATAAAATTGGCAATATATGTATGTAGGGCATACTGTTGAATGTTAGGCTGAGAGCACCCCAAGTTCAGGTCAGAAACAAGGGACAGAGAACAGAAGCCTATTTGAAATCAAGCTTCTACTCCCTGGGGAATCACATGGATCCTAGCAACACTGAACAAAGGGCTATAGACAAAGCAATTGAGGATTCTGGACCGTAAACCATTTTTCTATCTCTGGGCCATATACATTCAGACATGTCACTGTCTTACATTAGTGTTGTCTACCATGCCTGGACATTATGTTCCTAACTGCGCAAACTGTAAATGCTCAAATTTTCCTTTTCAGGAGGATTTTCATTTGTATAATAGGTTTGTTATCAGATCATTTGGTCTCTGTAAGAGAAAAGATCCAAAGCCTGGGGATGCTGTTCATCAACCAGTGGAGTCTGACCTGCAGGAAAGAGTCTGAGACAAAGCCCAAGGTCAAGCAGTCATAGGTCTGCAGGGAGACAAGAACCCAAGTAGGCTAAGTCTTACTAAGGATATTTTGCTAACACACTTAGACCGAACCCACACCCTTGTGTGCACTCAGGTGAGCCCTACATGGAGCAGGGAGTGGTGGGATGTTGGTACATTGCTCCAAACCCCTCCACCACTCATACTTTAACCATCTAGCAGTCTTAGAAGCTCATAGGATTTCTAAGGGAAATGCAGGAGCTGGGCGATCGATTACTGAAAAGATTATGTCCGTCTATGGTCAATGGAGAAGGGGAAGATGGAAAAGAAGAAATAGTAGGAGGAGCCACAGACCTCTAGTGCCTGTGGAAGACTTTTAGGAGAGCTTTCATTGATGGAAAATAGGAAAACATACTGATCCTTGGAAGAGAGGGGAAATAAAGAGGGGGCTAGTGGTCTGCACAGGGGGCTAATTGGGAGTTGGAGTTTCTGGTCCCAACACCACTGATCCGGTCTTCCCATTCATTAGCATGGTCCAATATGCTGGTTGAGAAACACTTCTCTAGTCTCTTCCCTACACTGCTCAGTGATGAACACAACATTTTTCGAGAGACCGAAATACAGTGATTCCCGCAATACCATCTGGGTACCAACACTACATTCCTCAAAAAGTGAACCACGGGAGACCCTTTTGAACTGCTGTGTATCCAGCAACAACATGTTACACGTCATAATCTGACAATGCCATGCCCTAAGTCAAGACCCCCAGCTCAAGTGAAGAGGCGTTTCTCAAACACAGTGCCCTGTCTTCCCCTTTGCAAGCAAGAGAAGATGAAAAATGCGAAACGGAAATGGAGCACCCCCTGGCCTCCACTAGCAGCTAAATCACATGGCCCCACAGCTAGGGAGTTACCAAGATCCCTAAAAATTGAATGACAGACACACAAGAGGCCAATCAGGTACCTCTGGGAACACCCATTTGAGACACACTCATGCCTCAGCCCTGCCTTTGCCTCTTTTGGGGGGCTCTGTGTCCCTGGTGGGAAAGAGAGAACCTGAGTGCTAAGAGACAGACAGAAAAGAGGGCATTCTCCCCCTCTTCACCACGCCAGTGGGGTTTGCTGAGTAGCAAAGACATACTCCTTCTGCTGTTTCCTTCTCAACTGTCATGGTGCCAGCAGATTTTATGTATGGGAGGAGGGATGAGGGAACGGACGGACTCACTACCCAGAGCAATTTTTGGATGCAATTATGAGACTCCACTGGCACTGCTTTAGGATCTGCAAGTTGGAGCAAGTTGCCCTGCTCTTAGAGGAGGGATTAACTAAACCAATTTCAGCTAAATCAATTTGCACTGTTCAGATGATACTGTTCATGAAGCAACCAAGTCACTTTGATTTGTGGCAGGGCTTCCCAGGGGTGGCCCTGCAAGGTACAACATGCTGGAGGAGAAGTCTAGCAGTCATGAGAGAGGGAGGGGAAAAATTACCCCCTTCATGTCCCTAAGCTTCTACCCCTGCCTCACTCCTCCCTGTCCTACTCCTGGAGCTGCAAGTATGGAGGCAGGCCTCAAATAAGCAGGACAAAATACCAGGCCAAGACTGGGGCCTCAGCCCAGTCAGCAGAGGACTCTGCACATTGTAGGTGCTTAATAAATACAGTTGACTCACCGCTGGTAGATGCTAATCATGCTTATATTGCCATGCCTGAAATGATTTCTGCCACTTTTCAGTAGAAATTAACTGCCCCCATACAGGCTAAAAATGGGTGAGGTTATGTTTTCAAAGGGAGTCTGACTCAGATTGTTGGGTTGGAGTACATTAGACATGATTCAAGCCTTGACTTAAAATAATCACTCTTACTCTGTATGCCTAGTGTTATGCATGTTTTCATTCAGTCGTAGATGCATTAGGAACAAAAACAAAACAAAACAAAAGAGACGTGGGACCTAAGTATGCTAATAGATTTGGCTCCCAGGGGGGCTAATAATGGCAAGTGAAGCTTTCCAGTAAACTGGGGTTCCTACTTACACCCAGTCAAATCCATTATCCCAATAAAAGGTAAATGAAGTACTTTATTGGAAAAGTATAATGCTGAGGGTTTATAGAACCCTTTCATCTTCAAAGGACCAAGCCGAGACTCACAATACCCAGCACACAATATTATGCCTTTTACACAAGTGCATCAACTATGAAAGAAAGGTCATAGGAATGTCCTAAGGCCAAAAAGCCAAAGTAACATCAGATTTGGGGTAAACTCTCTGATCTTCCTGACTCCTAGACCTGTATTTCTACCACACAAATCAAGTTGTGAGGAGCAATCAGGAAAAAATATAATTCACATTATGTATCTGTATTATGTTAATTGATTGGGCAGGAATATATATAAATAGCAAAGACTGTTTCCCCCTGGGGGCAGTGATGAGTGGAGAGGGGTGAAAAGCGGGATGTGAGGGTTGGGGTAATCAGCTGGGGTTAAGCCAGACAGAGGGGAGGGAATCTCCCCATTCAGCATTCTCCTTCTATTGGAACATTGCCAGAGAAGTGATGAGAGAGAATACTGGGAGGGAACAGAATAGGGTTAAAGGCAGCCCTTATGGCCCAACTTGAGAATCCAAGGAATCAACCCACACACATTACTTGTCTATTTACACAGTCTCCACTATATTCCTGCATAAGGGCTCCTGCTCACAAACACAGTCATCACTATCCACTCGCCCCACACTCAGAAATCCTCAAAAAGGCAAACTGGTTGAGAAGCAAGAGGCTGCAGAGCTGGGAGGCAGAGCGCACGGGTTGATGGGGGGCACTCTGGGTAATGGGTGGGTTCTGGTGGGAGATTTGGGTGGGCAGGTAGATGTGTGAGGAGGCAGGAAGAAGGCAATTGAACGTGAAGGCGGGTAGGGGAGTGTGGAAGAGAGAAAGTGGAGAAACCAAAGACCCCAGGATCCCAATGTCCTTGTCTGTGGGGTGGGGGGGGCGAGCCCTCCAAGAAATAATGTGCTATATACACAGTACTAAGTAACCTAAACCTTATCATCACCAAAAATGTTTCTGAAAATCGACTCCGCCGTTATTTACTTAATTCTTACGAGCCAGGAATGGAAAAACCCCACCTCTCCCCGGTTCGGTCGCAGTCTGTCCTCTGGACAAATGTTAAGTTTTCCCTCTCTCCCACTGAGCCGGTTTCGCAGCTAGGCCAGAAATAAGGAACCTCCCGGACGGAGACCGGAGGATCGCTGCCCTGGCAGAAAAGGGATTAAGTTTCAAGGGGCCTCCCCGCCAGCAGGGTGTCCGCAGCATCTCGGGCTGCTGCGGCAGCCACCGCCGGGCGGATGGCCGGCCGAGGGGCGCCGCCCGGGCCGAGGAGGCTGCGGGCCGCGGGAGCGTGGGAAGGCGGCGGTGCCCTTTCCCAGACTCGCGCCCAGGCGCCGGGGGAGCCGCTCGACCGCCCGCGCCGGGCCGGCCGGTGCGCTGGAGGCCTCGGGCAGCCCCGGCCCCGCACCCCGGAGTGCAAACTCCGTCCCAAGAGGGCAGCGACGGGCGCCCCGGCCAGGCCGGGGGCCGCCGCCGCCGCCGCCTCCAGCCCCGCGGGCCCCGTCACCCCGCCCCGCCGAGCTCCGGAGTCCTCGGCCCGTGCCGGGCCCCAGCGGCACCTGAGAGGCGGCCGGAGCGGGAGCCAGAGCCCGGGCCGAGCCCTACGCGGGCGGTGGCGCTCGGCTCCCGGGGCCGCGGTGAGTGGGCGCGTTTTACCCATAGCGTTCCCGGGTGCCAGCCATCTCCCTGGCGCGCCCGAGGGCGCCGGGCGCTCGCCTGCCTCCGCTGGGAGCTGGCTCGGGCTCTGGCGCGAGCTCCCCGACCGCCGCCGCCGCCGCCGCCGCCGCCGCCGCCGCCGCCGCCGCTCTAGGCCGCCGCCTTCGCTGCCGCCGCCGCCGCCGCCGCGCAGCAGCCTGGATCCGCCCGCCCGCGCGGCCCGCCAGGGACAGCGCGGCGGCCGCGACGCTACCGTGGCTGGCTCTCCCGAGCCAAACTTAAGAGTTTTCGCCCCTCAGTCCAGGGGCAGCACCATGACACCACGGCGGCACCACACTGTCATTTCCGCCGCCGCAGAGGAAAAAAAAAAAAAAGGCAATCCCTACGAAAAGGGGGGTGGGGGCAAACAGGGCTGGGGCTGACGCCCTGAGGGAGCACTGGGAAGGGCCCCGGCAGCAGGGGCGCTCGGCCACCTTCTATGGCTCACCTTCGGCCGCCCCCGCCGCTCCCAGCTCCCCCAGCCCCTCCTGTGGAGGCGCATCTACATGTTTTCTCCCCTGGCAGGAGTGACCGGAGAAACCTGAGCAAGCAAAGACAGCGAGTGGGTGGGGTTCGGGTTACTACTGTACCTACCAGCTGATTCCAGCAGCCTTTTCTCCAGCGCCCTGTCATCTTGAAGGAAGATACACGGAGACGGGCCCGGGCGGGCGTGTTTGTGTGTGTGTGTGTGTGTGTGTGTGTGTGTGAGAGAGAGAGAGAGAGGGCGAGAGCGAGCGAGCGCAGAATGTGTGTGAAATGCAGAAGGAAGACTATGGAAAAACTCTTCTCCCACCCGCCAAACCCCTGGTCCCACAAACCACTGGGTTAGAGCACCGAAAAGGCTGCTGCAACCGCAAGAAGAGAGTTCCTAGGTCCACCTCACAGGTCCTCAGATGAAGCTGCTGGATGCAAAGTTAACTACAGAGTAAAACAAAAACAGTGGAGGAGACAGAAAAAGGCAGACAATTGAAGGAAACCCAACCCCTCTTTCTTTTTACAAAGGGAGAATGGCTAGGTTTTATTGGCCCTGGGCAGAAGTTGTGGGGATGGATTAAAGCCACAAAAATTTAAAAACAAAACAAAGCAAAACAAAAGAAAGTACAGTTTCATTTGCACATTCAAATCTTTGACGGGCAAAACCAGAGAGTCATTAAAGAGGACAATGGGACAGATGCCAGCTACCCAGGTACTATGTCCCTAATAAGCTAATGGGTTCATCTGGAACCGGAAGCCTCATTAGTCTTGAGCCAGCATGTTGGCTGACCTGTCATGGGCTGGGAGACCACCACCCCACACAAAATGAGGATGGGAGAGTGAAGAAGGAGAAGGCCCTGGAGAAGATTCTGTACCTAGCTTGGGATAAAAGAGGAGATTAAGGGGCAAGAAGACAGAAAATGGGAGGAAACACCCCCTTCTCACATAGGCCTCCCATTAAGGTGCATGGGAAGGAGTCCAGAAAAATTAAGGTAGTTCTGGGTGTATCCCATCAGGGAACCAATAGCAATTAGCCAACACCCCTGTTAAACAATGTGCTAGAGAGCACTGAGGTGGAAACAAAGGCAAAAATCACAACCAGGCTATCCTGATGAAAGTCTGACCCTAAGAGAAATAAAAGTTAATGAGTCACACCAAAAGCACAGGCAACGAAAGCAAAAAGAGACAGGTGGGACTACATCAGACCTAAAAAGTTCTGCACAGCAAAAGAACACAAATGGAGAGCAAATTTGGCAAACCATACATCTGATAAGGGGTTAGTATCCAAAAAATACGAAGAACTCCCACAACCCAATAACAAAACAAATAACCCAACTAAAAAATGGGCGGGGGTGCCTGGGTAGCTCAGTCAGTTGAGTGGCTGACTTAGGCTCAGGTCTTGATCTCGCAGTTCGTGAGCCTGAGCCCCAGGTCGGGCTCTGTGCTGACAGCTCAGAGCCTGGAACTTGCTTTGGTTTCTGTGTCTCCCTCTCTCTCTGTTCCTCCCCCACTCACACTCTGTCTCTCTCTCAAAAAATAAATAATAAACACAAAAAATTTTTAAAATGGGCAAAGCACTTGAATAGGCATTTCTTCAAAGAAGATAGACAAATGACCAAGCATATGAAAAGATACTTAATATCAGTAATCATCAGAAAAAATGCAAATGTAATTAGGTATCACCTCACACTGGATAGTATGGTTGTTATTTAAAAACAAGCAACTGAACAGAAAATAATAAGTGTTGGTGAGGATCTGGAGAAATTGGAACCTTTGTACACTGTTGGTGGGAATGTAAAATGGTGCAGCCACTATGGAAAACAGTATGGGAGTTCCTCAAAAAATTAAAAAGAGCTACCATATGCATTAACAATCCCACCTCTGGAAATATATCCAAAAGACTTGAAAGCAAAATCTCAAAGAGGTATTCCCACCCTCACATTCATTGCAGCATTAAGAGTAAACAAGAGATAGAAGCAACCTAAATGTCCATGGACAGATTAAAGGATAAAGAAAATGTGGCATATATGTACAGTAGAATGTGGTATGTAAGGGCTCCTGGGTGGCTCAGTCGGTTAAGCATCTGACTTTGATTTCGGCTCAGGTAATGATCTCACAGTTCCTGACTTTGAGCCCTGCATCTGGCTCTGCACTGATCATGTGGAGCCTGCTTGGGATCCTCTCCCTCTCTCTGCCCCTCCCCCACATGCATGCACACACATTCTCTCTTTATCTGTCTTTCTATCCCTCAAAAATAAATAAATAAATTTTAAACATTTTTTAAATAAAAAAAAAGAATATGGCATATACAAGTCAGCCTGAAAAAAGAAGGAAATCCCATCATATGCTGGGACATGGATGAATCTTGAGGATAATGTGCTAAGTGAAACAAGTCAGTCACAGAAGGACAAAAACTGCATGATTCCACTTATAGGAGGTATCTAAAATAAACTCATAGAAACCGAAAGTAGCACAGTGGGTGCGGTGAGGAGGTTGTTGTTCTATGGATGTAGAGTTTCAATCATGCAGGATTCGGGGTTCCGGAGGGTTCTGGGGAATCTGTTGCACAACAATGCACGTGGTTGACAATATTGTACTGTACCCTAAGAAATTGTTGAGAGGGTGAATTCTATGTTCTGTGTTTTTTGCCACAATGAAACATTTATTTTTTCAAAAGCTGAGTCAGAAGTAAACTGATCCTAGCCTAATGGAGGAGTGAATAAATAAGAATTTTTTTTATTTTTACAGCTTATTTATTTTGAGAGAGAGAGCATGCACAAGTGAGCAGTGGAGGGGCAGAGAGAGAAGAGAGAGAATCCCTAGCAGGCTCTGCGGTGTCAGCGCAGAGCCCGACCTGGGGCTCAAACCCATGAACCATGAGATCATGACATGAGCCGAAATCAACAGACACTCAACCAATTGAGCCATCCAGGTGCCCAAGAATATATATCTCATATATTTATCTCTCTCAAATATTGTTAAATGAAAAAAGCAAGTGATGTATGGTTTGCTATTCCTGTGTAAAAAAAGTGGGAGGGTATATGTCCAAGTATGCTTATGTATGCATAGACTCTGCAGAAAGATACCTAAAAAATTGATTACACTGATTTCCTGGGAGTCAAGCATAGGAGGAAGTACTTAACATTGTATATGCCCTTTTGTAGTGTTTGAATTTTTTTTAATAATGTCCATGTATTACCTTTTTAGAAACAACTTTAAAGGAACAAGTTGCATAGAGACAGAATAGAGAATAGAGGTTACCAGGGACTTAAGGAAAGGGAGAATAGGGAGTTACTGTTTAATGGTTACACAGTTTCTATTTGGAAAAAGGAGAAAGTCCTGGAACTAGATAGTGGTGGGGCTTATACAGCATTGTGAATGTACTAACTGCCACTGAACTGTACACCCAAAAATGGCTAAAATGGCAACTTTTATGTTATGCATATGTTACCACAGTAAACAATTTTTTGAATTAGAAGAACAAGGAGGTATATAGAACAGGTAGAGATGGTTGTATTTGTGTAAGAAAATATACAGTTGACCTTGAATTGCATGGGTCCACTTATACACAGATTTCTTTACAGTATAGTACTTTAATGTATTTTCCTTACTATTTTCTTAATTATATTTTCTTTTCTTTAGTTTACTTTATTTTAAGAATACAGCTGGGGCACCTGGTTGGCTCGGTTGGTTAAGTGTCTGACTCTTGATTTCCATTCAGGTCATGATCTCACTGTTCATGAGATGGAGCCCTGACTTGGGCTTGGCACTGGACATGGAGTCTGCTTAGGATTCTCTCTCTCCCTCTGCCCCTCCCCCACACATGCACACTGTCTCTCTGTCTCTTTCTCTCTCAAAAAAAAAAAAAGAATACAGCTATATTGTACACCCAAAACTCATATAACACTGTATGTTAACTATACTGGAATTAAAAGAAAAACTTAATAAAAAATGTTGAACAAAAAAAGAATACAGTATATAACGCTAATAACATACAAAATATACATTAATCGGTGGTTTATGTTATCAGTAAGGCTTCCAGTTGACAGTAGACTATTAGTTAAATTTCGGGGGAGTCAAAAGTTATACATGGATTTACAACTGCACAGGACTCTGTGCTCCTAACTTCTATGTTGTCCAAGGGTCAACCTATGTACATGCTGGGTAAGTGCATAGAAGAGAACTTGAGAGCATGCTACAAATAGCATGAGCCTGGAATTATAGGGGGTATTGAGAGGATTTTTCAGGTTTGATTCCATGTATGTTTTAACTGCTTAAATATCCTACAATGAACATGAAGTGAAAGAATTTTTTAATTTTTTTAATGTTTATTTTTGAGAGAGAGAAAGAGAGAGAGAGAGCATGAGTGGGGGAGGGACAGATAGAGAGGGAGACACAGAATCCGAAGCATGCTCCAGGCTCTGAGCTATCAGCACAGAGCCTGGGGCAGGGCTTGAACTCACAAACTGTGAGATCATGACCTGAGCCAAAGCTGGACGCTTAACCAACTGAGCCACCCAGGCGCCCCTGTAGTGAAATTTTTTTTTAGGTTATGTCTCACAAAAACCCCAGGTTGAGTCAGAACTCAATCGATCCCTTAAAATTCTTTAACCTCACTGGATGATCTCTGCAGAGAGCTAGAGAATTTTCTAAAACACGAAGTGACTACTTTGTCACAGACCCCAGAACAAAACCAGCTAGCTCTTGCCAGGACTGTCATTAAGAGGACATTTTCTTTTGGGGCACCTGGGTGGCTCAGTTGGTTAAGCATCTGACTCTTGGTTTTGGCTCAGGTCATGATCTCAGGGTTCATGAGTTCAAGCCCTGCATTAGGCTCTGTGCTGACAGCACGGAGCCTGCTTGGGATTCTCTCTCTCCCTCTCTCTCTGCTCCTCCCCCATTCGTTCTGTCTCTATCAAAATAAATAAATAGCTTTAAAGAGGACATTTGTTTTTATTTTTTTTTAAATTTTTTAATGTTTAATTTATTTTTGAGAGAGAAGGTGAGTTGGGGAGGGGCAGAGAGGAGAGAGAGAGACACACAGAATCTGAAGCAGGCTCTAGGCTCTAGGCTCTGAGCTATCAGCACAGAGCCTGACTCAGGACTTGAGCACATGAACCACAGGATCATGACCTGAGCCAAAGTCAGACATTTAACCGACTGAGCCACCCAGGCACCCCAAGAGAACATTTGCTTTCAATAAAGACATTTACCATTCTTCAGAGGCTGCTGTCTCCTTCACTTTTTAGCAGTCTCCCCTCCACCTGAGTATCCAGTGCTTTCAAGCTAGTCCCTCTGACTGACCAGAGCTCTATACAGAGTGCTGGAACCCTATCTCCCCTCCCCAGACAGCGGCCCATATTTGGGACCTTTCCTTTCCCTAGTCAAAACTGAAAACAGCTTCTGGGTCCCTTTCACCAAAGACCTTACTGATTAAGGATTTCAATCGACTAATTTGAGCTAAATGTTAATAGCTTCGTTTGTCTCTCTATGACTAGATAATGTTTTAATTTTAACAGAGGCCTTCAATGTATTAACTCAAAGGAATGACTAATAGTGTGTGTGGGTGGGTATGAGGGGGTGGGGGAGATTTTGCTAATCACATCACATAAGCAGCTGCTATGAAAATATCCCCAAGTTCAGTGGTTTTATGCAAATTATCACTGTAAATGTATTAAAGTACATGTTTTGTATCTGGCAGGAGATGCAAAATGGGCTGTGAGTATGTGATGAAATTATTTGTTTATAATTATTTATAATGGTTACCTTTGTATATAACATGCATTGATCCTATTACCAAAATAAATCAGGCCCATGGTGGGGAAAAAGATGTTTGACAGATTCAGCTTGGGGTGTTTAATTGAATCAATCTGAAGCTGACTCACCACACCACAGTCCTAGAGTATGAAAGGGACAGTTCATGGGCTCTTTTTTTTTTCAGCTAAGAATTGGAGAGGGGGAGAGGCAGAATGGCTCCCGATACTTTCTACAGAGAGAAGCACAGAGCCCGGTCTGTTTCAGAAGGAAAAAAACAGAGAACGGAGATTTTGTTGCACCAGAGAATTGTTGCTTCTGCAGAAGGGAACCTTCATACTGCTCTCAAAAGAAGCAGCTAGTTGTCTGAAATCCAGAGGTTTACCAAAGGCTTTTCTAACTAGGGAGCTCTTAACAGGATGGTGAGAAGAAAGGTACTTTGGCAAAGGCCCATCAATAGGACATTGTTCTAAAACTAGTTGTGAACCGGGCATTTCATGGCTTAAGAAACAGTGATTCAAAATAACTAGGTTTCCAGCATGCAGAAATGGCATGTTCCTGATACTTCTTATTCTCCTTTGATCTATAATTTGGTATTGTTTTTTCTTAATTTTGTAATTCCTCCAAATTGATGTTTGTTACAAGAAACACATATCTTTGATATACACACTACATCGCCAAATATTTTCCTGGAGTCTTTCCTGGGTCTTCATGCCCTAGCCCAAATGTTCTCGCTGGCCATGCCTTCCTAACCACCACACCAGGTCACTTAGAGTCTGACTTCTGACACCACAGTCTCCTGATTTTTCCCCCATCTTGCTGCCTGTTCCTTAGGCTCTGTCGTTTCCTCCTCCTCCTGGTCTTCTGTCTCCAAAGGTTGGTTTGTCCCAAGGCTCCGTCCTTGGTCTTATTCTTACTCTGCACTCACCCCCTTGGTGACCTCCCCTAATCCCATGGTTTTCAGTACAATCCCCATTTTATCTCTCTAGCTCACACCTCTCCCTTGAGTCCAGACTTGCTTAGCCACCTGGCTATTTTACATCTCCATGTGGATGCTTCGTAACTGAATGTAACTAAAGGAGAACTCTTGGTTTCTACTCCTCCCCATTTCAGTAAATGGCATCACTCAGCTGTTTAACACCAGACCCTAGGATGTTACCCTTGCCACCCTCTCCTCTCCCCACCACCCAGCATTCAATCCATCAATTCTTGTTTTGGTCTCCCCATTTCCACTTTTGACTCCTTGCAATCAATACTGTGGCCAGAATGATCTTGTTTTTTTTTTTTTTTAACGTTTATTCATTTTTGAGAAACAGAGAGACAGAATGTGAGCAGGGGAGGGGCAGAGAGAGAGTGGGAGACACAGAATTCAAAGCAGGCCCCAGGCTCTGAGCGGTCAGCACAGAGCCCGACAAGGGGCTCAAACCCATGAACCATGAGATCCTGACCTGAGCCAAAGTCAGACACTTAACCGACTGAGCCACCCAGGTACCCCGAGAATGATCTTTTTTTTAAGTTTATTTATTTATTTTGAGAAAGACAGAGACAGCTTGGGTGGGGCAGGAGCAGAGAGAGAGGGGAGAGAGAGAATCCCAAGCAGGCTCTGAGCTGCCAATGCAGAGCCTGACAAGGGGCTCGAACCCACAAAGCTGCGAAATCATGACCTGAGCCGAAACCAAAAGTCTGACTCTTAACCGACTGAGCCACCCAGGTGCCCTTAGAGTGATCTTTTTAAAATGGAAATCCAATATTTTAATCCCTCCCCTCACTGCCATTAAAGTAAAATTCAAATTGCTTACTGTGATCTATCAAACTTGGCATTAGCTGACCCCTGCCTACCTCTCCGAACTTATCTTATTCCACTCTCTTTCTTACTGTAGTCCAAACACACTGGCACTCTGACATGCCTTGAACCACAAACTCTTGGCTACCGCAGGAGCTTTGCATGTTCTCTTCCCTCAGCTGGATACTCTTCCTTCTACTCAACACATGGTTGTCTAATTCCTTCTCTTAAGTTACATATCACCTACTCAGGGAAGCCCTCCCTGACTACCTTATCTAAAGTAACCCTTTCACATTATTCTCTAATACAACACCCTATTTATTTCCTTCAGGTTACTTATCACTAACTAAAATTACCATATGTGTTTATTATATGCCCTTCTCCATATACATACACACTAGTGTATACATTCCACAAGAGCAAGAACCTTGTCTATCTCCATCACTGGTGTGTCTCCAACGCTTAGAACACTACCCAGCTCATGGCAGGTGCTAGTATTTCCTGGATGAATGGCAATAAACAGGAAAGAGTGTGCTCCAGAGATGATCTTTGCTACAGAATCACAGAATTACCCCAATCTTCATTCTGAAATGAAAATATCACACATGGAAAGAAACTCTTGGCAGAAACTAGGACATTTGTAGCAAATTCATGCCAGGAGGCCAGACACATTACTCAGGGCCTCGACTGCCTACATGCCAGCAATTTTCAAACTGACTCAAGAAACACTAGAGCCCCTCAAGATATTAACTGGTGTTCTGAGAAAAAAAAGAATGTGATCAAATAAATTTAGGAAATGCTGCGCCCTGAATCTCCTTTTCAGAGACACAGCACACATTAGCATATCAATAAGAAGTCCTACCAGACATAAAACCTATTTTAGCTTTATTTCACATTTCCCAAATATGTTTGACCATGGAACTTTTATATTCTTCTCAATTACTAATATCTCATAGGACACTAGCATCTCTCAAAATACACTTTTGAAAATGGTGTTGATGTAGATATATAGATATAGATATGTAGGTTGTTATATATATACAGGGCTCCCCTGCTATCTGAAGGTACAGTGTTCCTGTGAAACCTCTCTTAAGCTGAAATGGCAATTTCAAACAAATGGCAGTGGCAAAGAAGCAATTAGCACTAAATTATAGGGAAATTTTTTGAGACCCCCAAAATAACCTCTCTTAGGCTTTTCTGATACCTTAGAAAAGATAACGGATCTTGCTAACAGATGCACAAAATAAGTCACAATAGGGGTGCCTGGGTGGCTCAGTCAGTTGTCCGACTTTGGCTTGAGTTCAAGCCCAACATTGGACTCTCTGCTGTCAGCGTGGAGCCTGCTTCAGATCTTCTGTCCCACCATCTCTCTGCCCCTCCCCACTGGCTCTCTCTCTCAAAAATTAAAAAAAAAAAAACATTTTAAAAAATAAGTCAAGATAAAACACAGAAACTCACAAACCCAGTTCAAAGCTATGGCAACTTGATGCTGAGATACTGAATGTGGTTCCAGGGGAAGGAGCTAGGTACGCAGCATCTCTCTTGCTGCTCAGGATGCTTCCTGCTTCTATAAGAACTCACTTCAAAACACTAAACGCTGTTTTCGATTTTCATCTCTTTTTGTGAAAAGGAGAATCCTCTTCAGATTTTCTTTTTTTAATTAGTGAAAACAGATATTAACAGAAGTCTTTTGTGAATGCAAAATGGTGTAACGTGAACTTCCAAAAAGCAGTGATACCTGTATAAGAGATTAACAGGGGTGCCTGGGTGGCTCAGTTGGTTAAGCGTCCCAGGTCATGATCCCACGGTTCATGATTTCGAGCCCCACGTCGGGCTCTGTGCTGACAGCTCAGAGCCTTCAGCCTGCTTCAGATTCTGTGTCTCCCTCTCTCTGTGCCCCTCCCCCGTTCGTGCTTTGTCTCTCTCTCTCTCTCTCTCAAAAATAAATAAACCTCAAAAAAAATTTTAAGAGACTTTAATAAGAATTAACTTAATATCCAAGACAATAAATTCCAATTCAAAGGTATCAGTGAAATGAGGTCGAGATTCAAATTTTAAATAAGGCCTGGGGCACCTGGGTGGCTCAGTCGGTTAAGCCTCAGACTTCGGCTTGGGTCATGATTTCAGTTGGTGAGTTCGAGCCTCGCTTCAGGCTCTGTGCTGACAGCTTAAAACCTGGAGCCTGCTTCGAATTCTGTGTCTCCCTCTCTCTCTGCTCCTCCCCCACTCATGCTCTGTCTCTCTCTCTCTCCTTCAAAAATAAATAAAAACATTAAAAAAAATTAAATAAGGCCTGAATGAATCACTCCCTAGGCTACTTAGAATGCGCAAATAAAATGCGCAGATAAGATTGATGAGCTACTGTCATTGAGAAATCATACACCTGGGAGAAGCACCGGTATCAGATCCTCCAGGACTAGAGATGAACTGCTTTCAAACAGGGAAAGAAGGTGGATTTTTCAAACTACAGACCAGTGGGCTTAATATTGATTGGAGGCAAGATTACTACTACTCCTACTACCTATATCAGTATTTCTTTCTGTTCCTTGAACTCTCCAAACTCAGCCCAGCATAGGGCCTTTGCATCTGCAGGGGTGGGCAAACTTGTTCTCTATCGAGCCAAACAGTAAATGTTTTAGGGTTTGTGAGCCATATGGTCTCTGACACAACTACTCAGCTCCCAGCAAAGGCAGCCATAGACAGTGCATAAACAGTAAAGCTTTATTTACAAAAACAGGCTGTGGACTGGATTTGGCCCATGGACTATAATTGGTCAACCTGGAGTGTACTTTGCCAGGATTGTTACATAGCTAATTTCTTTTTGTTCAGAATTCAGCTCAAACATCATAGTCTCACAGTAAACCTTCCAAACTAAAGTAACTACAAGTTACAAAATCTTCTGATTTTCTTTCTTTCCATTGCACTTACCACTAACTCGTATTTTGTTGTGTATTGATTTGTCTCCATGCCCTCTCCACACCAGAATAATAACTAACATTTTTGAGCTCTTATTATCTGCCTGACACTATTCAAAGCATTTTACAGGCATTAGTTCTTTTAATCTTAATAATAACCTCTAGGCAATAATTCTTCATCTCCCTATTTTATAGATAAAGAAACTAAGGGTGAGATTAAGTAATATATCCATGTGGTCACATAGTTAGCAGAGAGTGATTCCGTGATTTAGACCCAGCTCATAAGCATTATGTTATTGTGATATTGTGATTTATAAAATATACATATTTGGGGGGCACCTGGGTGGCTCAGTTGGTTAAGTGTCTGACTTTGGCTGAGGTCATGATCTCACAGTTCTTGAGTTTGAGCCCCACATCAGGCTCTGCACTGACAGATCAAGGCTTAGAGCTTGCTTTGGTTTCTGTGTCTTCCTCTCTTTCTCTCTCTCTCTCTCTCTCTCTCAAAAATAAGTAAATAATAATAATAAAATAAAAGTAGCTATTTCTTTTCTTTAAAAAAAAAGTGGTGGGGAGGCACCTGGGATGCTCAGTGGGTCAAGAAACCGACTTGGGCTCAGAACATGATCTCATGGTTTGTGGATTCAAGTCCTGAGTGGGGCTCTGCACTGACAGCTCAGAGCCTGGAGCTTGCTTTGCATTCTGTGTCTCCCTCTGTCTCTCTGCCTCTCCCCTGCTTGTGCTCTCTCTCTCTCTCTCTCTCTCTCTCTCAAAAATAAATAAATAAACATTTAAATAAAAGTAATATGAATTTGATCTTTGTCCCCGTTTCTGGCACAAATTTCATAAAACTCTTTGGAATTTCCTAAGTGATAAAAGCAGAAAACTATGTCTTTTGTTATGTTAATGAGGTGGCTTTTGGACCACACCTAAGGATGAGGACTGCTTGCCAGGAGAAAGAACCACATGATCAGAGGGTTGTAACTTTCAGTTTCTCTTCCCCCACACCCCTGATGTCCAGGGAGGGGAAGGGCTGGAGGTTGAATCAATTGCCAATGGCCAGTGATTTAATGGATCATGGCTATGTAATGAAGCCAAAAGGACTGGGTTTGGAGAGCTTCCAGGTTGGTGATCACATGTAGATGCTGGGATATTGGGATATGGGAGAGGGCATAGAATTTCTGCACCCCTTTCCACATACTTTGCCCTAGGCATCGCTTCCATCTAGCTGTTCCTAAATTATATCTTTTTATAATAAACTGGTAATCTAGTAAGTAAAATGTTTCTCTGAGTTCTGAGCAAGTTAATTGAACCGAAGAAGAGGGTTATTGGAACCTCCATCTATAGCTGGTGGATCTGAAGCACATGGGAGAATCTGGCCTTGTGATTGGCATCTGAAATGGGTGGTGGGGGGCAGTCTTGTAGGACTGAGCCCTTAACCAGTGGATTCTAACACTACATCTAGGTAGATAGTGTCAGAATTGGGTTGAATTATTGGATACCCAGCTGATGGTGTACCAAGAATCGCTTGGTGGTGTGGGGGAAAATATCTTGCCACACGTTGGAACTGGACTCAGAATCATAGCTATAGTGCATCTCAGTTATAAGCTCCATGAGAGCAGGGATTTTTGTCTGTCTGGTTTACTAATGATAAACCTAGAACAAAGTCTAGAATAATGCCTGGTGTACAGTAAGCGCTCGATAAATATTTGCTGAATAAAAGTTCTGGAATTCTCAGATTATTAAAGGGAGGTAGTTTTCACTACAAATAGTCAATTGAACCTGATTTTCTTCTTCGTTGAGGCTAATCAGTACAGAGAAAAAGGAAATGGGAAGAGAATTTTGAATTTCTTTGGCTTTTAGAAAAGCATTAAACAAGGTCTTTCCTGGAACCCTTATTTTACTAGATCTTCTAGTGTCATTTAACACTGCTACTCTTTTCTTTCTTTTTTTGGTTTCCATGACGCCACACTTTCCTAGTTCCCTTCACACCTCTATAACTATTCTTGCTTTGTCCTTCACATGATCCTCCTCCTCCATCAACAGGTAGGTGTTGACCAGTATCTCATCCTTGGTCCTTGGTTCTCCCCACTTTCTAAATTCTCCATGATGGCCCGATCCATTCCCATTGTTTCCATTTTACCTTCATTCTGATAACACCCAAATCTATATTTCCAGGCCAGAACTTTACCCAAAGTAAATTCCACAGGTACCTCAAGTTTAAAATGTTCAAAACCAAACTCAGTATCTCCTCCTCAAACCTATTCAATGTTTTCTTTTCATTTTTTAAAGGATATTTATTTATTTTGAGAGAGAGAGAGAGAACAAGCAGGTGAGGGGCAGAAAGAAGGAGAGATAGAATCCCAAGCAGGCTCCAGGCCATCAATGCAGAGCCCAATGCATGACTCAGACCCACTAACTTGAGTCCATGACCCAAGTCGAAAGAGTCGAATGTTCAACCGACTAAGCCACCTAGGCACCTCCCTATTCAATGTTTTATATTCCCTGTCTCAAATGATGGCATCACCCCATCACTGCCATACCAGAAACCTGAAAGTCATTTCTGTTTCCTCATTCTCTCTCACTACCCTGAAAGCGAAACCCTGACCCAATCTTGAGAGTTGAATTTCTCAAATATTTCTCAACTCATCACACACCTAGTAAGTAGCTAGTCTTCCTGCCTCAGGTTTTAACTGTATCCAATTATCCACACAGCCACCAGAATTAGCTTCTTAAAATGCAAATATGATCATGTAACATCCCATTGCCTATAAGATAGATTCCAAGCTACCTCAGGACCAGGTGAATCTCCTCGAACCTGCCAGCTCTATCCCCCACCATGTCTCATGCACAGCTAACATTTCAGCAATACCAAACAGCTTGCAACTTTGAAGTTCCCAAAACATTTCTATGTCTTTGCCCACAAGGCAGCCTCTCCTTTGATGCTCATTTCCTCTGTTGCTCACTCTTCCTTTGCCTGGCACACTTCTTGTCATCCTCTCAGACTTGGCCCAGGGCATTATGTCCTCAAGGAAGCATTCCCCTAACATGCCCTATCCTGGGCTGTATTAGATATCTCTCCTCTATGCTTCCAAAGCATCCTGAACTTGCCTCTCTCACAACACTTATCCTGCCATGTCTTTCTTGTCTGTTCATATGCTTGTATCCCTCCTTAGACTGTGAGCTTCCTGAGGGCAAAGATTCTGCTTTATTCAAAATTGTATCCACTGCACCATTACCGTGCCTGGCCCATAGTAAAATTTCAATGAATGTTTGATGAGTCAGCTATTTTATGGCCATAACATGCTGTTAGCTCATTGAGTTGACTTACAACACCCTTAACACTTTCTCACACAAATAATTGTCACATAGTGTGGTAAGTGCAATGGTAGAGGTAAACCAAAAGAACAGAAGGGGAACACATAACATGGCCTAAGATGAGGTGGGGAGGGGAGGGGAGGGAATGTACTAATTCAAACCTAGGCTATAGGAATAGAAATCAAGTATGTGGAACCAGGGAGGAAATAGTGTGGGTCTACTCTGCATGGTCAAACTGCTCAAACAACATTTCAATCAGTGAGTCAAATTGGATTATTCAATAAATGCCAGCAGTTTGGAAAGAATAAAGCTGAACCTCAGGAATGACTGAAGGAACAGGGAAGATTTAACCCAGATAAAGGAAGACTATAAGGGATTTGATGGTTTACTTCAAATATTTGAAGTGGTCTGTCATGGGTTGAATTGTGTCCCTCCAAAACGTATGTTGAAGTCCTAACCCCTGGAATGTCAGAATGTGGCCTTAGTTTTTTTTTTTTTAATTTTTATTTATTTTTTAGAGACAGAGAGCATGAGTAGGGGGAGGTGCAGAGAGAGTGGGGGGGGGGGGCGCGGATAGAAGATCCAAAGCAGGCTCTGTGCTGACAGCAGAGAGCCCAACATAGGGCTTGAACCCATGAACTGCAAGATCATGACCTGAGCCGCAGTTGGATGCTCAGCCGACTGAGCCACCCAGGCGCCCATGGCCTTAGTTTTTAATGGAGTCTTTGCAGATGCAACTAGTTCAGATGAGGTCATATTAGCATGAGGGGGCTGCTTAATCCAATATGACCAATGTCCTTACAAGAAGAGGGAAATCTGGCCCCAGACACAGAGGAAAGACAGCCATGTGCAGACAGAGCTCAAGATTGGAGTTGCACTTCCACAAGCCAAAGAACAGGAGCCCCCAGAATCTGGAAGAGACAAGGAGGCATTCTACCCTAGAGCCTTCAAAGAAAACAGCCCTGCAAGGACCTTGATTTCAGACGTCTAGTCTCCAGAACTGAGATATAAGTTTCTGTTGTTTAAAGCTACCTTGTTTGTGGTACTTTGTCACAGCAGCCACAGGACACTAATACAGGCTGTCATGGAGCAGAGGGAGTAGATTTGTCCTGTGTAAAGACCCAGTGGAAAGAACAGAGAGACAGAAGTACTTTTTTATGTTGAATGGAAACCTAGTAGTCATGCTATCGAAAGGTAAAATGAGCTGCTGTGGGAGCTGATAAGCTCCCCATCACTGAAGGTCCAGCCTTGATATTTGTGAGACAGAAATAATAATAGTAATAATACTACTAATAATACAACTTCCACTCATATCCTGATTTTAACAAGCCAACTTCAAAAAGATGCTTATGTGGGGCACCTGGGTGGCTCAGTTGATTGAGCATCTGACTTCAGTTCAGGTCATGATCTCACAGTTCGTGGGCTCAAGCCCCGCATCAGGCTCTGCGCTGACAGCTGGAGCCTTGAGCCTGCTTCAGATTCTGTCTCCCTCTCTCTCTCTCTCTGTCTCTCCACTGCTCACATTATCTTTCTCTCTCAAAAATAAATAAACATTTTAAAAAATTAAAAAAAAACAAAAAGATGCTTATGAGATCACTGGAGATATTTGAATGATGATTGGGCATTTGATTATATTAAGGATTTTGTGTTAAAGTTTTAGGTGAGAATAATGGCATAATGGTCACAATGAGAGAGAGAGGTCTTATCTTTTAGTAATACACACTGAAGTATTTATGGAGGAAATGATATGGGTGTTTAGTATTTCCTTTAAAATAACCCACGGGGTGCCTGAGTGGCTCAGTCAGTTAAGCATCTGACTTCAGCTAAGGTAATGATATCATGGTTCGTGAGTTCAAGCCTCGTGTCAGGCTCTGTGCTGATGTCACAGAGCCTGGTGCCTGCTTCGGATTCTGTGTCTCCCTCTCTGTCTGCCTCTCCCTTGCTTTCGCGCGCTCTCTCTCTCTCTCTCTCTCTCAAAGATAAATAAACATTAAACAAAATTTTATATAAAATAAAATAATCCAGAGGAGGGAGAAATGAGTTGGTGTACACATGGAACATGACTGGCCATTTGTTGATAATTGTTGAAACTGGGAGATGGATACATGGAGGTTCACTTATACTATCCTCTCTACTTTGTATGTGTTTGAAATTTTCCATAAGCAAATCTTTTTATGTTTGTTTGTTTGTTTGTTTGTTTGTTTGTTTTGAGAAAGAGAGCAAGCAGGGGAGGAGCAGAGAGAGAAAGAGAGAGAATCCCAAGCATACTCCACTCTGTCAGGGCAGATCCTGATGTGGGCCTCGAACTCAAGAACGGTGAGATCATGACCTGAGCCAAAATCAAGAGTCAGATGCTTAACTTATTGAGCCACCCAGGCACCCCTCCATAAGCAAATATTTAAAGAGAGAGAGAGAGAGAGAGAGAGAAAGAGAGAGAGAGAAGCTACAAGCTACTAAGTACTGAGGACTACAACATCCAGGAACCATGCAAAGTGCTTTTAAAGCATTATCTAATTTAATGTCTCATAACACATAAAAAAAGACAAATAAAAAGTGACATATTCTTGTATGAGAAGGCACAGTACTGTTAAAAGATGTTCTCTTTGAATTAGTCTTCAAAATCAAGATGAGGAGAAAGTTCAATTTGTTTGGATTGCTCAAATTTTCAAAAGAATCTATCTGTGTCAATTTGTATACCTAAAAAAAATCTCCACCACAGCCCAATGAGGTCCTTAACACACTGAGACACCCAGGAGCCCCTCCACTGCTCTGTGCTTTTAAGGCCCTTGATGTTCAAAGTGTGGGCTGAGGACCAGCAGCATAGTATTATAGGAGAGTTTCCTAGAAATGCAGAACTTCAGGACCCCTACCCAGACTGAGTAAAATTCTACATTAAAGTTTAAAAAGAATTGTATATCCTATACTGCTATCCAGGGTATTTAGGCACTGGCAGGATGACTAGACCCCATCAAAGTTTCTAAACTGATCTCCGATTATACTGCATTGTACCTCTAGGATGGACCTGCAAGTCTGTATATGTACAGGCTCCCTTGGATGAGCTACCAGAGATGGGAAGTACTGGAAAATGAAACCTATAAAAATCTTTTTCAACTCTCAGATTCTCTAATTCCTGATAAGTTCACAGGAGAGGATGAAGAACTCAGGTATGTGCATCTGTGGAAAATTACTTTCCTGTTCATTGAAGACAGTCATTTAGAAGGGACTTTAAGGGGTGCCTGGGTGGCTCAGTCAGTTGAGTGTCTGACTCTTGATCTCAGCTCAGGCTGTGATCTCACAGTTTGTGGGTTCAAGCCCCACATCAGGCTCTGCATTGATGGTGTGGAGCCTGCTTCGGATTCTGTCTCTCCTTCTCTCTGCCCCTCACCTGCTTGTTCTCTCTGTCTCTGTCTCTGTCTCTGTCTCTCTCTCTCTCCAAATAAATAAATAAACTTTAAAAAATAGAAGGGACTGTAAGTTTTCTTCTGAGGAAATATAAGCTTTGAGGAATGAAAATGAAGTCCACATGGACAGAATGAGAGGATTAGCAAATATATAAAAATACACGGATGGTTGATATATAAATCTTACATTTTATTTCAAGGAATTGTCATTGTGTGTATATATAGATACACACAATAAAATAAGATACATACCTGTGACTACAAAGGTCACAAAAGCAATTAAACCAATTTAATTGGTTTTCACTACTGTCATATGTAAATCATATTCATTATACCAGAGTCTATGTTTTTTTCTTTTTCTTTATTTTTGAAATATTATTGACATGCAATGTTATGTTACTTTCAAGTGTACAATGTATTAATTACATTGTATTAATTACAATGTATTAATCCTATATATTACTTGGTGGTCACCATGGTAAGTGTAGTCACCACCTGTCTACCATGCAACATTGCTACAATATTATTGACTCTTTCCCTATGCTGTACCTTTAATCTCCATGACTTATTTATTTTATAACTGGAAGGTTTTACTTCTTAATCCCCTTCATCTATTTCCACCATCCCCCTACCTACTTCCCCTCTGGCAACCACCAGTTTGTTCTCTGTATTTCAGGGTCTGTTTGGTTTGTTGGTTTGTTCATTTGTCTTGTTTTTTTAGATTCCATATGTAAGTGAAATCATGTGATACTTGCCTTTTTCTCTCATGTGATATTTGCCTTTTTCTCTCTGATTTAGTGCACTTAGCATAATGCCCTCTAGGTCCATCCATGTTGTTCCAAATGGCATAATTTCATTTCTTTTATGGATGAGAGTTTGTTTTTGTTTTTGTTTTTGTTTTTTGATGTATACTGAGTCCTTGTCCTCAAAGAGTCCACAGTCTAGTAGGGGAAATACAAGTGAACAGACAATTACAATAACGTGTGGCAAAGTACTGAAATATGAGAACTACAAGCTGCTATAAAGCATATAGGATGGGTTCCTAATAGGCAGTGGAAGTGAGAGGAGGGCAGTCAGGGGAAGATGAGTCTTAAAAGCAGTGTAGACATTATTCAGTGGAAAAAGGGCATTTCAAAAAGATGGCAAAGAGAATATGGTAACTGCAATGAATGGATAATATTGTAGGCAGATAGGTTGGGTGTAGAGTAGAATAAAGAGAAGAGGCTGATGAGATACTCTGAAAGTAGATCACAAAGGACTCTATGCAACATTCCAAGGAATATATGGATATTACCCAGAAGCTGTGGGCAACCTCTGAATGGTTTTTGATAGGGGACCACCACGATGAAATTTGCATTTTAGAAAAGTTACTCAGGTAGCTATGAGAGGGGTGGACCCAAAAGGGTTGAGACTGAAGCAGAACAGCTGTTGGAAACAACTAAAATGTATTAAGAAAAATAGAGAGGAGGGGCGCCTGGGTGGCTCAGTCAGTTGAGCGTCCGCTCTTGATCTCGGCTCAGGTTATGAACTCAGAGTTCATGAATTCGAGCCCCGCATCGGGCTCTGTGCTAATAGTGTGGAGGCTGCTTGGGATTCTCTCTCTCCCTCTCTCTCTCTCTCTGGTCTTCCCCTGCTCACTCTCTCTCAAAACAAACAAACAAACAATCAAACTTAAAAAAAAAGAAAGATAAAGAGGATAAAAAGAACACAGATATAAAAGAGATTTAGAACTTTGAGTAGAACTTTGTGGCAAAATAAATGAAGAAGGGTGAGTCAGGTCAGTCTGACTGGGTACCTGGGGGATGGTGGTGTCACTATCTGGGGAGGGAATACAGAAAGAGGATCAGACTTTGGGGGAAAATGTAGATGGGGAAATGTTGGGGGAGGATAATAAGATCAGTTTGGGACATGCTGAGTTGGAGGAGTCTGTGGAATAACAAGGCAGAATAATTGAGTAGACAAATGGCTGGGCAGATGAGGAGCTCAGATAAGGATTGAAGACATGGGTGTGGAAATCATGAGCATGAACGATGAAATTATGGGAGCAGATAAGTACACCCAGGAAGAGATGGGCTGGAGACAGAGCCCCGAGGAACATCAACATTTAAGGAATGGCAGAGGAAGAGGTGCCAGGGAAGGAGCCCAGGAAGGAGAGAAGAGGAGCAGCCTGAGTGGTAAAAAAAGAATAGTGTAGTGTCATGGAGCTAAGTGTATTCATTTTCTATTGCTATTGTATTGTATAGTAGTCCCCCCAATCTGTGGTTTTGCTTTCTGCTATTTCGACCACAGTCCAGAAGCATATGTTCCCTCTTCTGACATACAGTCAGAAAGAAAGTCAATAGTTGCCTAATGCTATGTCACAAAGCCTACTTCATTCACCTCACTCCATCTCATCACATAGGCATGTTATCATCTCACATCATTACAGGAAGAAGGGTGAGTACAGAACAATAAGATATTTTGAGAGGGAGACCACATTCACATAACTTTTATTATAGTATGTTGCTGTAATTGTTCTGTTTTCTTAATAGTTACTGTTGTTACTCTCACTGTACTTCATTTATAAATTAAACTTTATCCTAGGTATGTAGGTACAGGCAAAATCAGTAAATGTAAGAGTTAGTACTATCTGTGGCTTTAGGCATCCACTGGGGCTCTTTGAATATATCCCTTGCACATAAGGAGGGGATTTCTATTTTTATTCTGTTAGTTATCAAACTGCCACAAACTCAGTGCCTTCAAACAACACATTTATTATCTTATATCCCTGGAGGTCAGAAATCTCAAATCAGTCTTGGGGTTGCCTGGGTGGCTCAGTTGGTTAAGCATCCGACTCTTGATTTTGGCTCAGGTCATGAACTCATAGTTTGTGGGATCAAGTCCCGCATCATAAGGCTTGGTGCTAAGGCCCAGAGCCTGCTCAAGATTCTGTGTCTCCCTCTCTCTCTCTGCCCCTCCCCCACTCATGCACACACTCTCTCTCAAAAATAAATCATTTTTTAAAAATTAAAAAAATAAAATCAATTCCACTAGGCTAAAGCTAAGATGTCAACAGGGCCGGTTCTTTCTAGAGGCTCTAGGGAACAATCCATTTGCTTGCCTTTGCCAGCTTTGAGAGACCACCTACATTCCTTGGCTCATGATCACTTCCTCCATCTTCAAAGAGAGCAGCATAGTATTGTCTCCTTCACTATCTCTGCCTCTGTCATCACATCATCTTTTCTAACTGCTCCCCTTCTTTCTTATAAAGAACTTTCTGATTACATTGGGTCTATCTAAACAATCTAGGATAACCTCCCCATCTCAAGATCCTTAACTCAATCACATCTGCAAAGTCCTTTTTTCCATATTAGGCAATATATTCGTAAGTTCTAGGAATTGGAACTTGAACATCTTTGTGGGGGGCATTATTTTACCTACTGCACTAAGGAAGTGGTGAGTTTCAAGAAGGAGGAGTTTCAGCAGAGTCATACACAGAGGAGAGGTCAAGGAAGATCAGGGCCAGAGTGAAAATACTGAGGAGTCTTGTCAGATATTATGCCCCTGTGGGAAGTACAGTAACTTGAGGGCTTTGGTTTTGGTTTTTTTGTTTGTTTGTTTGTTTGTTTGAGCACAGAGTGTTGTATTAGTTTCAGGTGTACAATATAGTGTTCAACACTTTCATATAACACCCTATGTTCATTCCTACAATTGCACTCCTTAATCCCCATCACCTGTTTAACCCATCTTCCCACCCACCTCCCCTTTGGTAACCATCAGTTTGTTCTCTATAGTTAAGAGTCTGTTTCTTGGGGAACCTGGGTGGCTCAGTTGGTTGAGTGTCCGACTCTTGATTTTGGCTCAGGACATGATCTCACAGTTTGGGAGTTTGAGCCCCGCATCAGGCTTTATGCTGACAGCACATTAGCCTGCTTGGGATTCTGTCTTTCCCTCTCTCTGCCCCTCCCCTGCTCCCTCTCACTCTCTGTCTCTCTCTCTCTCTCTCTTAAAAATAAATAAATAAATAAAATTTAAAAAATAGTCTTTTTCTTGCTTTGTCTCACTCTTATTTTTTTCCCTTTGCTTGTTTTTTTTTATTTCTTAAATTCCACATATGAGTGAAATTATGTGGTATTTGTCTTTCTCTAACTGACTTATCTTGCTTAGCATTCTGTTATAGCTCCATCCATGTCATTGCAAATGGCAAGATTTCATTCCTTTTTATGGCTGGATAATATTCCATGGTGTGATGGTGTGTGTGTGTGTGTGTGTGTGTGTGTGTGTGTGTGTATGAGAGAGAGAGAGTAAATAATGTTGCTGTAACATAGGAGTGCATGTATCCCTTTGAATTAGTTTTCTTATATTATTTGGGGAAATATCCAGTAGTGTGATTGCTGGATCATAAGATAGTTCTATTTTTAACTTTGTACTCAACACTCAAAAAACAAATAATCCAATTAAAAATGGGCATAAGACATGAACAGACATTTCTGCAAAGAAGACAAACAGATGGCCCACAGACACGTGAAAAGATGCTCATCATCACTTATCATTAAGGGCTTTGGTTTTGATGATTCAACACACTCGCCAGCAGACACTCGGGCCCACATAGGATGACAACTCTCAAGCAAACAGGCCCCATGCCAACCAGCCTCCTCCAGGAAACGTCTAGCTTAAAACTGAGAGGAGACTCAGCAACACTTCAAGCCACAAAAGTCTCCTGAGTTCTGGTCTAGTCCTGACATAACCCTGAAGCCTTGAGACTTGAAAGTAAGGATATGCCCATGAGCTGAGATCCCCACAACATGGACTATGGGCTCCTGGGGTTCTGGAATCTTTACCCCAATATGTACCTTCTTAAACCAATACTATAAACACAACTACTATCTTGGGGTTTTCCATATTCCCAAAAACTGGAGACTGACTTCATACTCGGGATTATCAGAATTACTAGCAAATTTGAGTGGTTCATAACCTTTCCCCAATTCTGCAGGCTGTCTAATATTTAAGAATATGTACATTGGCTCTATGGAAGAAAGGATAAGAATCTACACTTATATGTTCTAGATATATATTCTATCAAAAAATAGAAGAAATCAAATTGCACAGCCCAGAGGAAAAAAAAAAGAAAGAAGGAGCAGTTTCAACACAGTCAGACACACAGGAGAGATCAAGGAAGATCAGGACGAGAGTAAGCTTTGGATTTAGCAATTACAAAAATCTGTGTCCTTGGTAAGAATAATTTTGGCAAATTGGTAGAACCAAAGCCAAAGTATAGTACATAAAGAAGGGATTATAATATATTGTGGATAATGGGAGTCAGATTATCTTACTGTTGGTGAAGAAAATTAAAATATGGAAAAGGAGAAGGACAGAATGAATTCTGTGGTATTGAATTGGAATTGAACCACCAGTGTGCTTTTATGGTTTTTAATATAGATAGATACAGAAATAGATCTAGCTGCAATGCAGGTATTCATTTATGCACATTATATGCATATACATATGTGTGTAGGTGTATATACATACATCTATTTCATAGTTCTGTGATGCTCTACAGGCAATGAGCACAATAAACACCCAGATCTTCATTCCTAAATGACATTCTTCACCAAAAGGAACAAGATTCCTTGGAGATATGACTAATTTCAGGACTAGGATAAGGAGTAAGATGAGCTGGGACTATCTTGTTTGTGAAAAAAAGTAACAAACTACTCAAGGAGTGAAGGAGCATGTCAAATTGATACCTTAGCCAGCATGAAGAGACTTCTGCTGGCCAAATCTGGAAAATTTGAGCATTAAAATAAAGTATCATAATAAAAGATGATAAGCCTTTGCAAAATATAGGAATCTTTAAGTTCACACAGATAGAAATAAACAAATGGAAGAGAAGAGAAAGGTCATCTTTACAATAATAATAAATGTAGGAGGGGTGCCTGGGTGGCTCAGTTGGTTAAGCGTCTGACTTCAGCTCAGGTCATGATCTCACAGTTTGTGGGTTCGAGCCCCGTGCCAGGCTCTGTACTGACAGCTCAGAGCCTGGAGCCTGCTTCAGATTCTGTGTCTCCCTCTCTTTCTGCCCCTCCCCTGCTCATGCTCTGTCTCAAAAATAAAAACATTTTTTAAAAACTGTAGGAGAACTGGTAAAATTAGCAGGGGGGGAGAGCATTTGGCCACCACTTGTTTGGAGTCATCAGTGTATTCCAAAACTAGCAGAAGAAAGTTTGAGGAGTAAAGATATTTATATATAGTTTTGAAGTGTCTCCCTACTAGATAACTATTAGTAGAATAGGAAAAAATATAGTAACTTTATAATGGAGAAACCCAGCAAATGGGATCTTAACCAAGTGATCAAAGTTAACGTGACCAGCAACAGGTCAAATCAACATCCTGAGGAGATAGCACTTCTGTGACGTTCCTTCCACAAGTGCATAATCTAAATCTAATCATGAGGAAAATGCAGATACTCTCACATGGAAAGACACTCCATAAAATAGCTGGTGCATACTCTGCAAAATGGACAACGTCAGGAAACACAGGACTGTAGAACTATTTCAGATTAAAAGAGACATGAAAGCTGAGTGCTACTCATGAACCAAAATTTCTTGCTATAGAGGACATCACTGAGTCAACACATTCAGTGAAAACTGATTTAGGAATTAGGTCTGTAGCTTAGTAAATTCCTGATTTTGATCATCATGCCTCGGTTGTGTAAGACAATGTCCTTGTTATTAGAAAATATATTCTGAAGTATCAAAGGTAAATAGCATCATGCCTGCAACTTACTCTCAAGTGGTTCAGAATAAAAGAGTGTGTGTGTGTGTGTGTGTGTGTGTGTGTGTGTGTGTGAAAGAGAGAGACAGAGAGAGAAACAGAGGGGGGGAGGAGGGGGGAATGAAGGAGGAGGAGCTGGGGGTGAGAGAAAAGGATGAAGAAATGTGGTAAGATGTTAACATTTGGGGAATCTGGGTAAAAGGCAAAATGAGTTTTTCTTTAAATCTCATTGCAAGTTTTCTGTAAGTTTGAAATTAGATCAAGGTGATAAAGAATTAAAAGAGAAATAAAGAAGTGATTCTGAGATGAAGAAGTGGTGACAGCAATGCCTTCTCCACTAGTTTTACTTTACTTTCAATGAGTTTGCCCGTGAGGACAAGCCCAGATGAAGGACAGTGGTGGTAATGGTTGCAGCCACTGCTGTTATACAGATGGGACAGATGTGTGCCAGTTCAGATCCTCAGGGGAAACATTGAGTAGAAATAGGGTAAAGATACAGAAGAGAGGGGATGTTGCTGGCATGGGGCACATTTGTGGAGCTCCACATTGATGGTGCATTAGTCTTAGGAGAACAGATTAGATCCCACTTAAGGAAGAAACGGTGGTATTGTGCATATATAAGTAAGTTTGTATGTAAGGAGCTGGTGTGAGAGATTGCCCTCCTGATAGCCGATGGCCTTTGATGGTAGGAAGCAAAGTCATGCACAAAGCGTGAGGAGAGAGGTACTTACTTCAGAAAGTAGTATATAGCCAAAATAACTGTTCTGAGGAATGAGAGAGGGAGCTAATTAGGGAAATGGTGAATTACCCAGTATTGCAGAGGGTCCAGCTGAGGTTCAGAGTAGTTAGAGTCCAAACACAAAAACCAGCTTCTTTGGAAAAGAGCAAACACACTGATTGACTCACACTCAGTAGATGATGTTGTCCTCCTACTCCACAAAGTTAGTGCTTCAGCATTCACATGGATGAACCACCAGATTCTCAGTTCCTCGACCTAGCCATCTCCCATGCTTTTTTTTTTCCTTCACTCCAACTCAGCCACCTATTCCTATGGCTACCCCTGGACATTATCATCACCAACATCCTACCACCTCTGCCATTTTTATTTGAAATGTCACACTCCTCTGCCAACCATCCTTACCACCGATACACACACACACACACACACACACACACACACACACACACCCTCTCCAAGACCTCCTATCTGTTGGCCATCACTCTTCACAATATCCATCAGCCTCCATTCTGACTTTATTTCATTCCTTAGCCAGTCCTGAATCCATGTTTCATCCTTGCAAATACAGTCAATTCCCTTGGTCATCTCTCCCTCTGTTGAAACTCTCTTTCTGGCCAAACTCCAATCTCGAATGACCTCTGCCATTTGCCTTCTTGGAGACTTCACCCAAGCAGGTGGCTGAATAGTGCAGGGGGGTATCACATGACTAAGTTGATCAGTTTTGCTTTAAGTTTGCAGACTTAAACTTTGAAAGGGCACTCAAGTCCATCCATTGTGCTCTGAATCCCGTCCCTTTTCTTTACCTCAAGGAATCTTCTTCAGTTATCTCCTTCCTCTTCTGCAACACCAATCCTTACCTCTCCTTAGGATCATTTCCATCAAAGATCAAGTGTGTTCTAATTCTGCTGATCTTAAAAATATACACTCTCCCTTGTCCATATATCCAACTCCCATCCCATTTATCTATTCCTGTTGATAGCCAACTTTTCATATATACAGCTCTCTACATATGCTGTCTCCACTTCTTGCCTTCCCATTCAATCCTCAATCCATTGCAATCAGACCTCCACCTCTACCATTCTACCAAAACAGCTCTTGTCACCAATGACCTAGATATTGCCAAATGTAATAGGCACTTACCTGTCCTCATTTTACTCATGCTGTCAGCAACATTTAGCACTGTTGGCCACTCCTTCCACTTGAAATACATTTCTCTCTTGCCTTTCTTGACACCACAGTCTTGTGGTTTTCCTCCTAACTTCTTGGCCACCATTCACTATGTTTTGCTATCTGTTCTTCCTTTAGTTAATTTTTAAATATTGATATTCTTCGGTGATCTGTCTTATACCTTCTTCCCATTTCATGCTATATTCTTTCACTGGGTAATCTCAGCCATTCCCCTAAATCTAAGTGCCCTTTTTCCTGGCAACCCCCAAATAAATCTCCCAGTTAGGAGTTCTCCTATGGGTTCCTGTTGTCCACTTGACGCCTATATACAGATATCATGCAAATATACCACATTTTACATATTCAAAACAGAAGACTGGATTCTCCTAATCATTTCCTTACATTCAGCAGAGAGCACCACCATCACTCCTTTGCCTAAACCAGAAATCTATGTCATCTTTGATTCTTCCTTTTCTCTTATCCTGTGCTTCATGTCTCACTCATCAGCAGGCTGTTTCTTCAAAATGTATCTGAAAGTTAGCCACACTTCTCCATCTTCGTTGTCACCACTGTAACCTGGCTACTTTCAAGGCTAGCCTAGATTGCAATATGACCGAATTTCTCCACTTGCATTTCTCCCCCTCTAATCCTTTCTCCCACAACAGCAAAAGTGACCCTTTCAAAATGAAAGATCACACCACTACATTGTTTTAAAACCTTCGGTGCACCTGGGGAAAAAAATAAAAATTCTTGACCACCTGGCTAGACCTTATGCAATCTAGTCTCTGCCTCTCTGGCCTCATCTTCCTTGTTTTAGCTTCCCTGGTTTTCTTTAAGTGTTTGGAACACACTTAAGTTCCCTCTTTGAGTCAAAGTCTTTGAACTTGATGTTTCTTCTGCCTTGTACACTATTACCACCATTCCTTTGTGTCCTTTAAGTGTGAACTCAAATGTCAACCCCTTAGAGATGACATCCCAGGCTAGTGCCTCTAAACTATGTCCCCTATGTCACTCTTCTTATCCTCTTGTTTGCTTCTTTTGTAGAATCTAACATGATTTATAATTATTCTATAGATTTACTTTTTTTGTCTGTGTCCTTTGGGCAGAATTCAGTAGGGAAGGCTCATCTCTGCTCCACATGGTGTCAGATTGGGCAGCTTGACTGGATCTGGAGTATCCAAGATGGCACCACTCACATGACTGGAGCCTTGGCACTGGCTGCTGACTGGGGCACCTTAATTCTTTTCCTCATGGTCTTTTTTTCCAGCTGGAGAGTTTAGACTTCTCTAAATAGCAACCATGTACTAAGAGGTTAACTGCTAAAACAAAAGCTGTGAGATCTCTTAGGGCCTAGCATTGATGGTTTTACAAATAGTTCTTATCCCATTCTGTTAGTTAAAGCAAATGACAAGACCAGCCCAGATTGGAAAAGAGAGGGGACAACTCTACCTCTTGATCGGAAGAGTAGCAAAGTCACGTTACAAAAAGAACATATTGGATGAGAGGAATTATTACAGTCACAAAATCTATCACACTCAGTATCCAAATGACTTACTCCTTCACCTCTTAAAGATTTTTGCTCACGTGAGACCTACTGAGCATTCTATATTCCATTGCAGTCCAACCTTGCATAGTCCTTATATCTCTTCCTTGATCTATTTGAACACTTCAGAGCTTATCACCATCCAACCTACTTATTTTACTTATTTCTTTTCTGCCCTCTCCTTTGAAAACACAAGTTCCACGAAGGCAGGAATCTTTGTCCATTTTGTTCATTGCTGTATTCTCAAAACCTATAGAGTGGCTGGCACATAGTAGGGACTCAATAATTATTTATTTAATGAATATGAGTTTTAAAACAGTAAAAGTCACGGGGCGCCTGGGTGGCTCAGTCGGTTAAGCGGCCGACTTCGGCTCGGGTCATGATCTCGCAGTCCATGAGTTCGAGCCCCGCGTCGGGCTCTGTGCTGACAGCTCAGAGCCTGGAGCCTGTTTCAGATTCTGTGTCTCCCTCTCTCTCTGACCCTCCCCCGTTCATGCTCTGTCTCTCTCTGTCTCAAAAATAAATAAACGTTAAAAAAAAATAGTAAAAGTCAGGGGCGACTGAGTGGTTCAGTCCATTGAGTGTCTGACTCTTGATTTACCCTCAGGTCATGATCTCATGGTTTGTGGGTTTGAGCCCTGCATCAAACTCTGTGCTGATAGCATGGAGCCTGCTTGGGATTGTCTCTCTCCCTCTCTCTCTGCCTCTCTGGGAATAGCCAGTTAAAGTTCCAAGGGAACTGGTTTTTTAATCTGGAAAATCTGTAAAGATGAAGATTTCACTGGCCAGATACACAAAGAAATCCAAAAGCATCAAGTGGATAGCAAAACTATCTTTCAGAGAGGAGATGATTTAAATGTCGCATTATATATCCATTCCAGCTATCCTTGGATTTAGATCAGAAATTGTTCCAGTGTCCTATCCTTACCCAGACAAGCAGATAGTTCCTCTAGGACAGAATACAGCAAAGAATCCAAATATCGGACTAAATATACATCCCCTCACCCCACAAAGGAAGGTGTTCGTGGTACTAGCACCATAGAAAAACCCATCAAGGAACACAAATCAAAAGAAAATGGGCTGAAGTTGAAAGGGTTGTAGGGAAGGCAAGTCTTAGGTAAGAAGTGTTTAATCGAGCAAAGCCTTCGATATTACTAGAAGAGACACAGATAAAATAGTCTGCCCCCTTTTCTTTGTCCACCTCCAACAAGCTTTTTACTCAGCATGATCTTTTAATGTTTATTTATTTTGAGAGAGAGGGTATGCATGCAAATGGGAGAGGGGCAGAGAGAGAATCCCAAGCAGATTCTGCTCTGTCAGCACAGAGCCCGACTCACGAACCATGAAATCATGACCTGACTCAAAATCAAGAGTCAGACGCTTAACAGACTGAGCCACCCAAGCACCCCTATTCAGCATGATTTTTTTTATTTTGTTTTATTTTTTTAATGTTTATTTATTTATTTATGAGAGACCGTGCAAGCAGGGAAGTTGCATTGAGAGGGGGGAGCAGAGGATCCAAAGCAGGCTCCACACTGACAGCAGAGAGCCCGATGTGAGGCTAGAACTGATGAACCATGGGATCGTGACTGGAGCTGAAGTCAGACACCTAACTGATTAAGCCACTCAGGCACCCCCAGCATGATTTTGTAACAGCTTTTATTGAGCTATGTCACATACCGTACAATTCATCCATTTAAAGCTTTTGGTATATTCACAGACCTGTGCAACCATTACTACAATCAATTTTAAAACATTTTCACCACCCCAAAATGCAACTTCATATGCATTAGCAATCACATTTTCCACTTTCCCCCAAATCCTGGCATTCATCTACTTTCTGTCTTTTATGGATTGGCCTACTGTGAACATTTTATATAAGTGAAATCGTATAATCTGTGATCCTTTTTGACTGGTTTTCTTTCACTTTAGCATAATTTTTTCAAAGTTCGTTCATATTGAGTCATGTATCAGTTCTTCATTCCTTTTTACAGCCAAATAATATTGCTTCATATGGATATATCACATTTGTTTGTCCATTCATCAGTAGATGGACTATGGGTTGTTTCCACGTTTTGGTTATTATAATTTATGGTACTATGAGCTCTCATGTACAAGTTTTTGTGTGGACATGTTTTCATTTCTTTTAGGTATACACTTAAGAGTAGAATTGCTGGGTCATATGGCAATTTTATGTTAACATTTCAAGGAACTCACAGACTATTTTCAAAGCAGCCACACAACTTTATATTCCTATCAGCAACATACAAAGGTTTCAATTTCTCTATATTCTTACCAACGCTTGTTATTATTGGACTTTTTGGTTATAGCTGTCCTAGTGTTTGCAAGCTAGCATCCCATTGTGGTTTTGAGAGCATTTCCCTGATGGCTACTGATGCTGAGCATCTTTTCATGTGCTTATTGACTATGTGTATTTCTTCTTTGGAGAAATATCTATTTACATCCTTTGTCCATTTGTAAGTTGAGTTATTTGGTTTTTATTGTTAATTATAAGACTTCTTTATATATTCTAGATACAAGTCCCTTATTAGATACGTAAATTGCAAAATCTTTCTCCTATTATTTGGATTGTCTTTCTACTTCCTTGTTGGTGTCCTTTGAAACACAAAAGTCTTTAATTTTGATAATATCCAAATTATCTATTTTCCCTTTGGGTATTTGTGCTTTTGGCATCATATCTAAGAAGCCATTGCCTAACCCAAGGTCTTGAAGATGTATGTCTATGTTTTCTTCTAACATGTTTATAGCTTTAGCTTTTTAAGTCTTTGATCCATTTGGAGTTGATTTTTGTACATGGTGTGTGGTAGGGGTCCAACTTTATTCTTTTGCATATGGATATCCAGTTGTCCCAGCACCATTTGTTTAAAAGGCTATTCTTTGGGTAAATACCTACTGGTGCAATGGCTGGATCGTAGGGTAGTTCTATTTTTAACTTTCTGAGGAAACTCCATACTGTTTTCCACAGTGGCTGCACCAGTTTGCATTCCCACCAACAGTGCAAGAGGGCTCCCCTTGCTCCACATCCTTGCCAGCACCTGTTGTTTCTTGTATTGATTTTAGCCATTCTGACAGGTGTGAATGATATTTTATTGTAGTTTTGACTTGTATTCCTCTGATGGTCAGTGATGTTGAGCATCTTTTCATGTGTCTGCTGGCCATCTGGATGTCTTCTTCCCCCCACCCACCTCTCCCCTGGTAACCAACAGTTTGTTCTGTATAGTTAAGAGTCTGTTTCTTGGTTTGCTTCTCTTTTTTCCGCTTTGCTCATTTTATTTTGTTTCTTAAATTCCACATATGAGTGAAATCACATGGCATTTGTCTTTCTCTGACTTATTTCACTTAGTGTAATACTCTGTAGCTCCACCCACGTCTTTGCAAATGGCAAGATTTCATTCATTTTTATGGTTGAGTAATATCCCATTGTACATATATACCACAGCTTCTTTATCTATTCATCAGTCGATGGACACTTGGGCTGTTTCCATAATTTGACTATTGTAGATAATGTTGCTATAAACATTGGCGTGCATGTATCCCTTTGAATTTTTATTTTTGTATTCTTTGGGTAAATATCTAGTAGTGAAACAAACGGATGGTTACCAGAGGGGAAGTGGGTGGGGGATAGGTGAAATAAGTGATAGGGATTAAGGAGGGCACTTGTGATGAGCATAGGGTATTGCATGGAAATGTTGAATCACTATATTGTACACCTGAAACTAATATTACACTGTTATGTTAACTAACTGGAATTTAAATAAAAACTTGTATTTTTTAAAAAAAATTAATGTTTTTTTATTTTTGAGAGAGAGAGAGAGAGAGAGACAGAGCATGAGTGGGGGAGGGGCAGAGTGAGAGAGAGACACACACACAGAAACCTAAGCAGGCTCCAGGCTCTGAGCTATCAGCACAGAGCCTGATGCGAGGCTCGAGCTCAAGAACTGCCAGATCATGACCTGAGCTGAAGTTGGATGTTTAACCAACTAAGCCGCCCAGGTGCCCCTAAATAAAAACTTAGAAAAAAGAAAAAATAAAATGCTATTCTTTCCCCCATTGAATTGTTGTAGTTCCCTTGTCAAAAAAAAATTTGACTGTAAATCGACTTCTGTACTCTCAATTCTATTCCATTGATGTATGTCTATCCTTATGCCAGTACAACAGTCTTGTTTACTATATAGTTTTGTAGTAAGTTTTGAAATCATGAAGTGTGAGTTTTCCAACTTCTTCTCTTTATGATTGTTTTGGTCATTCTATTACATTTCCATATGAATTTGGGGGTCAGCTCATTGATTTCTACAAAAATCAGCTGGGATTTTGATAAGAATTGCATTGAATCTATAGATCACTTTGGGAGTTATTGTCTGTTAGCAATAGTAAAAAGTCTTTCAATCCATGAACCACAGGATATTTTTCAATTTATTTCCATTAATTTCAATTATTTATTTAATTTCTTTCAACAATATTTTGTAGTTTTCAGAGTATACATTTAGCACTTTTTTGTTATATTTTTTCCCTAAATATTTTATTATTTTTGATTTTCTTATACATGAAATTGCTTTTTAAATTTCATTTTGGATTTTTTTATTGATAGTTCATAGAAGTGCAATTGATTTTTGTATATTGATTTTGTATCCTGCAACTTTGCTAAACTATTAGCTCTAATAGTTATTTTTTGTGGACTCCTGGGTTTCTTTTCTTTTCTTTTTTTCTTTTTATTTTTTTAAAAAAATTTTTAATGCTTATTTATTTTTGAGAGATAGAGAGAGACAGAGAGAGAGCGTGAGCACGGGAGGGGCAAAGAGTGAGGGAGACAGAATCTGAAGCAGGCTCCAGGCTCTGAGCTGTCAGCACAGAGCCCAATGTGGGAGCCCACGAACTGCGAGATCATGACCTGAGCCGAAGTCATACGCTTAACAGACTAAGCCACTCAGGCGCCCACTGAGTTTCTTTATATGAGATCATGTCACCTGCAAATAAGAATATTTACACATATTCTTCTCCATTGTAGGTGTCCTTGATTTTATTTTCTTGCCTAATTGTCCTAGCTTAAAACCTCTAGTACAATATTGAATAAAAGTGTCTTGTTCCTGATCTTAGGGGTAAAGCTTTTAGTCTTTCAACACTGAGTATGTTAGCTGTGGGGTTTTCATAGGTGCCCTTTTTACATTTTTTTAATGTTTATTTTTGAGAGAGACAGAGAGTGTGAGTGGGGGAGGGGCAGAGAGAGAAGGAGACATAGAATATGAAGCAGACTCCAGGCTCTGAACTGTCAGCACAGAGCCCTATGCAAGGCTCAAACCCACCAACTGTAATACGATCATGACCTGAGCTGAAGTTGGATGCTTAACCGACTGAGCCACCCAGACGCTCCTATAGATGCCCTTGATCAGAGTGAGGAAGCCCTGTTCTATTCCTAGTTTTTGAGCATTTTTATCATGAAAAGGGTATTGAATTTTTTCAAAAGCTTTTTCTGTGCCTATTGAGATGATCATGTGACTTTTATCCTTTATTCTATTGATGTATTCAGCATGATTTTGAAGAACTTGGTGTATTGTAAAAACTACTGGAGGAATCTTCTAGCCATACAGTATGAACGTTCCTTTACTTAACCAAAAGTATGCTTCACAAGACATTGCTAAATGCTTTCCCTGAATCTAGGAAAAGACATCTTGGGAGCAATACAAGTGGGGCCACTAGGAGGAGGGGTTGAGAGATATGCCAAGATATTCCTCCAGAAACATTATGTAATTAAAAACAAATTCTGGATCCCACGACTTTCAAAATCTCTTTTTCCATTTCAAGGAAGTTGTAAAAGGGAGATCATAAGATGTTGGTAAACTCCATTACTGTATGCAGAGTAAATTATGTTAGCCAGAAATCCATGTCAGATGCTCCTTTTTCTCCCATGAAGTCAAGATAAATATGGCTGGATGGTATTCGTGTTGAGCCTGAGTGATACTGGATATCAAGGCAGAAAGGACAACACATTCAAGAAGCTTGCTTGGGGGAGAGAGAGCTCAGATACGATGTAGCCAGTGGGATAATTTCCAGAGAAAAAGGAATGTCAAAGAGAGGTTTGGACCTAATGGCCTGACTGAAGGTAAGCAAGGGCAGGAGACAATGGAGTACCCTGATGAAGGGCACCAACTTTGACATAGAATCGCTTGCCTTGAACCCCAGCTCTGCTGCCTGCTAGTTGGTGACCTTACTTCTCCAGTCTTCAGTTTCCTCACTTATGTAACAGGCACAGGGTTGTTGTGAATAAATGGGACTGTGTTTTAAAGCCTCACCCAAAGTGCCCAGTGCATAATAGTCATTCTATAAAGAGTTGACATTCCTTTTCCTCTCTTATTCAGGCAAGAATTTTGTTGACCAGAGAAGAGTACCTCAGGTCACAGGGTGAAGGAATCAGGAGTAAGAAACTGATTTTTACTAACTTTCCAGATGTAAGGTCATGAACCCTGGAGATAGATGCTTGAGCTCTCAAGGGAGAAACTTAAATCATTTACATAAGAATAGAATCAAGAAAAAGTATTTGGTATCAGAGTGCTTTCAGCTGCCTGTTAACAAGCTGGCTTACACAATAAAATAATGTCTTATCTCACACAATAGGACATTGAGACACAGTGCGTGCTGCAAGATTAGTTGATTTCAGAAGCTGAATAATTTCTTGAAGGATGCAGTTTCTTCAGTCCCTCCTTTTACCGTTTAAAGTGTCCAGTTCTTCCTGGGGCTAGTTTCTGTTGTGATTATAAGGCTGCTTGTAGCAATCCTTCTATACATACTTATTCACATCCAGTGGGAATGACAGAGACAATCTCTCCTTCACGCATAAACTAAAAATGCTTCATTTCACTTTTACTGGGGTCCCCATTGATCATCGCCCACCCCTGAATTTATAAATAATGATCATCACAGGGTTTGTCAACCTCTGGTCGGCTTAAGCCGGGATTCCTAAACCAATCACCAGCAAGAGGGAGGGAATTGGGACAACTAATTCACACTAATAACGGTGTCTAGGCCTTCTGGGCCCCAGAAGGAGGATGATCACTGCAGTGTGGAGCAGAACCCCCAGGCAACTGGCAATGGAAATGTAGTGTGAGGAACAAACTTTAGTGATTTTAAGCCACGAAAGTTTTTTAGATTGTTACTGCAGTATAACCTGACCTATGTCATGTAACAATAGAAAAAGTAAATAAAGTGTTGGGGTGCCTGGGTGGCTCAGTCGGTTAAGCGTCTGACTTCGGCTCAGGTCATAATCTTACGGTTCATGAGTTCAAGCCCCGCAACGGGCTCTGTGCTGACAGCTCAGAGCCTGGAGCCTGCTTCAGATTCTGTGTCTCCCTCTCTCTCTGCCCCTCCCCCGCTCACATTCTGTCTGTCTCTCTCTCATAAATAAATAAACATTTAAAAAATTAAAAAAAATAAAAACTAAATAAAGTGTAAACTATATTAAGAAGATGGAGAAAAGTTCAAATGTGAGTGTAAGTGAACTAAACACTCATCTATGAAAGCAAGAAGTCAATAGAAGATGTTTAAAATGAAAATAAATAGTATATATAGTCATGGTGTTTTAGAAATATGGAAGAAACTACCAGGAAAGAAATGACAACAACCAAAAAACTTGCTGAAAAAAAATTAAGGGCTCCTGGCTGGCTCAGTTGGTAGAGCATGCGACTCTTGATCCCATAATGAGTTCGAGCCCCACATTGGGTGCAGAGGTTACTTAAAAACAAAATCTTTAAAAAAAAATTAAAAGTTATTGACCAGGGAATAGGCCTGGGATAGGAATAGGTGGAGAAAGATGATTTTTGTTTCATTATAAACTCTTCCATATTTTTCTTAAAATTTTTTTAACATTTATTTATTCTTGAGAGACAGAGAGATCACTAGCGGGAGAAGGGCAGAGAGAGAAGGAGACACAGAATCCGAAGGAGAGTCTAGGCTCTGAACTGTCAGCGCAGAGTCCGATGCAGGGCTTGAACCCACAAATCATGAGATCATGACCTGAGCTGAAGTCAGACACTCAACCGACTGAGCCATCCAGGCACCCCATTTATTCAACATTTACTGAGTGGCTCTACTGTGCAAAGTGCTGGGTATAAAGAAATAAACTAGACACAGTTCTTGCCTTTTTCGTATGTTTTAAAGTAATGTGCTTTTATTCCTTTGATATATATTTGTTAATTTTCCATTTATTTGACTTTATTTGTCAAATATCTTTAAAAAGTCATTTCAGGCCCTGGAAACATGACTATAAAATCCAACTGAAGTCTTCCTGACATGGAAGTTTGGTTGACTTGGATCTTACATACCTCATTTATTCCTAAAGAACACTTCACTTTTGACCACCAGATGGACAAATTGGTAATCTGACAGCCAGCTTCAAAATTAAGACAAGAACAAGAGAATGTTTTGGTTTGTGCCATTTAATAACATTTCAGAGAGAAAAAATACATCAAAAGGGTCTCTGCTCAGCAAGTAATTTAATCTTGTTACAAAATGGGTTATGTGCTGACCTGGTGGTGCTCCTTAATAGACTTTTCTAGGGGCCAGAGCTGCAGGTTTGTCATTAGTGGATTTCTCTCCTGTCATAGGCTTCTCTAAAGCCTCCTCTACCAGCATTAAAATCTTCATGAAACTCGTCTCTTACCTGGCCCCCACGTCGGGGATGGCCATACTGTCTGCCCTCTCTAAAGCCTAGATCCCAATCTGTGCGGATAATACAATCATCTAGGCAGGTCCCGTTTAGGCACCACATGGCATTTTCAGCCTCAAATCTGTTATGGTATTCTACAAAACAGAAACCACATGCCATTTTCTTAATTTTATCCAGGCCCATAAACATATTCTTGACATCACCACATCTACTAAAGAGCTCATATATTTGCTCTTCCGTAGTATAAAAGGAAAGATCCCCACATAAAGTGTGAAGCTTTCTTTCAGTAATTTCTCCTGCTCATCATTATTGCCACCGAACTGCTGGTCCCGGTACTCACTCAGCTCCAAGGAGGGATTGCTGCACAGAAGTCTCAGGTCATTGGACATGGTGCCTAATGGGCGCCGTGAGGGCAGTGGCTTGTGGTCCATCTTGGCAGCAGTGACACCGCTAACAAAACCCTAAATTAAATTGTTAAAAAAGTAAAGTTACAAGGAAGGAAGCAGAAACAGAAACCTGGTATATTTAAAAGGTTTGTGCCCTGACGCATAGACACCTCAGCTCTTGACTATGAGGATCATGTCAAGGCAAACTTAAAATAGAAAGTTCCAGGCCCCAGGAGCAAGGTCATAAAATGCAACTTTGCAAGTCTTCTTTAAAGGGATGTTATGGTGCCTTTGATTAACTCAGATCTTACATACCTAATCTATTACCAAAGAACAATTTAATAACAGAATGCTATGGAAAAATATGGCACAAAACGGTAAAACAGATCAAAGTTTCATGGAGAATGAGCACTACTATCATCCGTGATCAAAGACTAGGCATCAGGTAAATCATATATATAATCCGGGCCAAAGCACAAATACAATTGTAATATACCCTGTCATAGTTTAAAATAACAAATTTATGATTCAAGTCTGTAATATGGGAATCAATATATGGTATTGTTAGGTTAGACAAAAGTCTCTCTATCTCTCTATCTATCTATCTATCTATCTATATACACTATCAAGTATACATGTAGCTCTATAAAAATGAAAACATTCTGGCATCATAAATTTGACCTAAATTAAGATTAGATTTTATTAGCAATAATTCCACTTTTCATCTTAGACTAGTCCATCTATTTCAAAAACCTCCCCAGAGAATTTTAACTAATGCCCTTTTCCGCCTTTACTAAATTTTCCTACCCCAGTCAGAGGCATTAAGAATGATTCAATCGGTTTTAGCTACACTTTCCAAAAATAGCCATTAGCTCCACACACCCCCCATTTTGCAACAGTTCCCAAATTTTATTGCGCAAGAAATACCCGCACTACTAGATGGAAATGTAGATTCTTGCAGCCCAACCTTCAGAGATTCTGACTTGGTAGATCTATTATCAATAATCATTGATATTGATATTATCAATATCAATAATCAGATAAATGTCATTGTCTATGATACTGATACTGCCACAAAGCTCTGACTGAGTAGATCCAGAGCAAGATCCAGGAACTGACATTTAACATCTAAACTGCACCCCTCCAGATGCAAGTAGTGCAAGGACCACACTTGGAGGAACTCTGCTGAGGAAACGCTTTCTCTTAAACACTTAATGAACACTCTTTATTTGCCATGCACTATGCTAGGTGCTATGAATACAACAATGAAAAAGACATGGTGAACTTACGATTTTCAGAAATTATTGTACCCCCAGCACTAAGCATGAGCAACGATCTGCACACACAGTAGACATGCAATAAATATCTGTCAAATGAATGAACTTGTACGTTCAAAATTGAGTGATGAAGCCAGACAAGTAAACAAGAAAATACAATATGGTGTGATCAACACTGTTGTAGAATTATATAAAGGCGAAAGGGAGAAGGGAACTAACATTTCCTGGGGATCTGCTCTGTGATGGTCACCTTGTGCACTTCCTACTACGTCACAGAGGAGAAGCAGTTACCAAGCGTGGGGGCATCAGAGAAGGCTTCCAGAGGGGGGGAGCTGCATATGCACTGACTCTCAACAGACAAGGAGGGTGAGTGTGTGTGTGTGTGTGTGTGTGTGTGTGTGTGTGTGTTTGGAAGGAGGATGTAGAAATTTCAGGAATGAACCAGACAGAGAAAACATGTGCAAGGGCAGAACACAGTCAAAGAAAAATAAAATCGAAAACTGAAATAGAAGCCTAAATAAAAACCAGGTGCATACAACAGTGCTGTACAATTCAAAGCAATGAAAATGGTGGGCCCTGCCTATTTAGATGTCATTTGAAGAGCATTGGGAAGCCCACTGCCCAAAAACCATCTTCCTGACAGCCTCTCAATGATGTCTGAAAGTCTGCAACTAGAAACTCATTACTTTGAGTCATTGACAAATTGCGCTGTTAAAAACAAATATCCCTCCCAGGCTTCATTTCTTTTTTTTTTTTTAATCTGGTTACTAGATTGGCAGATCAGAGAATGTGATAGCTATAGCGGGTTGCATTTTATCCAGGCATTGGACAAAGTTTCCCATAATTTTCTTGTAGACGAGATGGAAAAATATAGGCTGTGTGCTCCAGGTGTTTGTTGGGATGAGTCTGTAACTAGTTGAGTAAACTAATGGCTTGGTGTCAGACCAAAAGGGAAGTTCTAGCAGGGAGCCAAAAGGCTCTATTCTTGGTTGTGTCTTGTTCAGCTCATTTATAATTTTGGCTTCCTACAAACAAGAGCTTTTAAAACGGTCAAAACTGCCTGAGATGGAAGGGACTGCCTTGGTGAGCAGTGAGCACTAGGCACCAAGAGCTTCAAGCCAACGTTGAAGAACCCCTTGCAGAATGGTCAGGCAGTGGGGAGGCCCCTTTCTGTCAGTGTAGTGTTATGAATCAATTTTGAAGTCAAATTGATTTTTGAAGTCAAAATTTTGAAGTCAAAAGACCTCAGTTCAAATCCCAGCTTCACCACTTACTAGAAATGTAACCTTGGGCAAAGTGCTTAACCATACTAATGTCAATTTCCACATCTGTAAACTGGGGATCAAAATATCTACCTCTCAGCAAATGCTGTGACAGTGTCAAGTGTAAAAAGCACCTGGCACAATGCTTAACACATTGTAGGTGTTCAATAAACAGCATGTGTTGGACAAAGTATTCCATTCTGTAATTCAGTGACCCGGAATAAGACATATAAATACCGATGAAATCTTCCAATGATTCAAGGTAGGAGGGATTTTGAATGGATCTGGGCAGCCTTGGATGATGCTAAATCCAAACTGACAAGGTGATGGATAATACTTAATATATGTAAATTATTACTTTTAGATTCAACACAAGGCAAAAGAACAAAGTGAGGGAGATTTGGAAAGACACAGGTTTGGGAGCCCTGTTTTACAATTGGGGCATCCCGTATTTCATTTCTTCATTCATTTTTTCTTTGGCTTGATAAACATTTATGGAGCACCATGCCAGATTCTTGGGAAATAGCCACAGACAGCTTCTGCCCTCAAGGAGCTCGCAGTCTGGAGAGACAGATGACGTAAAAGATCAATTACAACAAATGTGATTATTTCACTTACATGAGCATGTACTAGACCCAGAAGTAACACAAAGAAAGGAGGTAAAATCACAGAAGGGAAAGGATGAGAGGGAGACCACTTTCTATAAGATAGGATCCCTAAGTCTCCTTAAAAAAAGGATCACATTGTATTTATGTTTCAAGTAGCCAATTCACATTTCTGGTGCAAAATAGGAAATGTAGAAAAGAATGAGAAACGGGAGGGAGTCTGAAGTTGGCCTCCTACCCCTTTGCCCCAGCCACCCACTTCTCTGCAGAGGCAAATTACTGTTAGTTTCTTGTGTAACTATCTTGACACACTCCAAGCTCAATTTTGAAACTTGAATAAGTTTGGCTGGAAGACAAGGGGTCATTCTCGGCAGAACCGTATGTACAAAGGCATGAAAGCTTAATGGGGTGTTCAGTTTGGTATTATTTGGGTAGGAGGACAAGGAAAATATTATAGGAGATAAGACTGGAAGGGTAGGCAGGGCCAGGTTATGAAAGGCTTTATAAAGGCATATAGAGCAGCTTGGACACTACCAGTAAATAGTGGGGAGTCATGCTAAGGCCTGAAGCAGAGGAATGATGTGATCTGATTTGCATTACAGAAAACCAATTCTAGCACCAATATGGAGAGCAGATTAGATGGGGAATAGGCCAGGGAGCCTGGGTGGCTCAGTTTGTTAAGCCTCTGACTCTTGATCTCAGCTCAGGTCATGATCTCATGGTTCGTGAGTTCAAGCCCCACATCAGGCTCTGTGCTGATGGTGCAGAGCCGCTTGGGATTCTGTCTCTCCTCTTTGCCCCTCCCCCACTTGTGTTTTCTCTCTTTCTCAAAATAAATAAATAAACATTAAAAATGTTTGAAAAATAAAGGGGAGTAGGTCAAGAGGCAGGAGACCAGTTGAGAAGCTATTTAAATAGCTTAAAGAAAGGTGATGGAGAGTCTGGACTAGTACTCTGTAGTAACATAAAGAAAAGACACACCAGATACTTAGAAGATAGAGTTTAACAACTCTTGGCAACTGGTTGAATGAAGAGTCTTGGGTGACTCCTAAGTTTCAGGTCGGGACAACTGTGTGGATAAGAGTCTGCATCACCAAAATGGTGGTAGTGGGATGGATGGGGGGGAGGCAGATATGAGTAAGGAAGATGAATTTGTGACATACTGAGCTTAGTTTTGAGGTACCTGTGGAACATACCATGTCCTATATGTTTAGTCACAATTGAATATTCAGGTTTGGAGCTCATGAGAGAGATCTGAGGCTATAAATATAGATCAGGGAGTGAACAGCAAAGTAGGTAAAAACATGGGGATGGATAAGATGACCCAAGGAAAGGTATAGAATGAGAAGAATCCTGGGAAAGAGCAGCATTGAAGGGGTGGCAGAGGAAGAGTCCAGAAAGGAAAACAGGAAGGAATAACCAAGAGGAACGAGAAGAGTCAGGAGAGGAACAGCATGACCAGAGCCAAAGTGTAGGCACTTTCAAGAGAGGCATGAGGATGGAAGTGGAGTGAGAGCATTCATTTATGTTAAATGCAGCAGAGAGAGCTCCAGGAAAATAAAGACTTAAAATTGTTTGCTGGGTTTGGCAATCAGGATGTCATTGGTTTCCTCAACAAGAGCAGTAAGAGTGGTGTTCTGGGGTCAGAAAAGCCAGACTGTGGGGGAAAGGGCAGGGCTGAGTTTGGAATGGAAGGTGAGGAAATGGAGACACCAAGTGTAGACTGCTGTGTTTGAAAAGCTTCTGTGATCACGGAAGGAAAGAAGTAGGGTGAGCACCAGTTGGGAACAGAGTTGAAGAAGAATTATGCTTGTTTTTTTTTCCTTTGAATGTGAGAAAGTCAAGCATATCTAAATGCCAATGGGAAGCAGCCAGTAAAAAGAGAAAGAGTGGTTGAGGATACAGATGAGAAAAGGGATAACCAATGGAGAAAAGTCTCCAAGGAGATGGGAGAGAATGGGCTCTGAAGCATAAATACATGGCTTAGCCTTGAACTGGACAAGCTAGGCCTATTCCTGCAAGGCAAAAAAAAAAAAAAAAAAAAAAAAAAAGGAAAAAGAAAAAGAAAAAAAGTAGAAAGAAAAGAAAGAAAAAAGAGAAGGAGATTAGGATGTGTAGGGAAGCAACTATATGGCAGGGTGGGGTCAGGGCAGGAAAATAAAAGTGAGCATCTGATGGCTTTGATTTGCATAATGAAATAAGTGGTGAGGTCTTCTGCTGAAAATAAAGTAGATCATGGGAATTGGTTGGTGAAGTGGATTGGAGGTGAAAATGATTGAAAGGATGAAGCTTGGGGGCACCTGGCTGGCTCAGTCCATAGAGCATGCAGCTCTTGATCTTGGGATTGTGGGTTTGAGCCCCACATTGGGTGTAGAGATTGCTTAAATAAGTAAACTTTAAAAAACAAAAAGGAAGAAAGGATGAAGCTTTAGATGAGTCATTAAAGTCACTCAGGATGGTAACCAGAGTTGGGGAGACAATAAGTGAGGTGCTGAGGTCGTCAATAAGTGAGAGACCTGGAGGGTGGTAGACAACAGGAAGAAGTATTGGAAGAGGTTAGCTATATGCTGTCTCCTGGCCCGATGGGGTAAGAGAGAACAGAGACCCTCTACCACTGAACCTTTGGACAGGTTGCTTAGTAGATGTTAGGTACTGTATCTGACCCAAGGTAGATGCTCAATATATGTGAAGAGATGACTTTTTTTTTAATGTTTATTTATTTTTGAGAGAGAGAGAGAGAGAGGCAGAGTGCGAGTGTGGGAAGTGGCAGAGAGAGAGGAGACACAGAATCTGAAGCAGGCTCCAGGCTCCAAACTGTCAGCACAGGGCCTGATGTGGGGCTCGAACTCATGAATTGTGAGGTCATGACCTGAGCTGAAGTCAGATGCTTAATGCACTGAGCCACCCAGGTGCCCCAAGATGACTTTTTTTTAAGCCAACATAATCGTAAAATTGTATTAGAAGGTCACAGGAAGGAACGGTCCAAATGTACTCAGCACCAATGAGTATGGAGCGGTATATCCATTTCTAGGTGCCTTATTTTAAGGTGCATCTAGATAGGGGTCAAGAAACTACTGAGGACTGATTAGGAACTGGGCTAAGAGATGGTTAAAAGAAAATATGACAGCCATCATGAAACATTTGAAGGATTCTTTCTGCTCCATACGGTTAAAGTAAAATTAATGGATAGAAGTCACAAAGGAAAGATTGCAAGTCCTTTTCAGTACAGCTTTTCATTTATCCAATCATGAAATGTGAACTTATCTAGTGTACTCAAGTGGAGGCTGGACAAACACTACCTAAAAGGGGAATTAGAAAGGACACACAGAGAGAGAAGATGGAAAAGCAATCCAGTCATTGTGCACCACCAATCATCAAGTTGATTTGTAGACACTGTGAAAGACTATTTCCAACTTTAAAAAGGAGAGCTTGGCTAGAACAGAAGGCCCTCCCTGACTTTTGCTATGGGGGAAGAATGAGTCAGAGACTCTAAAAATAGAAGAAAAATTTGAAGAATGGCTCAAAAGGATCATGATCAAAATCCTGGGGGGAGGGAAGAGAGACAGTGGCAAGGTAGGGCAAATAAGCTTCCAGGAAATAAATTTTACTGGCCTTTTGGAATTGGCGGGAAGACTCTGTGAAGAGCCTTTCCAATGGCTGCCTTAGACTAATGCTTGGTATTATTTCAACTCTGCCAAAAAAATAAGCCAGGTTGTTTCTGGCTGCAAATGAAGGCAGCAGCTCTGAGAAAGGAAATTAGAAAGAACTGGGACAGTAGTGTTACACGCTTTACCTTTATAAAGCCTGTTCCTAGTGGTAGAAAGATAGCTGGGAGCAGCTGTTGAGACCTGGAACCCCATGGCCAGAGATCTAGCTGGTACCAAGAGAAACTAATGCCTGATTAAGGCTGCTTAGAGCTCAGAGTGGCAGAAGATGCTCATATGTCTTTAACACCTGGATTTAAAAGCGCAGGTGGGCATAAGCTGAAACAGACAGGCAGACCCGAAGCAGAGACAGTGGCCTGGGACAGCCTACAGGAGAAAAGAGAATAATAAAGTGACTGTTCAGTGTACAAGCTGATCCTGATTAAATTAAGAACGGGGTAACGGGGCACCTGGCTGG